>NC_136057.1:604846359-605465645 GCF_964261635.1 Lissotriton helveticus
GCATGCCCCCTGTCCCACACTCCAGCAGCATGGAGGCCTCCCCCACCCAGGAGCATGTGTCAGCCATTGCACTGTCCACCCCCACCCAGCAGGTAGGCAGCCATCCTCACTGGGAGACATATTTGGGGGTGGGAGGGCTGCACTACCACTCCCAGCATGCCCCCTGTCCCACCCTCCAGCAGCATGGAGGCCTCCCCCACCCAGGAGCATGTGTCAGCCATTGCACTGTTCACCAAACAGACTTACAGGTAGGTAGCCATCTTGTATTGGAGGACTGTTTGGGGGTGGGAAGACTATATCACCACTCCCAGCATGCCCCGTGTTCCACACCCCAGCGGCATGGAGGCCTCCCCCACCCAGGAGCATGTGTCAGCCATTTCACTGTTCACCCTCACCTAACAGGTAGGTAGCCATATTGTATTGGAGGACTGTTTGGGGGTGGGAGGCCTGCATTACCACTCCTAACATGTCCCCTGTCCCACACTCCGGCAGCATGGAGGCCTCCCCCACCCAGGAGCATGTGTCAGCCATTGCACTGTCCACCCCCACCTAACAGGTAGGCAGCCATCCTCACTGGGAGACATGTTTGGGGTTGGGAGGCCTGCACTACCACTCCCAGCATGCCCCCTGTCCCACACTCCAGCAGCATGGAGGCCTCCCCCACCCAGGAGCATGTGTCAGCCATTGCACTGTCCACCCCCCCTAACAGGTAGGCAGCCATCCTCACTGGGAGACATCTTTGGGGGTGGGAGGAATGCACTACCACTCCCAGCATGCCCCCTATCCCACACTCAAGCAGCATGGAGGCCTCCCCCACCCAGGAGCATGTGTCAGCCATTGCACAGTTCACCAAACAGACTTACAGGTAGGTAGATATCTTGTATTGCAGGACTGTTTGGGGGTGGGAGGCTGGTATCACCACTCCCAGCATGCCACCTGTCCAACACTCCAGCAGCATGGAGGCCTCCCCAACCCAGGAGCATGTGTCAGCCATTGCACTGTTCACCCTCACCTAACAGGTAGGTAGCCATCATCACAGGACTGGCTGTTTGTGGTTGTGAGACCTGCAACACTACACACGGCACCAATTGCATGCAATGCATCGATACAGGACATGTTTGATTATTTGATGTTTTCATGCACCATGTAATAACAGCCAGTATTGCATGTAACAATAATACAAAAGTTGTCTCAATTGTGTAGTGTACAGACAGCAGATGACATGCAGCTAACAGAATACCTGCACATTGCCCAACACTGACCATTTCCCATCTAATCCACAGCTAATGAAGATCTTGCTGCTGAGGACAACAATGACCAGCAGAGCCAGTCTTTACCCCCGGTACATGGACTCTCGGATGTTGACTCCCAGGACAGTTTGGACGATGAGCTCCGGGCCGGCCCATCTGGTGTGCCAAAGCCCAACAGGTCCCAGGACCACATACTCCCCACCACCATGTCTGATGCACCAACAACTGCACAGCAGACCCCTGCAGTCATGGCCTGTGCCTCCACCGCTGCCACCTCGGCCACCGCCACCACCACCAGCACCCTCCCTGTCCCAGGGGATGACCAGAACACAACACCAACTGTGGAGGGCAGGAAGAGTGTGCGAGGACCCACCGTGGCAAGGCAACAGGTTCGTGGCAGCAGGGCAGGTGGGAGGGCCAGGTTCCCCACCAGACCTAAGGAGGTTGGCACACCATCCCCGGACCACTTCACCAGAGTCATCGGTGCATATGAGCAGGTCCAGGGACAAAGTGGCCGGTCGGACAAACCTTTATGTGAGCTCACCCTGCTGATGAGGTCCATCGACACAAGCATTGGTCAAATGGTGGACCTCATGGCCCCCCAAGTGGCGTTGCTGAGGTACAGGCCTGCGTCACAACCAACACCTCCACCCCTTCTGTTGTGCTGCAGGATGACAGTGCATCATCCTCCCCTGCGCCAACAGAGAGGGGCGAGTCCTCAGACGCCGTTGGCCATTCAGCAGGCACCAAAGATCAAGGGGGCGTCCAAAGAAGAGCCTGAGAGTCTCCGGAGGCAAAGCACCAGCCACACGCCAGTCACGGAGTGAGCCCTTATGGCAACCCTCTTCCCCACTGTATTGACTGTTTGGACTGTCCTTCCCCACACTGCCTTGGCAATGGCACTTGTCTGTTGGACTGGGTCACCACTTCCATGTGGTGTCTACTCTTGCATCTCATCTACCATGACTGTCAACTCACTGCTCATTCACCACCTTCATGTAAATATTCCCGCACCCCTCACATGTCCACTTTGAAAATAAAATACATGGCGCACCAGATTTTGTGCTGTATCGTTTTTAGTGCAATATTTACAGTTTTGAAAATGTCCATGAGGTGTCCAAATGATGTACAGTATGTAGGGCAGGATTATTCTGAAGCACCTAGGGAGACACAACAGAACAACTTTCACTGGTGTCATTGTGGCATCACAGACATAACACTACACAAAACATACACATGAGACTACAGGCATACAAGACTATGTGCAGCAGGTGTTAACAAATATAGTCCAGCATTTCCACATATGGAACGTCAATGCCACCTTTCCTACACACAGGTGACTGAACATGTGCCTGTCTGTACCATCCGCAGATAGCCCTAAACAACAACAACAACCAGAACAGACAATATACAAGTTGTACATCTTTACACACCTTCAAGTGAAATAGCGGTTGATGAGCTGTTGACGAATGTCAACTCCTTCCTCCTCTCCACTGTCCTCATCACTGGACTCTGGTCCTTGGGCAGGCGTGGCCCTGGTTTCCTCTCTGTCATCCAGGAGCAGAGGAATCCCCTTGTGAACGGCCATATTGTGCAGCATACAGCATGCCACAAGGATCTTGCAGACCTTCCCAGGCGAGTATGCCAGTGCTCCTCCAGTCCTGTCAAGGCAGCGAAATCTTGACTTGAGTATGCCAAAAGTCCACTCAATGACACGTCGGGTTCTGCCATGGGCCTCATTGTACCTGACGTCAGCCGGGGTCCTGGGATTTCTCAGTGGACTCAGCAGCCATGGGCAACTGGGATATGCAGAGTCACCTAGGAATGACAAACACACAATGCAATGTTGCACAGGCAGAGGGCAGCAGGTCACAAACACACAGCACGCCATATCACTGGGCATACTCACCCACAATCCAAGCATGATTGGGATGCAGGTTAGCCATCAACCGGGGCACCATGCTGTTCCTCATGAGGTATGAATCATGGGCAGGTTCGGGGAATCTTGCAAACACATGTGAAATCGTCATGTCGGCAAGGCACACCACCTGCACATTTATAGAATGGTAATGTTTGTGATTCCTAAAAATATGATCAGTGGCCTGTGGTGCCACCAGACCGACATGGGTGCAATCGATTGCACCAACAACATGGGGGATGTGCCCAAGGGCATAGAAGTCACCCTTCACACCTGGCAATTCAGCTCCCCTGGGGAAATGTATGTAACGATCCTTATATCTCATCATGGCCGCAAGAACATCCCTCAGCACCATGCTGAACATGGGTTGCGATATCCCTGCAGAGCCGGCCACGGTCTCCTGGAAGGAAAAAGTTGCAAAAAAGTGGAGGGCTGCCATCACTTTGTATGTGGGTGTGAAGGCTGTTGGGTAGTGGCAACGAGGCTGCAGGTGGGGCTCCAAAAGATCACAAAGGGTCTTCATGGTCGCCCTGTCGAGGCGGAATTTTCTGATGATCACTATATCCTCCATGTCCCCCAGCACTGTCAAGTGACGTATGAGATTTGGCCTCCTCCTAGTTGAGATGTATATGGACACATGTCAATGACAACCATCATGAGGCTCTCATGTACTTGCTGGGCCACCTGCCCTGGACACTGGCCCTGTTGCTCTGCTGTGTTGGAGTCTCCCCTGTGCCATGGACACTGGCCTTATTGCTCCGCTGTGTTGTACTCTCACCTGTGCAGCCTCTCATGTTCCTGCTCTGCCACCTGCCCTGGACACTGGCCCTGTTGCTCTGCTGTGTTGTACTTTCCCTAGTGCCATTGACACTGACCCTGTTGCTCTGCTGTGTTGGAGTCTCCCCTGAGGCATGGACACTGGACCTGTTACTCTGCTGTGTTGTACTCTCACCTGTGCAGCCTCTCATGTACTTGCTGGGCCACCTGCCCTGGACACTGGCCCTGTTGCTCTGCTGAGTTGTACTCTCACCTGTGCAGCCTCTCATGTACTTGCTCTGCCACCTGCCCTGGACACTGGCCCTGTTGCTCTGCTGTGTTGTACTCTCACCTGTGCAGCCTCTCATGTACTTGCTGGGCCACCTGCCCTGGACACTGGCCCTGTTGCTCTGCTGTGTTGTACTCTCACCTGTGCAGCCTCTCATGTACTTGCTGGGCCACCTGCCCTGGACACCAGCCCTGTTGCTCTGCTGTGTTGGAGTCTCCCCTGTGCCATGGACACTGGCCCTGTTGCTATGCTGTGTTGTTCTCTCACCTGTGCAGCCTCTCATGTACCTGCTCTGCCACTTGCCCTGGATACTGGCCCTGTTGCTCTGCTGTGTTGTACTCTCCTCTGTGCCATGGACATTGGCCCTGTTGCTCTGCTGTGTTGGAATCTCCCCTGTGCCATGGACTCTGGACCTGTTACTCTGCTGTGTTGTACTCTCACCTGTGCAGCCTCTCATGTACTTGCTGGGCCACCTGCCCTGCACACTGGCCCTGTTGATCTGCTGTGTTGGAGTCTCCCCTGTGCCATGGACACTGGCCCAGTTGCTCTGCTGTGTTGGAGTCTCCCCTGTGCCATGGGCAATGGACCTGTTACTCTGCTGTGTTGTACTCTCACATGTGAAGCCTCTCATGTACTTGCTGGGCCACCTGCCCTGGACACTGGCCCTGTTGCTCTGCTGTGTTGGAGTCTCCCCTGTGCCATGGGCACTGGCCCTGTTGCTCTGCTGTGTTGTAATCTCACCTGTGTAGCCTCTCATGTTCCTGCTCTGCCTCCTGCCCTGGACACTGGCCCTGTTGCTCTGCTGTGTTGTACTCTCCCCTGTGCCATTGACACTGGCCCTGTTGCTCTGCTGTGTTGGAGTCTCCCCTGTGCCATGGACAATGGACCTGTTACTCTGCTGTGTTGTACTCTCACCTGTGCAGCCTCTCATGTTCCTGCTCTGCCTCCTGCCCTGGACACTGGCCCTGTTGCTCTGCTGTGTTGGAGTCTCCCCTGTGCCATAGACACTGACCCTGTTGCTCTGCTGTGTTGGAGTCTCCCCTGTGACATGGACACTGGCCCTGTTGCTCTGCTGTGTTGGAGTCTCCCCTGTGCCATGCCCACGGGACTTCCTGTTTTTACTTTGCCTGTGCAGGATATCTTGCTTTTGATCTGCATTTTGTACCTTGATCTTGTGTACAGTTGTTATACTTTCACATCTGTGCAATATGTGAATAAAGACAGTTACTCCTGTTGTCTGTTTTGTAAGTGTACTTGCTGATTGAAGTTCTTTTTGTGTGTGCATTTGGTTGCCTGTGCCCCATGCTCTATGTGTCACTTCAACATTGCCAAGCTCTTTGGCTGCCTCACATTTTTTAACAGGGGTGACAGGGGCTTCAGTCCATTCAGACACTGATACTTATGTTATCTGTGTTGGCTCTTTTACCTGTCATGCAGTTATCTTTTGATTTTTAAAGAAAAATATTTTTATTGAACATTTATCCCCTTTTTTTTTTTGATAGAGGGCACGACATTTAAATCAAAAAGTTATACAATCAAACAAACAAATATTTTACACATAATGGTTATAAAGAGCACCTTCTACATTATCCTCTTGCTATATAGATAGCAGGAAGCATAATACAATCTCAGGCAGGACTTTCTTTGAGAACATGGAAGCAAAAGAAAGGGTTAGAAGAGAGAGAAATAGAGGAAGGAAAATAATAGATCCAGGTCTACGGACTAGATTCCTCTTTCCATTGTCTAATCGGGTCCCAAATTCGCTCCCCTAACTTTCTCCCCCTTTTCCCCCTTCTAGCGTATATTGCAGTCTCCAGGTTGTATATCGACAATAACCTGGCTAACCAGTGATGATATGTTGGGGGTACAACGTCCAACCAAGCTGAAGCAATACATAATCTCAACACTGCCATTGCGACAAATATGAGATATCCCCCCTTCATATGCCTATCATTATTATTAACGCCAAGGAGGATTATCGAAGGTGAGAGACTAATATTACTACAAAGCACACTGCTAAGAAATCTCTCTATATCTTTTTGAGTTGATTGCAAATGTGTACATGTCGCAAACATATGTACTAAATCAGCGTCTGTACTTCCACATCTAGGGCAGTTAATTCCTGAAATCACTCCCCACTGTGCAATTCTCGCAGGGGTATAGTATAGATGAAATAGAGTTTTATAATGCTGCGCCTGGAGGGGTGCAGAGCATAGGGTACTATGCCCCAGCTCTAACGATATATGAAAACATTCCTCTCCTATTGCCAGCTTGTTCGCCCACTTCTCCGCCATCCTGTCAGTGTCATCCTGCTTCACTTTGATCAATTCCGAATATAATCTCGTGATCGTACAATCAAAGCCTGCTTGTATAATATCCATAATTGTGATTTTACCGAACCCTGCCAACCCCCCCCCCTTTGTTTCGATAAAGCTTCTTACTTGTAGAAATTTAAAAAAGTGTCTCGGATCTATTCCATACTTTGTCTGCAACTCCGAAAATTGTAATACTCCTTGTGTATTCCTAATACCACCAATCATCCTTATCCCCTTCCTCCCCCATTCTTCAAAATCCAAGCCCGTAAATATATCTTCAGGGAGAGTAGGATTCGCACACATCCTAGTATAAGCGTTATATTTCCCTAATCCGAAACTTTTTGCGAATGCTTTCCAGATGGTATAAGCTGCCAAAATCATCCTAAATCGTGTTCTTTTAAAATAACTAAAATCTGTAAACTTCAAAAACAAGTTCTCTGCTTCTGCTCCCATAACTAAACCATATATTGCTAATGTGCCGAACTCGTCCTGCCCTTCTGTTTCTGCCCCTCCTAAGAGACCTGCCATATTTTGCAGCGCCGCTGCCCAATAGTAAAATTTTAAATCCGGCAGGGACCATCCTCCCCTATCTCGGGGCAGTGCCATATACCTAAGTGCTCTCCTTGTCTTTCCTTTTGCCCAAATAAATCTATTAATCATATGTTCACATCCCTTAAACCATTTAAGTTCAAACAGGAGTAGAATCGCTCTAAAAATATATAAAAATTTAGGTAAAACCATCATCTTTACAATATTGGTACGTCCTACAATTGAAAGATGTAAATTCTCTAGCCTGTCCAAATCTTTCCTAACTTTAGCCAAAATTGGTGTTATATTTTTCTCCACTAGGGTATCTAAGTCAGACGAGATGGTTACTCCTAGGTATACTCCAGCCTGCACCACTCGATGATCAGAGCATTACACAAAATTGTTTTTTATTATTTGCGTTTTACTGGTGTTCAAGGCATATCCTGAGACTTGACCGAATCGCTTAGCCTCGATCTCAACCTGTACTATAGCCTCTGTGGGATTAGGTGTTATTACTGCCACGTCATCGGCATATGCAAGCACCTTGCATTGACCCAAACGCGTATGCAGTGGGGGAATATTCTCACAACTCTCTAATTCTACGAATCAATGGGTCCATGTACATCGCAAATAAAAGCGGGGAGCATGGACATCCCTGTCTAGTGCCTCTCCTTATTGTAAGAGTGTGGGTTGTGCCTGCATTTACCCTGATAGCAGCTCTCGGATCTCTATATAATGCCTGAATCGCTTTAATGTAGCCATCACCAAAACCTGCTCTTCTTAAAATATGCCACAGAAAGTCCCAGGAGACCCGATCGAAAGCTTTTTCTGCATCTAATAGCATTACCGCCATCGGGTCTCCTGCTACCTCCATGGCATCGAATAATGTAATGACCTTACGCGTGTGGTGAGTCGTACCCCTGCCCGGAATAAACCCGTGCTGGTTACTGCTCACGAGGGAACTTATTACTTGAGCGAATCTTGTTGCTAGAGCCTTAGAGAATATTTTAGTATCAGAGTTCATAAGCGTTATTGGCCTGTACGATCCGGGTTCAATGGCTGGCTTTCCCTTTTTTTAAATTATCACAATATCAGCACCACCCCATGAACCTGGTATAGAATCCCCAGCCTGTGCCTTCTGCATCGTTGTTACCATGTCCTCCCAAAGAACATCCCAGAATACCTTGTAAAATTCTATTGGGATTTGGTCAGGGCCTGACGCTTTACCAGAAGGAAGATTTGATAAAGCAATTTTAATCTCTTCTGAATCTAACAGTTTTTCCAATCCTTCCGATTCTGCCTCCGTCAAACGCGTCACTGGGATGCCTTCTAAATATCCCACAGTCTCCTCCAGGTCTCGTCCTTGCTGATCATCGTATAATGTGGCGTAGAACTTCCTAAATACCTCTCTTATTTCGTCTGGATCTGTATGTAGTCTACCTACAGAATCTTTGATTTCCCTTACTTCTCCTGAAGCAGCCTTTTGCCTTGTGCGTACGGCTAGGGTCCGCCCCACTGTTTCGCTGAACTCATGGCATCTCTCCCTTCTGGTCAGAAAAATCTTAGCTGCTTTATTTGCGATATCTTCTTCAGCTTCCATTTTTACCTTTGCTATTTTTAGGAGGGCCTGATCCAGCGGAACCCCTGATGCAACACAAAGATGTAGCTCTTCCTCTGCGTCCATCACTGCCTTTGCCAGATCTCTATTCCTAGACTGTTCCAGGTTTCGTTTATGGGTATTGAAGCTTAAGGTTTCACCATGTGCTCCCGCCTTAAAGGCGTCCCAAACTATCCATGTAGTCGTGCTGCCCCTATTAATTTAAAAAAACTCTTTAATCCACCGAGTCATGTGCAATATGTACTTTTGATCCTGTAGGAGACCTAACTCGAAAGTCCAGATTCTCTCCTTGCTGACCCTAATTGTTATATCTAGCCTTAGAACCAGCGGGTTATGGTCACTCAGTATGCGGGGGAGTTTCTCAATCTTAGCACTAGAGATCAATGAGTTAGAGGCAAAAAAATAATCAAGTCTAACACACACCTGATGGGGGCAGAGTAGTATGTAAATCCTTTATCCAAAGGTCTTATTGTCCCCCAAACATCTGTGAGCATATTGTTTATTAATAGTTGTCCTAGTGCTCGGTGGACTCTCTTTTTCCTCCCCTGATATCTCCCAAAGGACCCTGCACCCAACCCATCCACTCCATTAATATTAAAATCCCCACCAATATTACACGAGGGGCCCAAGTGGCTAATTCCACATTTAGAAACTCGAGGATCTCCGGGTCATCCTCTGTTGAACCATAAATTACCCCTCGGGTAAACCACTCTCCCTCCAAAAGACATTCAATTAATGCCCACCTACCCCATTGATCCTCGAGTTTATTTCTTGTAATCAAGTTCCTATTCCTAGATAATATAGCAACCCCTCTGTGTTTTGAGCCTTGTTTTGAGTGTGCTAATACCTTGAAACCTAATTGTGACCATAATATGAGTTTCTTGTATCAGCATAAAGTCCACGTTCATCCGCTTTAGTGAAACTGCAATCTTTTGTCTTTTCTGACAATCATTCAGGCCACTAACGTTCCAAGTTACTATACTAATTACCATTAAGTAATGTTGGATATATTACCATCAGTTTGATCAAAAGACCAGGAGTAAAACTTTTTTCTTCCCCTTCACAAATGACATTTACATCTGATTTCAACTTCTGTTCAGTTATTAATATTTTCATCTTTTTCTGTGTGCAAAGCATCATAAGCCGTTCCCAAACCAAATCTGTACCATTCGTGCCTATTTTGATCTGTCGTGCCCTGTCCCCCTTCGTCCCTCCCTCCCCCTCCCCGGACACCCCACCATTGTGTTCCCCCCCTTACTGGCAAATAGGTCAATCCTGACCTATGTTTGACAGCCTGGGCCCCAGGACGTCTTCCCCCCCCCCTTTCCTTAACTGTCTATTTCTCGTGTGCTGATCCTGATTTTATATAGTTTATCACCCTTTTATACTAGTATTTATCTAGCGGTCTAGAGATCTCTTATTTCTAAGCCTTCCGATTGACTTGTACCAAAGCCATTGACTGGTTTTTCTGGCCCCTGCTCTTCTTCAGTGATGAGAGGTACTCCTGAGCCATTATTTCAGAATAGAACACCCTAAACTACCCATTGCTTCCTACTTTGAGACGAGATTGAAACATCAAATAAGCTTCACACCCAACATTTCGAAAGGGAGTTATTAATTGTATCATCCGCCACCTTCTCTCAACGGTGGTGTGGCAGAAATCTGGTCGGGCAAAAAATGTAACATCCTTGTAGACTCTCTTAGCCCCTGGCTTTGCTTTGCTCATTATTTCCTCCCTTGCCAGAAAGTTCCCAATATACACCAGTATTGCCCTTGGTTTGCCGGTTATACTCCCATTTTTCTGAGCCAGGGGAAACCGGTGGGCCCGCTGCACCTCTTTTTCCAGTCCCATTTAGTATTTTCAAGGAATGCTCCTCTGAACAGCTCCACCACAAATGCTCGAGCATCCTGCCCTTCCTTTCCTTCATCCACTCCAAGCAATCTTATATTATTTCGCCTTTGCCTGTTCTCAAAGTCTTCGAGCTTCCACAGGACATCTGATGTTGTTTTTTCCTGCTCCTGTTTGTCCACCTGGAGCTTCGCAACCACATCCTCCAACTTCCCAGTTCTATCCTCAACTTCTGCAACTCTGCCAGCCATATCTGCATATAGTTTGTTGACTTTTCGCAGCGACCCCTGTATTTTTTTGTGATCATGTCTAGCTCTTCGTCCTTCAGCTCTTGTTTCACTCTGCATTTGTTTTAAAGTTGCAAATAACAAATCAAAGTTAGCGCTTGAATTAGAGTTGGGGTTAGAGTTAGAATTAGGATTAGAACTATGACCAAGTGATTGATCAAGTTGATGAGGCCCAGCACCTAAACCCTCAGGGTGAACCTGTGATGTAGCAGAGTAGTCCCAGTCTAGCTTCTTAGCTACTGCCCTCTGTGTTGGGCTTAACGTAGTATGTGCTCTCATGTGTGACCTATATATAAAATTCTTTATTCGGTTTGTTCACAATGGAAAAACCATAAAAGAGCAGAAAATAACATACAATGCAAGAAAACATGTATTACATAAAATTTCATATAAAATTCATTTCACAATAAAAAGGATTAATCAAGATCTACAAGAATTAATCAAGATGTGCAAGAAGCCGCTCAAATTTAAGACTGACGAGAATTTTAAAGATTCTTTCTATGTTTCATAGTGTATTTTAGAAAACTACTAACAAAATAACAGACTTTTTCCGTTTCCAGCATTTGTAATCTTAGGAGGGCGGGTCTACATTGTCTCAGCCCCCACGCTCTTAATATCGGTAAAAGCCAGATCTTTCTATGGGCTTGATGGTATTTACAAAGCAGGATCACGTGCAAATTAGACTGTATTGAGAGACCATCACATGGGCAGGGGGGAAGTGTGGTATTCCAGCAATTTTGTAATGGAAATGTAACCATTCTGAAAAAGGTATTTAGCCTGAATCTTGTGATTAGCATTCTCTCATAGGTTGGTATTTGGAGTGCCAAATACGGATGAATGTCAAAGGCTACTTGAATCATATTTGCATGAATAACCGCCGTTTTTGAGGAAATGGATGCGAGTCTTAAAGTTTCCAGATGTCTTAATGCTTTCTGCTTAAGATCTTTTTTTGAAATGTCTGTTATTGACACCGGGTCCAGATAGTAGTTCTCAACGCCTAGATCTTTAAAAAAGTTTCTGACATAAAGAAGCCATTTTATTTTTGTAGAATTGTCCAAGTTCATTGAATCTGAGATGATGGCTTGTGTGAGGGCATTTTTGTCTGAATTCCAAATACGGCGCCACAGCATCAGCGGTTCTATTTTGATTAGGTCCTCTATATAGGGTATGGCTAGTTCTAAATGCATTGCGTAGGTAGAGGTGCCTTTGGGGGTGGCTAGTAAAAATCTTAAAAAAGCATTTTCAGCTTTCTGAATGGGACTGATGTCAGTGTAGCCCCAGACTCCCGCGCCATATGTTGCGATTGCCTGGCATTTGGCGTTGTAAATCTTGAGGAGCTCTAGTGGTGGTCTTTTGCCTAGTCTCTGAGAAAAAGCTGTTAAGGCGGCAATTGCCCTCCTAAATAGATGTGCCCTTGTGTTCACTGCTGGCTTCCAGCTAATTTTGTCATCTATCATGACCCCTAAATAAGGGTACTGAGGGGTAGCTTCAAGCTTTTGATTGTTGAGGAGTATGGGATTTATTCTTTTTTGGCCTCTACCAACTGTCATTACAAACGTTTTTTTCACGTTCACCTTTAAATCGAGATTGCCCATGAATAAGGTATACCTGGTTACTGCTTTCTGGAGTTCGCGGGAAGTTCTTGCAAGGATTACGGCGTCGTCCGCGTAGAGCAGGGCAGGGATCAGGCGACGGTTTATACGTGGGAGGTCCTGGGCCCCCCTCAACATCTCCCCCTCCAAACCATTAGTGTAGAGTGAGAAGAGGAAGGGGGCCAGGACACATCCCTGCCTGACCCCACGCCCTACGCCAAACGGAGACGTCAACTCTCCGTTTACCCCAAAACGCACTCTAGCTGTTGCCCCAGTATAGAGCTCTCTTAAAAGGTCTAAAAGAGGTTGATCTATTCCCAGTTGAGCTAGGACCTTCCACAGCTTTGTATGCGAAACGCAGTCAAAAGCTGCGGAAAGGTCGACAAAGACCATATATATCTTGGTGGGGGTAGCCTGGGTATTTTTGCCCATTATTAGGGTGAGATTTAGGACCTGCTCTAGTGTACCAAAGCCTTCGCGGAAGCCGAATTGGATATCGGAGATTATGCCCCGGTCCTCACTCCACTGCTGGAGGCGCTCTAGGATCACTCTCCCCACTACCTTCCCGAGCGAATCCAGCAGTGATATGGGCCGATAACATTTTGCGTCTTGCCGGTCCCCCTTTTTAAAAATGGGGACCATTATTGATTTAGTCCAAGAGGTCAGAATTCCCTCGTTCACTGCCGCTGTGCAGACTCTAGTTAGGATGGGGGCCCAGAGGTCTAGATTGTTTTTAAAGAAGTCCACTGGGACCCCATCCGGTCCTGGTGCCTTGCCTGACTTACTACTCTGGAGTGCGTCCATAAGATCTGGAATAGCAAAAGGAACCAAAATGGGATAATGGGGCTTTGGAAGAGGAAGTTCTATTTGTGAGGTATTTTTAAAAATCTCTTCGAAGTGGGAGACCCATGTGTTTTCATCAATTGCAACTTCTATTTTCGGGGTGCCTTTATCAGTAAGATAGGGGGTCCTGACAGTACGCCAGAAAGGCTCGCTGTTATTTGAGACTGCACCTTTATGGAGATCATCCCATAGCTTTTGCTTAAGTTGGGCAGTTCTCAGCTTTCTTTCCCCTATGTATTGGCGCCTTAAAAATTGGATCTGGGCTATATCTCGCGGTTTGTTTTGAAGTGCGGATTTTAATTTTGTTAGGGCAACAGTGCAATTATGATTAAACCATTTCGGTTTTATCGAGCAGTTTCGGTTAGGCTTTGAAGTAAGTAGGTCCTTTATGGAATCCAAGATTAATTTAAAATTTATCAGGACTTCCTTATGACTTGATGCGAGGTCCAGGCACTTCACAATATTGGGGTAGGTCCGAGTTATTAGCTTTTTCAATATCTCAGATGGATTAATTTTTGCCCACTTGATTGTGAAGCCATTGTGTTTACCAACCTGGATCTTGTTCTGTGTAAGAGTGGTCGCCATCTCCAACTTATGGGAAGGGTTGGATGGCATAGATATCTTTATTGTTAAGGCAGAATGATCACTAAGGGGAGTGAGAATGACCCTGAAATCTTTAGCTTTATTCATGAGACTTAGAGAAAGAAAAATGAAGTCTACAGTAGTTTGATGCCCTCTGCCCACATACGTCGGAGTAAATTTATTTGGGTCTGCATCCTGATGGTTTACGATGTAAAGATCCAAGTCCGATAGGACGGTGTTAATAAAGTTACCTAGTTTGTTGTGGGCAAAGTGCGCTATTGGGGCGTTAGATTCGTCCACTATCCCGCAGCACAGTAGGTTGGAGGCTGTGCAGGGGTGGAGATTAAAGTCTCCGCCCCAAATTAAATGAGTTGCCTTGTTTGCAGATCTACAGTGATAAATCTGTTTGAGTTTATCGCATAGGGTGGTAAGAAGAATTATGAAGTTTTCTTCCGATAAATTATTATAACTATTGGTCAAGATGATTGTTTCTTTATTTGCAAGGGTTAGTGAAAGGATTTGGTGATTAGCGTCCTGGGAGAGTATGGCCACTTTGTTGAGGGATAGCGTATTTGAGATATAAATTGATAGCCCACCTTTTGGTCTGCCCATTGGGCTGGTTAATGCTGGGACAGAATAGGTTTTGTAGCCTTGTAGGTGTAGTTCTTCTACAGACCATGTCTCCTGAAGACAGATTACTTCGTATGGGTTTAGGAACTCCTGCGCAGAACCATCCTCGATTTTATTTCGGAGGCCTGCGGTGTTCCAGGAGAATACTGTGATTAGTGAAGAGTCACCGTTACATTCTTCTGTTAGGATTGTGGGTTCCTTATTTCTGGGATCTGGAGAGATTATGGAAGGGTGTGAGGAGGGAGATAGATGAAGATCATTTGCGGGAGTTTCTGTTAATGGTCAGTCGACCATTTCTAGGCCACTGTACCTATTGTGTAGCGGAATATTATACCATGGGTCCCACCGAGCTTGGTCTCTGTGAGGGGGCCGTTGAGTATAGGACCTTCTGTCGTCCCATCGTCCACCCTGATAACGTTGTCTTACTGTGTGCCAAGAGTAATCTGGCTCATATAAGTTGGGGGGGCCGTGGTAGCTAGGAATGGACAAATCGTCCTGCCTGGGGAATGGGGCAGACCAAGGAGGCTCCTGCTCCTGTATAAAGCCACCCGCCTGCCTAAAAGGATAAAAGAAGGAAAGTGGCTTGATTTTAATTCCTCCATTTGGGGTGATATCTTCCCATGCGCAGACATAGTCTGCTATTCGTGGGTCCTCAAATGTAATTGTTATACAATCCCCGGGGATGGTTTTTCTAGTGCTGCCCACCCACGGCACCCTGGCAACGGATCTAATTCTTCCACGCCAGGAAGATGGTATCGGGCGGTTGGTCTGGAGCCAATGCTGGGCCTTATTTTTTAAGGACCAGCTCGGTTCTGAAGTAAGATCTGTTAGTTCAGGTACTCCAGCCATGACCACTACATAGGGCGAGGCCTCGGGGGGGAAATCTGCTGGGAGTCTTGGAGGACCAGGATTCCTCGCAGGATTTCTCCTGGACCTGTCCGAGGGGGTTTTTGGTGGTGGAGGTAGAGGAAGGGAAGTTTTTATTGTTGGTTTGTTTACATTCTCGCCTGGAGTTTTGTTGGCGGTGCTACTAGGTACTGCCGAGGTGGCGGCAATTGTGGATGCCACACCTGGGGAGGTTAGAGTGATTATCTGCGGTGAGTTATTGGTGGCGGACAAGGCTGTTGCAGTATTTACTATTTTTGTTGGAATTGACGTGTTTTTGTTAACGGGGGCATTTGGTGTAATTATCCGAAGAGTCTTTTGTTGTGGATTGGGCAAAAAAGGATTAGTACTAGCTGTATTGTGTTTTTTTTACCCCCCATGCTGAATATCCTTAATCTTTCATTTACCTCTGGATCGGTACCCATAGCTTGGAAGCAGGCATGGGTATCACCGATAATTAAAAAACCTGCCCTCGACCCTTCCAAACCGGAAAACTTTCGGCCAATTTCCCTCCTCCCCTGGATATCCAAGATAGCAGAGGCCCATGTTAATGGCATCCTCTCGAAACATGTGGACCGTCATGGAATCCTGGATCCCTCCCAAAATGGCTTTCGAGCGGGCCATAGCACTGAGTCCGCCTTATTGGCTACCACCGAACATCTCCGGACGATTTTAGACGCCGGTCAAAGCGCTGCACTGATCCTCTTAGATCTCAGTGCAGCCTTTGACACGGTATCCCATGACATTCTTCTGAAACGTCTGGAGATGGCCGGTGTGACGGGCCTTGCTCTGCTATGGTTCCAATCCTTTCTTAAGGACAGGTCTTTCAAGGTGTCAGCCCCTCCATTCCTCTCTAAAACCCATCCCATAGCACAAGGAGTCCCCCAGGGCTCAGCGCTGAGTCCCTCCCTCTTTAACTTATATGTTCAGCCACTTGCGGACGTGGCCAAAGAGTGGGGGCTCACGCTGGTCTCATACGCCGATGACACCCAGCTGGTCGTCACCCTCTCGGAAAGCCCGTCCATCGCGGCATCCAAGTTTACAGAGGGCATGGCAGCGGTGGCACAGTGGATGACGGAGAATTACCTCCAACTTAATGCCGGGAAAACCGAGGTGCTCCTCCTGGGCCGGAACACCAGCCTATGGAACGAGCACTGGTGGCCTTCATCCTTGGGCACCATTCCACTCCCTAAAAACTGTGTAAAAAATCTGGGAGTCTGGATGGATGCTAAACTCAGCTTCCAGTCACATACTAAAAAGGTGGCGGCCACCTGCATCGGTCTCCTAAGGAATCTCAAGCCTATACTTGGACTCTTTGATTCTAAGGCCCGCCAGCTAATTATCCAGGCAACTATCCTGTCACGCCTGGACTATGCTAACGTCCTCCTCTTGGGAACAAACAAAGCAGAAACAGCTAGGTTCCAACGTATCCAGAACGCGGCGGCCAGAATGCTGGTTGGTCTCCCACGCAGATGCTCAGTTAGAGCTACCATCCGCAAACTCCACTGGCTGCCCGTGGAACACAGAGTTAAATTTAAAGCTCTTATCACGATCTTTAAGATCGTCAAACAGGGAAATCCCCCCCTACTGCGAAACCTGGCCCGACCCTATGTCCCCGGTCGCGAACTCCGCTCCTCCAACCAACTTCTTCTGGCTGTTCCCAGAACTAGGCTCTGTCGCACTGGAGGTCGCTCCTTTAGTGTTCTCGGTCCTAAACTATGGAACAATCTCCCCCTCAGTATCCGCTCCATAGACTGTCTCTCAACCTTTCGTAAAGCTATCAAGACCCACCTTTTTCCTGCCACCTAGGGCTTTTAGCCTCCCCCCCCTGCCTCAGAGGTATGTGTCTGTCTTTTAGCGCCGGGACGCCCCATTGCTGGGGTAGCTGTTGCGCTTCACCAAACCTAGAAATTAGAAATTAGAAATTGGTAGAAATTGATTTTTCGGTGTGACCTCCTCCTGGCGCTATTCGACTTACGACGCCCCGGGGTCCCGTGTACCGTTGCCCGCTCAGGTTCTGATGTTTCTGTCCCTGAGTTTCCGGTGTGATGTTCTGGTGAGAGGGAGGCCTCATCTGAATCTGATTCAATGCTACCGCTTTCGCTTAATCCTGAACCCACATCCGTATCAGAGGCACCTTCCTCATCATTGACTGAGAAAAAGCATTCATCGTTAGGCGAGCCTGGCAAAGTTATTCCTTGGGCAGAGGAAACTTCAGTAGAATGTTCCTCTCCATTATCTGCCCTGTCTTCCCTTAGACCCCCTAGATCAGAAAGACTCTTCATATTGGACACCCCACCAATGTCTTGTCAACTCATCGCCCATGATCATAATAGACTCAGCTGAATTTCCACTTGCCCCTAGCTCAGTAGGTGTGGTTATAGTAAACCCACTCGATGTCACTGTCACTGCTCGTAAAGATGATGCCTCAGACGCAGCCTCAGTCAATGCTACACCAACAGTTATAAGTTCTTGTGCTTGAGCATGTTCCTGAGCCACCCCTTTTTTTTCGAAGCTCCTCATTTCCTGGTAATGGCCTTGCATCTTCACCATCCCCCCGTGCTTGCCCTTGTACCTGGGTCTGTCCTGCTTGGGATCCCCGGTCGTCGTCTTGGTGGACGCGCTGTTTCTGCATAGGAGTGAGGACTGCAACTCCTTCCGCCGGCACATCCCGGATGCTCGTATTCTGGGCTCCTGACGCTGAGGCCGTGGCCTGCGTCTCCGTTACTGCCATTACTGTCGATTGTTCGCGGCTCCCTGCGCCACTCTCAGCCTGGATGCTGCCGGGTGCCTCCGATCCTGTGTCACAGATGAGAGATGGCGGCGGGGGAGATGTCTGGTCCTGGGCGGCTCTTGAAGGATATGGTATTCCTGCAGAGAAAACTTCGATCAGGGTAGGTTGGCGGAGAACCGTCTCTTTTGGCATTTCAGTCACTGTTGCAGGCTCTGAATCAGTGAGCCGATCCTTAGCGCCTTTCTTAATCAGAAGCGCTTTTACCTTCCTCTCCTTTTCTTTTTCCTTTTTAGTCATACTCTCTGTCACTTTTCTCTGCAACTAGTGTACCATCCTTCCGTGTCAGCATCTTTAGCCTCGATTTTGTTCTCAAGTTTTCCGCTGGGGCCCCGGGATCACTGTGCACTGCAGTGTTGTTCTCGTTCTCCTTCTCTCTTTCCCCCATCAAGTCTCTCAGCTCCTTCAACGCCCGCTGAGGTTTCGGGGCCATTTTCGACTTGGGATACTGCCAAGGAGAACTGTAATAGTACAAAGTCCCTATAACTTCAAACGCACCGCTTATGCACCGGGTAATTTCCCCTTGAGCCTTCAGGTTTAATTTATACAACTGAAGCCTTCACATTGCTCCTTTACCATCGCAGGTGATCCTTCTAGTAAAGCTCTCTCTCTTTAACCATAATTAATCAATGTTGGTTAGATAGTGCAGGATACAGCACCGACGAGAGTCCGAAGGTAGTATAGCCACAGGAAGAGAGGGAGAGTGCGACTATCCCTTACGGCCTGCCGGCGGCTATCTTGCCCCTCCGCCGGGGACTCAGTAATCCCTGCAGTTATCTTTTGAGTGGTTTTCTGTTGTTGGCTAAGTTATTGCCATGTCAGGTTGGGGTACACTGCCAACACATGGTGTGATGCTGAGCACAGGTTTGCGTGCAGGCTGGGTACTGTCATGATGTATGTGTGTTATTCCTGTATATATGCCTAGCTGTGTATGTGTATGTTCATCCTGTGTTGGCCCTTAGTCCTGGTCCCCTGGCATACATGAGATGTGTGCTCTTGGGTGGTGAGGAGATGTGCAGTGTGAAGATTGTGATTGTGATTTTGTAGTGGGTGTGGATGTGTGTTTGCCCCTGGATTGTGATAGACACACATGTGTCCGCCAGGAGGTGTGTGCCTGTTGTTTGGATTGTCCTGCCCTGTGTTAATGATTGTATGCTTGTGTGTGAGATGTCTGTTGTGCACTGTGCAGTGTGTTGGTGTGTCCATGCAGTTCTGTGTGACTCCTCCTTGTTGTTTTGGTCACTTATGAGTGTGCAAAGTGTGTTACTTGCACATCAGTGTTGTGTTTGTTTGATCATCAATGTGTGTTGTGTGCGTTTGTGTGGACTGTGTGGCCCTGCTGCTCCTCACTGGCATTGTGTGTGACTTTCTCTTGCACTGCAAGCACATGGTGCCTTTTCTCCTCCTGTAAGGCATGGTGTGTGGTTTGATGCCATCCCCTATGTGTGCCACTTGTGCCTAGCCATTGTGGGTCTGCATTCCCTCTATTTGTGTATGGACCACACCTCACATGTCTAATACTGACATGAAAATCAGTTGATTTTGATGTCAGCTGTCCCCTTTGTTTCCATGTGCATGTGCCTCCCAATCCCTTCATTTGTGAGACTGTGCCTTGTGCTGCAGTTTTTGGGCCAAGAGTGCTGTTCCACTCTGGACATGGCCCCATTGTTTTATGTGTGCTGTTCTTGTGCTATTCATTGGTGTGGATTGCCCTTGTACACTTGAGCTGTGTGTGCTGCCCAGTGCTCTGGTGGAGCTGGTTGTGCTCTTGTATCCCAGAGTGGTGCATCCTGTTGTTGTTGTGTTGGGTGTCTGTGTGTTGGCTGTGGTGTAACTTCACTTCCTGGGTGTGCTGTTGTTTTTGTGCTGTGCTGATTTGTGGTGTGTGTGTTGAGGTTGTGTCAGTCATGTCTGTGTGTAGCTATTGTGCTTGTTGTGCACACACTGCCTGTTGTGCATACAGTGTTGCGTGTATGTGGGGTTGGCATTGCCTGATGTGCATCCCTTGATTTCCGGTGGTGTTTGTTGATTTGTGCTTTCATGTGCATGTGTGGTTTGTTTGATGTGGCAGGGTAGTTCTGTGCAGGTGCAATTCTTGTGTGATTTGTGGTATGTTGTATGTGCTTTGTTGGTGAGTGATGATGTTGAACAGTGATGTTGTGTTTGTACTCCCATTACCTTTCCACAGTTTGAGTGGCAAGGTATGTCTGCTTCTGTTGGGGTTGTGTGTGTGTTCCTGTGGTGTTTGTGTGTAGTTTTGTGAAGGCATCTGTTCAGGCTACCCTGTGTGTGTGTGCTATTTTTGTGGATACACCAAGGGTGTGTGTTTGTTTGCGTGTGTATGTGCTGGGAAGTATTGTCAGCCTTCAGTGTGTGAGGCACAGGTGCTGTGTGTTCCTTGTTATCCACTCCTGCAGTGGCTGTCTCCCTGGTTGCCTGTAGTGTGGTGCAGGGTCTGTATTGTGCTTGCTTATTCCTGTGCTTGTTGCTGTGCATGGTGGAGCCCAGGATGGGCACCTGGCCTGTGACTTGCTGGGGTGTGTTGATGTGTGGTTGGGGGTGGTGTGTCCCTGTGGTGTCTGTGCCCTGCCCATGTCTTGTTGTGGCCTTGCCTTGTGCATTGTGTGCATGTGTTGACCCCTGCGGTGACGTGACCGGGAGCTTTACGTTGCTGCTAGTTCGCGGTCGGTGTGTCCTGGATGCAGAGGGGTGACTTGTTGGCAGGTGGGTGATATAGGTGTGCCAATGTGGATGTGTTGTGACCCCCAGCAGGGTGTCTGTGGTGGACTTTGACCCTGTGTCAGCCCGTGTGTTGTATTTGTGTATTAGCGTACCTGCGGCGGCGTCCACGGCAGCCCAGTTGATGGTGGTGCAGTAGCAGGTACATCACCGGATGCATATGTAGGGCTGTGTCCATGGCGTTCATGACCGGGTGGTGACAACTGGGTCTGTGCTATGGCGCTCCGCTATCGAGTTTCCGCCGTGTCTGGTTGGGCGGTGTCTCAGCTGTGGTGTATCTGCCAGTTTGGGCCATCCTAATTTGTGTAGCGGTGTGGACGTCATTCCGCACGGCGGTGAGTCTCCATTGGCTACCACCGCCGCGGTGGAGGGCACACTTTGATGGCAGTGCGCGTCGCTCCGCGGGAGACGGGAAATGATCTATGTTTTGCTATACTAATATGGCAGACATGAGTTCCTCTGCCCGCGGGCGGAAAAAATGCATTTTTCCGCCCCGCCAGCACCGCGGTGGTGCCACTCCCCGACATCCTAATAGACCCCTTAATGTTCAGAGCTTCACACAATAGTGAGACCTACTGTCCAGGGCTTTTTATATGAATATGTTTCCGCAATTTATATACACTGTGTTATTTTCTCTATATTCTCCTTGGAAGTACTCTGATTTTCTATCAATTCCTGTATTGAGGGCAGCATGGGTCCAGTGTTCTTTTATATCGAGGTTCTCGAAACGCCTGTTGACACCGTGATCTCTTAACTACATGCCATTGGTAATACTAGGATGAGTTTATTCTCTATTCTTTGCCTTGTAGAGATATACGGTGAACACGAAATTCGGCCACTACCGAACTCCCCTCCAGCAGGCAACTGAGAGTTGTTCCACGGCTGCTTTTTCACTGTCTCTTTTATATGTTCTTCTAACGGCAACTGAGATTTGTGCTCCGGGACACCATCATTGTTCGGGTGAGCTAAGCTAACTACATGCCCATTTATTCATACATGCGGGATTCATGTCCTCTGATATTTCTTGTCCCTATGACCTTTGTGCTCAATAATACGTACATTTGTTCATTGCTATGGTGTCGATTTTATTGCATTAGATTATCTCTACCTTAACTATGCATATGTTATTTTTGCTCTACTTGTCCCCTTTAGTGTGTAGCACATTGTCCTCTACTTTGGTGTTATTTGATGACTAGATTGCTTTGCCATCACCTTAACAGGAACCTAATTTCCTATTGCTTCTCCTAGGTCTGGGACGATATATCTTCTTGTGCCCTTCATCATTCTTCTTCCTACAGTGTTCCATTCATCCATCGAGGTTTGATCATTATATCTTCGCATTATATGTCCATTTGTCACCTTGTTTATTTGTTTTTTTTTGCGCTCACTCACTAAGTTGACAATCAGGTTTCACCTACACTAGTCACTAGTCATTGTGGCTAATATGATTTTGACTTGCCTTGTAACCTTCTCTGACCTACTTCCTCATTTGTGCCAATCTCTTTTCTCTATTAATCTATTTTTGATTAAACTATTAACTAATCTTCTCTTGTTCTCCTCTTGGCTTTCTTCAAAGTTCTAAGCAATGTAATAGTCACTAAAGCACTGACAATCTTTAATTACCGCTTCTATTTGGGTCTCCTTTCTTGACACAACATCTAGTTCTCTCCACACTTTTTCGGGTGCCTGTTCTTTCCATTTTATCTCAACAGTGAATTTTTATAGTAGTGCAATTTCTTGATATAATATAATGTCCTTTAGGGGTTATTCATATCTGTATATTTATGTATTGTTTTTATGTTTACAGCCTTGAGAAAGTCTTGGTACGGACTGTGTACCGACGAAACACGTGTTGGCTGTTCCTTTGATGTTTTAGAATACATTGAATAAAATATACATAAGGACTTCGGCTTGATCATCTTGTCTCAAGGAGTACATTATTGATGAAATGCGCATATTCTATGATCACTTTGCTTTGATTTGTGATATAAAACTGTTATGACTAAAAGGTCAATGTTGACACTGTTTGCAGGATAGTGCTTAACCGACCCCCTTTTTTGTAATTTTGTCTTGGCAGATCCTTTGTGTCTGTCTTAGTCACCCTTGGTAGTGAGTGACGGTGGTCTCCTTAGCACTCCGACTAGATTCCTAATATTTCTGATATACCGTGTGTCCCTGTTTATTATTTCATCTAACACGTATGTGAAGGTGCAGTTATTCCCTCTCAGGGAACACCACTACCAATTTTTGTTCCTTGCATTACTCTGCCCTGGAGGTACCTCCATCATACTGCCAGTTGTTCTGTTCAGGCAGATTCCCCAGTTCAGCCACATCTTCCCGTGTAGGTACCGGGGTGTCCCCCTCAGGTTCTGCCTCCTCCCGGACCATGGGAATTTCAGGAGCGGGTTTCCCGTGCCCCTTGCCCTTCCTCTTTTTGGCAGGTACCTGCACCATTCTTCAAGGCTCCAGGTCCTTCTGATCACCCTCCCAAGCTGCCATTGACCATGTGTTCAGGCACACCCACTCAGGCAACACCATCACCTCCAAGTGTGACCTGAGTTTCACCTCCTTCCAGATGGTGTGATTCAGGTTGTTGCCCAGCAGACAATCCTCAGGCAGGAGCAGGCTCACAGCTACCTTCTGCATACCTGAGACCCCACCCCCATTGAAAGGGAATCAGGGCCACAGGATAGTGGCTCCCGCAGTTGTCAGCAGCATCAACTTGGGGGTAAGTGTTAGGGACTACCTGCTCTAAAGGCTGCAGATGACACTGGCAATAGTCATGCTGGCTCCTGTGTCTCTCAGAGCCTTTCTGCTCATTGATAAATACCCACTGACTGTATTTCCTAGTATTGTCTGGCATGTGAGATTTCTGTACCATTTCTCCCTCAACCAGGAACACTAGGGTTAACTGTACACTCTCCCCAGCACTATCTAGGACCATCTCCTCACCAAACGCTACACTAGCCAACTCTAGTGACTTGCTGAACAAAAGCAATCCCCTGAGGCATTTTCCTCTTTCTATGTGTGCTGCAGAATGTATCACACATAGAAAAGGAACATAATGAGGAGAAATAAAGTTATTCCACTTTGTTAGGCCTCACCTGGGTATGTGTAGCTTTTTTTACAAATTCCCAGGTTTATCACTGATGGTACATCTGGGAATAACCCAAAATCATTGGGTGGAAGCGTGGGAACATCCACGCTACAACAAGGAACCACCTCCATGGGCATGGTAATACAATGCAGCATTTTGCACTGTATTGCGTTACTCTGGATAATAAAAATAAGGAGCTGCATCGATCTTGTGTCTCATTGCGTGGTGCAAGGGCGACACAACTCTTACATAAATATGCCCCGAAGTCCATTGAAGGCAGTGTTGATTGTAGTTTGCCTGATGCCTGAGCACGGAGTGGTGACTCGCCTCAAAGTATCTGCACTACTCACTGACTTTATCCTCCTGGCAACTGCTGGGCATGAAAGAGCAGGTGAAGGTTTGGAAGTAACTCCATTGGATGGCTTCATACTCCAAGGTGATGTGTTTGCTTGTAGTGGTTCTGTGGTTTTCAATTCAGTGTCAGGCAGTAGGAGGGAGATCCACAGGATCAGTATTGGCCTTAGCAAATGCCAGCAGCAATCTACAAGAAATGACAGAGCAGACAACTTGCTGTTATGGTACCTTCTTCCAGGTGGATGCAAGATCTGTTTGGTTGCCAGTCGGGACAGGACAGCAGGACTGGCTGACATGAGCCACTGACACACCAAATTTGAGATATGATGGCTACCTGCTGCCCTCTAAACTCCAAAAAAGGAAAAATATGAGGCCTCCATATCACCACAGCAGTCTCTTCCCCATCATAACTGGAACTTACAACATGAACTAGACTGGAAATCCATGCATAGCTACTTCCTTAACCTAGAATGAAGTAACAGGACTCATTCTCCATTCACCAGTCCTCCTATTCTATGGCAATTGCTAAGTGCCAGCGAGCTGGCAGAAGTGAATTCCACACCCATTCCTACCTTACCCCATCGGACACGCTTCACACTCTTTAATATCAGCCGCCCCTCTTTGAAGCTCTAAATTGTGTTGAGTGTTGTGTGTGCCCTGGCAAGCTAATCTCCCGGAATCTCAGTCTCTTGGAGAAAGGTTCCTGAGAGTGTCTTCATGTTGTAGTTGTTAGGAAATTTTTTCTGTTGTCAGTGTCCCATTCTAGTAACATGTCTTGTGCTTTTTTAGCCATTCAACAAGACAGCCTGGACATCTCGTTGTGTGCCCTGGACTGCGCGTATTTGCTGTGAGTCCACCCCGCATCTCTCTCTTCCGGGGTTCAACCAATGAGTACCATGGAACTGGGTAATGATGATACCTTTTCCTCCTTCATGTTTATACTACCTACTAATGTACCATGCTGCCTTGATTAGTGGGTAAATTTGTGATTCATTATAAATCACACCTATATATAAACGTTGGTATCAGCGCCTACGAAGAATGTCATTTGAAGGGCAAACTTCATTAATATACTATTACTTTCAATGGCAGTGCATGGATGTTGTAGTCTGTCGACACTGGCTTCTGTTTTCATTTCTTGTGCTGCAAGCACTTTGACCAATAGTTAAGTCCTTACGTAGCTGTTCTACTGCTGTCCTGGCTTGAACAGCTTGTGACTCATTGTGTGTTTCTGCAGAAACCAGTGGCACTAAACCAGAAGAATTAGAACAGCAGAAAGGGACATCAAATCACATCCAGACTTCTGCAACACGTAGTCTGTATGTATGTATGCATGTATGTATATGGTATTTCAGTAGCATGAACCAAGCCAAAAGACAGCAAAAAGCTGTACATGGTCAAACGCAAGCTTAAAATTGGTGAGTAATAGAAGAAGAAGCTTAATAGTGGACAGTTAATGCACTGTGATGCTATATTGTTTAAAGAGATGTGTCTTCAACTCTTTCCTAAACTGGAGCAGCATTGGGCTGTTCGTGATGGATATGTGATGTTGTTCCAGATCCTGGGTGATAGATGGTAAAGGCCTATTGTCTTGTTTTTTTCTTTTTTACACTTCTTAGTCTGCAGTGTGAAGGTGTACTGGCTGCAGTGTGCCGAGAACCACCAAAGATGGTGAGCATGTCTGCAAGATAAGCGGGGGTGCTGGCTGTGAAGTCTTTGTAAATGATGCAGCTGGTTTTGAAGATGGTATGGGCGGACACGGGGAGCCAATAGAATCCATCAGGGCTGGAATGAAGTTATCATGATTTTTTAGGCCACGGATGAGACATGCTGTGGCATGTAGGATGCCCGCAAGGGGTGCGAGCGATGAGTTTGGGAGTCCATGGAGTAGGTCACTATTACCATTCAGTAGATCGCAAGGGCTTGAACAGCAGTCCTGAAGTCACATGGTGGAAGAAACTGTTTGACTTCCTTAAAGAAGAGAGAGCTGGTATAAGGCTGTATTTATATTTTTTTTAGCAATGCGTTCATTTAGGGAGAGGTTGCTGTCCAGGGTGAATCCAGCAATTTGGCATTCAGTGAGAGTTGAAGTTCGAAGTCATAAAAGTTCATGTCACTGAGCAAGCTAGGTTTGTACTGAATATTGTTTGTTATTCTTGGCAAATAAGGGGAATTCTGTCCGAGTTGGGTTGAGCTTCACTTATGTGCTGGACATCCAGGTCTGGATGATGTGCAAGCAGTGTTTGAGCAATTGGTTGTCTGAAACAGAGGGGACTTTAAAGTAGAGTTGAATATCATTAGCATATTGGTGAATCTTGATACTATTATCTATGAGTAGAGCACCAAACGGTCTCATGTAAAGTTTGAAAATGACAGGGACAGTATCAAACCCCCAATGCTTCATTGATGGTATAGTAGTTTGCTTTAGCTGATGTGATAAGCTGTTTGTGTGTTGTGTGGATGGCATTCAGTTTGAAGAGGACTTCGGGAATTTTGTTTTTCTACCATTTTCTTTCCTGTCTGTGATTGAATTGTTTATTGCCAGGATGGTCTTTAGCATACTTGGGTGCTTAAGGCTTTGGCTTTCACTTGCATTTTGGAATTCGAGTGTAGGTGTTCACATAGCTTTTCAAAAATGTGTTGAATTTCTTTAGAAGGGTGTTTGCATCAGATGTGGATTTAATGGAGTGAGGAATGAGTTTAAGCATTAGGTTGTCTATGGGGATGTATTTGAATGATCTGAAGTCTTGGGTATTTTGTGCCCAGAAGGCCTGTAGATGAGATGGAAGGCGGTGGTCTAAGATACAGAAAAAAGGAAAATTAGATTTCAGCAGCTCCATGGAGTCGAGAGTTGCCTGCTTGGCTAGTGTGTAGGACGAGAAGGACTTATGGATGGCAGCAATGTCTCTTCCCTACTTATGTGTGTGGTCCACACAATAGATGCTGTAGCCAGCAGGAATAAAGATGTTTAGGATGTGGGAGAGAACCATGTTTCTGTGATGAAGAGGGTGTCAAGCTTGTGATAGGGTCTGTGATTTCTGGAGTGTGGAGTACTGCAGAACGAGCATTAACGAGCATTAGCGAGCACAAGTATGAATGGCTGTTTTATTGTTAGATGGTGTGTGGTGTAGTTGGCAGGAAGTTTATAATGTTGGATCTTGGTCTATCTGTTGTGCAAATGCTATGTGAGTATTTGGGTTGTCTATATTTGGGTGCAACTGAGTTAATCGGCAGTATGAGGTGCTGAGTGAGGCACATGATAAAAATCTTACTCTGTATGATTCACTGGAACAAGGGTTCTGGTCCAAGGCGTCCTGGCCATAACAGGCCTTATAAAGCAATGCTCTCCTTTTCTGTGCCCCTCCACCCCACTCTCTTTGCTGGGGAAACCTGGACAATAAGGCACGTGAATAGCTGACTAAAGTAGGGAGAAGGCAAGAGCTGATGTCACTTCTTTGCAGATGGATGATTGATCGGAAATCCAGTGATGTCAGTTCCTGTGCAGATGGATGATGGGAAATTAAGTAATTATGCTTGACTTCTTTTAAAGATGACTTTTAAACCTGTCTTTGTAAATCTCGCCTAGGGAAAACTTTAGTTCTTTCTCCAGAGTAATATAATTTCGAAAGATAATACATTTTATGACGTTGCACATAAAAAGGGACATTTTGGTCACCCTTCTTTAGCTTGTTTCGGAGTGTTTATCTTATTTAGCATACTGTATAATATGTTGAGTAATGGTACTTTGCCCTTGCACAGAAGTAGTGGGTTTGATTGTAATGTCAGAACTTATGACTGCCTCAGTAGTTGACGACTTTTTTGTTCATCCTTTATTGTGGCAAAATTGGAAAATAATTTATCATGTAAGCTGTGTAAGTCAAATGGAAGTATGTGCAACGTACTTTGTAAAACAAAACAAATTACTAGTAGCATCCACCCAGATGTACTATTGTCTGTGACAAAATGTTGCCATGACAAAGTATCAGATCCATACATTAGATAATATAATGTAATGAAAGGCTGTATAAATATAATTTATTATTCTGAACTCCACATCTATGTATCTTTAGGAAACATTTATCTTCAAGATAAAAAGATGTGTACTTGAGAATACAAAATACAATCTTACCTATACTTAATTTGCAGTAGAAGACCAACCACCTCAATGCAAAGGGCAGGGTTACCAACAGCAATCTAAGGAAAAGCTTTATCACAATACAATGCCTCCACTCAACTAATGAAACAACAGCCACAATAGAAAGTGCCCACAGGCACAAAGGAAATATTAAGAGCTGTAAATCTCCTGAACTAAGTTTGTACCTTCTTTCCAGAAGCAGTTTTAAATATGCTTTGGGCTTTTAATCATTTTGTTTTCAAACACCAGCATAAAGGTTTGTTCAAAATAAAGGCTATGTCAAATATGCACTTTCCATATAAGCTGAACATACTCAAAGAACATCTAGTCTTTTTCTGGAAAAAAAAACAATTTTTGCCTAAAAAAGTATTTTTCCGGCATGGTCCCGAAATGCCAGCTTGTGATTCCCCCAAGTAAAAATGCATCACAATGAGTGATTCTGCACCACTTCCTCAGGTATAACCATCACAAGCAAGGGGTTGCCCATCTTAATGCAAAGATGCCTAGATTATGCCAATGTCAAGTCAGGGCCACAATCGTGCCATTGCTACTAAGCATAATGCTAAGAACCATCACATCATACCAGCCATGGAAATTATTAGTTCAGGGATAGACACAATTATGTGATAGATGACACCAACAAGCAAATCATACAATATGGCAATGATAAATGCCATTGTGCCAATGATTTGGCCAACAATGCCCAACATTATTATGCCAGAGCCACCATGGTGTCAGAAATAATTGTAATCATACAAAGATGAACCTCTTATATTGTGGCACCATATACATTGGGGGGCATATTTACAAGCCACTTGCGCCTCTTTGGAGTCACTTTTACCATGGGAAAAGTAGCGCAAAAGTGGCGAAGGGGCTTGTAATTCTGCCCCTTAGTGTTTCCTGACATTAGGGAATCGTTTCTAGGGTGGAATAATGTATTCAGAGGAACACAACACCAGCCACATAACCCTTATGCTTACATATACACAGAGAAACATTATAAAAAATACAGATACACACATCACTCGCACCATCTGAAAGAAAGAAGACAATTATCTGTCTCCACTCTCAATCCACCGGTGCTCTCGTTGGCTACATGGCTGCTAATACATGGTTATCACATACTTCCACTTTGTCTCCGGCAGTCTCACACCTTTGCAACTCCATTCTGGTTATTGCTGGTACATCTTTTTGACCCAGTGTTCACAGGTACTGTATGATTGATAGAGTGGAGCTTGCTATGTGACACATCTCCATTTGGCTTTGCTGAATAGAGAGTAAAGTCAGGTGCTCATGTTGCAGGGACTTCAGTCTGTCACAGTGTGTGTTTGTTTGTATGCGTGTAACCCTGTTATTGATTTCACTGGCAGCCACTTTAAGGATCCGTAGATGTGTAGCATTACCATCTTAAAAATGGCTAGACCCTCTGAATTATTAACAGCAATGAACTTCAGAGAGCTACTTCCACGCTACTGGCGAACTACATGTAGCTTCCAAGCTACCTGTTGGAGAATCGTAGATCGAGGTGTTATAAGTTTAGGAACTTGTCATGGTTGTATTTCTATTGTTAATGTATTGTTAATGATTGCGCAACTTGGATTGTATTCTTGTTGTGGAATGTTGTTCTTTAAATGTATGGAGTCTTCTTCTGTCTGGTGTTCGATGGGTTTCTTCAGGTGCCTGTTGGACTCCGGACTAAAGATGTACTTCTCCTGTGGGTGAAACATCTATGGAATAAATCTTCTTAATTTAACTATCTTGGTCTTCTGAATTGATCTTCTACATATTTGCGACGATCGGGATTGTTTTGCTGTGTTTCACCCACCGACCCACGCAAAACTGTGCATTATTGGTTAATTTCCATGAATTTGGATATATTTGGATATATTTGGCTAACCTGTTATCACATCTGACTTTGGAACAATTATACGGAGATTTGGCTGTGTTATATTAATTCAGTGTCAGTACAACACCAGTGTTACTACAACTACGTATCGGTAAAATCGTAACACAAAATCTGGTGATAATTTGCGAGCATTCTGAAAAGAACAGCTTTCTGTGGTATCTTCATTTTAGGAAGATTGAAACGGTCAAGGATATTCGGAGTGGTCATCGTTTGGGCTAACGAGCTTTAAATTATCAACGCAAGCATCTTGTTTTTGTTTGAATTTAGCCCTGTACCTGACTCGCGATCCTCTGGATTATTGACCAGCGTTCCATGGTGTGAGAGTCTCTTAGATTCTAAGAAACAGAAGACGCATTCTCCACATTATCAACGTGATTGTTATCTCAGTCATCACGCTGAATTGGGAGACGCTTGAATAGTAGAGACTGAAGACGCCCGGTTTCTTGGAACGCACAACGCGTCACCTTTGTGATCAGCGTTATTGTGAAGAATTAAACTAAATTTTTATCGGACAACGGACTTCAGGGACGACAGACTTCAGACTTTGCGGTGTGGATGCAGGATTACGCTTGGACACGCTGAAAGTCACTCGGCTAAGCGTAAATAAGCACGACTCCATTGTGTTTTGGCTTCCATTATATTTAATTATAGTCAGTCTGTTAGTATGTATGTGACATCTTTATTGGATGATCAATTCAAGTAGGATTCTGCGGGATTACTCTCTAGTTTCAACTTGTCTGTGTTACATTGGACTTGTTTAAGAGAGACATTTACAGGTTCATCTTGAGTGTGTGTAAACATATATTGAAATGCTTAAGTTATTTTAACAGAGTACCTTTTGGCTTATTTAATGAAATAATTTATGTTTATTTCATCTTTCAGGATAGATTTGCCATAGATCTTTAGGGTCTTAACATTTGGTCTTAAAGTTATCCTTTATTTTCTTTGTCTCATAATGTCCTCAGCACGAGAAGTTACTCAACCACCTCCTTTTTGGATAAACCAGGTAAACCTATAATGCTATGTGCAGAATGGTTTGGTTTATTTGGAAATCACATTGTAGCTATTGATGCTGCGGAATATCCACCTCCTGGCAAATTTGCTTTACTATTTGGTAGCCTAGGTTTAGCTGCTCAACGCATCTTTAATAGTCTTACACCTATTCCTCTTCCTCCTGGTCAATCTGGTGACAGACAATGGAATATTTATTTAGAAGCTATTGCCAGATTAAAGAAACAATTTGAGGAATCTCTCAACATTATGTTAGAAAAACATACATTTTATAAGAGGAAACAAAAGGAGGATGAGAAAGTAGAGGAGTACATTTCCGCATTAAGGGTTTTAGCGATTTCGTGTGATTTTGGTCCTCTGTTAGACAATTATATCAGAGATCAATTTGTTTTTAATTGTGCTTTGTCTAAAATTAAAGAAAAGATTCTCAGCTGTAAAAATCCTTCGTTATCAGAAGTTATAGATCTGAGTTTAAGTATTGAAAGATCTATAATTTCTACGAAGGTTATGATGGCAGATTCAACTGCTAAGGTGAATATGATTTCTGATGAAAATGAGGATGAAGGTTTATATGCAGTGGGCGGGAAGGACAAGCATGATAAATCCTCGAAGACAGCACAATTCAATAATCAAAATTACTGTTATAGGTGTGGTTCTAAATTTCACATTGGGAATTTTAAAGGGTTCCCAGCTTTGAGTAAACGTTGTGCCGTACGTAAAAGAAATCCCTTGATCTAATTTGAGTTAGAATAGTAAGAGGAAAATGTGTCAATTCAGATACCCAATAAGGAGTTCTGATGAGAAAGTCAATGCTCAAGCGCCATATTTTAGCATCTCAGACTGGAAAATTATTCACAGTCATAAATTAGCAAACATCAGAGAAAGAGGCTACTCAATCTCTCATGAAGAGTAGTATAAGAAACTCAGAGATGAGTCCGCAACCAAAGTGTTCAGTTAAGGAATCCCATCCTACTCTAGGAACACTCACTAATATAAACACAGAACATTCATTGTTGCAAGATTATTTTCTTTTATCTCCCGAGTCCTCCAATAGGATTTCAGTAAAATACTGGAGATAGACAAACTCCCCATTTTCAAATCCTGGTACAATAGACTTTCAAACATTAGACCTTGAAAACTTACATTGTTGATATTCTGTGGTCCATACTGTTCTTCTCATGACTCATTCTTCATGTTGCCTCCTCGCCTACTGGTGAGAACGTATCAGTTGTCCAATACAAGATAAGTGTCTATTCTAGGCCTTGGCAATGAACTCCGCTACGCTCTCGGAGTTTGCGGAGACAGGCAAAAAATCCGCTCCTCCACGTAGCGGAGTCAGCTTCTAAATGCACCCACAAATGCTTTGAAAAAGCAACTTTACATGTTAAAAAGCATATATCCAATTCACAAAACTGAACTTTGAAATTGAAATATCAGGCAATGAGAGAGGTGATCATTTTGGGGTTCCTCCTAACCTAGACGGAGGACCATGCAGATGCCTTGAACACAAAGAGCATGCTGAACGATTCAGTGGTGGTCCCATCCTCTTAGGACCACTCCAAGCACACTTATTATGGGCAAAAATACAATGCTTTGCAGGGCCTTTGGTTGGGATTGTATTTTTGCCCATAATAACTGTGCTCGGGGTGGTCCTAAAAGGATGGGACCATCACTGAATCGTTCAGCAAGATTTGCTCTTTGTTTTCAAGGCATCTGCTTGGTTCTCTCCCTAGGTTAGGGAGGATGCCAAAATCATCATATCTCTCACTGCTTGCTAAATTATCACTTTCACTTTTGTGAAATGACTATATGCATTTAAGCATGTAAAGACAGAAATACTTGTTATTTTACAAAAAATATATGAGGTCTCTGTTGGCGGACGTTTTTGTTCAACTTCGTGGAGCTCCTGGTACTCCGTCAACTACGCCCATCCTTAGTCTATTCACTAGCTAACAGAAGGCTTCTGGAAAAATACAACATCTGAAACAACGTGAAAAACTTTTTGGCAAACAACCATTCAATTTGAAAAACAGGTCTTTCAGTGTTAATGTATTTATTTTCAGTCAACATGACATGGACAGTTAGGGTACCCTAAATCAACACTTGTATTTACTTGCAGGCCTATAACATTTAAGTATGATTGGGCATTTATCATATATTTTACTTAAACATAAGCTTTGCACTTTATTAATAAAAGCATGTTGTTAGAGACTAAATTTGCTACAACACTAGCATCCTCCAAGTAGCAAAGCAGTGCACCGAGGAGGAGCTGGTGCAGAGAAATAGCCTAAAGCAGAAGCTGCAGTGTGCCACTGGGCAGGACCGCACCCAAAACAGGAATATCCGGCAGAAGATCAAACGCAGTGGTGTACTCCAACAGCAGCTATCCTCATCACCAACTGTGAGGAAAGAGTGAAGAACGCAAATACCAGAGAAAATGAATTATTCTCAACATGAAGTGGGAGTTTAAGAACAAATGCCGCCCAGTCAGTTGATGTCCCACAGCAATTCCCCACAAGAACAGTTGATGGAACATTGCAATGAGCAACACACCAGAACATGGAACTCAAACAAAAAATCAACAAAGTAAGTAAAGAGGAGGAGCTACGCAAGCAACCAAAATGGCCGCATAAGCTCCCGGCTCCGTCGACCTCCGTCACTGGCGGACTTATCCTGAACTTCATCCTGACCTCCCGCCAGACTCCCGTGTGTCTGAATCGTTGCTGAGCTCAGGGGGGCAATCCCGGAGTCTTTATCGCTTTTCTTGACGAAGTTACGCCGTCTTTCATTTTCGGGCCTACTCCAGTGTGTGAGCCGGGGCCTCGAGTACTGACCCAGACGGGTTTCAGTTGAACAACATCGGCCGCGGGTACCCGGCGGAGTCCGGTCTCATCGGAGTGGAACATATTCTCGATCCTGGTGGTGGTCTTTGGTCCCGGCGGATACTAGACGAGCGGCGACGAGACGTGGTTGCCGCGGTGGGTGGGGGGCCAGGTCCCGGGACCCTGCTGCAGCCCTCGGGGTCCGCGGGTGGGGCCCCCGCTCTCGGCAGCGGTGTAAAGAGTGCCAAGCTTGAGAGTCGCCAGTCGCCTCCGTCCACTCCGCGCCTGTTGGTTTCCCCGGAGTAGCCGGCCTCCGGGGTTGAAGATCTGCTTTGTAATCGTTCACGCGGAGATGGATCGGACGATGTGTGGACCGACCCTGGGGACCGTAATGGCCGCCATCGGGGCTCTTCACCTGCAAATGGAAGCTGCTTTCCACAATTTGATTGCAAGCATCGAGACTGTTTGTTTGAGACCGGACTCCAGCCTTGTGTCAGACCTGCAACATACGGTGACCCCCGCGAAGCTTGATCTACCTCGAGAGGAGGACCCCGAAGATAATCAGATACTGGTGCCAATTGTATCCGCGCAGCTACAGCGGTACGTTACCGGAGCCCCTGAACAACTAGCAAGATCGGCAAAGTTATCGCCCGCACAGGACTCATTTCTTCCTTCTTTTCTGGAGACCTCCATAAATACCTTTTGGATTGACTTTCGTGTCTCTGATAGACTTCGAGACTTAACCTTTTTGACCCTTTCAGGCTATATCGATCTCCTTTTTCAACAACGCTTTGACTCTTTTGCTACTATATTGGTCCTGCTGGATGGGGTTTGTGCTATGGATCGTAAGGGCCTGGGCTGAATTTGACTGATTGAATTCGGTACTGTGATTTTCTTTTGGCTCTGCTGGGTTGTATCTGAGGGAGTGAGGGCCAGATGGAATTCTGATTGTCTGGGTTTGGTGTGACGGCTAGGTTCGAAAAGGGATTTGCTGCCTCTGTGGTGCCGGGGGCTGGGCGGGATGGTCTTTTCTCTGTCGGTGGCTCCCCTACCGGTTTGCTTATTAGTCTGTTGTAACTCGCTTAATACCACGGTAGGGGATGTCTGCTTTTGGCGGGGGGGAGGGGAGTCCGGGAGCTCGTATCGTTTTGTACTACATCTCCTCCTCCATCTTTTCCCTTCCTTGGGGTGTAGTTTAGGGGGCGACAGGCACGCTGCTAGTGGGGTTAGGTCGTAGCCATCTGCAGGGGTGTAGGGTGGGGGGTTGTGGGAGGGTTTTTTATTTTTCCTTTATTTTGTTCTATGACCTTTCTATTTCCCTTTTCCCTTCTTCACAAGAGATGTGGCATATTCTCCTGAGCCTTTTGTTCCTCATATCTGGGTGTCGTATGTCCAATCTTCATATCCTGTAACCTTGGTGGGCGGGTTCTGATACTGTTTGCTTACGGTTATCTGCATTGTATTGTTTTGCCCCAGCTCTAAGCTGGTATTGATATTTCTCAGATGCCTATAATTGTAGTGTACTACCTCAACTCCTTGGCCCGTTCACTGCTGTAATCTGTTCCACCAAATGACACCCGATATGTATATTTTACTCTTGTGTTATAATTAATAAAAATATATATAAAAAAAACCAAAGTAAGTAAAAGAATACATGACTAACGAGGTAAGTCAATGTGAACACATACAGTACAAAGTGTCATCAAATCGCATCCAGACTTCTGCAACATCTCGCCTGCATAAATTTTGAATTTAATTTGAATTAAAAAAAAATTGTAAAGCGCACATATACCATGCGGTTTCTTGGCGCTGGGGGGAAGCTAAGAGTTCAGGGAAGGGGCATAGGATTTAGGATGGGAAGGCTTGGTAAAAAAGATAAGTTTTGAGAACCTTTCGGAACTCAATGTAGGAAGGAGCGGATCTAACAGCTATAGGGAGTGCGTTCCAAAAGGTAGGGGCAAGTACAGAGAATTTCAGGCCGCCCGACCTACTTTTCTTAAAGCGGGGTACAGAAAGGAGGGACTTGGTGGAGGAGCATAGCTCTCTGCCGGGGCGGTAGACAGTGATGGCAGAGGAAATAAACGCAGGGGCGGTCCCAGCTAAGGCCTGAAAGGTTGTACAGCCCAGTTTAAAAAGGGCCCATTCTTTAATGGGTAACCAGTGAAGTGATTTGAGTGTGGAGGTGATATGGGAAGATTTGGGTAACCCAAAAATCAGGCGGGCCGCCTGATTTTGCACCAACTGGAAACGTCGAAGGGCATTGGCGGGAGCACCGTTATACACAATGTTCCCATAATCCAGTCGCGATAGGACCATCGCCATTAAAATCAGTTTTAGTGCAGAGGGAGAAAAAAAATGAGAAATTTGGCGGATAGTGTGAAGAGTGATGAAGCAGGAGGAGACTACAGAGCTGATCTGGATGTGAAGTGTGAGGTGTTGATCTAGGGTGATCCCAAGTGTTTTGACAGAAGGTGACGGTGAAGGTGGGGATCCTAGGGAAGGTGACCAAAAGATAGGAGACCAGGGACTGCGGCTGCCCCCGGTAAGGACCAACTCGGTCTTATCCGGCTTTAGTTTTAGGTGATTAGAATTCATCCAGTTCCTGATGAACAACATTACGGATTGGAAATTGTGGAAAGTGGTGGGGGAGTGAGAAAGATTGAAGATGAGCTGGAGGTCATCGGCGTAGTTGTACACCGTGAACTCCATCTTTTGAAGTGCAGAGATAAGGGTGAAAATGTAAAGATTAAACAATAAGGGGGAGAGGGAAGATCCCTGAGGGACACCACACTGAACCTTACGTGGAGAGGCAGCGAAATCAGTCAGGCGGACTGCTTGAGTACGCTCGCTCAAGAAGGAGCTGAGCCAGACCAACATCAGGCCCCCTATGCCCACCGCTTTGACACGGGAAAGAAGGATGGAATGATCAACCGTGTCAAAAGCGGCGGACAGATCTAAGAGAATGAGGGCCTGAGGGGTATTGGAATCCAGCCCTTCTCTTATTTCGTCTATAACCGAGATGACAACCTTCTCGGTGGAATGTCGGGGCTGGAAACCTGCCTGACACGGTGCAAGGAAACCGCTGTCTTCAACAAAGGAGCTGAGCACCTTGGTGACATAGGACTCAAGGACCTTGCCCAAGAAAGTGTCATGTATTCCTATAGGTTCTGAATCGATCCCCCTATTCCTGACCCTATTCTAGTTAAACAAACCAACAAGTTAACTAGCAGTCAGCCCATGAGGCAGAAAACCCCCATGATGCAGATACCGTTATCTGACGCAGTCACACTACGGCACAGGAACGTGTTATCTGATTAGGTCATAACACTTGCGATCTAATTAGACAAGCGATATTCCTCCAGCCCCTGATAAGGCATACGGAGTTCTCATAACAAATCAAACCTATGACAACCTGGGCAAAACCCTGCGGCCATTGTTTTGATTTCACCGAGAGCTTTAGTAAAAGAATGTGCTAACGAGCAAGTCGTATGACATCTTTATTGACGTATCTATGTCCATCCTTACGTCAATCTCGGCACCTTAAAGGTATAAATATTACCGATCTTGCCATATGCAAACACACGCGTGGTGACGAGACGGAGCAGCCATACTTGCCGAAGCGAAGAGCAGAGCAGACCCCGCTGGCGCAGCCCCGCCTTCCTGACGCGCTGAGAGACGCGCTGCTTTCTCCTGCCGAGAATCCAGCACCGGCGTTTCCGGGTAGCCCTCGCAGGCAGCCTGGAATATCGAGACCAGAGAGAGAGATACCATTCCTCATTCATCCTAAATTCCAGGTACAGAACTGAATAACCCCTCACAGAGAATTCTTTAGTTATTCACTTGGCAAAAACAAACTTAACTTAAACTGTAACTATCTATTCCCGCCCACGTATTAGACTTAGGTCAGGTACACGGGGTAGGCGTATCTAGAAACACCAGTTGAGTACGTTTAGTCAAATGTATATGTGTATATAATATATTTTATTCATTTTAAAACATCTTATGGCTTAGAAACCATATCAATGTTTTTACAGTATTATTTTATACTATTGCTTTTAATGTATGCACTTTACTTAACTATAAGTATTGCAATAATATCGATCCATTTCTCTTGTATGAGAAAAGAGACTGATCAATAAATCACACCTTTTTATTGAACACGCCCGTCTCTTCCTTTTCTCTACATTCTGATGAGACTAAGAATGCACGTACTGACTGAGTAAAATAATTTGCCTTTTGTTCACACGACTCTCGAGATTGACTCTTGATTAGGGGAGAGCAAAGTTGTCATGTTCTATGGTTGTCAGAAACTAAATCCCTTCTTGTCTAATCAGGGAAGTTAATTCCTCCTTGAACATTCGAGAAAGTTTCTAGTGAACTCTGAGCTACGCTGGCAAACCCAAAACTTTAAGTCTAGTATCGACAGTAGTAGACCTAGTTAACGTCTGGCCTAGGCCTTTACTGCTGTAGGTATTATTCCAATGCGCAGAGCCTATTGGGAAGATAGGAACTACACTACATGGCGCCCAACGCGTTTGGAAAGGGCGATAAAACTAACGTAAGACATTTAGAGTAACTCAGTCGTGCTTTCTCACTCAGACCCCTTTTCCCATAATACTCCAAAGACGTCTGGAGTGGGTGAAAGGTTATATCCGCCAGACCTCGCAGGAGGGAACTCCTATGTATGGTTCTTGGTATAGTCAACGTTGAAGGATAAACAGTTCCAAAATATTGTGCATCTAATCTTTGTTTCCATAAGAAACCTGATCTGCAAACAAACAAAATAACCCTCCTGTCAGTAAAATGACAGACAGTGATGAAGAAAGAGAGGCAGTTAGATTAGCAGCTGACATAGCAGAAGCTGATACTGCACTACAAAATGCAGACCCGGATATAATACTCATCCCGGTCATTAAAAGAAAATCTATAGCCTTGAAACTTATAGAAAATGGACTGACACCTAGAGGTGGCACAGTCATATTCGTAATTGAGGCACACGAATATTGGCAGACAGAGGTATACTATTCATGGATACATTTTCCAGCAGCAAATGCTGTAACAAAGTACTTCCACTATTACAAAATAGAGGAACCTCCTAATGAGTACACTCCTTTCGAGGAGGTGGAAGTACCACTCAAATTCCAAGAGCATTTGCTCTTATTTGATGGCGCCCTAAAACATAATAATCACATCACCAGGCTCGGTCCTTTAGGTAGACCAGGAGCAACGTGGCCGGTCCTAGCCGGATACACACCACATCCAGACATCAATGGGATGTCTGCAGCAGAGCTGTTAACACAGCTAAAACAATTAATAAAAATTCATAGACAATTAGTTCAGTATGTGATGCGGACTTCAACAATTCAGCCAGAGATTAAACTTCCACAGCTGACCCCTCACCAGGGGAACACAAATAAAATTACACCACAGAACATCCAATCCTGCCTAGGTAAAGTACCGGCTAAACGGGAACAAATACCATTCTGGTTGGCACAGAAAATTACCCAAATAGAGGCGGTGTTTCCTGACACCACCCCGCTAGAAAAACACAGGATTCTGACTATCTGTCTTCCTATGGGAATCGCACCACACATAGAGGACTGTGACACTTGGGGTACAGTCTTTGCTTCCATCTACACAAAAACGCACGGTGTTCCATCCATTTCGGTGATACCAGATGTGCTAAAACAAATTCAAGACGAATACGGTCCAGAACCCGCTTTAACTCTTGGTATGAAATTACTGAAAGACTTCAAGCAGGTCTCGGCTATATTATTAGCCAACATAAAAGGTGAAGCAGCCAACGTGGCGATCCGCCAGAGGTTAAAAGAGACAGATATAGCAGACCAACCAGCTGAAATTGCCAGAATCATAGAAAAATCCTATGAGGAACTAGGTAGAGATAGTTTAGGTGGAATACCAGTAAAACCGCAACTGACTGAAAGTCCAGAAAAAATATTTTTTAATAATAATTCACCAAAAAAGAACTGGGATGGAAACAAACAATCCAATCCTAAAGAAAAGAAATTCCAGTCCAGAGGAAGGTCTCCTAGGCGAAGAGAGAAATCTCCGAACCAAAGACACAGGTCACCCCAGAGTGACCCCTCTGGGAAAAGATATAACCTTAGAAATAGGGATAATATAAAAAAACCTGATAGATATCAAGACATTGATACGCGTCCCTCTCAATCTTTTCAGACTTCCTCGCAGAAATCGGAAAGAAGAGGACGATCAGAACAAAGAGAAGAGCACGCCAAGTCCAAAGACAAGGAACCTGCTCAACTAAAAAAGAAATTACAATTTCCAAAAAAGAAGGTAGCCAGTATCAAGGTAGTTAACAATGCCGAGAATACTGAGGACACAACTGAAAAACGGAGAGTGGGCTCAGACAATGCTAGACAGCGCAGCAGAAGTGAGCATAGCTCGCAAAGTCCTTATGAATCATCTGGAGACAGTGGACACGAATGAATATCTTCAAGTGGAAACTGCAGACACCAGGGTTAGCAAACCTCACAAGATATACGAGATAACATTACGTATAGAGGGAGATAAGACTAGGAAAATAAGGGGACTATTTTGGGATAACCTCTCCAAGGGTTATGACATCCTTCTAGCTGAAAAAGACTGGCCACCAGAGTTTGTCAGGGAGTGCCCTCATGGCGAAGAAGTAATTATGCCTGCCTTCTCAAATCAAATTCCAATTCATAAAAAATACACACTTGCTAGAAAGTGGGCAGTGGCTCTAGCACCTGCTTTATATAAAAATCATGTAGGATGGGATGAGGATTCTCCTCCTCACAAAATCCAGCTAAAATCACAACCTACTACACAAAGGCAGTACCCAATTAAGCAAGAAGCTAAAAAACAGGTAAATGAAATACTAGATCAGCTAGAATACCAGGGGGTGATTGAAACTTGCACCTCACAAATGAACAATCCTTTGTTTCCGGTCTCCAAACCAGACAATTCATATCGTCTAGTTTTGGATTACCGACACCTTAACACATGTTGCAAAACTTTTGCAGTGCAAAACTCACACAGTGCTGCACCAATGAATAACATAGTGCGCAAAAAATACAAAACAACCTTAGACATCTCTAATGGATTCTTTTGTCAAAACATAGCACCAGAGAGCAGATATTTAACTGCATTCTCAGTAAATGGCACTCAAAAACAATTCTGTCGGTTAGCCCAGGGGTACAAGAACAGTCCGGGGGTATTCTCAGCGAGAGTAACAGAATTACTACAACTATATGATGATGAAGCATTATCTTATGTCGATGACATTTACTTAACAGATGATGACTTGGAGACTCACTTGAACAGAGTGAACACCATAATACTTGGGTTCGCTGCAAAGGGTTACAAATTCAACTTTAAAAAATCCAGAATTGCCCATCTGACAGTCCTGTTCGTAGGATATGAATTATCAAGTATAGCCTGGTTGACAATTTTCTAAGAACTAGAAGAATTGAAAAATCTAGTATATGAAGAAACATATCCTCTGCCAATCGACATTCTGCCTTTACGACATTACGCCTGTGTAATCTATACAGACGGACATGCTCAACCCTCCGTTTGGGGAGAACAAGCATACAACCCCACATGTGAGATTACAAAAGAAGTGTGGCGCGGAGGTAAACTAAAACCTCTATTAACAAAGACACACTCAGTAGAAAGTAATTCAGAACAACAAACTGAAATATTAGCTTTAAAAATGGCGCTAGATAATGCGGATCGCGAATTCCCGACACTTATAGTGTCAGATTCATATTACTGCGTCAAATCATATAACAGCGATTTGCAGACATGGATTCAAAAAGGTTACAAAGATGACACAGATGCACCAATAAAGCAGAAACTGCTCTGGGAACAAATAGCTCTTTTACAAAAAGAACTACCAAAGACTCACGTGACTCACTCACTGAGTCATCAGCGTGATGGCATTCACGTTGTAGGGAATTCATTGGCTGAAACAGCCGCAGCGGCAGCCACTAAATCGGCTCCCGTAGTTCGAAAAAAGCGTACATTAAAATACATTGACTTTGAAACAGTGCTGGCGGTGAAAACGTCATCAAAAGGTGACTGCTCAGCGTTACCGATCAACTATCCACTCAATTATACATACATAATCGATGCCAACTCCGTCCCTTTTGCTCGAATCCCTGGAGTGGGGGATAGGGTGATTCCAAACATGGACAGGAGAAACTTGTTAATCGCAGACGCACATATGGGCGAGGGTCTCAGACACCTTAAACTAAAAGATTCTCTGGAAGAATTACAATCAAGGTACTGGTGGCCAGGCATGAGCCTGCGTCATACCATGTTTGTAAAAAACTGCCCAAACTGCAACAGAGATCGCAGTGGGGAAAGAAACAGTTTAATACCTCGTCGTTCTACTCCAGAAAAAATCAGGAGTAAAAAGGAAGGGTTGCGATTAACATATACAGGCTAGTTCCACTTATAATGTAGATCACCAGCACTCGGCTGACGTCCGGACTGTTATACAAAGATTTGCGAGTCTAAATGGCATATACGCTAAGAGCATGCTACGTTTGACCATTGTCTCCACTCTAGCCCTCAAGCCTGAGGGGAAACATGACCAAATGAGCATAGCCCAGCGGGAATCTTCTCACTTCCTTCCTGAGGGTACGGGATGGTGTAAAGAAAAAACCAAGGCATAAAGCAATCTATAGCGGAAAGGATATTAGGTTCGGGAGCTGGGTGGGTCAAACATCTAATAAGTGTCCAACATAGTCTCAATAACTTGCCAAGAAATTCTCTGAAGGGATTCAGTGCGTACGAATTATTATTTGGAACTAGGATGATGATCTCTGACATTGATAGTCAGACTTCAGTGGTGAAAGAAAAAACCTTTGATATCAAAGACCGTTTGGCTATTTTGCAGGACTTAAACAAAACAAGAAAAGACCTGAGCAACATAAAGTTGAAACAACAGCCAACAACCACTGAAGAACCACCACCTGTCCCAGCAAGACCTGTCTGGATTCCAAAAGTCGGGGATCTAGTCAGGGAAAAGATCGCGGTAAAGAAGGAATTTGGGCCTTCTTACAGAAAAGCAGTTCCTGTCTTGTCTGTCAACGGGACAAGATCAGTTGTACTACCGCCACTTGCTGGTAAAAAGGAGAACCGAGTTGTATCCATCGACCTGGTAAAACCACAACATGTGGCCGATAACAAACAGTAGGCCAAGTGGACTCCCAATAAGTAGCAGAACACCAAGGTTTGCTACCAGTACAGAGGTCCTAACGAAGAGGCTCATCACATTCGAAACGCCTACAGAAGAACAACAAGGACTATGCAACAATGCAATAGAACTCAGACCTCTGAAAACCCAAATAAAAACATTTAGCAGAGACACACCAATCTATAATGAAGTACCAAGTGAAAATGCAAGAAACAGAAATCCTGAACCAATTGGAACAATTGACAGAACTGCATCCGGCTACTTCATAAACTTCGATGATTCCTCTGAAGGCTTCAGTGAATCAAAGACACAGCCATCATCAAAAACCTTTAAAGATAAAGCTAAAGAACTTTTGAAACAACTGAAAGAAACATATCTGATTTCCCCATGGATTGAATTTTGGGTGGGTTTTGGTGCATTTATCCTCATACTTTGGCTCATCATGGTACTTACTTTGGGACGCTTCATTGAGGGAAAATATGCTAAAATGGACACAGCAAGTCAGAAAATCAACTTGATCCTCAAACCACACACATCTTCACACGTCGAGAAAAGAGAACTTTCTTCTGCCAACTTCACAGCCAATCCGATACCTGGTGGGGTAGCCTGGGACAACACTGACTATGAAATTTATGGTCCGGTCGAGATCCTGAAATATCCACACCAAATTAAGATCTCATTGAGTGACTTTGCAAAACCAAACTCATTTGCTGATGATTGGGACTTCGAAAGCATTAATAATATGATGTCTGACTTAGTAATGTCTGCTAAATTTACCAAACATGATTATTTGCAGGGTTCTACAAATTATGACAGTATGTATTGCTATAACCACTATGGTAACCACTTTTTACATAGATCTGCACAACCTAGAAATGTTTTAAATTATAATCAATGGGAACATTGTGCAACACCTCCAAAAGGGAGCTCAAGAACCGTTTACGACAAATATTCATATTTTTCAGGTTTTAACACAAGTAATGCTGAAACATTTTATTTTAAATTGTCGAACAAGACAGGAACCAAAACCATGATAACCAACACAAAATTGTTATATTCAGACTCATTTTTTGAACAAATGAATACTTTTGGATTTGATTATTGGGACAAAAATGTTGAATTGAAAAGTGTTTGGGGTACAAAAGAATGGCAAGTACAGGGTATAGAAGCTTTGTTTAGAGCCTGCATGATCCCAGAACAAATGATATTTTTAAATGACACTGTTCAACAGACCACCTGTCTTGGCTTAGCCAAAATCAAAGATTTAAATAAACCGTCTATTCCAAAGCCAATAATGTTTAGCAATAACTCTGATACAGATGAAGAGATAGACGTAAACCATATATTAAACCAAAACAGAACACATCCTGATTGGAAACAGTGGTTGATCTGGCCCACAGATACTAATAACTGTCAAGACAGATTCCTGAACAAAACACAGGGGTTCAAAATGACCAGGCCAGACCCTAGATATCCTCAAAGACATCACCCAGGGATAATAACCACCTACAGTGTGGGCAAATTATGCCTTCAATGGCTACAAACTTCCACACTGGCAGAAATTAAGCAACACCTAACTTTACTTACTGATGGTGCTGACTTGCGTGATTTCACTTTGGGACCACGCAAACAGCGTCAAAAGCGTTTCATAGCAGCCTCTGTATATGCAGCATACAATGAGGCCTGGAAGGTTACTCAAATTGAAACAGCAGAGAGAATACGGGAAATTGACCGTATTAATTTGGAAAAATTACTTTCTGTAGTTGACAATGGGTTAATGACTCTGTCCTCCAGAATTTTTTCTTTGGAGAGCATTGTGTCGTCAGCAATCGATATATTATCGCAAGACTTACTGCTATTACAACACGGTCAGTCACAATTGCGTTCTATTGTACAGCTTGGCTGGACGTTACAAAATCTGCGTTCAGGCTATGTGCCTTGGCGTTTAATCAACACAACGTCACTATTCCAAATCTTTAACCTTACTGATAGACAAATCAGTATGGCGCAAAAGGGTGCTGATTATACAATCTTGAGCATTGAAAAACTAGAAAGATTACCAATGACAATGTCAGAACGACCTGTCAATGAATGGATAATACATGGGATAATAAATATTCCAATCTCAACCTTCAGGTTTCAATACTGCCAAAAATATATACAGGCTGGCATGTACGAGAAATTGGGAAAGGGGTACCTTAAAACAACATGGAACCTGCCCTATTCACATGCATGTGTCAGTAATAAAGGACAGAAAGTGTTTCTTAGTGGCAACAATTGTGCGATGTCACTGAGTGGCACACTTCTGTGTAACGGAATTAGTTTGCATGGAGCCTGTGAAGGGAATTCATACAACCTTTCATGTCACCAGCAAGGCGCACCTGCAACAGAAATAGAACCATTCTTTCAAAGACTCTATAATGGGAGTTACATTCTTATTGTAGACCGCAGATGTTGTAGTCTTATGCCCGGGACTCCTTATCTAGTAACTACTACTGCGAAGGTCAAGTGCTGTGGACGCACATTGTTCCCCAGCTCCTTCCCAGACAGGGAGGCAAGGGCATGGCCCGATTTGAAAATTACTTCTATTCGAATAGATACTTTAAGCAGAATGAAAACAGTCCTTCTTCAGACGCCTACCAGGCTCTCGTCATCAAAAGAAACGTATGATCTACAAGTCGCAAGGACGACTGCAGAGATACATACATTATTATCAACTAATTCCCCCGTACATTTCGCGGAAATCCTGAATGAAATCTTAAATATTTCTGATACCAATGGGGTCTCAAAGGTATTTAAGACAGTATTTTCGATGGCATTAACACCATTCAAAGCCATACTGGGTATTTTTCCAGATTTCGTCCATTCGATTTTTGGCGGACTTCCCCTGATCCTGGGACTAATTGCAGGAATCCTATTCTTAGTCCTTATTTTTCGTTATGGCAACCCATGTCACAGACAAAACTCTTGCGACAAGGGAAGAAACAATCCTAGCCATTGGATACCGGGACCGGATATCAAAAATCCTGGGACTCTCCCGGCTTAGAGACCTGAACATGACTTGGTTTCTATCATTTCGACCAATGTGGCAAAGATGTGTTTTACCTGTATTGAGGTGTCTGCTATGCGGAGAAGAATGCGTGTTAGACACCTGTCTGACGCTACAATCGGATGCGCCGATGGATGCAGAAACATTGTTGAGCCCGATCAAGGTTCATGCTTTGTGCTGCCCTCAAAGGCTACCAATCCTGATGACGGCATTCGTGGAAGCTTCACCACTACGATTGATGGGTAGTGAAGTTCAAGATGAAAGCAGCATCGAACAGGTACGACCTTCTGTCAGTAATGCAAATCAGAATGTCAATGGAGACAATCATGCGCAAGAATGCATGATTACACCTATTTCCGAGTTAGTGGAACTTTCCCAGGAAGCTGTTGACAGTTTTTTCGAAAGCCTAAATGATATGATGTTCTCACCCGAACAGAAATAGAGACTTTTGAGCAAGCCCGCACACGGCGTTCCCTGAATTCGGCCTTCAACTTTAAAAATAAAGTCACATGAACATTTTCGCTCCAGTTCACGGACAGCAGTTTTTCCAGCAGCCCCAAATATTTTTACATATTTTTCGGGACACTATCTTCTGCTTAAAGTAAGAACTATTCTTAGAGAACTAAGGTTTCAAAATTTTAGATAGCTTATAGACATTAGCTGCCCGCTGGCATGTTCATAAAGATATTTTATTCTGTGATGGAATGGTCTCGAAACTTTTTTCTGTAAGAAACCATTTCATGTGTAATTCTCATATACCAAATAAGCAATAATGTATACAAATGCGATTACTTTGGCATTTTTCTACAGCTTGAGTGCATACCATATATATATGTCTGCAATTTTTTTCAGTATATTTGAAAATTTCAAAATGCATTTATGTATTTTGGGGTGGAAAGGTATACACACTACTCTATAGTATGTTGTACTATGTTATACTATGCCTAGATTAGTAAATATGTCCATAGTTAGCGTGGAGTGGGTGTCATGTATTCCTATAGGTTCTGAATCGATCCCCCTATTCCTGACCCTATTCTAGTTAAACAAACCAACAAGTTAACTAGCAGTCAGCCCATGAGGCAGAAAACCCCCATGATGCAGATACCGTTATCTGACGCAGTCACACTACGGCACAGGAACGTGTTATCTGATTAGGTCATAACACTTGCGATCTAATTAGACAAGCGATATTCCTCCAGCCCCTGATAAGGCATACGGAGTTCTCATAACAAATCAAACCTATGACAACCTGGGCAAAACCCTGCGGCCATTGTTTTGATTTCACCGAGAACTTTAGTAAAAGAATGTGCTAACGAGCAAGTCGTATGACATCTTTATTGACGTATCTATGTCCATCCTTACGTCAATCTCGGCACCTTAAAGGTATAAATATTACCGATCTTGCCATATGCAAACACACGCGTGGTGACGAGACGGAGCAGCCATACTTGCCGAAGCGAAGAGCAGAGCAGACCCCGCTGGCGCAGCCCCGCCTTCCTGACGCGCTGAGAGACGCGCTGCTTTCTCCTGCCGAGAATCCAGCACCGGCGTTTCCGGGTAGCCCTCGCAGGCAGCTTGGAATATCGAGACCAGAGAGAGAGATACCATTCCTCATTCATCCTAAATTCCAGGTACAGAACTGAATAACCCCTCACAGAGAATTCTTTAGTTATTCACTTGGCAAAAACAAACTTAACTTAAACTGTAACTATCTATTCCCGCCCACGTATTAGACTTAGGTCAGGTACACGGGGTAGGCGTATCTAGAAACACCAGTTGAGTACGTTTAGTCAAATGTATATGTGTATATAATATATTTTATTCATTTTAAAACATCTTATGGCTTAGAAACCATATCAATGTTTTTACAGTATTATTTTATACTATTGCTTTTAATGTATGCACTATACTTAACTATAAGTATTGCAATAATATCGATCCATTTCTCTTGTATGAGAAAAGAGACTGATCAATAAATCACACCTTTTTATTGAACACGCCCGTCTCTTCCTTTTCTCTACATTCTGATGAGACTAAGAATGCACGTACTGACTGAGTAAAATAATTTGCCTTTTGTTCACACGACTCTCGAGATTGACTCTTGATTAGGGGAGAGCAAAGTTGTCATGTTCTATGGTTGTCAGAAACTAAATCCCTTCTTGTCTAATCAGGGAAGTTAATTCCTCCTTGAACATTCGAGAAAGTTTCTAGTGAACTCTGAGCTACGCTGGCAAACCCAAAACTTTAAGTCTAGTATCGACAGTAGTAGACCTAGTTAACGTCTGGCCTAGGCCTTTACTGCTGTAGGTATTATTCCAATGCGCAGAGCCTATTGGGAAGATAGGAACTACACTACAAAAGGGAGAAGGGAAATGGGGCGATAGTTTAAAGGGGAAGATGGGTCAGCACCAGGCTTTTTTAAAATGGGGATGATAGTGGCTGCTTTGTAAGTGGTGGGGACAATGCCCCGCCTGAGTGAATCATTAGGAAGGGTAAGGGGGGCGTGTGACAATCTGAGAAGGCCATACGTAACACGTGGGCCGGGCAGGGGTCAACAGGAGAACCTGACTTGACCGGAGCTAACAGAGGAAGAAAAGTTTCTTTGGTCAGTAGGGGTATGTGAGTCAAACTGGACTTATTAGGTGATGGCAAGAAATCGCGGAAGGTAGGGGAAGGAGGGGGTATGTTGGTCTTGATTAGGGCGACTTTCTCAATGAAAAAGTCATTGAGTGAGTCGCAAAAATATTGAGACAGGGGGGTCTTAGAAGATGTCCTATCGGAGGATGCCAACTCTTGAACTGTGGCAAAGATTTCTTTAGGCGGGTTCTCAGCTGCAAGAATCCTGCCCGAGAAGTATTCGGTCTTGGCGGTAAGGATGGCTCTTTTGTATTCGTTAAGGGTGGAGGTATAACGAATTTTAAGGGTGGGGCAATAAGCAAGCCTCCAAGCACATTCTGCTCGGCGTACTTCAAGTTTTTTTATTTTAAGATCGGAGGTGAACCATTTGTTGGCCAGGTGGGCCCTTCTGATAGTAACACGCTTCATAGGGGCCACTTGATCACAGGCCTTCAGGAGCCAGCCGTCTAGGATGGTTATTTGAGATGGCTGGGTAGAGCCTTCTAAGTCAGGGCAGGTGGCTGACAGAGAGGCGCACAGGGAGGGGACATCTGCGCTGCTCCAGTTCCTAGCCGAGGTGTTCTTAGGGAGGAAGGTGTTTTTGGCAGGGCTAAGGTCTAGAGAGAAAGAAATCAAAGAATGGTCAGACCACGCACAAGGCGCAACAATAGGAGTAGTGACTGGGATGTTTAGAGTCCATATTTGGTCTAGGGTGTGACCTCGGGAATGGGTAGGAGTGTGGACCTGAGAAACAAAATTAAGGCTGAGGAGAAGCTGGGTAAAATCTCTAGACATGGCGTTATCGGCCGGGTCATTGGGCCAAAAATTAAAGTCCCCTAGGACCAATACAGAAGCATTATTAACTACTAGGGTAGCAAGTAGTTCTTGGATAGCTGGAATAAAGTGTGGACTGGGTTGTGGTGGGCGGTAAATTAACACACACGTGATAGGGGTCCGAAAGGAAGCAGAGCGCACGACTAAATAGTCGACCGCAGATATAGGAGGGGAAGGAAGTACCTGAAAGTGAAGATTGTTACGGGCGATCAAGGCGACCCCGCCCCCCATCTTTCCCTCAGGTCGATCTGCACGGAGAATAAAGTAGGGAGGGAAGCGCTGCCAAGATATTGGGGAGTGAGTCCGTGCGGAACCACGTTTCTGTCAGGAACAGAAGGTCTGGGTTATGTGACTCCAAGAGATTAAACAGTTCAAGCTGATGCTTGACTGCTGACCTAGTGTTCAGGAGGTATACCAGGGTAGTAGGTATGAGATTAGTAGAGGGAAGGTTTGAGGGAGGGGCGGGTGAGGAAGGGACAGTGGAAGGAAGGAAAACAGAGAGAGAGCATGAGGGATTTCTCCGAGCCAGGCCGAGTTCAGTAACCCGTGTAAGGGCGGCTGGGTAGAGTGGCCAGGGGGCCTGATAGGAACAGAGTTGAGCGGCGGAATAGGAAGTAAAACGGGCATAGTGCATAGCCCCTAGCCCCGGCCGGCCGCGGCCGGGCGCAGACGGGCTTGCCTTTGGCGCGCCTTCGGCACGCCTGCTGCGCGGGCGCATGCGGGGTGGCTTAAGAGGTCAGAGGTGCAGGAAACTAGAGCGCTGACCTGGGAGAAGACTCCCAAGATGGCGCCCAGCAACCCCGTCAGCCCTCCGATCAATCAGCACCAAGCCGTGTCGGACCGGGGCTAGGGGAGTGGGGGCCAAACAAAGTGCACAAAATAAAATACAAAGCGATTTTTAAAAATTAGGTGCAGCTAAAGGCTGAGCTCTGCACACAACACACACGCAACTGGCCTAGAACCCTCTGCCACCGGGTTCACAGCTTCCGCTGCGCGTGGGCATGAGGGGGGGCTTAATAGGTCAGAGGCGCAGGAAACTAGAGCGCTGACCTGGGAGGAGACTCCCAAGATGGCGCTCAGCAACCCCGTCAGCCCTCCGATCAATCAGCACCAAGCCGTGTCGGACCGGGGCTAGGGGAGCGGGGGCCAAACAAAGTGCACAAAATAAAATACAAAGCGATTTTTAAAAATTAGGTGCAGCTAAAGGCTGAGCTCCGCACACAACACACACGCAACTGGCCTAGAACCCTCTGCCACCGGGTTCACAGCCTCCCTGCAAGTATGAATGTATATGTTATTTCTATAGCGTAAACATAGCTAAAAGACAGCAAAGAGTTGCGTATGGTCAAGCGCAAGCTTCAAGTTGCCGAGTAATAGAAGAGGAAGCTTAATTGCAGACACTTAATGAGCTGTGATGCTGTGTTGTTTAAAGAGATGAGTCTTCAACACTTCCCTAAACTGGAGCAGCATTGGGCCAGTCCTGATGGATATGGAATGTTGCTCCAGATCCTGGGTCCTTAGATGGAAAAGTCCAGTTGTCTTGTTTTTTTAATTTTACACTTCTTAGTCTGCTGTCTGAAGGTGTCCAGGCGAGGGTGAGCTTGTCTGCAAGATAAGCAGGGTTGCACTCTGTGAAGTCTTTGTAAATGATGCAGCTGGTTTTGAAGATGGTGCGGGAGGGCACATGGAGCCAATGGAATTCTATCAGTGTGGGATTGATGTTATCATATTTCTTGAGCCACTGGATGAGGTATGCTCGGGTGTGCAGGATATACCTTAGAGGTGTGCGTGAGGAGGCTGGGAGGCCATGGAGATGGGCACTACCACCATCCAGATGAAAGAGAACAAGTGTTTGCAGATCTGTCCTGAAGTCACATCGTGGAAGAAACAGGTTGACTTTCTTTCAAAGAGAAAGCTGGTATCAGACTTTTTTTTGTTGTTGTATAGCAATGCATTCTTTGAGGGAGAGGTTGGTATCCAGGGTGAATCCAAGTCAATCAATCAATAAATCAGGATTTATAAAGCGCGGCTAATCACCCGATAAGGTATCCAAGCACTTGAAGACCATTGAGGCCTATTCAAACAGCCAGGTCTTGAGGGCCATTTGGAAATCCAGGAGTGAGGTGATGGTCCGGAGGTTTGGGGGGAGGCTAGTACAGGTCTTTGCTGTGATGTGGGAGAAGGAACGTGCTCTACTTCTGCTTCAGTAGATGCAGGGAGCATGCACAAGTAAAAGGGAGGTGAAGAGTAGTCTTCTCAATGGTGGTGGAAGTTCAGGTGGTGGTTAATGTAGGTGGGTCCTTGGTTGTGTAGAGCCTTGTGCGCATGAGTCAGCAAGCTTGAATTGGCATCTCTTCTGTAAGAGGAGCAAGTGGAGTTTCCTGAGGTGCGGTGTGATGTGGGTTCATTAGGGAAGGCCAAGGATGAATCTGGCTGCAGCATTCTGTATGGTTTGAAGTCTCTGTAGAAGGCGAGCAAATATTCCTCAGTAGAGTACATTGCGGTAGTCCAGTCAGCTAGTGTTGAGGGTGTGTGTTACGGGGAGTCTCGTGTGTAGGGGTAGCCACTTGAAGATCTTATGTAGCATGCAAAGTGAGGAAGAAGACAAAGGACACGGTGTTGAACTGTGATTTCATGGTGAGCTTGTTGTCATCAGTGTAGCTTCCTTAAAAGTATAGCAACCGAATGATACTTAGGGATTTTTAGGTGCCACCGTGCAGCTGAATTTTCCAAAGTCTGTAGCCTATTTAGCACATGCTTGTGGGAAGTTAAGTACAGGCTTTTGCAGTTGTCCAGTCGAGAAAGAGCAAGGGAAGTCACTTATGTCTTCTGAAGTTGGGGGGAATAAAAGGAAGTATCTTCTTAAAAAGCTATCAGGTATAAAAAAAAAAACTTAGACACAACTGGATTAACTTGATCAGCCAGGGATAGCTTATTGTTGATTAAAATACCAAGATTGTGGGCTTTGCTGACGGCTGATGGAAGATAGCCCATGTCCTGCAGCCACTAGGTGGGCGTCGAAAAGGATTGGTAAGCCCCAAAGAGCAGAACCAACGTCTTACCAGAATTCAGTTTAAGGCAGTTGTCTGCCATCCAATGGTTGGCAGCCTGCATGCACTTGCTGAAATTGCATCGAGTTTCTAACAAATCGTAAGCCAGGGACACCACGATTTGAGTATCATCGGCATATCATCGGCGTTTGAGGTAAAGCTAAAGCCAAACAACTTGATGAGTTGTGCAAGAGGGGGAACATTTATGTTGAATAACATAGGGCTGAGTGAAAAACCTTGCGGAACTCCACATGGGAGGGAGGAGGAGTGAGATACAAATTTCTCCAATCGCACCGTTTGTTCATGGTCATGAAGACATGAGCTGAGAAATTTCCAGGACCTGCCAGCGACACAGATTATCCTTAGATGATTCAATAATCTACATTGGTGTACAGTGTTGAATGCCGCTGACAGGTACGGAAGTATCAGGGCGACTTTGCCACCTTGATCAAGGGATTTTTTTATTTCCTCTGTTGCTTTAATTAGAGCCGTCTCCATGCTGTGTCCAGAGCAGAAGCTAAATTGAGTGTCATCCAGATGATTATTGTCAAGGATAAATTGCAAGGATAAATGTTACTAGCTGACAGTTCATTTCCTTCTCAATAAGCTTGGCAGGCAAGGGTAGGCACGGTATAAGGCGGTAACTGTTGGGCTCTGCAGGATTGAGAGATTATTCTTTTTTTAGAAGAGGAAGAATTGATGTTTTTTTCCAGTTAAAGTTAAAAATAGCAGAGTTGAATATGTGGTGGTAAACCCTGGTCAGGAGGAGCACAAATGTCTTTGCTGGACAAGGATCCTCTGGAGATTTTGATCTTGCGGATTTGATCAATTTAGTAATAGTTTCAATTGGAGGAGAAAAAGATGCAAACCTCACCCAATAAAGATGGAGTTGAAGTTGATGGAGATGAAGTAGTACCAATATTAGAAGGTAGATTGCTAGGATGAGAAAAAGTACTGTATATTTTGATGAGATGGAAGATGTAGATGAGATGGAAGGTGTCAGTTTGAGTTGCAGAGAAAGGGAAATGGGTTGTAAGCAGTTCCATGGAGTTGAGTGTTACTTGCTTGCCTAGTGTGCAGGACCAGAGGACATATGGGTGGCCTCTTCCCTTCGTATGTGCATGGTCCATTCAAAGGATGCTGTGGACTGTGGAAAGTAGGGCAAGTAGGATGTGCGAATGAAACATGTTTCTGTGATGACAAGGGTATCAAGCTTATGATAGATGATTAGGTCTGTGACCTCTGGTGTGTGGAATACTGCAGAACAAACATTATTGAGCATGATTTGGAATGTGTGTTCTATCGTTAGAGGGTCTGTGTAGTTAGTGGGATGTTTATGAGGTTGGGTCTATGTGTCATGTGAATGCTATGCGAGTCTCTAGGTGGTCAACATCTGCATGTGATTGTGGAGATTGGCAGTATGAGGTGCTGAGTGATGCACATGCTTAAAACCTTACCTTGTAATTTTCATTGGAACAGGGGCTCCTTGTGTTTGCTTTGTTCGCCCTAAGTTGGCAGGTATGCCCAGACGTGGGTCCCTTCCTCACTTTGTCACTGGATTGAAGCTAGCTTGGCTGATGAGGGCTGTTAGCCTGAACCCGGTCCCAGAATGCTTGTTTCCGGTTCAGGCAAGGCATGGTTTGGCAGTTTGGGCTGGGCTGTTCCCATGAGGCATAAGGTCAAGACTGATTTGCATACAGCTGTGTCTGAACTGGGGTTGCGAAGTGAGCTAAAGAACGATGATGTATTCAACCCAGATCTGTGACTGGGGGTGAAAAGTTTCAGCGCTCCGTCCATCATCTCCTTCTGTTTGCTTTGTTCACCCTAAGTTGGCAGGGTATGCCAAGATGTGGGTCCCTTGCTCACTTTACCACTAGATTCAAGCTAGCCTGGCTGATGAGGGCTGTTAGCCCGAAAACGGTCGCAGAATGGTTGTTTCCATTCCAGGGAAGGCATGGTTTGGCAGTTCGATCTGGACTGGACTGTTCCCATGAGGCAGAGGGTTGACTTGCATATAGTGGTGTCTGAACTGGGGTTGCGAAGTGAGCTAAAGAACGATGATGGCTTCAACCCAGATCTGTGACTGGGGGTGAGTGTCTGAAAAGTTTCAGCGCTTCGTCCATCATCTCCTTCTGTTTGCTTTGTTCACCCCAAGTTGGCAGGGTATACCAAGATGTGGGTCCCTTGATCACTTTACCACTAGATTCAAGCTAGCCTGGCTGATGAGGGCTGTTAGCCCGAAAACGGTCCCAGAATGCTTGTTTCCATTCCAGGGAAGGCATGGCTTGGCAGTTCGATCTGGACTGGACTGTTCCCATGAAGCAGAGGGTTGACTTGCATATAGTGGTGTCTGAACTGGGGTGGCGAAGTGAGCTAAAGAACGATGATGGATTCAACCCAGATCTGTGACTGGGGGTGAGTGTCTGAAAGGTTTCAGCGATCCGTCCATCATCTCCTTGTGTTTGCCAAGGCCCTTCCTGGCCATAAAAGACCCAATCAGGCAATTACTGTATCTGTGTCAATACTTTACTGTGAGTGACCGGGGGCCCTGGAAAATTGATTGAAGTAGAGAGAAGGCAGGAAGTGAAGCAACTTCCAATGCAGATAGATAAGTAATCCAGTGATGTCAGTTCCTGTGTACAGGGATGATGGGAAATGAAGTCCTCTTGCTTGGTTTCTTTTTTCAAAGATGATTTTAACCTGTTTTGAAGTCTGCCCTTGAGATAGCTATAGATGTTTCTCCAGGATAATGTAATTTTGAAAAAATATTACATCTTACTTTTTGGGATATTGCACACAAAAATGAGCATTTCTGCGAGTCTCTTGATAATAAAATTGATGGTCTTAGTTCCAGAACCACGGCCTTAGAAGAAACAGTGGCAGGACTTTCATTATATCTAGATCAGGCTAAGGTTGACATTGTGAATATTAGAAAAGAAGAGCTCGCCCTTTCTGAGAGAATGGAGACCTTGAAGAAGAATGCCCGGCGCAGCAACCTTCGAATCCTCAAAGCAATATGTCATCACGTTGTTAAGAGATTCTTTAGAGCTTGAGCAGTCAGCGGAAAACCTGAGCACTGATATCCAAAGAATTCATAGGAACCCCTTTAGGAAAAATACACAAAGATCCAAACCAAGGAAAATCCTAGTTAATTTCCACACTTACTCCCTTAAAGAGCTGATCCTCAGTCAAGCCCTTAAACAAAAATCTTTGAATGGCAAAGGTTTCACCTTCCAGATTAGGTCAGATCTATCCAGGACAACTCTGGATAAACAGTGGGAGTTGGGGAGGAGACTTCACGCCTTCAGACAGCTAGGGGCCACCACCCACCTCAAGTTTCCAGCCGCTTTAAAGATCATGTATAACAAAAAAATGTACAACATTAGATCTGTTCAAGCAGCAGATGAATTGCTGTTGGCTTTAGGTACTAAAGAAGGTTCATCAGGCTAGCCGAGGTCCCAATGATGCCTGTCAAAGTGGCTTCTCATCCCCTTTACAAAACTGTTTTAGCTTCGGGATTATGTTCCTATTTATATTTTTTCAATGAATAACTAATAATGTGCTGTCTTTCCATACTCTTTAAAAGGAGGGGAAAAAAAGACAGATAATGACAATAAAAGAGGAGTATAAGATGTTTAAAAAAAAAAAGAAAATATATATATATATATATATATATATATATATATATTAAGGGAGACTCCATACTCTAAGTTTTAAACACAATGTTGCGGGTAATACTTAAACCTCTTAGGTATCTTGGGCTCCTTTCTGTAAAATTCAGACACACTGTGGGTGCCCGGAGGGTGGGGCACTATTTTCTGGACATGTTCCGGATAGATAGGGCAAGGGTTTCCCAGGGGGGATGGTGAGATAGGAAAGGGCACAGGTTCAGTGGGTGGGTGTTGCAAGGGAAAAAATCAAAAAAGTTCCTAATTTCTCTCTTGGTAGTGCTAGTTCTTTTGCTCATTAGTTTCAAAGTGGTCTTTGGCATGATTATACAATCTTTAGTTGGGGTTCCCCCAGTAGTGACAGGCTCATGGAGCGTAGCAGGAGAGAGGCAATCTTTGTATGAATAGTTGGCAGATCCTCTCCTGGAATGTCAATGGCCTCCGCACCAGTCCCAGAAGGTATAAGATCTTGCAATATCTTCGTGACTGTGATACGCAGGTCATTGTTCTCCAGGAGATGCACTTGACGGAACCAGAATTCTTTGCCTTGGTTAAAAAAAACACATGGATCGATTTCTATATAACCACAACACAATCTATGCATGATAGGGGTGTCGCGATATTGTTTAAAAATCTCTAAAAGCCCGTTTAATATCCAAATTAACAGACCAGGGTGGCAGATGGGTCATCTCTACAGTTATTATTGCAGGGGCACAAATTACTATAGTAGGATACTACGGTCCAAATTTGGATGATCCTTCAGTCTTGGAATCTGGTTTTTTCCATTTACTCTCTTTTGCAGAACCCACCATTTTTGCGGGCGATTTTAATATAGTTCTTGATCCCATGCTAGATAAGTCATCAAATAGCCGGGCCTTAACTCCCTCTAAAACCAGGACTATCCTATTGGCCAACATGAAACAATATGGCTACTTAGATATCTGGAGGATAATAATAATAATAATAATAATAATAGGGGCATTTGTAAAGCGCTGAGTTACGCACACCGGCGTGTCCCCGCGCTACCAATGAGGGGGCCTCAACAGAGAAATAGGGCTGCCAACGTGGGCCTGCTTATCAGACAAAGAGATGGGTTTTTAATTTAGCTCTGAACCTGGATTCTACTGGTTCCAAGCGAAGAGCCACTGGAAGTTTAATCCAATGGTAAGGTGCTAGGTGCCTGAAAGATCTGCCACCCATGCGAGCCTTCTTCACCTTGAGGGTCGACAGCATTCCCATCCCACTTAGGGCGAAAAGTGTAACAGCAAACAAATGATGGATGGAATGCTGAAGATGCAAACTTTTTCCCCCAGTCAAAAAATCTAGGTTAAATCCATCGTTCTTCTGCCAACAACGCCACCATAGTTTGGATTCGGCCATTTGCAAATCAGTCTTGACCCTGTACCCCATAGGAACAGTACAGACAGAACTGCCAGGCCAGGTCCTCCCTGGACCGGAAACAAGCATCCTGAGACCGGTTTCAGGGTATGTCACCCTTCATCAGCCAGGCTAGCTTGAACCCAGTGACACAGTGAGCAAGGGACCTGGGTCTGGCATTACCCATCCCACTTAGGGCGAAAAGTGTTACAGCAAACAAATGATGGACGGAATGCTGACAATGCAAACATTTTCCCCCAGTCAAAAGATCTGGGTTAAATCCTTCATTCTTTTGCCCACTACGCCTCCCCAGTTTGGACCCAGCCATATGCAAATCAGTCTTGACCCTGTGCCCCATGGTACCAGACCAGACAGAACTGCCAGGCCAGGTCCTCCCTGATCCGGAAACAAGCATTCTGCAACCGGTTTCAGGGTATGTCACCCTTCATTAGCAAGGCTAGCTTGAATCAAGTGGCACAGTGAGCATGAGACCCACGACTGGGCATACCCATCCCACTTAGGGCGGAAAGTATTACAGCAAACACATGGACGGAATGCTGACAATGCAAACATTCTCTCCCAGTCAAAAGATCGGGATTAAATCTATCAGTCTTTTGCCCACTACGCCACCCCAGTTTGGACCCAGCCATATGCAAATCAGTCTTGACCCTGTGCCCCATGGGAACAGTCCAGACAGAACTGCCAGGCCAGGTCCTCCCTGGACTGGAAACAAGCATCCTGGGATCGGTTTCGGGTATATCACCCTTCATCAGCCAGGCTAGCTTGAATCCAGTGGCCCAGTGAGCAAGGGACACACGTCTGGTCATACCCATCCCACTTAGGGTGAATTGTGTTACAGCAAACAAATTATGGACGGAATGCTGACAATGCAAACATTTTCCCCCAGTCAAAAGATCTTGGTTAAATCCATCGTTCTTCTGCCCACAACTCCACCCCAGTTTGGATTCAGCCATTTGCAAATCAGTCTTGACCCGTGCCCCGTGGTGACAGTCCAGACAAAACTGTCAGGTCAGGTCCTCCCTGATCCGGAAACAAGTATCCTGGGACAGGTTTCAGGGTATGTCAGGTTTCAGGGTATGTCACCCTTCATCAGCCAGGCTAGCTTGAATCCAGTGGCCCAGTGAGCAAGGGACACACGTCTGGTCATACCCATCCCACTTAGGGTGAATAGTGTTACAGCAAACAAATGATGTACGAAATGCTGACAATGCAAACATTCTCCCCCAGTCAAAGCATCTGGGTTAAATCCATTGTTCTTTTGCCCACTACGCCACCCCAGTTTGGACCCAGCCATATGCAAATCAGTCTTGAGCCTGTGCCCCATGGGAGCAGTTCAGACAGAACTGCCAGGCCAGGTCCTCACTGGACTGGAAACAAGCATCCTGGGATCGGTTTCAGGGTATGTCACCCTTCATCAGCTAGGCTAGCTTGAATCCAGTGGCACAGTGAGCAAAAGACCCACATCTGGGCATACCCATCCCACTTAGGGCGAAAAGTGTTACATCAAACAAATGATGAACAGAATGCTGACAATGCAAACATTTTCCCCCCAGTCAAAAAAAATCTTGGTTAAATCCGTTTTTCTTCTGCCCACTACGCCACCCCAGTTTGGATTCAGCCATTTTCAAATCAGTCTTGACCCTGTGCCCCATGGGAACAGTCCAGACAGAACTGCCAGGCCAGGTCCTACCTGGACCGGAAACAAGCATCCTGGAACCAGTTTCAGGGTATGTCACCCTTCATAAGCCAGGCTAGCTTGAATCCAGTGGCACAGTGAGCAAGGGATCTAGGTCTGGGCATAGCCATCATACTTAGGGCGAAAAGTGTTACAGCAAACAAATGATCGACGGAATGCTGACAAACATTCTCCTCCAGTCAAAAGATCTGGGTTAAATCCTTTGTTCTTTTGCCCACTACGCCATCACAGTTTGACCCAGCCATATGCAGATCAGTCTGGACCCTGTGCCCCATGGGAACAGTCCAGACAGACTGCCAGGCCCGGTCCTCCCTGGACCAGAAACAAGCATCCTGGGATGGGTTTCAGGGTATGTAACCCTTAATGAGCCAGGCTAGCTAGAATCCAGTGGCACAGTGAGCAAGGGACCCACGTTTGGAAATACCCATCCCACTTAAGGCGAAAAGTGTTACAGCAAACAAATGATGGGCAGAATGGTGACAATGCAAACATTCTCCCCCAGTCAAAAGATCTGGGTTACATCCATTGTTCTTTTGCCCACTACGCCACTCCTGTTTGGACCCAGGAATAGGCAAATCAGTCTTGGCCCTGTGCCCCATAGGAGCAGTTCAGACCGAACTGCCAGGCCAGGTCCTCACTGGACTGGAAACAAGCATCCTGGGATCGGTTTCAGGGTATGTCACCCTTCATCAGCTAGGCTAGCTTGAATCCAGTGGCACAGTGAGCAAAAGACCCACATCTGGGCATACCCATCCCACTTAGGGCGAAAAGTGTTACAGAAAACAAATGATGGACGGAATGCTGACAGTGCAAACATTCTCCCCAGTCAAAAGATCTGGGTTAAATCCTTCATTCTTTTGCCCACTACGCCTCCCCAGTTTGGACCCAGCCATATGCAAATCAGTCTTGACCCTGTGCCCCATGGGAACAGACCAGACAGAACTGCCAGGCCAGGACCTCCCTGGAATGGAAACAAGCATCCTGCAACCGGTTTCAGGGTATGTCACCCTTCATTAGCAAGGCTAGCTTGAATCAAGTGGCACAGTGAGCATGGGACGCACGTCAGGGCATACCCATCCCACTTAGAGCGGAAAGTATAACAGCAAACACATGATGGACGGAATGCTGTCAATGCAAACATTCTCTCCCAGTCAGAAGATCTTGGTTAAATCCATCGTTCTTCTGCCCACAACTCCACCCCAGTTTGGATTCAGCCATTTGCAAACCAGTCTTGACCCGTGCCCCCTGGGAACAGTCCAGACAAAACTGCTAGGTCAGGTCCTCCCTGATACGGAAACAAGTATCCTGGGACAGGTTTCAGGGTATGTCAGGTTTCAGGGTATGTCACCCTTCATCAGCCAGACTAGCTTGAATCCAGTGGCACAGTGAGCAAGGGACCCACGTCTGGGCATACCCATCCCACTTAAGGTGAGAAGTGTTACAGCAAACAAATGATGGACGAAATGCTGACAATGCAAACATTCTCCCCCAGTCAAAACATCTGGGTTAAATCCATTGTTCTTTTGCCCACTACGCCACCCAAGTTTGGACCCAGCCATATGCAAATCAGTCTTGAGCCTGTGCCCCATGGGAGCAGTTCAGACAGAACTGCCAGGCCAGGTCCTCCCTGGACTGGAAACAAGCATCCAGGGATCGGTTTCAGGGTATGTCACCCTTCATCAGCTAGGCTAGCTTGAAACCAGTGGCAGAGTGAGCAAAGGACCCACATCTGGGCATACCCATCCCACTTAGGGTGAATAGTGTTACAGCAAACAAATTATGGACGGAATGCTGACAATGCAAACATTTTCCCCCAGTCAAAAGATCTTGGTTAAACCCATCGTTCTTCTGCACACAACTCCACCCCAGTTTGGATTCAGCCATTTGCAAACCAGTCTTGACCCCTGCCCCCTGGGAACAGTCCAGACAAAACTGCCAGGTCAGGTCCTCCCTGATACGGAAACAAGTATCCTGAGACAGGTTTCAGGGTATGTCAGGTTTCAGGGTATGTCACCCTTCATCAGCCAGGCTAGCTTGAATCCAGTGGCACAGTGAGCAAAGGACCCACATCTGGGCATACCCATCCCACTTAGGGCAAAAAGTGTTACATCAAACAAATGATGAACAGAATGCTGACAATGTTCTTCTGCCCACTACGCCACCCCAGTTTGGGTTCGGCCATTTGCAAATCAGTCTTGACCCTGTGCCCCATGGGAACAGTCCAGACAGAACTGCCAGGCCAGGTCCTACCTGGACCGGAAACAAGCATCCTGGAACCGGTTTCAGGGTATGTCACCCTTCATCAGCCAGGCTAGCTTGAATCCAGTGGCACAGTGCGCAAGGGATCTAGGTCTGGGCATAGCCATCATATTTAGGGCGAAAAGTGTTACAGCAAACAAATGATGGACGGAATGCTGACAAACATTCTCCCCCAGTCAAAAGATCTGGGTTAAATCCTTTGTTCTTTTGCCCACTACGCCTCCCCACTTTGGACCCAGCCATATGCAAATCAGTCTTGACCCTGTGCCCCATGGGAAAAGTCCAGACAGAACTGCCAGGCCCTCCCTTGACCGGAAATAAACATCCTGGGACCGGTTTCAGAGTATGTCACCCTTCATCAGCCAGGCTAGCTTGAATCGAGTGGAACAGTGAGCAAGGGACCCACGTCTGGGTATACATATCCCACTTAGGCCGAAAACTGTTACAGCAAAGAAATGATGGACGGAATGCTGACAAACATTCTCCCCCAGTCAAAAGATCTGGGTTAAATCCTTTGTTCTTTTGCCCACTACGCCTCCCCACTTTGGACCCAGCCATATGCAAATCAGTCTTGACCCTGTGCCCCATGGGAAAAGTCCAGACAGAACTGCCAGGCCCTCCCTTGACCGGAAATAAACATCCTGGGACCGGTTTCAGAGTATGTCACCCTTCATCAGCCAGGCTAGCTTGAATCGAGTGGAACAGTGAGCAAGGGACCCACGTCTGGGTATACATATCCCACTTAGGCCGAAAACTGTTACAGCAAAGAAATGATGGGAGGAATGCTGAAAATGCAAACATTCTGCCACACTCAAAAGATCTGAGTTAAATTCATCGATCTTTTGCCCACTACGCCACCCCAGTTTGGACACAGCCATATGTATATCAGTGTTGACCTTATGCCCCACGGGAACTGTCCAGGCAGGACTGCCAGACCAGGTCCTCCCTGGACGGAAACTAGCGTCCTGGGACCAGTTTTCAGGGTATGTCGCCCTTCATCAGCCAGGCTAGCTTGAATGTAATGGTGCAGTGAGCAAGGGACCCACATCTGGGCATGCCTATCCCACTTAGGGCGAGAAGTGTTACAGTAAACAAATGATTGACGGAATGCTGACAATGCAAACATTCTCCCCGTCAAAAGATCGGACATACCCTGAAACCGGTTCCAGGATGCTTGTTTCCAGTCCAGGGAGGACCTGACCTGGCAGTTCGGTCTGGACTATTCCCATGAGGCACAGAGTCAAGACTGATTTGCATATGGCTGTGTCCAAACTAGGGTGGTGTAGAACGATGGATGTAATCCAGATCTTTTGACTGGGGGAGAATGTTTGCATTGTCAGCATTCCGTCCATCATTTGTTTGCTGTAACATTTAGAAAGTTAGCATTTTACGGCCTTAGCCATTTAGTCTGTGTCTGGGTCACATGACTGGGTGTAGCTGACAGTTGGGCTATGTATAATCCTCCTAGACAGCCACACAAAATAGAAAACGTAGGTGTGTCTGGGCGGGCGGGGCTGAGCACAGCCCTACTTACACTGGAATAGGTTATGTCCTGCCTCAACACAGAGGGCTGCCTACCCCCTGTAGTTAGTCTGAAAACGAGGGCAGGGGAGCAGAAAACCAGTGCACTTCAAAAGGAAACCTCCAGAAGCTTCTCCCACTTCAAAGGAGGCACCTGGTATAAATAATGAAACTCAGACACTGACTCTTCAGTAAACAGTTGGACCTGTGGAGACTCTTCAAGGTAGAAGGACTGCTGTGCTGCTGAAAGGACTGCCATTCTGCTTGACTACTGCCTTGCTGGACTGCTGCCCTTCTGTCTTACTGCCCGAGTTAGAGGGCATTGACATGTATCTGAACAAAGGACTCCCTGAGTGACTCCACGGGCTAGTCTCCTGTTCAGAGCCAGAGGGACATAACAGGCTCCCAATCACCTGAACCACCATCCATATCCAGCTGAATACAGCCTCTGGCCCGCAAGTATTGACCCCGATGCCCTGGACCCTTGGTGTGGCCTCAGTGGAGCTGCATTGAAGTTTTTGGTCTCTTTGCAACTATTAACGGGTCAGTTGGCCCCAAAACCTTGATGCTTGCACTTCCTCCCAAAGCAAAATTACATCAACTAAACCTTTTGCACTGCAGCAGCAACCGCTCGTAGGGAGAGTGCAACCATGAATCCCCGGCCCCACCATTCGTATCCACAACAGTATCTTCTCGCTTCAGCGATGCTCATCTACGATGCCTGGCCTGCTGTAAGCGCTACATCGATGACCGTCCATTAAGCTTCCCTGCTCTTCACGGCCTCCTCCATCGTGTACAAGACTCTTTGCGCTGGACAGAGAAGGTAACTTTTCAGCTAGACTATTGGGGTCCCTTTGTCTGACCCATGCTCCCTCGAAGTTGGCCTATGCTCGTGACTTTCTCCTGGTATTGCACGACCAGATAGCTATGAGGGCCACAGGGGCCTTTTGGCAAGATTTTCTCTTAAATCTTTAAAATGGCATATCTCTGGTTCTACTGATTGTATTTTTTCCATTTTGGTCTTGATTTATTTCTTAGATTTTGCTGTACTTTTCTAAAGTGGTGCGGGATAATTCTTGTGTTGTATTGTTACTATATTACTGTTTAAAGTGCTGCATAAATACTTTACATATTGCCTCTAAACTAAGCCTGACTGCTCTGCATTGAGATATCAGAGGATTGAGCACAGGTTCATTTGGAGTTTAGTTGCGACTTCAGCCTGACAAGGGTTGTGGTTCTGCTTGAGTAGGTTTCCTCCCTCTACCAGTAACCCAGTTTCTTACAATTGCCATTTGGATTATACTGCGCCCATTAGGAATTATTGTGGATCATCCATCTGGGCATATTATCTATAATAAGTAGTATTCACGTTTGTCTATACATAAAATGTAATTATTAATATGCAAAGCAGTGTTTTGGAGACTGTTACGCAAACTTGTTACATTTGTCAAATGCATTGGTTCAATTTGTATACAATTACTTGAATTTTAGTCTTTTTTTAACAATACTCATAGCCCATCTTAGTGTTATTTTAAAATCATTTTATTCTTGACACGGAGTAGAATACCTGATCCCTTCACGAGACAATTAAATTAAAACATTTACAATACTATATATCCTATAAAAATTGAGATGACAACATTCTTTTAATGGACTATTCCACAGTTCATATGAAACCGAGTTATATGTATTATGATGTTCAAATATGCATGTGAGCAGCAAACATTCATGTCTTATAAAAAAATATATACGCAGGTAGAAATCATTGATTGAAACGCTTTCAAACCAGTAGTGCAATTTGCAATTTCCTGCCTTCACTCTTCCAGTTGAGGCATGCTGAAGGCACAAAGCGTATAAGAGTATAACATTATTTTACTTGGACCCTACTTAAAAAAATGTCCATTAATGTATAGTAAAAAAACCTTTGCTCTACACAATGTACATTGATGTTGGCAATATTTGGAGATCTGATGCCTGGCCCTGCTGTCTGAAACTGAGGCATCGATCACTACTCCATTCACATTAGATAAGTGTGCTTATCGTAGTTGTACTGTTGCATTCAAGGGACACTATTATACAACCTAACAATAACGAAAATAAAGTTATTGCTCTAAGGGATCAGTTTTTCTCCAAGAAAGACCCAGAAACACGACCCTGTGCGTAAAACGTACTGAGATGAACACAAAGTTGATCCCTTTTTGTGCACTCTTAGCATAGACCCTACTTTGTTAAAGGCATTTAGCTTTAATGTCACAAAGCCAAAGAAGCCTGTCCCTCAGTTTTAAATAACTTGTAAAAGAATCACCTGCAGCAGGCTGATGAATGTATAAATACAATCTATTGACTCTATCGGTAACTTCCAAATCCACATCAGAACAAATTAATGTAAGGCACGAAAACTTCCAGTTATAAAATATATGCGCATGGTGCAGAAGTCCAAAACATTTCCCTGCACAACTGTGAATCTATGGTAAATTCTGGCATAAACACGAGACTTAATAGAGACAAACAAAAACCAAGATGTAGGGCTAGATTACATAAATATTCATCGCGTCGAGCAATTGTGCGCTGACATTTGAACCAAAGGAGACAACAGCAGCAGTTACAAGTGTCGAAAGCATTTTTTGCATCCTGCAGTCGCTGTAAATGTCGGGTTAAAACTGATAACAACGTTTCAACTAAAGGCCCTTTGGTTCCTTTGCAACTTGCAAATGCGACATCGCTCAAGATTCCACAGGTCAATATATGTCGATATTTTCTATTACCTTTTAGACAAAATCAAATATTTTATGTTAAACAAATACATAAACACACGGTAAAAACAGTGTTGCTATAACAAGTAAATTCGGCACTTGTTGATTTTTTGCACATATCTGAACAATATTTTCCCATGTCTTTGCTGATCCCTTATATGTGCTCGTTAGAGTCATCATGATTACGCAGGATTTACTTTTCAGAAACACCAACCACAACATTTAAAATGCATCTCTTTGATAGAAATAGAGCATCAGCTGGTTATTTTTAAACTTTGTAACAGTGTCTGCAGCTTCCAGTCAGAGCCCTGGGCCGGATACTGATGAGAGCGGGTCCAGCCTCCCCGGGGTCTCAGTGTGGCGGCATGTGATGGTTCGCATGTGATGTGGTTGACCCAAGAAATCCCAGCCTCTGCTTATTTTTCCTTTGTTCGGTCATCTACAATGCAAGTACAAACGGATTAGTGTGAGCAGCAAGTGGTGGCTCATTAACCGCCTCCGCGCTCCCGCAAGGCAAACACATGATAACTTGCGTAATGACCATGGCAAGGAAAGCACTACATTTAGTATATTAGTTCATGGAAAAATTTCATAACAGCCCATATTGACCATGTTAATGGAAGTGTACAATGTCAATGCCCTATTGCAAATGAATGCTGTACCGGGGGAGAGTCTCTTACCTGGACTTACGCTCCCTTGTAATATCTTGCGATGTAATATCTCGCAATGATCAACTTAGGCTTGGGCTGGAGTTCTTCCAGCAAAACCAGCAGCTGCATTACCAAACTATGTCCATTTATACCAACTCGTTGTATGCCATAGATTTTGAGATATCCTCCAAGGTGCATAATTGACACCGCATGGTTCAATCATGTAGCCATGAAAAGGATCATCATGTGGAAGGGGCAAGCAAGCTTCAACCTAAACCAATGTTAAACAGGAATCAGGGGCTGGCTATTTTAGCAACTTTGATCTGTCATTCCCTTTTCGCAGCATCATACATTTTCCTTGCTCTCGAGCATTCCTCTTAAGGATCACTTATTTTGTTTGTTCCAGTTGAGTAGAATACTTTAGACTAACTAAATATTAGTTTCTTACTTTTTGCTAACACACAGAAGAATATGTTGTGTCCGAGTCTGTTTCTAAATACATTCATATAGAATATAATTTGCACAGGTAGACTTAATAGACTCACTTGTGAACCTGTAGAGGGTTAACTCATATTCTGCATGTGTAACTGACGGTTCCAATATTTCCAGTTCCTTCATCCTCAGCATAGATACTATGTGGTTTAACATGTATTGATAAATTCTTGTGCATGTTTAACTTTCCGTTTAAAGTACAAGTTTAACACACATGTTGGCTGCTGACATCCATACCAACTCGTCTAGAAGTTCTCACTGAAAACAATGGTCACGCAATGCAATGTCTTTCCATGTTTTCTCATCATGAAAGTTTTACATAGGGTATGTTACTAATGTTTACACTTGTTATAATACACTCAAACCTTTGCCAATAAAAATGCTATCTCGCTAAACATTGTTTACTGAGGAGTGCCAATCTCTCAGGCAGTCTGATTTATACAGGAAAGCACACCCTCTTTTCACGCCCACACGTCCACCTGAGCATCTGCAGGTATGCAATGGGCCTATCTGACGCCAGGTAGGGTCATTAATCCACTGGATTAAGATGCTACCTGGACTTATTCATAATACTTCAAAAGTTCTCATTGTAAGGGACATTCAAACCTGTGGCTCGACATTGATCGAAAATTCTCAGCTACTAGAGAACAAAGAATTACTAGAGAGCACCAACCTCTAGTCTTCGCTCAATACCTCAAGATAAACAAAAATGTTAGTCAGTCACTTGCTAATCAGCACCTGCAATCTAAAAACAAAACCACACAAAAAACACTAGGTCACCTACCTAACTCAAATATGCTGCTCATGCACCAATTGTGCCGAGAGTGGGCTCTGGCAAAGCAGCCCAGATGGATGTGCCGCAACCCATACTCATTCCACTGAAAGCCACCTGCAATACCACTGCAAGACTCTGATGCACATCCAAAAAGATGATCACGTATCCCCCAGCCCCATAACTTTACAATGATTTCCTACTGGCACATGTAGAAAGTTTAAACAGTGATGTCAAACATACAGGGCTCTACTTAAAAAAACACACACTTGTGGCGCCGCGGCCAGGGCGACTGACGCTGGAATCTGGGGACCACGGTTCGATCCCCGGCTCCGGCGGCAGGTTAGCCCAGCACCATGTGACTCTGGGATATAGCTCGCTTAATCTTCCCGACGGCCCCCCAGCGCCTAGAGACCCTTACAGGTGATTGTGCGCTTTACAAATGTGGACTTTACTTTACCTCCACAACCTCTGAGGGGTGCAATTAAGGCCCACAAAACAAGAGACACTCCTTATGGAAAGCCATAGATTAAGCACATTCCATGCCCAACACTAGTCGTTTTCAGGAGCTGCCGCGACTCACTAGGCCACTAAACTCACCAGACTATATATTTGCATTATGTAATAACAAAATTCTTGACCTATTGATGGTGCAAGCAACAGTTGTTTATTTGTACGGCGCTCTAATGCGATGGTACAGTGGAGGAAACCTTTAAATAGGCGTGAACCTCTCTTAGTTAGATATTGGTGGAGAGGGTGCAACAATGAATGGGTAGTTCACACTCTTGCAGGCGACACACTGACTATCATGCACTTGTAATACAGCGGGTGCAACATCTGCTATGTTTCTGAACAGAGTATCCTGTCCGTCAAAGTCTAAATCAGGCGCTAGATCCACTCAGAATAGGTGTGCAGGTTTTAGACAGGCAATCTTCAAACCTGCCTCTCTTTGCTTACCTCCTCCAGTAGATTGGTATTGTACAAACACAAATTCACATAAAAGAGGCCATCACACTTAGTATTTCTTTTGTGAACTGCATGATCTATGAAAGTATGATTCTGAATTTGTTTTCTTAATTTTTTATGGGGATTTCACTCAAAAAAGTTCAAATACTTTTACTAATTTTATATTTAATTTTGGTTAAATACATTTGTCTTGATGGTGACTAGATGGAGTTGACTTTAATTGCAAGTCAATGACAATTTCACTCGCAGTCTCTCTAGCACATTTGATGCTATTAAAAGCCTCTAATATTGAACCACATTTATGACTATAAAGAACAGTGAAGCCGTAGAGCAAAAGTCACTGGTGGAGCTGTACTATATAGGAAAACTGCAGCACACCATTACTACTGCAGGAACATAATGACATGCAGACAGGGAAAAGCCTCTAATGAAGTTGAATAGCATGTGGAAAAACCACTGCCCACCACTGGTGGTGTTATACAATCACTTGCAGACTACAACACAAAGGGAATGATGCATCCTGCAGAATAATCCATCTACTATTGAAATCATGGAAAAGATGCAAAAGCATTTTCCAACTCCCAAAAAATCCAATGAGGAAATGAGTGGATCCTGATATTGAAGGGGGTGAGGTCAGGGTAGAGCCTCCATTCCAGAGGCTCGCGACAGGCAAACTTGGGCTTGTTTGGGAGGGGCTTGCCTTCTGCAAATAGAAAAGGAAAACATAGCAAGCAAGACCACAGAGGATACAAACAGAGCCGAAGTACACAGGGAATGGGATTCATTAATGGTGATTCTCTGATCTTTTCTGTATTCTGCTCTACTGACAAAAACATGGATGTCCAGTCTCAGTGTGATCAACGTCAACTGTTAGGCAATAGAAATGAGGATATTATAAGTTCTCTAATCTCCCGCCTTCGATCCTAAACAAAGAAGAGAGCCAACAACAGGTAGACTCTATTAAGGGGTCCCAACCTAGACTTTAAAAATATTGGCTAACAAATGACCTCAATATGTAGTGTATATCACAGTTTGACAAAGATTGCCCAAATATACAAACGTAGGCGTTTCCTACAATGTCACCCTCAGTACCTGGGGGTGGTGGTTGTTTCTGGGCACCACAGGAATTACGGCATGAAAATGTGTATTCTATTTTTAAAAATATTTTACTTTTTGATTTCTGGAAGTGGGTACTCTCTGCCCCGCCTCCCCATGAGTGCCAGGGAGTCAGAGCGTCCCTACCCTGCCTCTCATTTTTGTTTTTTAAACTTGTGCAGGACACTGGGACGGAGTTCCTGTGTCCACTAATGGGAGCTGTAACATTTATATTCATATTGCGGCTAGTCAATCAGATCACTCGGTAACACGGGATGCAACTGATCTGAAATGACCAATGGGGAAAAAAGCCCTTTTAGCCAATCTGTTCGTTATGTACTTTTTTTTTTAATTTGCAGTACGGCAGGAGTACTGTGGGCCCTAGCATCCAGATATCACGACAATTTAAATTATAAGTTAAATACATATTTCTCCAAAACACCTGAACAGGTTTACACCGAATAACCAAAAGCACACTTTGAGTAAAGATCTAACTTACAGCCAAATTTGTTGTTATTCTGATCAGCATTTGTTTCTGTATCGCTTCCCAAAAATTACTATGGGAATTAACATGGGGAAATGCATTTTTCTTGGCCCCCACTTGATTGCTCAACCCAAAACTTTCCAGGAAGAAGCTGAGGTGCATGTACTTTTTTGGGCAAAACTTTGTAATGGTTTGTCAAACGGGCGTCAAAGGTATTAACAAAACACAAAACGCTCTACCGATGAAAACTCTGACCTAATGTATAGCTACACAGTGGTGATTTCTAAATTAAGATTGGTTTGCCTCCAATGTAATGCATGGTCTTTTTTAGTACTTTGGTACTCATTGCAGTAACCACTTTCACTCATAAGCTATGCACCACAAGCTATTTTTTTCACTTTCCATATTGTTTCCTTCCGCAACATCTCCTTTGGCATCTACTACCACTTCAGTGAGGACGACTACCAGATCGATTTCTCTTTAAAATTATTTTTCTCAGACCTCCACCTCTAAGCATCGAATGGCTTAATGCCATCTGATACTCGATATTGCTTACAATTCTCAGGCATTACACTTTCAAAGCACATATAAACTCCTTTCTGGTATCAACAGCGTTTGCATTCCTTCCTGCTGTAACACCTTCCACCAAAGAGTTAGACTACTCAACATTTCAAAAATACATCCTACCCTTTTCACTTGCAAAACCATTCCTCAATACCCAGGTGATGAGCAACATTGACTAGACAATGGAGTTTGGTTGGACTCTCTCTCAGTATTTCTTTGCCACCCTGGACAAAGCCATGACCCTAATCGCCTAAACCATTTTCTTCCAAGTCACAATCTAGAGAAATGGGTCTTAGTAAAACAGCAAATTCTCTGTAAACCCTTCACCCTAGTCTTCAAAGAAAATGATGATACATCTCCCACATACTCTTCACTGATGTTTTCTTAATACAATCCTAACAGGACTGTATCCTCAATTGAAGACCACTTCCTTACTGTTCAGAAGTCACTGTGTTCTTCCATCTGTATTTATAGCTTTCCACTCTCTAACCTCCAACATTGGAATGCTTTCCAACTCAAGCTACCGCCTCCCCACATTCAGTAGTGTCCTTCCTTAAGCTCCACCTTCTCCTGCTCAGATGTCCTCCATGCCTCTGATGACCCACAGATCCCATATAGTTTGTAAATATGTATATATACAAGTCTCTCCCTCTATATATTTATATATATATATATATATATATATATATATATATATATATATATATATATATATATATATATATATATATATGTTGTATGTATGACCGCTGGAGAGTAGTTGGAGATTTCCAGGTAAGGGGCGACCCGTGGTGAGTAACAGGGAGCGGGCGATAGTCATTGGGTTCAAAGGGAGAGTGAGCCCCGGTGCAAAGAAGCAAAGAGCACACGGGCAGTGAGTTTGTACAAACGTAACATTTATCCCAGAATTTCCTCAGTATGGCTGCTGAGTGGGAAAGGGAAAGGGAGGAAGCGGCGCTGGATGTGTTTGTGGACAAAGACACGGGCAAAGGCGAGAGAACTAATACAGAAACTCAAGTGCAAACAACTGAAAAAGATGAAACCAAAAAATTACTCAACGAATTGGAAAAAATGCGTAAAAAGGAGATGTCCAAATGGTGGGAAGTGAAATCCCTGAGCAGATACCTGGATGTAGGGAGAGTACCACGAGGGCTAAGAATTTTGGTGGCTCCGACATATGAGGACCCGGATCCCCTGATGCTACAGAAGTGGGCCGATAACAGTGCAAAGTCCTCAGAGAATATGTTGAAAATCCTCATAGAATTCGCGGCAAGCGACAGAGCCAAAATGATATTGCGCATTGATGAAATACTGAAAGAATTGGACGCAAAAGAGAACAAAGAAGAAATAGCAGAAAGAATGAATGAGATCAAACTAAGGCTAGAGAAACTTGAAACAGAAATCAAAGAAAGGAAGGCGATAAAATTTCAGAGGGACCGCAATGACTATCTAAACGGGAGAATATATACATTTGCGAGAAAATTTGACCAAATAAGAAAGCAGCCACCCGTTTCTACAGACGGGGGCAAAGGTGCAACTGTTGAACAGAGTGAAACGGAGATCAGCTCTGAATATGAAACAGACTCTGAAAGCAACCAGAGTTCTGCAATGTCTGGTCCAGCCCCAACCCCGGCACAAGAACTGGCTTTTTTAAGGATGCAGCGCCTCAGAACCCTACGTCCTCGGAACCCACAAAACAAAGGAGACGGTGGTGGGAAAAAGAAACAGAATCAAAATCAAAAACAGCAACAAAAAGCAGGAGGAGAAAAAACAGGAGGTGGGGGAGAGGAAGCACAAAGACAAAACAAGCCAAAGTACAGACAAAACAGACGCAGATACTAAGCACGGAAAAAGACAATACAGTTATAAACCTTTCTAACATGGAGCTGTCAGCACAGGAAGTGGAAATGTTATCGCTAGGTTTGACATTTTGCAGTAACACTAACTTTGACTATGCCCAGACACGAATTGACTTGTTCTTATATGTCCGAAAACTTAAACTCCAAAAATATTTCGCCAATTCAAATCTAAGCACCTCTGAGACTGTAATTTCAGAAGAACCAAACGTAAGGTTAAATGTGGAAAATATGGAAACACTACAAATTATGATCGATCTTGAACAGCAGAATGAAAATGAATCTGAAAGTATCACACCAAGTGGGGCAGCCTTGAGCTCAGAGATAGACATCTATCAGTCAACTAAAACTGGTTTCAAACCAAAATCAGTTTTTATGCCGGCAATGCCAAAAGATGGGCTGGATCTATTTGCCGAATGTGTCACAAAAGACCTCAAAGAACTTTCGATTTTAAGCACCAAACAAAGATATTGGGAAAATCAGGATCACACACGCAAATACAACGACTTAATGGAGAAAATAAAGGCAAGGTCAGATATTGTGGTGAGATGGTCCGACAAAGGCGGAAACATAGTGCTCTGGCCCCTTGAAATGTACAACAAAGAAGCAATGAGTCAACTGCAGGACAGAGAATGCTACACAAGAATCAGCCCCACGCACATTGTAGGTATTCAAGAAAAATATCACTGTGATCTGTACAAATGGAAGGGCAAAGGCCTTTTGAGCAAAAAGGAGTTCGAATTTTTGAAAAACGATTATCCGGTGACTGCACAATTATACCTAATCCCGAAAATACACAAAGATGACAAAACACCGCCGGGAAGACCGATAATATCAGCGATAGGGAGCCTTTTTGAGAACACGAGCATCTTCATTGACCATTTCCTGCAACCAGAAGTCAAAAAACGACCTGCCTATATAAAGGACACAGGAGATTTCCTATCCAAAATATACAATGTTGAATGGAAGAAGGATTATGTGTTCATGACATTGGATGTCCAAGCTTTATACACAAGCATTAGACACAAGGATGGCCTGAACGCCATCAAACCTTACTTGGGAAAGAGACCCATAAGCTTGTTTCAACACACACAAATGCTTTTGGAAATGACTGAATGGTGTCTCACTAACAACACATTTATGTTTGATAGACTGTATTACAAACAGGTCCAAGGTTCGGCCATGGGAACTTGCTTCTCCCCCAGCTATGCGAATCTGCATATGGGCTGGTGGGAGGAGCAGGTACTATGGGTACTGCACAAAGAAATTATGACAAATAATGTGGTTGTATACAACAGATTCATTGACGACATATTCATTTTGTGGGAGGGCAATGTGGAAAGTGCTGTGAGATTCACAGAAGAATTGAATGAAAATGGTTTGAATATGAAATTTACTTGTAACACTAGCACAGAAACCATACAATTTCTAGACATAGAGTTGTTTGTGGAACAGGAAAAGATTCAAACACGCACATACCGCAAACCAACTGCTGGTAATGGGATCTTGCATGCCCATAGTTTCCACCCCACCTCTCTCAAACAATCAATTCCATATGCAGAATGCCTCAGGATGACACGTAATTGCAGCACAACTGAGGGTCTCGCAAATGCTAAAAAGAATTTATTCTCGAGACTCCAACAGAGAGGATACACACCAGAAACATGCAAGAAAGCAGAAGTGAAGTGTAACACCAAGACTCGAAAAGATTTAATATTCCCGGTGGCAAAGGAAGTCATTATAGAGAGCCAGGCGAGACAACCCCCTAGACTCATAACAGGCTATAACCGGTACCACTCGAACCTCCGAAAAATCCTAAGAAGGCACTGGCCATTAATACACAATGACCCTACCATAGGGAACGAGGTAGGCGAGAGTCCATTGATATCATTCAGAAAAGCCAAATCAATGCGCAACACCCTGGTGTGTAATGCACCAGTTCTGAAAAAGAAAAAGAATTGGCTACAGTCCCAAAAGGGGTTCAAAAAATGCATGAAATGCAAAGCCTGCAATCATGGCATCAACACCACTGAGGTCCAATTACCATTCAGAAGGAAAAAGTATTCCATAAGGGAACACTTCACATGCAAAACCGAGTTTGCTGTGTACGTTTTGACGTGCCAATGTGGCAAAAGATATGTAGGGTCTACCATTCACCCCGTCCATGTGAGGATTCTGCAACACTTGAGGGCAATTGCCAATCTGGACCAAGCATACCCAGTGGCGCGACACATTCATGAGTCCCATGGGGGCAATGCAGATGGTCTAACATATTTTGTTATAGACAGCATCCCCAAGAGCCCGAGAGGAGGGAATCGAAAACTTGCGTTACGCCGCCTGGAGTCAAGATATATAATTCTCTTGAACTCCAAGATCCCTTCAGGTTTGAATGCGGATGAAGCCCTGAGTGTCCACATTTAAGTAAACACTTCCAAGCGTTCTGTCCGCTTCTCCTTTCCCGAGTACCCTAGAACAATTGCATTTAATTGTATCACTGTAAATACACTGCGCACATAATTGTCACTATAGGGTGATGACACTAAACATTGCACCGAACATATCAAGCCATGCCAGGCATTAGGCACCCCCCGTTACCAAGCACTATATGAGCAGTACATAAAGTAGTGGTAGGTCCCGCTCGCTATCCCAATTATGAGCAGGAGCATAATCCTTAAAACATTAGTTAAGCTTCGGTGAGATTAAGGGCCCAACAGGGTACATGTACCGTCAGCTTTAGGACTTACCGAGTCAGGATGAGAAGCGTGTACAGCACCCTTCAGAGCGCGCCAAGGAAACTCGTAATAATGAGGTTACAGCGCCAACCCAATCACTGTGCTTATATGAGCAGACATGTCCATACCGTTTGTAGGAGCACATGGGATTCGCTGTCATTTGTGCCTGACACACATGTACCAGTAATCGGTGACAGGAGGGAGTTTTGAATGTTCGTTTTTACACAATGTTAGACACAATTATTCACATGTTATAATTTAAGCACAAATTATATTGTTGAAATATGCCGCACAATTACGTTATATGTGAATTCAACAGTAACAGTAAAAAGACTTCCATGATGCTAAAATGTGCAAGTCATGTAGGAGGCAGCGTCATCACCTTGGGTGTAACCATGTAACCATAGCAACTGCCAATGGCAATAGTTGAGCCTACCTAATCATTGACAATGTGCTTATGTATATATAGCTTTGATGTTAGTATGCATTTGTTAGTGAACAAGGCGGGAGCAGGCCGCCGAAACGCGTCTGAGCAGAAACTGAGCAAAGAAATAAAACGTTTGAATTGAAACTCACGGAGTCAGCGCCTTCTTTCATCAGAAGTTTGGTATGGTAAAGAATATATATATATATATATATATATATATATGTTATGTTCTCTCATGTGTATGTCTGTCTAGGAGTCTTTATTGTTTAAGTTAATTAAAATCATAACAATATATAATTTAAACTGGGCATATTATGACAATTATGATACGTTTAGTAAAAGCTTATAGTCACCAACAGACATTTGCAGAAGAAAGAGACACTGTACGAACATTTGCACCAAACAATTTTTAACCTAAAGTGCTTTTGTGCTCTTCATACCATATTGGTGTGGGGCAAGATTTTTATTCAATTTAGTTTCTCATACAAAAGTTACAATTTTACCAGTTTGCAGTTAAGCTGTGGATCGTTTGGATCAAGACACTTCAGTAGAGTAGATCTACAGGTACGAATGCCCTTGTGTTAAAAACTTTTTTTTGCAATAAATGTTGATTTGGTTTTATAACTGGACTAATGCAGATCAAGTGAACAAAGTCCTGCTTTGCGGCACCACATAGGGTGCAAGACACTGGCCCATTATATTTCAAGGCTGGTTGATCAGCATTAGTCGGTAGTGACCCAAGTCGTATTGCTAGTAGCTTGCTTTTTAAACATAGGGAGTATGTTATGGTCAAATATGCTGCGGGTTGTAGTAATAAGTACGACTAATACCATCCACGCGTGGGAACGCCTGCCAAATGCAATTTTATCCTGAATTAGCAAATGCCTCTTTGCCACTTTATTCAGTGTTTGCCGAAATGTCGCATACGGTAGGTTCTGTTGCCAAAGATCTGCCACATTTGTTGACTTTATTGATGACTTCAAGCACTTGTTGTATGGCTGATTGAGGATCATCTTCCTGTGCATTCCAGATAGCGGCGTTGAGTTTATTCTGACGGTTTAGCCAGACTTTGGACCACAGTTTTATTCATGCATACCTTCTGGCTAGATGTTGCTGCAGTAGACTAAATTCCAGGCGGACACGTGCTGGAGAGGAGTTCCGTGGTAAACAGAATACTGTTTTGTATGTCTTTATTTGAAGTCTTTCAAAGATTACTGCATCTTTACCGTGCTGAGCTTCACTCGCGTAGGCAAGATTCGGCAAGAGTTTTGCTTAGATACAGCTAATAATGGTTTAAATGATCGACCATTTAAGCTGTTTGCTAAGATACAAAAGGCGTATATTAACCCATTTCCATTCTTAATTAGAGGATCATTGTGTGTTCGAAAGTTAAATCAGTTGTCTATGTGAGAGCAGAGGTATTTGTAATTTGTTACTGCCTCCAAATCTGTATAGATTCGTATGTGCATCCTTGGCCCACTACTCAAAAAAAGTCTACCAGTACTCCTAATGTAACCCAGCAATGTTGTACTATCCTAATGTACTATATTAGCTGCTATGTCAACAGTTTCTTTCAGAGGGGCTAATTTCCTCACTGAAGATATGGACAGTAAAGTGGGGCTGGACTGGTCGGGCCAGTTGTTATCACTGCCAGCATAGCATGGAGTTTCCAGGTGTGTTTACTAGACTTGCTGAAAGCTGTGCCGTACACAAGAAATTTCAAAGTATGTTTCTGAGGTTAAGGGTTACTCAGAAGTTGCCTAGCTTGATTCAATTTTTTTTATTTAGTTCACTTCAGCCAGCTCACATTTGGTGTATTAGAAACATACAAAAGAAGCCTATACTGATTACAATAAAACATCTAGTTGACACATAAACAATACTTTAATGGTAAACGGCATGCAAGGGCACCAAATATAAGGTTTTTGGGTTTGTTGAAATCAGAAATGAGAGTTACAAGTGAAAGTCACAGAACGCTATTCATGCACATTTAGTAAAAAGCAGGCAAAGGGTGAAAGGTGGGTTGAAACTGTACCTTATAGTTGGTCTAAAAGATAAAAGGGTATGGACCATTTATAAAAAAATACATAAAGATCACAAAACACATCTTAAAGGGAATTAAAGATAAAAGTAAAACCTTAAGCAAAATGAAGCAAATCTTTAATTTATGCAAACAACTATTTATATGGTATTGGAAAATTAAAAGTCAGGAAATATGCAAAATCCTGCTTTCCACGGGTAAACTGGACTGTGATGCATGAGGTTACGTGTCATTGGTATGATTTTGATGGGATGGCAGCAGACAAGTGTTTAGCATAATTTGTAGAATGATTTTTTCTTTTGCAGCCTTCTGTTTCTCCACAGATATTCAGTAATTTTCCCAACTCAGACCGAATGATACTATTATTTTTTCTGGGGTACAAATCCTTTTGAAGCTCCTCAGATCGTAGCGGCTACCTATTTCTGGACCAACATGAGATAAAAGCAATGTTAACATTTGGGCTTTCTGGGTCTCCTGAGGTTCATGTCCTACAACGTCACTTATAGAGAAATTTAATTTAATATTAATATCACCTCCACATTCTTAGGCCTTGATATTCCTGGTTGAAGCCCTTTTACAATAAGTGGCTGTCTAAGTTGGGTTGAATATGGAAGAAAGTTGGGTGCCAGAGCGTTTAGGATTTGCAATAGTCCAGGCAATCTCTCAGCGGGTGGAGTATGGAGAGCTGGATCCTCCCTGGGATTGGCACCGGCCTTACTACCTCTTGTTATAAGGATGTGTTTTGGGTCTGGTTTTCTACACTCACTTGGAGCAGTGGCAGTGGCGGTAAATCAGTTAATAGACTGGCTTAAGACTTTAATTCTTTGCTCCCAGTAGAGTTGGTCAGGATTGTCCACGTGGAACAGTTATTTTTGCAAATTACTTTTGAACAGGAACTAATGACTTCAGTAATGTCATCCATTTCTTTCTTTCTGGAGGAAGATTGTCTCCCTCAAGTGACCTACCTTCCAGGTACAAGTTTTATATCTGACCTTGCAGAATACTTATCCCTATGTCAGATTTACAAACTGTTGTAAGTACGGCTAAATTACCTAGAGCACCACCAATGGAGTTACCACATCCCATAACACCAAATGTACTAAACCTAAGAGAGCCTTTTCTAAAAAAAAAACCTCTCCTCTTCCTCAGCTCTACTCTTATCAAGCTTGGGTTTATTTATTTTTTCGCTCCTCTTGGCAAGGATGTAAATAAATTTGGAGTCCCTCCTGAACCTAGTCTCTGAGTCCTCCTTTCATGTCCCATTACATCTCTTTACCCAACCACTCCATTTTGTAGGCATACTTAGCCCTGCTCCTCACTTGCTATACCACACAAGTCCTGTGGCCGATCCATAAAAATGGTGTGGGTTGGAAAATCACAAGGTCATGGTCATGATGAGGTGTTATGTCCTCTTACAGAGACATTTCATCCTGCACACTACATAGAGGCGTTCTGGGACTTGAATGACATTCACCTGCTGCATAAAAGGGTCTGGGCAGCACTAGTCAGCATGTTCATTACCTTTCATTGTCCTGTTGCCCATGGAGGTAAAACTAGAGTTGCAGGTTTATGTGATAACTCCCACAGGGAGGTTGCTGTAGGGACTAATGCTATAGTCATTTCCATGGGCAGGTAGCCTTTAGCGCCTGCCTTTGTCCTGGAAGCGGTGTCTAGATAGGCAGGAATACGGGCAAAAATATGAAAGATAAAGAAGCTGACAGTAAAAAGCTCGAACCAATAATGCTGCACAAGCGGAGAAGGAACAGGGAAGGAAGGGGGATTCGCCTAGAAACACTGAAAGGTAATCATATGGATGCTGGAAATTCTCCTGAGTTCACCTCCTCTAACTTCTGTTAGTCCACAGACCATTCATGGCTAGCCCCACATTTCCCATCCATACTTAAAATAGCCGACAATATGCTTAGCTCAAACCTCAGTTTTGTTAATTTGCCTAGGAGTGCCTTTGATTAATTTTCCAATTGTTAATCTTACTGTGATGAAACTGCAGCCCAGTGCACAATGCTAGCAGCTCGCCCTGAGCTGAGGTAGGTTCTTCAAGCCTTTACCTCCGGCTCAATTTAGCATAATTCCTATCCCTGTTTTGCAACATTACTGTCTCTCTCAGGGTGTTAGGTAGAAGAAAGGAGGAACAAGAGCTATGATTTCAAGACTCCCTGACTGCAAATTCCTGAGGCTCTTCAACAGGCTCTGAGAGGGACGCCAAGGAGCACTTCCCACCGGTGCTTAATTTGTAAAATAGGTGCCAGGGCCCTGCAGCTTGTGCCACCCATTGCACTTGCCAGCCCAGCCAATAAAAGTAGCAAGACAACTACTAACCATCACACTTCTGCACGTGTGACAATTCAGACTATTCCAGGTCCCCCAAAGGTATACGCATGGCTTGGGTGGCAGGTATCAGTCATTGTTAATGTGTATTGGATTAATAAACAACTGTTGTTGTGCTCATCTCTAAAGTAGACACACAGCACCACCATGTGGTGCACTATAAGTGCTGGTGTTGACAATAACGTGCTGGTGCCACCACCAGCTAAAATTGAGCACTGCTTCCTACACGCTCAGGCCCAGTCCACAGCCACAAGGTGCACGGAACCTCTGCACATGCTTCAGCATGGGAGAGCGGGCACATTCACTAGCCGCTTCCTTTGTCAATCGTCCCATGTTTTGCATCCTCAGAAGAAGTAAGACCTAGAACGTAGCACTTGCGTTTTATATGTACGAACTTCTTCCGCTATGTTAAAAACTGGCAGAAATGACTGGAGGTGGGGGTGGGGGGGGGGTGAAATACATTTCTTAATTAAGAAATGATTACGCCTGGAAGATACAATTTCATGGCACTCACCTGTTCTTTCAGTTCAGCTAGTTGACTGGAAAGCTGCTTTACAAGACTCATGGTCGAGTCCAGCTTTTCTTGCAGATTTCTTATTTCATTTTGCTCATTTTCCCCTTCACTGCTGACAAGGGACATGGCTCGCATGCGTGGAAACCAGTCTAGGTTCTTTTCCTACAAGCAAAAGCAACAACATCTGTCAGGATGAGCCCTCAGACTAAGTACAAAGGAAGAGCCTGATATATATGAAGGACTATAAATACTGTTTCATTTAGGAAGTGCATTTTAAAGTTCTGGAATTTGCAAACATTGAAACACAATTAACGAAACATGCAATGTTTTTAATTTAGACAAACAACTGGGTCGAGAGCGAAAAACAGAAAATGTAACTGATCGCAGCATGAATTTTAACTTTTCTATCAAAAACCTATATATATATATATATATATATATATATATATATATATATATATATATATATATATATATATATATATATATATATATAGCATTACCACTACTATTTAAGTCTTCTTGATACTTGTTATCAGTGGTCGAAGTGAGAGAAAAAGTATGGGTAATACTACAAAGTCAAAAGTCTCAGAATATTTGATGTCAGCAAAACGTCCACACGTAGATGAAGCTGTCAGTTATGACAGGGGCCTTCTGCAACTTACATAATTTTGCATGTGAAAAAAGCAGTCACAGTTTGAAATGGAGGGGCCACATCCTTGGAGGCAATCAATGGTAATTGAGAGTGGTGGAGGAGATGGCAGATGGTGTTTCAAGCCTAGATGTGCACATGTGCTCATAGCCACACATCTACACTCACCTGGAACAGAGGCTTGCTTAGTATGTTGTACTGCTCAACAACCAGTTGCGGCCGCCACAATAAAGAGGTGGTGAGGCGGGTTGAGGGAGCACTGGAGGGGGAGAGCGGAGCGGTTTATAATAAAAATTTTAAGTAAAGAAAATACCTGGAACTGCCTCCCACGTCGCGCTCTTCACGGACTTCCTACAATCCCTGTGCTGCTCGCACATGAGAGCAGCGCACGGGGTTGGTCTGAGCAGGCAGGAAAGATGCCCTGCTCAGACCAGGGAGTCTGTGAGGTTTCTCCAGGCCGGCTGCTCAATGCAACTGGGCTGGAGAAAACCTGAGTGCGCATGTGTGTTTTGATCGGACTGAGACGGCCGGCCAAAACACATATGCCCACTTAGTACGTCGCACTCCAACTTCTAATGCCCCGCCCCTCCCATCGCAAGCTGGATCAGAGGCGCAAAATGAAAAATAATATTATGACATTGTTTTATTTTTTATTTACTGGCTCTGAGCCAGGCAGTGGCACGACGCTCCTCCGCCATTGCTGAGAACCGAGGCTGTCAACAACTTAGGACCTAGGATAAAACCACCCAGCGCCCCACTCCTTCTGCGACACTATCCTCTGTGCTGACACCCCTCTACTCTAAACTTTGCAAAGAATTCAGAACTGATGCCGTTCAACAATGCTTTTCACGATATATAGGAACCAATTTGAATTAAATAAAACAGCAAGGAAACTCCCACCAACTCCAATCACCTTCGACCGCTCCTTGTTTACAACATAAAACTGTCAGGAAAGTAAACGGACTACACCTCGGCCAATTATATTACCCCTCATAAAAGAAGCATCATACTATTTGACTGGTGGGGCATCACCAAGGAACAGACAGACCTCTACAACATCACATGGATGCGTTTCAAAGCTGCAAACATCAAAGCTCTCATTTTTTCAGCAAACTCTCTATAAGCACCAAGGTATCCCCGTCAGACGTTTGTTTACATGGCCTCTACATCCCACCTGTCTTCCCCTGAAAGTGGACAAGTAAGCGTATATATATGTTATGCAGAAGTTAGCAATGCACCGTCCACATGTTGGAAGCACACAAAAGACTGCCAGAAGTGAACTATTATGGTACTCGTAGTCCCCTCAGAAGTCTCCAATTAAATCAAAGTAATAAAGATTCCGTTGTTAGATGTAAAAATGCAAAATTCCTTTTTTGAGCAAAGTGCATCTTATGAAGTGCTAGTGCTCATGTGCAAAAAAGAAAAATAGCGAGTGATGGCACCCACTCACACGCCAATGTTTCTTCCTACTTCGTGGGCTTTGTCACATCATCATCGGCCCATCTAAAACTAGCATAGCAGCAGCAGGTACTGTCAATTAAAAGACATCAATGCATTTTTAAGCCACCCATAATGGTGCAATCCAATCTGGGCAATGAAGTTCCCTCGCTGATCAAGTGGAGAAGTGTGGCTCACTGGTTAGAGGAGGCGGACCTGGAAGCAGAGGTCAGCCCGGGACCAGGGTTCAATTCCCGGCTCGGCGGGGTCTTGAGTCCTAAAATGTCCATGGACTCGACAATTCTCGCTCCGGTGCCTACTCGATTCACGGGTTCACACTCTGCGACTCTGGGCAATAGCTTGCTTAATCTCCACAACGGCCCCTCGCGGCGGGATGCCTGGCTTTCACCTTGCGGATACCCTGCTGGGGTTATCTCACAGGGAAATACCAGGACGGGTTCCCTAAGCAAGCGCTTAGAAACCGCTTGGTGATTTGCGCTATATAAATTCCTGTACATTTACATTTACATCAATCCATGATACCATTAAGGTATAGGTTTAATTTAACTATGAAGGTTATTCCAATATACGGGCAGGCCTGAAGTTAATTTATGTTAAATTATAAATTTAAGTATATATATTTTCTAAATAATATCCATAAATTGTCTTCTTAACAAAAAGTTCACCCGAGTTATAAGTCGAAACTCATTTTTATCGGAATATATATCAAATGTAATTTGATAAATCTCTATAATAATTAAAATACCCACTTGCAAAAAAGTAATTCCTGGAACTACCCTACAGAATTCTGATAAACTAAAATATGCAATATATGCAGGAGTAAATTTAGTCAAAGTATGCGCTAACAAGATCCTACCAATTATGCTTGTGGACACATTGATAGATTCGTTACATTTCAGTTTGTTTTTATATGTTTTGGAAGAGAACAATAAAGACATCATGTATGAAAATAACATAGACCTTCATAGCAATTCAAGCCATTAGGAAGGGCAACGATAAGAAATTATCCCATCTCCTTAAATTCAATTATCTAATCCTTCCTCTTAAATGTTTCTTCTGTTGACGCAGATAAACAAAATGTAGCAATTTATAATTCGAATCATGTTGTTCTTTGAAATGGAATGCCACTGCATACTACTAGAGTGACTGCCACTGGTCATCACTCATGGCTCAAACAAGGTCAATAATGTGATATTTTAAAAATCTTATTGTGCAACCTATATTCACTTACCACAAAGGCAACTAATAGCATAATTAACTAAAGTACAGTTATTGAAGGATCTAATTGAAAAAAATCTCTGCCATTACTCTTAGAAATCTGGTAGCATCTACTCAATGACAATTCGCAAATACTGCAATACCACATTTAAAAAACCCAGGGAATGAAAGCCAATTCTTTTTTTAGGTCTCGGACTAGGCAGCGCATGCGCTGTCTCGTCAGAGAGATGCAGTATACACTATAGGTGAGGGAAGCCTCGCCCACTCCCCTGCACACTTTTTCATTGGCTTGTGGCTTTTTCCATGGTAAATGCTGCCTTCTGATAGGTTTAGAGGCGGCTAGTCCTGCCTTATGGCAGCCATGTCTCCTTCCACAGCTATTGGCCCCATTATTGCATGTTTGTGAGCACTACTTTGTTTCCGTGTCACCCCTCCCACTGTCCGAGCCTTCTCTCTTGCCCCCTCCACTTCCGTTGTTCGTGCCTTATTGACGCCCGCCCACCCGCACTCTCGTTTGCCTTACATTGTACACAGACGCAAGTGGGCAGGTTCAAGCCATGGCAACAAAAGGCTGTCAGACCAATGGGTGGAGACAAAACTGAACCCGCATGCACTCTGGTGATTGGTGGAGGAGTTTGCGCACGCCCCTCCTGCCGCCTCTTTTCCTCTGAAGCATGGAGGCCTCCTTCCGAACGCTTGCGTAGTGTTTACGTCCTACTCCGCCCCCCTCCTTGCTGTGTCCCGGTCCTGCTGCTGAATGAGCAGTGTCCGTGAAAGCTGCACAGCATTGGAAAGAACGGTGCAGTGGTGGGTGCGAGGACCGCGGGGTGGGGTCCCTCCAGCGGCCTGAGGTGTGTGGCTGGTGTGTGGTTGCTGCTGAGGGGAGCGCGGTGGGAGCCTTGTGGTGTCGGTGTCACCGTCCTTGTCTCTCTGCAGTCACAGACCACTGCGCCCCCCCTGCCGTGGCATTGTTAGTCTTCTGGAAGTTCCACGGCTGTGGCCTTAGCATGGACCCCCATCCGCCCGCGCCTGTGCATAGTAGCAGAAGCCACACGGACCATGGACAAGGCCAGGCCCCTTTAATTACCACCTCACCGAGGTCCCCTGTGTGGTGTCGCGCTTAAAACCACACCGCAGCTCCGAGTATTCATTCCCCACGCCGCGGCCTCCTACACCCTGTTAGGCGTGGCTGTATTATTAATTACTGGTCCCTGTGATGCTCTTGTCCGGAGGCTCCAAGTCACGGGTCTTTGTTAGGCGGCTTGTCTTATAAAGTCACTTTAATACTTAATGCACACGTACATTATCTAGGGCTAGTGAGAACAACTTTCAAAGCCTCCTGATCTCAACCGTAATATACATTTTTGCGCCGACTTCAAAATAAACAATTGGTTTATCAGGGCGTCGTTTTTACCTTGCATGATCTCTGACTTCTCCTTACCAACAAACTATCAAAGCTATATAGTTCCTTCAATGTTTATATTTATATGTAAAAGAAACCCCGCCCCTCTCCGCCTATATTTTGTATTGCTTCGGAACATTCAACATTTGGAGGAAATATGCTACAACTACAACTATATTTTCACAAACAAACATCACACAACCTTGGGTGAAGCTGTAAAAGCTCTGTGTGGTGTAAAATATGCTGGCGATCTGTCAAAAATAAAGTTGGTCTGTTAGAGGGCTCCCCTTGTATTTATTTGTGGATTCCAAGAAGAACCGGAGCATATTGCTCTATTTTTCATTACGATTGCTGGAATTAAACATTATTTGAGGTAAATATTATATTATTATTGTTTCTTTGTGCCTTTATTTCCTATTTATATATGCATGTCGCACTTATGGCGGTGTAAGCAATCACTAGCTTCAAACTGGTGCAAACAGACATCACACAACCTTTGGTGAACGTGAAAAACGTTGGTGAAATAAAGTATGGTGTAAAACAATGGTGACGTTATAGCAAAAATAAATTTGCTCAGCTGGAGATCGCCCTTTGTATTAATTAGTGACAGTTTTGCCATTGCGCACTGCTGTGTGATTTGCTGTCCCAATCCTTCCCTGCCCACCTCCAGTTCAGTCAGCTAGTAGCCTCGGTTTTGAAACATCCAACATTGGTTGCTATATTTCACAACCGTGAGTATTCTTTTCCCAGCAGACATCACACATCCTGCGTTCAAGCTACAAAAGCTATTTTACAGTGCACTACAAAATTATTACTATTGCACACTTTCAGAAGCTGGGTTAAAAAATAAGTAAGACAGGAACTACAATTTTAAAAAGTACCAGTAAATAATCTAGGCGCTACTCTGCCACATTACACACAGCGCACCATTTGTACATTTGATGAGAGGGTGTAACAGCACTGATCACTAGCTTCAAACTGGAGTTTTGAGTTTGTTTCATGCAACATCCATTAAAAACGTTTCTTTTATATCAAAAGTGGACCTGACATCAGAAATAGGAGGGTGTCATAGATCATTTCCAGTAATATTATTGACCTGCTCCTGTTACAATATTAAAAACACAAAACTATCCCTGAATCCAGAACATGTCACATAATTCCACTCCGCACAATTATACACCACGCCACATAATTCTACACAACAGCACACAATTCAGCCCCACACAATTCACAGCACAGTATAATTACACTCCACATAATACCACTCAACACCACATAATTCACCTCCAAATAATTGCACTTTAATCCAAATCACATAAATCCAGTCTACGCCACATAATGCGACTCATCAGTTTTCAGTCAACGCCACACACTTACACGCCACATAATTAAACTCTACACATTTCCATTCCACACCTCATAATTCAACAAACCACATACTTCAACTCAACAACACATTTACACAACACACCACATACAACCAATCCACACCACAACATTCCACATCATGCCACAAAATTCAACAGCACCCCGCATAAATCCACTGCATACTACTCCACAACACACAGTCCCATTCCCAAAAATTACATTCCAACACACACAATCCCACTCTACATAATTCCAGTACACTTAATACCACATTATTAGTTTCCCCATAATTCCACTGCACACTTTGACACATTATTCCATAACACAAATCCATTCCACAACACACAATTCCACTATACTCAATTCCACAACTAATAATCCAATCCACCCCATGTACATTCACTGGTATCTAACACCAAATCCAACCCAAGCCAGCATGCCACAACCTCAGGAAAACACATTGTCATTTACACCTCCAATAGCCCAAACTGGCAAATGCACGTGCGCTGTCTCGTCAGAGAGATGCTGTATACAGTATAGTGGGGAAAGCTCCGCCCACTTTCCAGCTATCATTTTGATTGGCCGCAATTCTAAATGCTGCATTTTGATTGTTTTTTGGGACATTAATCCCGCATCCTCCCGGCCATGGCATCATTTTCCTCCTTCCGAGGCTATCAGTCCCTTTGCTTCCACAAAGTTTGGTTGTTCAGCCTTCCCCGTTCCCTCCTGTAGTTCGTAACTTCTTGGACCATCACCACCCACACCACCCCCTCCCGTCTATGCCTTCTTTCACGCACATACTTCTGTTGAAAATGCAATAGGTCTCTCGTAAATACGAGTCCTATTGCATTTTCAGTGCTTGGATGTCCTGTGATTGGTCCATGGACTCGTACTGCTTGTTGCATGTGCGCTATGCCATCATACGCATGCGGGACAAATGGCGTAACCTGCAGCGCCTGCACCCGCCCCTCAGCCACAGTCACTCTATACCAGCGTGAGCCTGCCGCAGTTCTCCCATGGCCACGGCCAGCCTGCAGCACCAGCAGCCATGGCTCCACATCGCATGGGGTAAACAGGCAAAACAGCGTCAAGGGCCGAGATGTCAGCGGGCCCGGACCGCCCCGCAGAGCCCGCATGGGCCCGGAGTCTCATCCCAGAAGTTTCACTGGCCTTCCACGTCCTACCTCACTGTCCCTGGCTGCCAGCCCTCTGTTCCCCTCCACCCTTCCGGACCTGGCTCCCGAACGGAACTGCTGCCAGGAGCTGAAGGTGCTGGCCCACTGCCTGCTTCCAATACTCCAAGACTCGAGTCTCTGCGAGCAGAGGTACAGCGCCGTGTGCCGGGAGTTGCTGAACAAGGTAAAGGAGTGGAATGGCTGGGTAGCGGCAGCCATCAAAATGGCAGTCTGGGGGAGCTGGGCGGAGTTGGAATAATAGATTGTTCACATTTTACCAGGAACTTTAATGTCTGTTGGATTTTAAGTCCATTAATAGTCTGCCCTGAATTTGACATTAATCTCTCTTTATAAGTTCTATCTATGCCTTTTGTAGGCAGATCTCGATTTTGTTGCTGGAAATAGTTATTTGATGTTTTTTGCAGCAGTGCGCAGTCATTTAGAGGCAGGCCCCGGCACCAGAAAAGAACCCTCAGTTGCTCCGGAAGTCTTTATTTACATGGAGCCTGAGCCAGCTACCTAGCGCTGCTCTTACTTTCAAGTTCTTTCTCCCTCTCCCGTCGTCTGTGCCTCTGCAGCAGGCCGGCAGGACCACCCCCGCCTCGCGTGGATGCCTCAAGACCCACAGCATCAATGCAAGACCGGCGGCGCCAGCAGGGGATGCGATGGCAACATGAGATGGCTTGTGTTGCGGCGACCATTTTATGGAGTTAAACCGGAGTTATTCCTCGCTATTTCCACTCTGTATGAGTATACGGGGTCAGGCACGTGGTCGCCGCTCGCTGCAGTCCCTGCGCTTCTGTTCTGTGTGAAGTAGCGCACTGTTTGAGGCACTTAAAGGGCACATGAGGTTCTTTGGGGCTCATAGAAAATGACACTCAAATTTGATGTGATAGAAGTAAGAAGTGTAGGGTAGTAACTGTGGTCAGCTGGCAGTGCAAAGATTTTCAGGAGTTGATGGGGTGTGGCACAGAAGTGTGCATCCCTCCAATTTTTATTTTGTATGGGAGAAGTAGGTAATGGAGTTAGACTTTGAAAAAAATACACCCTACCCACACACACCCCCTAATCCCCACACACATAAATACACACACACACACACATTGACCTACACCACCTCACTCCACCACACACACACACACACACACACACACCCTACCCACACACACACTCTACACACACACACGCGCATATACTTGCACCCAAATGTAAGCCTTTTCTTCAAAAAACTACAGTCAAATGTTGGAAGTCAAGATTTTTTTTATTTTGGAGAGCAAAGCGATGCATTTAGATACTTGATAAGCTTGATAATTGCACACAAACTTCTGCATTCTACTTCCCAATGATATCTTTATATCATACACCCTCTCCTCATGTTCAGTGTTTGGTAAAGTGTAAAATAAGTCAAAAACGACTTTTTGAGCAGCGTTGGAAGTGCGTTATTGATCGAGTTGAACCGCTGCCAATTTTGTGCCTGCTGCTTGGTTTGGAGATTATCACTGCTATCCTCGTAGCTCTGCAGTCACTGCTGTGATTACTCTGTTGCTTCTCATACTACTAACACCAATGTTATGTTACTGCTCTTACTACTTTTTTTTACAAATTATACTGTTACTACTAATGTACTAATGCTGCTGTCACAAAGCTACTCACGCCCCTATTATCTCCTGCTACTATTCATTTCTTCTCCTTTATTACTGTTACTGCTATCCTGTTAACTGCTAATACTGCTGTGAGTGCCTACGGCTGTGTTTGCTATTCCTAGCACTTCTGTTACTGCTGTCCTACTCACACTTCGCTTACTGTTGTACGCCTCACACTACTATCACTGCTGTTTTACTAACACTACTATTAATGCTCTCTTGCTAACTTTTATCACTGCTCTCCTGGTAACTTAACTTCTATCACTACTCTATTGCTCATGCTTACTGCTTTACTAGTATAACTGCTGCATTACTATTCTGCTACTTCTGAAGTCATTGCTAACCTGATAACTTATTCATCTGATACTAAGCACGGTATATTAATATATTTTATAATAGACACTACACCACTAAGCTCATAAATGTGCTGAGACCAATTGGCATTGCCAATGCTTGATTCTACAGTAGATATAGAAAGAATACTAGTTATTTTGTCTATAAAATTCTCAGCTCTTAAAAAGACTATATTGGACCATGTGCAGGTCAAGTCCTTCAGTACATTATAGGCCTTCAACAGATGCCAGCGTTTATAAACAATCTCTCACAATTTAATACTTTGGTAAGTGTATAATGTAAGTAGCCTGATCTTAATATGTGTTTGGTCATGTAGTGATTACCTTTGTAGATCACTATATGTAAGTAGATCCTAACTATTTTTTAATCTGTTTTTCTCCTGGCTTCCATCAATTTCTTCACAGAATATCCATTATCTATAAATCTTTATGTAATTTCATCAGCTATTTCTGCATATTTTGCTTCAAAGGTACAATTTCTCTACAGAGAGGGTGGCATTACTAGTCCTACGTGCGTGACATCTATTTGCACTTACTATCAGATTATATGCTGTCAGTTTCTTTGCGAAAGAAACACATGGAAATACTCAGGTTGATGAAAGCAGTTCTTAAATCAAGAAAGCTTATATTATATTAGTTATGAATTTGAGATCCGTAGATTATGGTTAAGGCTGTCATTATATTCCATTAAAAGCGACTGTGTAACACTCCCTATACTCAATATATCATCTCACTTATCTGACCCATTTCTGGACATAGTTATTATATTCTTGTAAATCAGAGATCAGCAGTGTGCAGTGATTTGGAATGATTTGTGCACTAAAATATTGCTAGCAATGGGTATACAGCGGTATGCTGGGTAATATGTGTGCATAGTTAGCCAGTCAGTCAAATATTCTTTACTCGGCTAGTCTCAAGCCATAAGGCACAAGATACAACAGTATACACATAAAACTCCATAAACCGAGATTAATAAGAAATAATCTTAAAAACGACTCATAGACCCATTACATAAAAACCACAAAAATTCATATAGCAAAATTCATTACGCAGCCCCATACCAATTTCTAATTTTCATTGCACAGCGAACACAATTTAACACTGCTACACAGAAATCTAAGTCACACAGTTTTTAACGAAAAATGAGATGCCACTCTCTATGAAATCTATTCTTGGACGAACGTATATTTGGTCTCAAAAAACGCTTATGGGATTAAGAATATAAATGGCAGAAAAGAGTAAAGTGCATAGTGCTTTGCTACGATATATGGTCACAAGTGCAATTTAGGAAGGTTGTACTCCAGTCAACATCCCTAGGAAAGGCCACTAATAACTGTTGAGGTTTAAAACAAAGCCTGGTAAGAAAAGCACTATTATAATTAGTTCTACTTCCTAATTTGTCAAATGTGCCTGATGAAGGCAACACTGTCATTCCCTGAATGCCTCTGTCACCTGAGACATAAAATGTAGCTTTATAAATATCTCGGGTTGAACTATAGATCTGGGATTCCCAGATCCATAAACCCCCCTATAACATAATTGATCGAAGGGACCACCAAAGCATGATCCAGGGAAAGACATCTTCCAGTACATCTTTTGACAGTGAAGCGCCTTTTCTTCCCCAATTTCTGATCCAGAGTAACAAAGGATCCAACTTAATCTAATCCTCCAGGAGGTACATACCCACCTCTGAGTGGCACATAATAGAAGGGGTAGCTTGGGGGACTGCAAGAAGTCTTCTTGAAAACGTATTCTTAACTTTCTGGGGTGGGCCAGCACTTTTATACCTCCACACCCCAGCTTCATATAAAACTATGAGGGAATGCATGTACTTTTGTAAATGCTAATAATCTTGCACAGCGGCTTTTGCCCTAGCAGGCACGCAAAGGTGAATAACACCTTCACGGCTCTATGGGACTGAATAAGCCTGTTGGAAAATAGGCTATGCCAGGTTAAATTGTAATCAAGAGGGATACCAAGATAATAAAAAGTCTTGACCTTATGAATTTCCATACCGCCCAAATGGAAAGTTTTAGGTTTTAACTTTTTTTGGGCCAATGCTCATAGCAAAGGGTTTACTAAGATTGCTTTTTAATTCAAGCCTCCCATAAATCTATAAAAAGAATCAAATACATTTTTAAACATTGGTGGTCCTTGACATAAGTACTGCATCATCGATGTACAATAAAACAGGCAGGGCACTTGAATTAACTTTAAGGTGATCTTTCCCTGGTTTGCTCAAGCCTGGCTCAAAGCCATTTATTTAAAAGAGGAACAGAAAGAGGGCCATCACACAGACCTGCCTGATCCCCCATAGAGGATTTGATTACAGGGGAAGTTCGCCCTTAGTACCAAATTTGATCCTAATCAGACAGTCTCAATGCACCCTCTGTAAAAAGTTGATTAAAGCCTGGTCAATTCCCAACGTTAATATATAGTTTAAAAGGTGGGGCACACCTAGTTCAAGTCGTTGGATACTTCTTGGCCTTCTTTCTCAATTCCCAACCCTGCCATAATTCTATTAACCGTGTCAAAGGCTGAGGAGAGGTCCATAAACTATAGGTGAATGCAACCTCCCCTTACCTAGACATACTTACCAATGACCAGCTGAAGTTTAAAGCACTGCTTGACTATCCCCAGCCCGGGTCACAACTCATAGTGGACTCTGGAAAGGATTCGGTTTCCTCCAACCCATACTCAAGTTTACTTGCTATGATTCCACGAGCTGCAGCTCCGGATCAGTCAAAGAGCCAGGTCTTGAGGTTCTTCCTGAAGGTGTGGAGAGCGGGGGAGCGTCTGATGTTGACTGGGAGTTCGTTCCAGGTCTTTGCTGTGAGGTAGGAGAAGGTTCTTCCGCCTGCTCTGGTTCTGCGGATTCGTGGAGTCTCTGCCAGGGCGAGGCTGGCGGAGCAGAGGTTCCTATTGGGTACGTGAAAGGAGACTCATTCGATTAGGTATTTGAGTCCGATGTTGTGGAGTGCTATGTAGGCATGGGTGAGTTGCTTGAAGGATACTCTCTTCTCAATGGGGAGCCGCTGGGTCTCGTCGGTGCGGGGTTCTGTGCTTGTGTCGTGGGGTTCCGAGGACGCGTCTGCCTGGGATGTTCTGGATGGTCTGGAGCCTGTGTAGCGGGGTTTTGTTGATTCCAGAGTAGAGGACGTTACCGTAGTCCAGTCTGCTAGTTAAAATTCGTGGGTGACGGTCTTTCTGCATTCGTGGGGGATCCACTTGAAGGTCTTTAGAAGGGAGTTGAAGCAGATCTAGGTGACTGCGTTGATCTGGCGGGTCATGGTGAGGGAGGAGTCTAGAATGATGCAGAGGTTCCAGGAGTGGCCCGTCGGAATTGGTGGGTTTCCGAGGGCTTGGGGCCACCAGGAGCTGTCCCACGCCATGAGGGAGAGACCAAGGACGAGGACCTCGGTCTTCTCTGAGTTCAGTTTTAGGCCGTTGTCGTTCATCCAGGCTGCAACGTCTTTCATTCCTTCTTTAAAGCGGAGTCTGGTGTTTTCAGGGTTCTTCGTGAGAGATAGGATGAGCTGGGTGTCGTCAGCGTAAGATACTTTGCTGAGCCCGTGCTGTCTGGCGCTGGCGGTGAGAGGGGCCATGTAAATGTTAAAAAGCGTGGGGCTGAGCGAGGATCCTTGGGGTACCCCTCAGTTGATCTCTGTAGGTTCGGAGAGGAAGGGAGGGAGTCTGATCCTTTGTGTTCTGCCACAGAGAATGGATTGTTTATATCATGAACACAGCAGGTGCAGTGGCATCGGGGCAGAGAGGTGTCACACATAACCAGTTATAGCTTTTACCACCCAAACAGAAGGTCAGGGTCCATCCTCCTTTCTTGCATTACGGCCTCTCACAACCTGGCTATGCCACTGCCCGGTGCTGTAAGTATCATTGATTCCTGTTCCAGAACACTTACGAAAGATGCATAGAACTTTAAAATTGATTGTGGTTTCCACTTGGGCACAGAGGACAGTTTTTCAGGTGACTGACGATTTCTCATTTCCTCAAGTTGAGTGCTAAACTTTCTGCTTAATTTAGTACCTGTGAATGCCCTTCGATAAGATGTGTAGAACACATGGCTACAGTTCTATATTCTCAGGACTAAAGCTCCGGTAAGCACCATACTGATTCTGAATAATTGGAAGGAACAATGGCAGTTGAAAGTTGGTTGATATAACAGAGCACTTTTTTAGGGAATTACTAAATGATATGCATTAAATATTTATTCCTAGATTATACACATTTGACTGGTGTAAACGGTTTGGGATGGAATGATTCCATCAGGGGCAGGGGCAGAACTGCTTTGCACAAGGCAGGCATCTGTCCACAGTGGCGCAGTGAGTAAAAAAACAGGGACTGGATTGCTACCCAGGAAGATTGCCAGTGGTTTAAACTATTTGCAAGCATTCCTTCCATGCCCTTAGGAGTACAAAAGGTTGTGCACATGGCTATAATATTAATAATAACAAAGACCACGCAGAGGCTATCACTTTACTACTCCATGCACCCACAAATAGAATTTCAGTTTTAGTTCCATCGAAGTACATGGCGTGTTCTTTCATCTGCTTATCTAAGAATGTAGCCGAGTCTGACTGTCTACAATACCAGGATGGTTCTCTGATTTGTTTGCCAGACAGGTGCGGATTTGAGAACACTCCACATACATTTAGTATTGCATGTTGTACTGTTCGATTTGTAAAGCAAGAGGGGATTTAAGTGGATTTGGCAATGCTCCAAACAAATTTGGGACTGCAGGCTGTATGAATTACATTTTAGAGCCAGTATGTTGAAGAGTGTTTCTGTTGAAGATGTGCCCTGTGGTGACTTGCATAGCACACTCAACCAGAAGGGAATATTTGTGTGGAATAACAGATGTTACCCAACTCAAAGGTACTCAATTTATTGACCTCAGAAGGATGAAAGGCTGAGTGGACCAGACAGGATTTGAACATGTGACCATGGGGCCAAACACAGATTCCTTTAGTGGGTGCATTAGCCCAAACAGCCACCAGACTAAATTTTCACTATAAAACTATTACTAATTTAATAGCACAGAACTAAAAAGACACTACTAGTTCATTGACTCAGATTAGGAAGGACAGAATGGAGCCAGTTCAAACCCATGCCGATAATTTCAGTCCACTATTTCACTCTTTAAGTTGAAGCCAACCAGACAATGCAGGTGTCTGGTTTGCTATCATGATCTTGGGGACATTCGGAAAGCTTTTCTAGGAATCCATTCCGCCCATTGCTTACCATTGCCTTTGTGGTTTGTAACTCACATGTGCATGCTTTCTATTTGTTGGCTTTATATGTTTTTGGCTGTCCAGCTAGAGTGTGTCCCTTCCCTTGCCCAAACTCTCTTCAAACTCTACTCTGCACCACGTCACTGCATTCTACTGTACATCACTTCACACTACGCCACTTCTATCTAGTCCACTCTATGACACTCCACTCTATGACTCTCTATTCCAGTAAACTCTACAACACTCTACTCGGCGCAACTCTAGGAAACTACTCTAATCTACGATGCTCTAAGCAACTCCCTCTATCCCACTTTACTCCGCTCTATTATACAACAACCGACTGCACTCCTCAACTCTACTCCACTAATTTCTGTGTAACTCCACTCTGACACTCTATGCCACTCAACTCTATGCCAATTTACTCCGCTCTAAGTCACTCTACCATACAACAACACTCAACTTCACTCAATGCCACTCCACTCTGCTCTACATCACTCCATGGAACTTAATGACACGGCACTGTACTCCACTCTGATAATCTATGCCACTCCAAGCTATTCCTCTCAACGCCACTCTACTCCCTGCATGACATTCCACAACACTCTACACCACTCTACTCTATGCCACTCCACATCACTCTACGGCACTTTTTTAACACTTCACTCTACTCCATTTTATGAAAACCCACTCCACTCTCCTTTACCCCACCTTTAGCCATGCTCAACAGCAGCCACGCTGGTGTACAACATGGCTAAAACATATTGGCAAAGCCAATAGCTCTTGCAAAGGCGAGACCTATTGGCTTTGCCAGTGCTTGTTTTACTGAGGTACCATTCAGAGGATAGGTCTAAGAGAATGTATGCTGCCCTTTGGTCCTCACCAAAGGTGATGAGGAGGTTCCATCTGATACTGGCTTTTGTACTTTGCACACATCCTATAGCTCTGACGCGCGACTGAGAGCCATACAGTAGATAGTGTTCTTCTATATATTCTTGTAGACGCCTAATAACGTCCATTCATTGCTTGTGTAGGAGAGACCTAAGTTTGGTCTGCTACTGGTTTCTTGATTAGGGGCTAATATATATTTCTCTAAACCCATCAGTTTGGTATGGGGTGCATTTATGAGGACGCTGATCTAAGAGCCAAGTTTTAAAATAATGTTCTTGTTACAACAGGCTGGATTAGACTCCATCAGTGATATATTTTTTTCTTGCCAGTTTCAGAGCATCTTCTACTTGCAGGGGTTGCCTTGGAGAAAAGAAGGCTTCTAAGGAGGGATGAGGTCTGGGGGTATGTGAATTCCAAACAGCACCAAAGCAACAGGTACACAGCGTGGGTGGCTTTTCAACACCACTCTATCACTCATCCCCAAACTCAGTGCTGCAAAGAGAAGCTCAGATATAGCTATATCTCTTGCAGGCAATCAATCCTATGGCACTTCTGCCATGCTGAACTCAGAAAACCCTCCCTGCCCAAGGCCTACTCTAAAATTAACAAAGGAGAGCTTCATGATAAAATCAGAAGCAAAGTGCAAGAAGCACAACACATGAAGCCTTTACTAAGCTTGTAATGAACAGATAGAGCGAAATAACCCTAGTTATAAGCATGCCCCAGGCTTGCGCATACTGTGGGCACATTCCTAGACACCTGAGCACTCTGTTTTCACCCTACAAAACATACTGATGGAACCGGACTTTAAGAAGTAAAAGCAAGAGTTGAAGCCCCAACTGTTCCGCGCCACCTCTGCAGAAACAAATGCTTCTTTCTGGTCAAAAACCCATTTACACACCCTGCTCTGCTTTGCCCACCCTTGAAAGCAGTGTTAAACAACTTCAGAGGCAACAGGGGCGTTTTTATAGATAGTGAAACAAACGCACGACATGTTTATTCTGACTCTAGCCAGTTTGCTAATCGTTCGGTTTACACGATTTGAAACCCTTAGCGTGCATATTGAGGGTTTAGGAGCTACAGAATCTTCCGTGTTCTGAATTTTCATTGGTCTCTATTTTGTGAGTTTTTTATTTTATTTTCCTATTTGTACAGCACTTGTCATGCACATAGTCATTCCAAAAAATGTTCAGTCTTTCAATCTGCAATACGTACCTAAGACAATTTCAGAGTTGAAGCATACTATCATCCAAAAGAGCAAGGAGTTGGAGAGGAGGACACAAACGAAGCATTTGCAATGCAATAAGGTCTTGCATTTCTGGAAATTTGAGCTAGTGACATTGCATTATTATTTGCAAAGCCAATAGCTCAAACTTTCAGTAATGAAAATGCTTGTTTAAATGTACTGCAAACGCTTGTTTTCATGCATTAGGACTACCCCCGCTCAACACCTTTGATAAGGATGGATGGATTCACTTCTCAAACTAGGAGTGAAACAAAAGTTGGTCCGTGACCATATGTTTGTATGAATTCAATTCAACATGTCAATGATAAGTGCTCTGTGTAATAACTAAAACACTGTTATTCAATAACTCAATGCAGCATTTATAAAAAACAACACTATGGATGGAATGGTCAATATCTATATACATGCATATGACAACACACACATAGAAAAAGTGCCACAATGAAAAACAGATTTCAAAACAAAGTATTTATTTAGTAAAAAGTTTACTTTTTTAAATCATCATAGGTTGCGCGCGAAAAAGAAAGGATAGTAGGGAAGTGGTGATGGGTAGGGTTAGTGCAAATCATAGAGATAAAGATAAAGACATTCAGATAATTCAAAATAGCTGGTAATCAAGACCAGACTGTAGCGACCTGTCCAAGATATTACTTTAACATTTACATGTATTCTCTAAATTGTGGTATGCAATCAATGCATATTCGTGATACAACAAGAGGGATATGGGTACAGGTCTGCGTTCAGAGGGGGGCAGCGTCGACGTTTCGACTCGGCTGATGCAATAAGGGAACTTTGGAGCCTCAGCTGCGAGTCTTCTTCAGGACAAGGGGTGGCAACCTACGCCTGGTGCCAGGCCTGGCTACACAGGTATGAGAAGCCAATTCAGATTCCAGGGCACAATGTCGCCAAGGATTCCAGCGTTCCGGTTGATAGGTTGGGCATTAGTCACCTTCAGGGTAAATCAACCATGTATGATGTATTGGTCCATTCCCTTAGTTGATGGGCCTCTCGTCATGGTGTGCTATTCGGGCGGTTGCTGGCAATGCTGGCATTGATTGCATTCCACAATTTAGAGAATACATGTAAATGTTAAAGTAATATCTTGGACAGGTCCCTACAGTCTGGTCTTGATTACCAGCTTTTTTGAATTAATCGAATGTCTTTATCTTTATATCTATGATTTCCACTACCCCCTACCCATCACCACTACCCTACTATCCTTTCTTTTTCGCGCGCAACCTATGATGATTTAAATAAGTACTCTTTTTACTAAATAAATACTTTGTTTTGAAATCTATTTTTCATTGTGGCGCTTTTTCTATGTGTGTGTTGTCATATGCATGTATATAGATATTGACCATTCCATCCATAGTGTTGGTATTTATAAATGCTGCATTGAGTTATTGAATAACAGTGCTTTAGTTATTACACAGAGCACTTATCATTGACATGTTGAATTGAATTCATACAAACATATGGTCACGGACCAACTTTTTCATTCCCGTACTGTGCCCAGGTCAGGCTTGGCCTTCTGGGTCACCCCATTATTATAAAATAGGAGTGAAACAAGCCCCCCTCCTTCCATTTATTCACACAAAGGCTGCAGGGGGATGCTGGAGAGCACAGTATTAAGGGAGGGAAGAACCTGGCTGCCCTTTGGCGGCTTAAGAGTTAAATACTCATCTGGAATACATTTAGGGGTAGGTTGCCATCTCCCCTGGTAACCCCAGGCACCCATATGACGACCTAGAATTGGAGGGTAGTAGGAGAGGGGATTCAGTGTACAGGAGAGATGCTGCACTGGACGTATTGTGCAGTTGTGAGAAGTATTGCAATAAAATGCCTTGGGGCGGGTGAAGTGTGCAGGTGAAAGCAGGGGGAGAGTAGTGTGCAAACAGAGCAACAGGAAAAGGGTGGGGTTGAGATGCAGCTTTTGGAACCGGGTTGGAGTCCCGGCGTCGGTCAACCCACTGTGATTCTGGGCAAGTCACTTAATCTGGTGGTTAAAACAAAATGAACGTGACATTGTGTAATGCAAGTGTTGCTCTTGCTCAGAAGATTAGCTGTGGTATACCCATGCATTGCAGTGGGGGCTCCTCTCAGGGTCCCCTCATTCAGTCTATGGCCTAAGTATAAGCCAGGCCCGGCTCCAGGAATTTTTAATTGGGTGGGCAAAGGACGCATTTGGGTGGGCCACTGCGGGCTCAATTTGTCGCATTTATGTCTAGGTAGGCCTGCTTCAGGGCCCTCCTTTACCTCTTCTTAGTCTTACAAGGCCCAGTAAAACTCACTCTTTTCCAAATCTCTTTTTAATGTTATCACTCACAAAAAGTGTTTTTTCTATGTAATGTTCCTTTGATGGGAAGAGGAGGTTTCTGAGGTGGGAGTATCAGGCAAGTGACACTTCTCTGGCTCCCTCTGTGTGAGCCTTCAGGGAGAGTCCCTCTTCATTACTACCTCCACCTGACCACGGACTCTTCAACGCACTCCCTTACAAGCTTGATTAGCCACTATTCCTCTCCAGTGCACCTTATCTCAAAGATGACCTTGGGCCCGCCCCATGTCAGGCACCATCTCCCGGTAAAAACATTAGTAAAATCACCTTCATACTTAAAACATTGAATAGAGCAATAAATATAATTAGCACGCACTTTAAAGTATGTTCCACAGTGGCCCTTATGGCCCGACTGCTAATTAAATAAACAAAAACAGAAAGGCCATGACAGGGCCGGCTTCAGCGCTGATGCAAAAGTCTTTTTTGGCGCTGCACCAAAAACCTCTTTCTCCATAAATACCTTTACTACCACCTTCCAACAGTGTACCTCATCCGCCCATGCCCCCCTATTGACCTCTTTCTCGGATTCCCTCACTGCCACACGCCACAAGTGCCCCTCATCTCCCCATAGCCCCTCCCCTTTATGACCTCCTCCTCGGATTCCCTCACTGCGACCCTCCCCCAGTGCCCCTCGTCTCTCTTTAGCCCCGCCCCCTCATGACCTCATCATCAGACTCCCTCAATACCACCATCCACCGGTGCCCCTCATCTCTCCCTAGCTCCCCCTCCACCCCATGACCTCCTCTTCGGATTCCCTCACTGCCACCCTCCACCAGCGCCCCTCATCTCTCTGTAACCCATCCCCCTCATGACCTCCTCCTTAGACTCCCTCACTACCACCCTCTACCAGTGCCCCTCATCTCTCCCTAGCTTCCCCCTCCACCCCATCAGGGCCGGACTGGGAACCAAAACCGTCCCTGGCAAAGTGCTCGGCCGGCCCCCCCTCCTCCCCCTGGGGGAGGGGGGATGCCACCAAGCTCTTTACCAGGGCCGCTTTTCCGCCGAATTTGTTACAGGGCCGATTTTGCAGCTTTGCTGCAAAAACGGCCCTGTCACAAAAACGGCCCACAGGGCCCAAAAACTGCCCCCACCCTTGCGGCCGACCGGGGAATTGCCCGGTGCCCGCAATGGCCAGTCCGGGCCTGCACCCCGGGCCTGCACCCCATGACCTCTTCCTCGGATTCCCTCACTGTCATCCTCCAACAGTGCCCATCATCGCTCCATAGCCCCTCCCACTACCTCCTCCTCGGATTCCCTCACTGGCACCCTCCACCAGCGCCCCTCATGTTTACGTATCCCCTCTCTCATATGCATTTAATTTGTTGTATAACGCTGCTCATATCAATGTAGTGTGTGTCAGTACTTTACATCACGCACACACTTACAGAGACAATGAATCATGCAAGTATGTAAATCAGTCTACAGGGAATGTCACATAAGCCAATGAGGATTACAAGGTGTAGGAATCATAGGTCATCCATTCTGGTGTAGTATATTTTAAGAGGGTTTGGTCTGGGGAAACACAACCTTAGGATTTAAAGAGTATTCCATGGGGGTCAGCTTTACTGATAAAAATGTATATCTGCCCAAACACTCATTTTAGCAACATTAGAATAATGAAAAGACTAGGGAAGTTCTAACTATATCACAAAACAAAAAAAGCGAAGTTCTAATTATACCATTCATGTTTGTTTGCAGCTCTTTGGTGGCAGTTCATTGTTCACTGCCTTTTGTTAGGATTGTAACTTCTGAAGTAACACAAGGATCTCTGTGACAAAGGCAGTAACCCACTGAGCTATCCACATAAAATACAGTGCGTCTGCATTTAAAAAATACGAACAGACAAACGATTGCTCTAAAGCAGGATCATTAATCACCAACTTTATCTGGACATTGCCATTTTGTATTGTTTTATTGTTGACCAGCATCGGCTATGATGAAATGATAAAAACTGTTTAAATGAAGCACATACGAAGTATGCGTCCTGCTGGGCCTGTGCAGATTTTAAAAATAATTTTTTTTGTAACACATTCTCTTACCTACTCCATTAGTCATATTTTGTGTCACAGCCTTATGTGATAAGCAGCTGCAGGGGTCAGGGGGTGACTAGGAATAAACAGACCACTTTTCCGCTGCGCTGCATAGAAAAAGAAATATCAACGCAGCAGGACAGTAGGCAAAGGTTACCAAAGGTTACCGTTGTCAAAGAAAGGATTTGTCCCCTTTCACCATGCAGAGATGAAGGGGTGAAAAAAGTAAACAAAGCCTAATTAACATGTTAATGGTCTTTTAAAGACCTGTTAAGTACTTTGGTGCGGCTGCGATAATCTTAAACTGTCTGTGTGTGTGTGCGCCCGGGAAGCTGTCTCCCCGGGCTGACACACACGACCTGCGTGTTGCGCCTGCCTTCAAGCCCTCACTGCGAGGGCCAAGGCTCCTGTTTGGGTGGGCCAGGCTCATCTTTGGGTGGGCCGGGCCCACCCGGCCCACCCGCTAGAACCGGGCCTGAGTATAACGGTGAGAGATGGCAGTCGGGGGGGGGGGGGGGGGGTGGCTTACGACAGTCTGCAGGGGTGCAATTGTTTTGTGTGGAGCCACTGGTATTCTGGTATTATGTAGATTGAGCAGGAAGCTGACAAAGTGTGGTGTAAAGTGGGAGGGGTGACGTGTGCAGTGGCAGGATTAAGTGGTGTGTGGTAGAGAAAAAGGGCTCGAGAGCGGTGTGCAGGGAGATGGGGGTGTAGTGTACACGCCGCAGGATAAAGTGGTACAGCGCATACATGGACCTGGAAGAGAAGTGGTGCCCAGGATGGGTTAGGCGGGACAGATGTGTATGTGTCAGATACTGACCATACGAACATGTATACTGGCAGCACAAGGGTACCACACACGCGCCTTAGAAACACATGCAGCGAGGTCATTCAGCCTTGACAAGAGACGTGCCTCCTACACACCCTAGAAACAGTTTCTTCTCCGTACTATAGATGCCTCCCTGACACTAAGATATACGTCTCCAACTGGCTATAGAAACATACATATACAGCAGATTTTCCCCACTGCCCGGGTAATGGTGCGATCTGGGAGACTACAGGCGATGTGCCAGGGGAGACTGTGCCACCTCCGCTGACAGACTGGGGGAGCTAGAGGCACATTTAGGACCAGCAAGGGAGAGACAAATAGCCAGGCTGGAAACAATAACCCCCGCATGTGCCTACTCCGTGGGCCCCCAACAGAGATCACTCACCAGCCCGCCTGCCATTCTTTACAGTGATGGAAATAATGTCAGCCAACAAGAACGGTTATTAGTGATGGTCGTTGTTGGCCGCAGCTTTATTAATATTAAACACAAGCTGGTTATGCAATCTTCCATTTGCGAACTGTACCTATTAATAATACACTTAACATTACAATCGATGACACCCTCTTGTGATCCCAGGTGTCAGTCTTTTGTGCACTCATCAGTTCGTAAATGGCACTTGTACAAAACCAGCTCCTTGTTAGTCTATTGGTGCTCCAGTGGTTGGTTGCCCACGCCTTCTGCGTGTCGTGGAGGGGAGCTTATCTGTCTGGAGTTAGGTCCCCAGCTCGCTACCATTTGCGCCCTGCCGTCCGGCCGGGTCTGGGCCGCGAGTGCCGTCTCCTCCTGTTCCTCCCCTCCTTTGTGCGGCCACGTCACCCTGCCGTGCGGCATTCAAGAGTGAGTGGCCCTCCTCCTCCACACCGCCCGCCGGTGTGTTTCCTTAGCCAACCATTGTAGTATTTCCGTAACGCCCCTTCCCTTGTCCAGCGCTGCGACTTTGCTGTTCCTCAGGTGTGGGTGGGTGGGCTTCAGTCGATTCCGTTGCGCCGCTCCCCCAGCTCCTCGAAGACGATGTGCTTCTGCTGGGGAGCGGCGGCGCTTAAATCCTCTTGGCCCTTCCATAGGGCCTCAGGTGAGCCCCCCTGATTGGGGGGTTCAAAGCAAAGCACCGGTGACCATTGGCCGCCCCTTGGGGGCGCCCGGGTCACAGGTCACTTCCGGTCGGGGTGGCTGGTGCGCACCCCTCTTCCGCTGGTTCCTGGGCGCTCTCAGGCGCCCAGAACCAGTTCTACCCACCGGTGGGCACCGCGTGGGTTATGGCGCCGGCCTCCAAGCCTCCCCCCCCCTGCGGGGGGGTGCGGCGGCCTCTGCAATAACCCCCGCATGTGCCTACTCCGTGGGCCCCCAACAGAGATCACTCACCAGCCCGCCTGCCATTCTTTACAGTGATGGAAATAATGTCAGCCAACAAGAACGGTTATTAGTGATGGTCGTTGTTGGCCGCAGCTTTATTAATATTAAACACAAGCTGGTTATGCAATCTTCCATTTGCGAACTGTACCTATTAATAATACACTTAACATTACAATCGATGACACCCTCTTGTGATCCCAGGTGTCAGTCTTTTGTGCACTCATCAGTTCGTAAATGGCACTTGTACAAAACCAGCTCCTTGTTAGTCTATTGGTGCTCCAGTGGTTGGTTGCCCACGCCTTCTGCGTGTCGTGGAGGGGAGCTTATCTGTCTGGAGTTAGGTCCCCAGCTCGCTACCATTTGCGCCCTGCCGTCCGGCCGGGTCTGGGCCGCGAGTGCCGTCTCCTCCTGTTCCTCCCCTCCTTTGTGCGGCCACGTCACCCTGCCGTGCGGCATTCAAAAGTGAGTGGCCCTCCTCCTCCACACCGCCCGCCGGTGTGTTTCCTTAGCCAACCATTGTAGTATTTCCGCTACGCCGCAGGGAGGCTCACGTCTTTCTGCGGCTCCCCCCTCCTGCCCCTCGTTCGTGGCTCCTTCCTTGCTTTTTTTTTTTTTTTTTTCACTTACAACCTGCGAGTGACATTGCACCCCACAAGTTATCCCAGAATACCTTCATCCCTTTGTCAGAGAGATGGACCCCATCTTGGGCGTACAGCTCTGGGCGGCCCGGGTGGATGAGGCCGTGCCTGATTGATTCCAGGCCATTGGTGGAGCAGAACTTGTGCATTGCGATGTTCAATTTACGCCTCGCATTATCGACCGCCTTGTTGGAGTCGGCGCCTCTCCAGTGCCTCCTGCTGATCATCTCAGATCAGACCACTGTCGTCGAGCCCAGCCATGTCGCCGCCTTGGTGAGGTCCTTTTGGATGGCCTGCCCCACTGCCTTGCGCCCCAGCCGCGTCAGGTCGTTGCCCCCAAGGTGAATGATCAGGACGTCAGGCAGCCACGCCGAGTCTGCCATGAGGTTATCCAGCGTTGGCAGCAGCTGCTCCCATCTCATACCCGGCTGACCTATCCAGCGGATGTACGTCGCTTTGGGCCCGAATGCTTTGTGACCCGCTCGCCGCCACTACGACTCCATTCTGGACACGAATGAGTGGCCCAACACCCAGACCAGTCCCGGTCGTCCGCCTGTCAATCAAAAAGAATTCCGTTAAGGTGGCCTGCTGCGCACCGGGTTAGGTTGAGGGACAAAGCCCCCCTGCCGTGCGGCATACCAAGGCGGCCGCTCCCCCCCCCTTTTTTTTTTTTTATACTAGATGTGGCCGTATGTATGACTTGTAGGCCCTGGAACGCGACCTGCCCACGGCCTGCATCCTCTCCTCTGGCATGCCATGCTGCGATGCCGAGGTTGCGGCCCCGATCCTGAATGAGTGAGGGGCAAAAGCTGCCGCGTGAAAACCGGCTTTACCAAGGCCCTGGCGCATCACTGCTGTGAATTGGAACTTGCTCAGATTCTTTCCATCCTGATGTTTAAATAGGGGGCCCTCGCCGGCCGGGCGGGCCCCCATGTACTTGAATAGCCAGCATACTGCGCAGAGGCTTGCCTCTGGAATGCAATGGAGACGTATTATCGTCCCTTTTCGCCCCTTGTCAGTCTTGGACTGCCTTAGTATGATTTCCACGGCCCCTGCCATCGGTTTGATGTCCTTAGCCTGTAAGCAACGCTGTGCTGGGCCTGTCTTGCTGGGCGCAACTATCTCGCTTACGCGGAAAGCGCCGAAGAAGGCCGTGGTGAATGCTGCCCTGAATAGTAGCAGCTCGTATTTGTCTGTGACGATACCTACTAACGCTCCAAGGAGCTGTCCTAACTTGTCGAAATCAATAGGGCGTCTGTTGTCCTTCCTTGTCCCTTCAACCCTTTTCCAGCCCTTCAAGGCTGTCTTTAGATAGGATGAGGCCGTGGGGTCGTCGCCTGTGAAGAGCCTGGCGAAATGGGCAATAGCGGACAAGTGCGCTTGTGCCCAAGATCTTGATTTATTGGCGTTGAATGCCCATTGCACGAATTTTTCGACTGCTGTGCTATTCTCCGCCTTGTCTTCGAGTGATTTTATGCCGCCTACTCTCATGACTGTGCTTGCATAGTTCTTGTACCTTCTGTTTGCTTCTGCGGTGAGTGAGTGCCCTATCAGCTTGGACAGGTCTACCCCCCCAGGTCCCAAAGGTATGCTGGAAAAGGGGTCATCTCCCTGTCCGCCCCGGGGACCAGCTCTCTGAAACGCTTCATTTGGGACCGGGATAGCGCGTCTGCCGCTGTGTTCTCTGTTCCTGGCACGTATCGGGCCTTCAGCTCCAGGTTCCCTTCCAGCTGTAATTTAATTAACTGCCGCATTAGCCTCAACATGTCAGGGCATCTCGCTGCGCCTCTGTTAATGGCCTGCACTACACCCTTATTATCTGACCACAGAGTGAGTTTCAAGTTCTTAATTTCCTTCTTCCAGATGGTCAGTGCCACTATTATTGGAAACAGCTCGAGAAATGTGATGTTCTTGGTGAGCCCCTGCGCATGCCACCTGTCTGGCCACTGGCTTGCACACCATCTTTTTCCCAGGATTGCCCCGAAACCCAGGCTCCCGGCTGCGTCTGTGTAAAGAGCGATCTGCTTGGCGGTCACCCAACCTTCTCTCCAGATCAGAACACCATTAAAATCCTGCAGGAACTCATCCCACAAAAGGAGGTCCTGCTTTACCCCCGCACTCAGCCGGATGTGGTGATGTCTGTGGGTGACGCCTGCTGTCAGCGCTGTCAGCCGCCTAGAGAATACCCTGGCGGTGGGGATTACCCTAGCCGCGAAGTTCAGCCTGCCTACCACTCCTTGAATGTCCCTGAGGGTGGCTTTGCTCCGGCCCCTTAATTTGGCCACCTCTTCCCTGAATTCTCTTACTTTGTCTGCAGGCAGCCTGGCCGTCCCTGCCATGGAGTCCAGCTCTATGCCCAGGAACGTGAGTCTCGTGGTTGGGCCTGTCGTTTTTAGGTCTCGGCTGCACGCGCGGAAGCGCGTGTCCGCCGACAGCCTATTGTTGCCGTGTCTCCTTTCCAGGAGACACTGCTGGCCGCGCGCATCGCCTTGGAGGCGATTTGAAACGAGCACGCGCACTCTCGCGCACTCTCCCACACACACACACAGAAGCGCCCATGCACGCACGCACGCACAGCCTCCCACACACACATACACACGCACACAGACACACGAGTGCTGCCCCCCTCGCCCGCCCGCCCCCCCCACACCGCACCGCACACCGCACCCCCCAGCCCTTTCTAACTTACCGGGGCAATCTCGGGGGACTCCGCCGCTGCAGCTCTTGCCAGCTCCTTTCACGGGGCTCCCTCTTGGTCAAGGGAGCCCCGCAACAGTCGCGTAACCTCCTGCTGGCGGGCCCGGGGTTCTCCACTGCTCACAGGAGCCCCGGGCCGCGATACGCATGCCTCCTCTTCCGGTCCTGACGCGGCCCCGCCCCCGTCACAGGCGACATTGCCTGACTTCCGGTGGGGATAGCGAAAGCGATCGGAGCCGGTCGCGCGCCCCTTACAAGTATTCCCAAGTGTATCTGAATCAATAACGTGTGGGTTCCTATCAACCTAGTTTTGTTTTCAATTTAAAGGGACGCCAAAAAACGCCCACAATGCATTCGGGATAAAAATGTGGAGAGGTGCATTCATCAAATGATTTTGAATACTATACCATAAAGGAAGACAAGAGGCAGAGATGTTTTTTGTTGTAAATGAAGCTGCGTAAAAGAATAAAAGCATGCCAATCATGCAGCCCTCAACCAGCGCCAGAACACAGCAGCAGGAGTTGGTAAAACAAACTGAGGAATGCTGAGGTTTTCAATTTCAATCGCGCCAAACTAAACTACAGAGCAAGGTCATGACCCTCGGGGACTGCCAACGTCAAAAGACTGCTCTGTCGGCCAAAGCTCTGCCCCCTCCTTAAAGCCCCTTAGGCGGTTCTGTGGGTTTGGCATTGCAAGGCGGATGGGGCGCTTTCAAAAATGGGCTTGAGGGCAGGTAATGTCGAACGGCTTCAATGTTAAAATGAATGGGTCAAGTGATAAAAAAAATATGCATCTGGGGGATGGTTTAAGTCATACGAAAGTTGCATACAAAACAATTAAGTACACAAAAATACAATGTACGTGATATATTGTAACCGCTCCGTTCTCCAGGCAGATAGATGCACGTTCATTTTGTGCATCCTTACCAGCAGAGGACATTCAAGCCCGATATTCCTTTAAAAGCCTGCATGTTGGGTAATGTTAAAAGCTCTAAATTAAATGCTGCGAGACCTATTGCATTGTAAATGCTTGTTTCTTTTGCTAGGGGGACCCCCAGGGACCTGGCCAGGGCTTCAAATGCTGCCAGCGTGCTGGCGCACGTGGGGGATCCTGTTGGGCCCGTGAACAGGAAGTCATCCAGGTAGTGCAGTTTCCCGCCTTCCTGGTGCCCGTCATGGAGTGCCCATTCTAAAAAGGTGGCGAACTGCTCAAAGTAAGCGCACGATATGGCACAGCCCATGGGCATTGCCTTGTCGATAAATATGCCTCCCTCCCACTGGAAACCCAGTAAATGGAAACTGGAGGGGTGGACCGGCAGCAGGCGGAACGCAGATTCGATGTCCGCCTTGGCCATGAGGGATCCCTTTCCTGACGCTTTGACTAATTCAATTGCATCGTCCACTGACGCATAACATACTGAGCAGGCTTCAGGATCGAGTCCGTCGTTCACGGATGCTCCTTCGGGAAATGATAGGTGATGTATTAGTCTAAATTGACCCTGCTCCTTCTTGGGGACCACCCCTAGCGGTGATACCACTATGCCTGCGTGTAGCTCCTTTGGAAGGGGGCCCTCTATTCTGCCCAAGCTCCTTTCTTTCTCTAATTTTTTGCTTACCACCTCCGGGTGTTGCTTAGCTGACTTTAAGTTGTCTGCCCCTACCCGTGGCAATGGGCCGTGAAATGGGATAACGAAGCCCTCCTCAAAACCTTCGACCAGTACCCTGGCATCTAGTCTGTTTGGATATTTGTTCGCTAATCTGCGCAGCTGTTGTGTATTAATGGGGGATCTGGCCAGCTGGCAATTTTGAATGTCTACTAGAACCCCGCCTCTCCCCTTTTTGGGGCTAGTGCTTCTTGCTCTTCTCTTTCTTGTCACTTTTTGCCTCGCGCTTGCCCCCTCTGCATGCCGAGGCGGCGTGCCTGCCCCCGCAGCTGGAGCATGCATGTTGAAACTTACAGGAGGAGCCCCATGAGCAATCTCCTGCCTCGAATCTCCAGCAGATCGCTTTGGTTGCGGTTGGTGAGTGGGATCTCCCCGTGGTTTGTTTCTGATAGGCTCTGTTCTTTCCCTTTTGATAAGAGCTCCGAAAGGACTGGTCATTTCTCCCTGCCCAGGCTCTCACTTCTTTGGCTGCAAGCATTGTATGTATGAAACCTGAGACATCCTCCTCATTCCACTCCATTTCAGGGTGCCTCTGCATTTTTAATCTAAAACCCTTATTGTATTCCAACCAAGCTTCCCCAGGGAACTGCCTCTGCGCTAAATGGATATTGGCTTTGTTTAACCATAGATCAGCGGCGCAGTGGGGAAATTTCTCGACTATAATGCATGCCATAATTCTGAATGCATCTAACCAGTTTTCAAAATTACGCTCCTTTCTGGCACTGCGCCTCTCCCTCCTGTCCTCCTCTCTCCTGTCGCATGTGGTCAGGTCGAGGCCCTCTAGCTGAATCTCCAGCAGCGAGAATATATCTATGAATTCCTTGCGCCATATTCTTTCCTTCACCGCCAGAGGGATGAGGCATGCAAGGCCAGTGGCTTTGGTTGTCAAGGATGCGGGGCCGGGCGACGGCCTGCTGTATGGGTCAGTAACTAGCCCTCCCAGTGCTGTGCTCCCTGGCGCGGGGGCGTACCCCCAGCCGGGTAGCGGGGAAATTTGTTCGCCCTGCGCAGCCATACCCACCTGTTCCTGCACCCTTGCCTGTTGTGCCCACCCCGGGTCGACCATGTGCCATGGCTGTTTCCTCTGCGCACGGCTCGCGGTGGGGGGGGGGCTTGGATGATGCAGCCGGGCTCGATCTCCGGCGCTACCACTTCTGCCCCGAGGAGATGGGGGTAGGATCGGTGTATTGCGCCTCCGTGATTCTGGAAGTCCGCGACCTGGGTCTCGCCGCCAGGGCCTCGCCTTCCTTCTTCTTCGCTTGCCGATCTCCTTCCTTCAGTCGATTCCGTTGCGCCGCTCCCCCAGCTCCTCGAAGACGATGTGCTTCTGCTGGGGAGCGGCGGCGCTTAAATCCTCTTGGCCCTTCCATAGGGCCTCAGGTGAGCCCCCCTGATTGGGGGGTTCAAAGCAAAGCACCGGTGACCATTGGCCGCCCCTTGGGGGCGCCCGGGTCACAGGTCACTTCCGGTCGGGGTGGCTGGTGCGCACCCCTCTTCCGCTGGTTCCTGGGCGCTCTCAGGCGCCCAGAACCAGTTCTACCCACCGGTGGGCACCGCGTGGGTTATGGCGCCGGCCTCCAAGCCTCCCCCCCCCTGCGGGGGGGTGCGGCGGCCTCTGCAAAGATGAGAGGCGTGGGGAGGGGTAGAAAGTGGCAGTCAGCAATCGCATCCAGGGAGCAAAGAATAGGGGGAGAGTTAGAAAGCTTCTGTGAACACACTCACATGAAGAGCAACCAGCCTGAGCAGCCTGGGAGCCAGAAACATGACAGCTCCGAGCCTGGGAAAAGGGCAAAAAAGAATTTGAAGTTAAAATCCTACGTTAATGCGATACAGTCCAAGGGGCAGCCAGTGAAACAAGCATTTGCAATGCAATCGGTCTCACCTTTGGGGCCGAAGTATTGGGCCATGCAGCAAACGGTCGCACTTTCAGTTGACGTGTAAGGCTGCAACCCAGTGCTAGAATACACTACTGTCTGTGGGAGCAGATGACATGAGTCAGGCAAGTTTGCGTCATATGTGGAGTGTGTAATTGGTACTTTTTTTTTATCACTTTATATAGCGTGAACATAACCTGCTGGAATTAAAGTGCTTTACATGACCAGGACATTTTCTACATGAAAGCATACTTTTTTGTTTTTGTGGCATGGGGAGGTCTAATAAAACCCAGCGTCGGGTCAACTTCCTGTGATTCTGGGCAAATCCCCTAATCCCCTCCCCGTGTCATGAAAACAGAAAAGTATGCTTTGATGTATTGTATTGTAATTGCATTTATATAGCGCTTACTACCCCTGACGAGGCGTCGAAGCGCTTTTTCTGCGAGTAGCACGCTACTCCGGGACCCAGGATTAGTGTTGAATTAGTATAGTGAAACATGCAAGTACATTTTAAGTGGTGGATAGGTTAGTCAGTTATTTGGATTTGGAATGATAGCAGAAAGATAGAGGAGGAAAAAGGTTTGTATTTATATAGCGCTTGTTACCCCTGATAGGGTGTTGAAGCACGCTACTTCGGAAGTCCATAAAGGATTAGTGGTGAATTAGTATGGTGAAATATGAAAGTAATCTCAGTGGTGGGTATTAGTCAGTTATTTGGAGTGAGAAGGATAGCGGAGGGATAAAAGGGGAAGAAAGGTTTGCATTCATATAGCACTTTTTACCCCTGATGGGGTGTTGAAGCACGCCACTCCGGAACCCATAAAGGATTAGTGGTGAATTAGTATAGTTGAAGATGGAATTTGAGAAGTGAACTTGTTAGTCTGTTAATTTTGATTAAAAAGTATAGTGGAGGGATAAAAGGGTGAAGGATTTTTTTGTTGTGGTTTTGTTTTTAGGTCTTAGCAGTAGGAGGAGGCTTTTGGATGAGTAAAAAGGAGTTTTGGAGGGGGGAGTCAAAGGGAAGAGTTTAGAAAGGTGTGTTTTGGGGGATAGGTATAGTAGAAAGAGGTGTCAGATGATACAAGGAGGGGTAGAGTAGGAGAGAGTCAAGAAAGGGTTATTTTGGGGATCATAGTAGTGGTATGGGGTTTGGGATAACAGAGTGGATGTAGAGGATATATTGATAGATGCAAAGGCAGAGAAATAGGGTAGTGCCCATGAAATGCTGAATTAGAAGAAAGTGATAAATATATAGATCCATAAGTGCCTTAAGTTTGTGGATTTGGATGGTGTGGGCTGGGTATTGCTAAATGGGAAAATGGGCAGCATTTCTGGCCCTGGCCCTGGTCAGTCTCGAACAGGCTCAAACAGGCAGCTGCCCATGTCCTCTGCACCCTTGGCTGAGACGCCCTAACCCTAGCCTTTTATAGCCCTAGTAATCAGGTGACCCCTTCAGCCAATGGGAACCCTAGCCCTAACACTATCCAATCACAACACTAGCCCTAAAATCTAAAACCAATAGAAGACCAGGACCTAGTCCAAGCACCCAATCAGTTAAAAAAACCCTGATCTCTACGTCCAATAAAGGTCCTAGCCCTACCAGTAGTCCCAACCCAAGTCCAATCAACCAATGGTACAGGCAGTCCTAGTCCCTACTTCCAATAGAAAGCCTAACCCTACTCTTAGTCCCAGAACTAGTCCAGCAACCAATCACACCAGAAGCCCTAATCACTACTTCCAAATAAAGGTCTAACCCTAGCCCTAGTCCACCCTTCTCCCAACAACCAACATAGGAAGACCTAGTCCCTACTTCCAATAGAAATACTTACCCTAGCCCTAGTCCCTACCCTACATTGTAAAACGTAAAAACTTATGCTTCACGTGTAAAGGGCTTTACTGCCCTCGGGCTAAGTTCACTTTATATAAAGCTGCAAAACACATACGAAGTACGTGTGCCATTTACATTGTACAAGAAAATGCCGATTCAAATGACTGTCTCACAGCAAATGCTTTGTTATATTATAAATAATGGACAACGGTCTATCCATGTAAAATAAAGCATAGATGGCCATCCTACCTCCTAGCAACTTAACTCAAAAAATTCTGCGATTTCCGGATGTTTCATATAGAAGGCAGTACTGCTGCTGCAACTTCATCAACACAGACAGCAAGCATTTCCTATCTAGAGGCACGCCTGGATGCAAGTACTGTGTTCCAGCAGTGATAGCTGCCTTTAAATTAAATACGGCGGCCATTATGGAGCGGGTTGTTTTCTCTGCAGGAGAAACTAACCAAAAGCCCAGCTGAAGTAATTAGAAGCAAAAGCCTATACGGTCCTAGTATTATATCACAAGTAAAACATTTTTCATTTGAAGAACATTGTCATTGACGTAAAAAAGTATTGAATATCTAATCTAAAATTAAAATTACACACAAAAATAAATGCTTTTTACCCTGTCAAAGAAAAGGCCACTGCAAACAAAATTAATGTAGGAAAGCAGCGAACACAACAGCCCTTCGAAGATCGTCACCAGGCAGGCGAACTCTGAAGGGGTCGGAATTCCTTGCCATTAGCATCACGATTGGCAACCTTCCCCACCCCTCCAAACGTAGCATGCATGCTAATGAATAAACACACCACACATTTTTTGTTTGGGTAAAATTGCTGCAGGTTTATTAGATACACCGTTATGTAATATGGTGGATTATCTTACGGGCGATCCAAGGGCAGGCAACCATCTGGGCCGCCTGCCCGCCTGATGAGCCAAGCAGAACTGGGGCGAACCCCATCTGTGCTGCCCCTTCTGGTGATCCTCTTCCCGGATCACATGACACATGGTCCATTCTTACTCACGCCCCTTTCAGGGCGGAGCGTAGCATAGCAAACCCCCGGTTGTTCAGGACCACAACCCCCTGAAGGACTAACAGGGTGCTGGCACGGTTTTCCAGGAACCTCCCATGAGGCTCCTGGGCTTTGTCTCTGGCACCCCCTATGGTGCCGCGCAGAGGTACCCTTCTGTACCCATTTGCTTCCAGATCGCCCTCTAGCTCCGCCTGCAGTGAAAAAAGACAACATCACAACATACTCTGCCTCCTGCCTGCCACGAACCACGCCGGGCAAGCAGTAGGGTGGGATGCAGCATGCCCAGTGCGTGAAAGAGGACGACCAGATGGTGGGGGAGGCCTATATACCCCTCCCCCAGTCCTTGCGCCCGTGAAGTGATGCTCGCCTAGCGCGCTGCCACAAGGCTGGGGGGATTCCTCCCTGAGTCCCCACCCCTAAGGGGGTGTCGGGTGCCCCGGTGGTACTAGGGCTGCCCTCGGGGTCCTCGGACATCCGCAGTTCACGTGTTTCAATGCTCTACTACCGCTTTCTTTTTAGCTGCTGCCCTGCTATCTGCTGTAGCTTATTTGTTCCTGTGTAGGGGCTCAACATGGCAGTCCCAGAAACGTGCATGCTGGAGAAATCTTTGGGGATGAGGCATGGTTACAAGTATAGCTCGCAAGTAGACTATGGTACGTTAAGATTGTTCATAGGGTTTTGTGTCGGGTGATTTGGAGGAAGAGCTCCCAAATCACAGTTATTACACATGCATTCAGGCGTGTGTTGTGAGACGATGGGAGGGGGCAGCGCTGGGGGCTACAGGTTCACGGCACAGGAGAAGGAAGTGGCAGCTGGGTCAAGAAGGAGCCAGGCAGCGTATCAGAGTTTTAAGGGACAAACATGCAGGTGTACCCATTAAGAGGATTAGGGTAATTACAGTTAACTTTCCGGCCGCCTCTCTGATCCAGAAATGGAGTGGCGGGATGTGGACAACATATTACAGGAAAGTCAGACAAACAAATAACTTGGGCCAGCTGACACGCACACAGCTCCTCTGCAACGTGTAGAGTGAATCCAGACTCGTCCTCACTGAATGCTAAATACAACGGGCAGCCATTGGGCCACTGATAGATTGGCAGGGAGAGCATAAGGCTGAAGCAGCGTAAACATGCTCATTGTGTTAAGAAACGAGTAGCAGTGGAAACGTGCTCACAGCTCCTCTGCAACGTACACAGTGAATCCAGACTTGTCCTTGATGAATGGTAAATACAACGGGCAGCTATTGGGCCACTGATAGATGGCAGGGAGAGCTTAAGGGCTGAAGCAGCTTAAACGTGCTCATTGTGTTAAGAAAAAAGCAATAGAGAAAACTTGCTTTTTAAACCATAACGACCTTTGGAAACCAGCATAGCGTCTGCGAAGTTGACGCCATGTTGATACATAAACCTGTGGCAGACCTCTTTGCAAAACAATAGTGCAAACGAAGGAACGTAAATTAAACAAGCAGCCGCCACTGCCCCGGCTGTGCACGTCGTACAGCATGCAGTAGGAAAAAAGAAAATAGTGCTTACAGAGTAATAAACACATACTGTGTAACAATAAAAGTAAATGAGAGGTTACAAATTAGGAAAAGGCGGTACTAAGGAGGGACAACAAACCAAGTACTGAATCAGAAGCCTGCATTTACGAAGGACAAAAACAGAAGTCAATGACAAATATGGGCGGAGCTTCTCTTCCCTACTCCACAACAACAGCTCACCAGATGAGCGAACGTGCGCAGACTCAGGCTCGAGCTAAAAATGGTCAGGGTTGCCGTGCTCTCTTCCAGTGCCTCCCATATTCCAGAATGGGAGCAAAATAGGATCCCAGACAACTCCCAAAAGTTGTGAGGCGCCATCTCTTGTTTATCTCACAGCACTGAGCTAGCTCTCCTAGCATATGCGAAGGAGATCGATATAGCGCTTATGGGAGCAAAGAGAAGCTAGACATCCAGGGGTGTACACAGTGGTGAGAGAGCCTGTGGCGTGGCTGGAGAAGTTTTCCTCTTTGAAGGAGGAGAGGTATACATACGGATCAATGGAGTGTGACTCTCGGGGTGTACAGAATGCGGAGGCTGCAAGTGAGTTTTAAGTGTGGAACAGCTCTGTACAGTGTAGGAAGAGTGAGCATCTAAGGATAAGTGGAGCCGAAGGAGTGCTCACAGGAATGATGCAGACACAACAAGAGCAGAAGGTGTGTGAATAGACCTATGAAGGTGACCTCGGTGTGAAACAGGGCAATGCTGGCCCTGAGAGAGCTGGGAGGCGGAAATGTTATAAAGGTAAAAAGAGAAATAATCTAGAGGAAAGTGTAAATAAAGTCACCCTCCATGTCACTGACGCCCAGCAGCTCCGCCTCCTAGTTGTCCTGGAAGGTGAGGGTCTGGGAGCTGGGTCAGAATGCCTTGACACTCGTGCTGCAGCTGAACCTGTCCTCAGGGTCCAGAGGGAGGGCGAGAATAAATTAAAAAACCCCAACACCGCCCCCCCGGCAAGATTGAAAGTAAACCCCTGGAAGCTTCGCGAGCAGTCAACAGGTGGAGGTAGTGAAGGAAGAGGCAGGAGGAGGGCTTAGAAAGCACTGACAGCAAAGTGCGGCCCGTGCAGGAAGTGCCAGTGACCAAGCATGGAGAGGATGATTTATAGGGTCATCTAGCTCTGAGCGATTGAAAACTGCCGCACTCATGTGTGAGAAGCCTCAAAGTCGCAGGGAAAAAGGAACTAGGATTGGAGGTTGGGAGCTGGGCTCGGGCCACAATGTGAGGCCTAGTGGTAGACTGAGCCGGATAGGGAGCCACTGAGCACGCACTTCGCCTTGGCAAGTGCAAAAAAGCGGAAGCAGACAAGTCCTGCGGCAATACTCCAGAGCTCACACAGTACATACAACAGATGATCCTATAGCGCAAACACTGTAGGCCCGACTTAAAAAGTGGGTGGCACTGAAACGATCCACCAAATTTCTGTGAACAAAGTCTGAAGCTGTCGCCCATATGAACAAGCAAATGGACACGTTTTTAGACCTGACCAAGTTTTCAAGGTTATGCCCACGTACTGTGCATCTCAGTGGTAAGTCATGTTCAGTTCTCTGGAAACCATCACATGCTATCAATCACTGTACGCTAATATGATTAATAGCCTCTCCAGCCTAGCATCTGTCCATTTCGATCAAATATCAACACCAATTGCATCATTTTGCTCAGAAATGTCATAACTTTGTTGGACTGCACAATATGCACATTCCATTATCGCTACATCCTGAAAAGGGCCTCATGGTCTTTACCAGGCTTTGGCAAGGATATGTGGAGTGCTTCCCGGAGAGAGACTGGTAGACAGGAGGTTTCTTGATCCTCCTTGAATAGAGCTTGCAATCGGGGGACCAGCTGCATGGTATATGCCTTATAAAACTCGACAGGCAATCCATTAGGTCCTGGTGTTCTACCTGTCACCAATGCCTGTATCGCCTCCCAAATTCCAAAGGGCGTAATGAGGTCTTCTAACTCTACTCTCGGCTCATGCGTGATGCTGGGTCGGGGGGGGCACAGCAGTCAAAAAAGAGACAATGTCTTCCGAGGTAGCAGCGGTCGTTGACTAATAGAGGACGGTATAATGGCACGTCAGTTCAGCATGAATTTTGCACTGGGTGTACAATAATGGACCTGCAGTGGAGCGCGATGTCACAATAGGGCAATTGGGTTTGTCTTGGCGTATCAGCCACGCTAGGAGCATTTCAACCCTATCAGCCGCTGCATGTGATTTGGCTGTGTGGTCAGCATAGTTGTGACACCTTTACCATTCCAAAAGCGATGCACATTCGTGCTGTGCTTCAACCAGTTGGGAACTACCGGACGGACAGGCCACAAAAGCATCCTTCAACTGCAAGAGCTTGCGCTCAATACACGGGATGGCGGTATACAAGTGACTGCGTATGTTCCAGCGCAGTCCCATACAGTGTCCATATGTCACCTTAAAAGCGTACCTCTCAGTGGACTGTGTATCTGTGGAATGCTTGTTGTGATCAAAGAATCCCTCAATATTTGTGGCAACAGAGGATCGAAAAGGCGGGTCCTTGAGTGCTGCTGGCTGAAGGCTCCACAGGGGGATCACAGGGTTACTTGATTCCCACGCTAGTTGCAAATATTGATGGTTATGACAAGAGTGGGTGCTCCCCAGATAATCAATGTGTGTAACACAGGGGGTGAGTACTTGTGTGCCTATCAGCCTATTAAGCCTAACATGGAAGGAATGGGGATCAGAATAGAAAGAGTGTACTCTGGCATTCATGTTTGACTCCTGCCAAATGTCAGTGAGGCCTTAATTTTGCAAACAAATATGGTGTGCCCCATCATTTGAAGTGGCAGCTGTACTGGGCAGTGGGGCAAACGATCTGTCTAAATTAGTGTAAAGTACGCTACTGAAGTAACCCCCAAGCAGGAGTGGCACACCATTCCAAGTCAAAATAGTCCGTGAGAGCCAATGTAAGAATGTCGCCTGATTAGTGTTGGGGGCGTATATGCTTCCCAGTAGGATGTGGAGGCAGTCTAGTCTGCCCTTGACCAGAACATATCTGCCTTCTGGGTCTGTTACCACATCGTCAGACATAAACGGGACAGCGGTTTAACCCAGAGTAGTGTCCCGCGAGCATAGGAGGAAAAGTCAGTGGTGCAGAGTTGCCCCCACCAGTGCCATTGTAGTTTAATTGCTTCTTGGAGAGTCACATGAGACTCCTGGAGTATAGCAATGTGGATAGAGTGTTGCTTGAGGTAAATGCAGATGGCCTAGCAGCATGTAGGAGTATGGATCCCACAGACATTAGGATTTTATTGGATGTCATACTGTCGTGGGTGGTCGAGGCAGGAACAAGAAAACAACAATAGAAATAGTATTGCTGGTGTATGTATATGGGTGGTAGTGCGCAAGCATCCCATTGGAATCAAGTATGTTGAAAGTTGGCATGGCATGCTAGTTCCTTCCAGCGATCTATTTGAGGAGTGCTTTGTGGCCCCCTTAGTCCATGGTTGTTAGGGCATAAGGGGGCCCATGAGGGCAAGTGAGAGTGACAGAACACCATGCAGCAAGGTAACCAACTTCGGCTGTGGGATGCTGCCAGGCACAGGAATAGGTAAGGGCAGGGAGCCCAATCCTCAGAGGCAGATTGCGAATTGCACACAGCTCAGTGGGACTTGCAGCGCTTCAATAAGCCAGTGCATTGCATGCACAAAAGGCAGAGTCAGTATTTCAGAAGGGCTATAAGGGAGCTCCCTGTAGACCATCATCGCTTAGAGGCAGCCCGGCAGGTGCTAATAGAGTGTCTAGGTAGAAGTGTTCAGGGGATACTGCTCTCCACTGCAGCAAGGGTGATCGATGTGTGAAGTTGGGCCGGGTGCTACAGGTGACTGCCAAGGCGTGGAGCAAGGGGGAGGTGGTGTGTCAACATGATGAACTGGGTGAGGCAAGGCAAGGTACACTGTGTCTTGATGATGCCCCCCTTTCCAAGAGGCGCTTCAAGGCAAATCAGTTCTCCAGACAGCCGCCAGTTTCAAATCACAGCACAGACAACCACAGGTCTAGAGCAGCAAATTCCAATCAGTGTCATCGATAGACCAACTAAGCGGCAACATCACATGGTCAAAGCAGCCACTGTGAGCCAAAAGCCCAGTAGAGCTACACAGAGCCCCAACCGGATCCATGGTGGCCGTAGATGTTGGACCCAGTCCAGCCAACTGGTACTCAGGGGCCCAATTGCAGAGTGCTCCACTGCTATCACAGTAACAGCGCCAACCAAGTCTACCAGCGGCGTTCTCCAAGACCGGCCACAATCTCGCTTGGAGGGCCAGACGCAGTACATCCGAGGGACAGCTTCTTGGGGCCACTGCAGCCAACAGTATGAAGGCCCCCACAGACGGACCTGTAAGCAGGTAGGGAATAGCCAGGCCTACCGATAGCCCACAGCCATGCCAGTCATTACCGCAGCTGCAGCCACCAACTCGGCTGGTCTCCATGCGGGTCTAGGTCTCAGCACATCAGCTGCCACGGCACGGACACCAGGAGGACAATCGGCTTGAAAATAGGCTTGAAAATAGGCTGGATATCACCTCAGGAGAGAAAGAGGGTGTTGTAGGGGAGCAGATAATGAAATCTGGCTAAGATTGTTGCCAGATAATGGGGAAGGTGAGCGGAGCCTTCCTAAAGTGCGTCCGCCATCTTGGCTTTGCAATCCAAGTCCCCCCTTGCCAGGTTGCACAGCATCATGGTTGCTGTGCAACATGGCTTAAAAAAACAAAGAAGACATGATGACATGGCCTCTGCTTCATTTTGTAGGTATGTGCATGTGTTCAACACACAATCATACCTACAAATTACCAGGTTTCTTTTCATATAATTATCCAAGATCAATCGGTATATTTAAAAAAGTAGAGGGAAAGCTTTTTGAAGAAAAAAAGTAATTGGATGAGTGGGTTGGGGGAGTGAAGCACCACAGTGGGTGAGGAGTGAAGCAACACAGTGAGTGGGTGGTGAAGCAACACAGTGAGTGGGTGGTGAAGCAACACAGCAAGTGGGGGATGAGCAGGTTGGGGAGAGGAAATGGAGTGAGGCAACAGGACAGGCAGGAGGAGAAGCAACAAAAGGGAGCAAACAAGGGTATAAGTGTGCAACATGGAGAGAGGGAGAAGCACATGGGCGAAAGCTTGCAACACAAGTGAGCATGTAGCAGAGAAGCACATGGTGAGAGAGAGCAATTGGGGGGGGGGTGGAGAAAAGGACACAAGAGACACAGCTCGAAAACACATAGTTGCTGAACCTATAACTTTGTAGTGGACCAGCACACCCAAATACTCATGATTGGTGCTTCACGCCTTTTGGCACTATTTTTGACTAAAACTTAAAAACGTCATGACTGGCTTTACTGATTGGATTTTTGTTGTTTTGATGTCATTTTATTTACAAAACTTTACTCTATTTTTTATCATCTGGTTTGGTATTGTTCTTTTTTATGTTGTCATTTTATAAACTATTTAAGTACTGCATAAATACTTTACACACTGTCGCTAAGCTAAGCCTGGCTGTTTTTGTGCCAGGCTACCAGAGGGTTAACCACAAGTTGATATAGTGACTTTTGTTGCTCACACTTTCAAGGATTGTGATTTTTATATGAGGTGATTGTCACCCCTTTCAACAAATAATCCAATTTCGTATACACATAAACTCTTCTGGCCCAAAAAATGGGATCACTTGTTAGGTCAGTCAGGGCACTAATCTTGAATATCAAATCTATATGGGTTATGCTGCAACTTCTTTAATTCCATGTTTTCCTATTGAAATCTGATTACTTTTTACATACGTCTCCAACAAAAACCGTATGGTACTAACATTGCTCTCTTATTCAGCCAATCATTATGCTAAAAAAACAAATACTAAAAGTTATGAAGGTCCCAGTTTTCAGGCGCAGGCGCTTTATCTTAATTCACTTATGTAATGTTGAATGAAATTTTACAAGACCCTTTAAATGCGTTGTATGTACACCACAAAATTAAAACGAGTAAAATAGGGTAATTCTCCTCTCATGAAAAATGTATTCCCTCTTTATGGTACAGCCTGACAGTAAAAGGCAAATGTGGTTCTGAGCAAATGCAGTGAATACTGGTTACTTACTTTTTATTGTACTATTATTTTAATGCTAACATACAATGCTTCTTGAATTTGGAGAACATTTTGCTCCCATTTACTTTGAGGTTTATCTGCAAGCAGTTGATCCAGCTTACTTAGGGTTACGATGCAGCTACATCCCTCTGGCAAGTTTCAATGATAGCAAAACACAGTGTCACAATTTGCTAACAATCCATTAACAAAGGCCTGACAACCTTTTACATAAGGACGTTGGCAGCCATTTGTGCTTGCCTCCTTTTGGGCAAAGTACAGCCTAACTACACACAGTATTGGTACATTGGAATGTTGAGAACTCCATTGAAGACAAGTGGCTCTGGGCGTATAGTGGCTGGTATACGCCTTCTGTTTTTTAACACATTAAACACTGCTTGAATATGAGAAATTCAAAATGAGTAAAACCTAGACAGAATAAGTGAACTCTAATAACTCTAGAGCAGTGATACTGAAAGTAAGGCACAGGGGCCGAATGCAGCCCAACTGACCTTTACATCGGCCCCCCTGGTAAAACTGCAGTACCAAGCTGCTATTTACTTGACTGAGCATTACAATAAAAAGGTTAATTCAACAGGACATTTATTTCAAGGTTAATTGAAGTTAAAGAAAGGAAATAACTAGGGCTTACCACCTATTCTCCCACCCCCATCCCAGATCACCAGCCTGCAGACATCAATGCGGCCCTCGGTCACATCACAGACCAAACTTTATAGCTCCCGGGGAAATGTTTGTGAGTACTCATGCTCGACTACAGCAAAACACCTGGAGCACCGCCGGCAGAAGGCACCCCACCTGAAGTGGCGCCAAAAGACACTCGAATCACGAGGGCTGAATACAATAAAAGCTCCTTTCCAATTATCAAGATCTTTTGGCAAAAATCGGTCAGCCAACGTTTTAGGTTTTTGTTTCTGAAAACAGTGATTAGCACAAAAACAGTCTCTGCAAATCACGTACAGTTCAAATTATAGGCGCTTTTCTGATCCTTTTTCATAAACGGGTAAGTGATTTATTCCGTTTTTTTATACGTGACAAATGTTTAAACGGAGAGAAATTGACTAGCACTTGTGGAAAGTAATGCAACAGAGCCCCATGTGATGATGCATTTTGTGGTGAGTCACTCGGAATACTTACTGAATAGTAAACGGCGACGACTGTGCTCTCGTGAGACTACTGTCGCCTTTAGGATAAGCGCGTGTACAGTCACTGTGCAAAGCAATAATAATGTAATTAAGTCAAGTGCAGGCATTTGATAAAACGATTACGTCACTGGTAAATGACCCCACTTCTGTACTACTCAGAAAGACTCAGCAGTGCAGACTTCGAAGTAACAACCAAAGCTCCGAAATATGTTCCCTACACCCTCCTATATCCATCATGTGGAAGTCTGAACATTCAAAGCACTCTCACCCCTCTTTTTACTACCATTAAGGTATCAAAATGTGCTGGATTCTACGAAAATATTTCTCATTTCAACTCATTTATCTCAGAAAAACAACCTACGAGTAAAATTAATTCGCAAAATTTTGTTGAATAAGCAACTCACCAAAAAAGCAGCTCGGTGATTTTCACAAGGCTGGCCCATGGTTGTGGTGTCAAGATGCAAAAAAGGAAAATTCACTGAATTTTTTTTTAATAAGTGTAATGGAACGATGGCCTGTGGGGATTTAGTCCCATGCAAATGTATGTTTAAAAAATATATAACACTCAAATGAGGGGGACGTGTGATGTTTACTGCTGCACACTTTAAAATGTTCTATTAAAAAAGTTAATGCACTTAATTTTGATGGGATTTCTTTTACAACTCTAAATATAAATGTACTCTGAGGATTCGATATGGATTCAACTAATTCTATACCGAGTAGCGATTCCTTGAAGCTAATATAACAAACATATCCGCGTGGCTAAAATAGACCACTTCAGGACTCAGCTGGATGGAGCTAAAAACAGACCTAAGAAACTCCTTGAAATCATAAAGGAACAAGCTAACCATTCACCCAACCCTATCACATTTCCGGTTTGCTTGCTTCCTAGTGGTGATGATTTCACTGTTCAATTTTCTGAAAAAACTAGAAAAATCGAGCTGGAGCTACGTCCCGTCACATTAACTCTGAGGCCCACGAAATCATCTGCTTTTCCAGTTGAGTTGGTAGAATCCTCAACAATATCAATGCTCGTAGGATGTTCTCTCAAGAATAATGCTTCTTGGAATTCCTTTCATCTCCCTGATGTAAAGGGTCTTTCTTAACAACATGGTGTCCCTCCTTCAAACCTCCAACCATTTTAGTGATCCTTTACCTGCCAAGCTTTTTAAAGAGCTTAATTCAGCCTTTCTCCCTCTCTGGTCCAGGATCATTCATGAATCGCTCTTACAGGGTAAGATACCGGACTGCCTCAAGGTTGGACAAGTTACTCCCATCCCTAAGAAACCCAACATGGACCTGTCGGATCCTAACAACTTCAGACCTATCACCTGCATTATGACACTAGCTAAGCTGCTTGAAAAATGCATCCACTCGCAGCTATGCAAACACATTGAGATATATCAACTCCTTGACCCCATCAGTCAGGTTCCAGATCAGGCCGCAGTACTGAAACAGCACTAACCCACATTGTAGATGACGCCTTGAGATCCCTTGACCAAAATGTCCATTGTCTCATGATCCTTCGGGACCAGTCTTCAGCCTTTGATACCATCAAACATGAGAGCCTGATTGATCTTCTTCATCATAGTATGGGTCTCCCGGGCCTGGTAAAGTGGTTTGCCTCCTTACTGCATAACCGCACACAAAGGATGAAAATCAACCAATCCCTTGCTTCTAGTACCCCTGTCACAATAGGAGTGCCTCAAGGATCCACGCTCTCACCAACTCTCTTCAACATTTTATGGAACCACTTTCCATCATTCTAAATCTTGCTAACATTCAGTACCACATGTATGCGGATGACAAGCAATTGTACCTGAAGATCTCCTTTCAAGAGGGCATAAAAACGCTAAATGCTGCACTTGCACAAACCCAACAATGGTTAGCTCAGAACCATCTGCTGTTAAATACCCTCAAAACTGAATTTCTTTTGATTCTCTCCACCCCCCCCCAATTACTCGGCTCCTACCCTGGATTGGCTTAAAAAACTCACTGCTCTGAACTCCACCCCTCATGTTGTAGACTCTGCCAAATCTCTAGGCATCACCTTGGATAAACACTTAAACATGCAAGTGCACATCAGTGCAGCTAATAGGGGAGCAAACTTTCAACTTAAAACCCTCAAGAAAATCAAACCTTTCCTCCCCCCCCGAAGATATCAAGCCGGTGGTTCAATCTTTGGTTATTTCTAGTTTGGAATATGGTCTGGTGACCCTTGCTGGACTTCCCAAAGCTAGCTTGGCCCCACTCCGAGCTATCCTAAACGCATCGGCCACACTCATCACGGGCTCCAGAAAGCATGACCACATCTCCCCTTACCTTTTGCAACTAAACTGGCTATCTATTGAAGCCAGAATCCGATTCAAGATAGCTTGCCTGACCCATAATGCCATACATTATAACACTCAAATCTACCTTGCAAATAAGCTTGAACTCTCCGGCTCGGGCCAGAACCGTACAAGTATGTCCACCCTACTCTTGAAACCACCAAGATTCAAAAACAAAAAAATCTTACAATCGTACGTTCTGCAGTCTGGCTCTAAGAATATGGAACTCCCTGCCTCTTGAGATCAGATCTAATCCCTCCACAATACCTTTCAAGAAACTTGTCAAATGGCTACTCTTGAATGAACTTTAATAGCATCAACTGACTCTCATGTCTCCTGTTCTGTTAATACTGTGATTCTTATTGTAATACACAAGTGCATCTTATTGTATGCTGGTATCAACTGACTCTCCTGCTCTTGTTCTGTTAATGCTGTGATTCTTATTGTAATACACGAGTGCGCCTTATTGTATGCTGGTATGTTAAACTGTTTTCATGATCTAGACACCTCTGATTCCCCCAACTCATAACTGGCTCTGTGTTCCCACAGAAACATTAAAATGGGTCATTGTAAGTGACATTAAAATGTGTTAAGAGAGCCTTGAATTATTACTACGTCCTCCTGAGGATGTAAAGTGCTTCAAGAGAGCCTTAGAAAAGTCTTGAAGGTTAAATTGATGCTCTAAGTGAAAGCCTGAGGTTAGTAGCAGGCATATAATGTGCCCAGATGTCCGTAAAAATGCAACTGCTCCAGGAAGAACCTGGAGCCATAGCAGCAGATATAAGCCTGATCTGGCCAGTGTTAGAGGTATTTAACAAGTTCTTGTATTAGGCTTATATATTTGCCAAATGTGGCCAGATCGGTTGACTCTGTCATTGTGAATATAAAGTCCCTGGCCTCATTACAGGTTCTGATGCTATGAGTTAACAAAAGGGGTTTTAACAAGGTGTGACGGGCGTGCAGCAAACCCAGGCCACAACATAATAAATCGTTACAGGACTTAGATTTATATCCGCAGAGCCGGTAATTGAAAATCGTGGGAAGGGAGTGCCATTTAGGGTTCAGTTCTTTGATATGAAGGCCCAGCAACCTTGTGGCCATGATTTGTTTAAGGCAGGCTTTCCCAATCGAGTGCTCAGGCAGTGTGGATGTTTATCGACGTAGGATGCTGCTACAGCTTGTAGCACAGAGGTGCTCTTCAATTTAGGCATGTCACTTTGCTTTGATATTAATTTGGTCTATTTTTTCCAGATAGTTTTAAGTGCAGTATGCGAAAACAAGAGTTCATTCAGTTCAGAATGGTGTATTTGAAGAGTGTCAAATGATTTTTAGGTCGAGCCTAGAGGCAACGTGCATGCGCTGCTAGCTGTGCTAGACTGCTGTAGTAAAGTATGGAGGAGAAGCCGGACCCACTCTCCTCCCATATTTTTCATTGGCTTATGTCATTGTCTTTCGTAAATGCTGACTTCGGATTTGTTAATAGGCTTGTTAGTCCCTCTTTAGTATGGCCTTGTCTTCATTTGTAACCTCCCATGGCGACTGGCCCTTTACTCCTGTTGTTACACAGGACCTGTTATTTAGTCTGTAAGCACTATTTACTTTATTAAGTTTCTCTTACTGCAGGCCAGACATGCACTGATTCAGCTGAAACCGCTTGTGTTTTTTTAAGCAACACGCCGCCCCTGTAACACGGGTGCCTGCTTTAAATCACTTTAACCTGGCATTATCTTGTGTCTGTTTCAACCCCCCCAAGTAAAATGGATTCAGACATGATTAGCAAATTAAGTCATGTGAATTACAAGTAGCACATAATCCTATGCTAATGGGCTGAAGCTGACAACAGCACATCTGTGTTACATGTCATCTGTACTAAACCACCTGATGGGTTGTTTTCAAAAGCCTGTTTAATCAACAACACCACCATCATCACCAATACCACCACCACCATCACTCAATACCACTACTACCACCACCAATACCAACACCACCAATACCACTACTACAACCAATACCACCACCACTAATTCCACCACTAATACCACCACCACCAGTACCACCACCACCAATACCACCACCACCACCAATAACACCATCACCAGTACCACCGCCAATACTACAACCACCACCAATATCACCATCACCAATATCACCACCACCAATACCACCACCAATATCACTACCATCACCAGTACCAATACCACCACAAATACCAATACCACCCCCACCACCAATACCACCATAAATAACAGTACCACCAATACCACCACCACCAATACCCCCAACAATACCACCATCAATACCAGTACCACCACCTATATGAATACCACCACCACCACCAATACGGCCACCACCACCAATACCACCACCACCACCACCAATACCAGCACCACCAATACCACCACCACCAGCAATACAAATACCACCACCTCAATACCTCTCACTCACTAGTAATAGCAGGGGCACTGTACGAGGCCGAAGCTGCATACGAGACCATCCCTCCCTCCCTCCATGCCTTCCATAAAGCACAGCCCGCCCTGCACCAGGAGGTGAAGCCAAGGCCCTTCTATAGCTGGAGTGTTTTTTATTATGCCAAAGATAGCAATGACATTACGCAATGCCACACTGCAGACTCAAATCACGGAGAGGGCAGAAAATGGCCCCCCTCCAGCTCTTCCTCCTGAGCCTCGACAGTATAATCACAGAGCGAAAGGTGTTGGAGCGCTTTGTTAGTGTTTATAGTTTGGATAATATGTAACTCTCACATCACACTTTGTGTCTGTGTAATTACAACACTTACACATCTTCTTCACTGCACTATTTATCACTACTTTGAAGACGTCGCAGGCCGGTCTCTTCCTCAGATATTTACAATCTAACAAGGGGTCGAGAAGGCACTTTGCGAGAGTTCAAGCTATTAGTATTGTAAATGACAATGTCTTTTATTTATGGTTTAAAACCCAAAACATAAATTAAAGGCATTATCATTTACAATGCCAATAGATTAAACTTGCGTGAATGCGAGACCTATTTCATTGCACATACTAGTTTTAAATAGCAGGTCCAAGGGCTCTTCTCTGAATCAAAGAGGTGCTGGAGAGCTGATTTGAGAGTGTCGGGCAGGGCCTTAATGATCCTATAGTAATATTTTACAAAGGCACCCATGTTGGCCCACATTTGGCCCTCTAGGCTGAGTTCAAGTTTGATTATACAGTCTCTTATGTAATGGGGCAACCTAAAGACCCTCCTATACGCTTAAAGTTTAAATTTTTCTGTTATTTTGGTGAATTGCCCCAGTAAGGCTTTGTTACCGTAATTGATCGCTGGGAGAAGTTGCCCTTAGTACCGATGGTATTGACACTATTGAAGGGCTTCCTATTAGGTTATTAAGTTGGCACACCCAGGTAACTATCACGCTGAAGTATCTTGATACCCAACGATAAAATAAAGATTTTATTGTGTGCTTTTTCTTTTTTCAACCTTGTTTCAGTGATCCCTCTAACATTTGACATTTTGATAAGACGTTTTCAGTCTCATTCTCATGTCAAGTCCCTCACCCCACCCACTAGGAGACTAGTAATGAGTCACAGCCCTACACATACCTGGAGGCTTGCATCACCTGGCCATATGCCCTACACATGCCCTTAGCCTGTCTCACTTCTCCATGTTATGCACCTGAAACTTGTTGGCTTCAGACACTTCTTACAGGTGGCCTAGCTACTGTCAGAAGTATGTTACACAACATTTCATACGCGTTTATTGTCATGTGTGTCTGCTTTACTGTGGCCCAGCAGCAATCCCAGGGCCATGTTTTTTGTCACTCTTTAAGTGTTGCACAGCCACCTTATAGCTGAGCTCACAAATGACTTTTCTATCACTATAGCCATTGTGTGAGCATCATTGCTTACTCCGTGGAATTCTACCAATTAATTTGTTTAAGCAACTTAAAAAATATATTCTTCTATTTAGATGTTTTAAAGAGGCATAATTCATAACACCACAGTCACAAAGCCCACATAGAACAGTGTCCATCAAGCTGGGACCTACATTTAGGTTCTCCTGCATTCCAAAACTGCTCACGCCCCCAGTTCCTGAGGGCAACTGATGACCTGGGCGCCAACAGGACTAGCCCTAGGATCAGAGCATCACCGGCGGAGCTTCGGGTTTAATTCGGGCCCTTCTGACTCACCGTACTATCAAGTACTCGGCAGTCTCCCCATCTCTGTTGAGAAATGCCCCGGTTACTTACCGGTAATCTTCATTACTCCGAGTCCATGTCTTCCTCGCCACAGTATACACAGATGAGCCTCAGGCTCCACACAGAACTCCAAGTACAAAAAAACAGCGCTCTAGTCTCCCTCTCCCTCCTCCAATATGGCCCCCAGTGGCTCCAGCCAATCCCATAAAGGGACACAGAAGCACCAACACGACCTGAAAAACCAAGCCGCAGACATGAAGCCACCACCAGGGCCGGGAGGGAAGGGAAACTATACTGTGGGGAGGAAGACATGGACTCGGAGTAATGAAGATTACCGGTAAGTAACCGGGGCATTACCTCCTCGTCCTGTCTTCCTCGCCACAGTATTCACAGATGAGCCGATACCAAAGTAATCAGCTTCATGTAAGGAAAAAACAGACCACACCAACAGTGCAGCGAAAACATAGTTTAATAAACAGAGGCATAACAACCACAAAGGACAACCTCTCAAGGTACCCCCGCAGACAAAACAGAAGAGGCAAATGAAACAGAACCCCCACCCCCAAGCTGGAGGCGGTAATGGGACATGAAGGTATGCGGAGAAGACCACGTAGCAGCCCTGCAAACATCCTCCATAGACACCCCTTTGAAAGAAGCCCAGGACACAGCCACAGATCTGGTGGAACGACCCTGAACAGGAAGGGAGGGGACCTCAGAGACCGAAGCATACGCCAACAGAATGGCCTCTTTAATCCAACGACTGATCGTGGAGAGGGAGGGTTTTAAACCCCGACGTGACAACCCAAAATTCACAAACAAGTTGTCAACTTTACAAAAGGAAGATGGGCCAGACAAATAAATCAGCAAGGCATGCCGAACATCCAAGAGGTGCAAAAGGGACTCCTCAGCCGAGGAAGGATCAGGACAAAGAACCGGAAGAACCACCTCAGCAGACCGGTGAAAATAAGAATCCACCTTAGGAACAAAGGTAGGATGAGGGCGTAAGACCACACGGTCCGCCAAAACCAACAAAAATGGGGCAGAACGAAGGAAAGCACCCAACTCACCCATACGTCTGGCAGAGGCAATCGCCACAAGAAACACCACCTTGAGAGTCAAAAACTTCATGTCCACAGACTCTAAAGGTTCGAAAGGAGCCAACTGCAAGGAACGCAAAACCAAAGGAAGGTCCCAAGGAGGAGGACACATGATAGGACGGGGGCGTTGGAAAGAAAGAGACTTAAAAAGTCGAGCAACCAACGGAGAAATGGAAACCAAAGGCAGGACATGAAATGCCCGAATGGCGGCCCATTGAGCCCGAAGGGTCGAAACGGCCAAACCCAACACAAACCCATCGTTCAGAAAGTCCAGAATGCGGGCTGGATCCAAAGAACCCAGCGACAGCCCACGACCAACACACCAAGAAGCAAAATGATCCCAATGCTTGGCGTAAGATTTAAGCGTAGAAGGCCTCCGGGACTGCTGAATGACCCCAGCCACAGCCACCGAACAACCCTCACGCATCAGGGACTCCCTCTCAAGAGCCAGGCCCGCAGACCCAGGGAACGGAACACAGGCAGAGGAAGAAGAGGACCCATCAGAGGATAAGGCACGAACGGCAAGGCCCACCCCGGAGACACCGCCAATTCCACCAGAAGGGGAAACCAAGGGCGACGTTTCCAACAAGGAGCAACCAGAGGCACCAATGACCCCTCCCTCTTGATCTTCTGCAACACAGCAGGAAGCAGGGGAACAGGGGGAAATGCATACAGCAGACCCCTCGGCCAAAGGAACGAAAGAGCGTCCACCCTCCAGGCATCCCGGCAAGGCATAATCGTGCAAAAACAACGGATCTGGGCATTGTCCTGGGAGGCAAACAGGTCCACAATCGGACATCCACACATCACCTGCAACCTCCTGAACATCCACCTCGTGAGAGACAAGAACCCCATGGAAGGAAACACCCGGCTCAAACAATCCGCCACAGTGTTCTCCGCACCAGGCAGGTAGATGGCAGACAGGGACTCCAGATGTACCTCCGCCCAAGAACCAATCCGATGAGCCAGGCAACTGAGGGAGCGAACCCTGCACCCCCCTTGATGGTTCACATAAGACATCACAACCTGATTGTCCGTCCGGATCTGCACGTGGTGACCCTGAACAAGATCCGAGAAGTCCAACAGACCCAGAAGGACGGCCTTCAACTCCTTGTAGTTGGAGGAACATGACAATACAGACTGAGGCCAAACCCCCTGAGTCGTCTAATCCCCCAGAGTAGCACCCCACCCCAGTAGGCTGGCATCGATAGTGACCACGCGGGTGGGAACAATCAGAAAAGGGCGGCCCCTGGACAGATGACCCTCGTCCAACCACCAACTCAGGACCACCCGAACATCCTCCGACATTGGAACCAGAACACCCATATCGAGGGAACAGGGGTCCCAATGCGACAAAATGTGGGACACCACCGGGTACATGTGGAGGCGAGCCCACGGCACCGTCAACAAGGAAGCCGACATCAGACCCTGAACCCTTAACCACAGGCTCACAGGATGAGAATGCCCCACCAACAGGGCACGGACTGCAGACATCAGGGACAGAATGCGGGGAGGGGGCAGGAACACCATCCCCAACTGAGTCCTGAACAGAGCCCCAATGAAAGTCAATTCTTGTGCAGGAACCAGGGAGGACTTCGGCACATTCACGAGGAACCCATGATGCGCCAGGACATGGCACACTTTCTGGACGTGCAACTCCGCCTTAGGAAGAGAAGAAGCAGAAATTAAAATGTCGTCCAGATAAGGAAAAACACTAATGCCCTCCCCATGCAAATGTCCAATAAGAGGAGCCAGAATCTTAGTAAAGATCCGGGGAGCAGAGCAGAGCCCAAAAGGCAATACCTGGAACTGGTAATGACGACCCTGCACACAAAACCGGAAAAACTTCTGAAAGTCCGGATGAAGAGGAACATGCAGGTAAGCATCCTTCAGGTCTATCGATGCAAGGAAATCTCCCTGAGACACCAGAGGAAAGATCAAAGGAAGGGAAACCATCTTGAACCGTTGGTGAGGGATGAAAGTATTTACCCACTTCAGGTCCATCACAGGCCGAAGATCCCCGGTGCGCTTGGACACCAGGAAAAGTATTGAATACACCCCTCTCCCCAACTGATCGAAGGGCACAGGAACGATCGCCTTCTTGACCACCAAGGAAGCAATGCCGTCCAAAAGAGCCAGCTTTTTCACAGGATCTCTGGGACAAGGAGTGGCCCGGAAACAGTCTGGGGGCATCTGGGCAAATCCAATGCGCAAACCCTCCGAGAGCACCTGAAGCACCCATTGGTCCGACACAGTCTCCCGCCAAGAGTCCAGGAAGCAAGCGAGGCGACCCCCAACCGGACCCACACCAGGAGCGACCCAGTCAGGATTTGGAAGCAGGAGCGGAGGAGGCAGAAGCGCCGGAGAACCGGGATTTATCAAAGGAGGGAGCACCCCGGCCACGCCCCCGACCACGAAAGGGCTGACCAGCCCGACCCCTCTTCGAAGCACCAAAAGACCGCTGTGAACCTGCCAGGACGGCCAGGAGCAAGCAGTTTACGGTCCTCTGCCGTTTTCTTCACCATTTCGTCAAGAGGTGAACCAAAAAGTTTACCACCAGAAAAAGGGATCTTCATAAGCAAGTTTTTCTGAGCAGCATCAGCCTTCCATGAACGGAGCCATAATTGACGCCTCGCAGCCACAGCGGACCCGGCCGCAGAAGCAGCAGCCCCCAGCGAATCAAAGGAGACATCCGACAGCAGACGAACCTGCTGCTCCATCATCGCCAGGGCAGAAGAAACATCCTCCCCCTGGTCCAACAACTCCGACAGAGACTGAAAATCCTTGAGCAAGGACTGGATAGTGTAAGATGAATAGGCCGCAGCCCTGATAGAAAAATTCGCAGCCGCAAAAGTGCGTTTCACAGCACCATCCACCTTACGGTCAACTGGGTCAGCAGGAGAAGAGTCCTCCGAGACAACCGACCCATGCGAAGACATGCTCGCCAACAAAGAGTCAACCTTCACAGAGGCAGGGTATTTCACTGCAAAATCCTGAAGAGGGTATCTCCTACTCAAGAAACGAGGAAACGAACCTTTGTCCACATCCTTCCATTCATTCTCCAGGACCTTCAATACAGAGGAATGGAGAGGCAAAGAATCAGGCTCAGGACGACGATATTGCGAAAACAGATCGTCCTCCAGAGGCACCACAGAAGCAGGGAACACCAAGTTTTCGCGAATGTGACCCAGCACCTCCTTCAGGTCGGCACCCTGCACAAAGCGACCCCTGACATCAACCTCCTCCTCATTTTCAGAATCAGCAGCAGCAGCAGCGCCATCAACCCTCGCCTTTTTAGGAGGAGGGACAGGTACATGACCCTGCAAAGCAGCAGATACAGCAGAATTGATCATCTGCTGCAAAATCTCCAAGGAAGGAACTTGCACCCCAGAACTGGAAGCCACATCCAAAGAATCAGGAGCCCCAAGACCAGAGGAAAGATCTATGACAGCCAGCCACGCAAAGGAACCAAATACAAACACAGGCAAAACGCAGAACAGCCCGTTAAATGAGGACCCGAGGTTGCTAAGCAACCAAACAAATCCCACCTCGAACCCAGTCGAAGGAATGAAAGGCAGCCGGAAGAGCCGCGCGCACCCAAAAGGAAAACAAACGAGGCACAGACCGCAGCGCGTCAACCTCCGAATGCGTCTCCAGCTGTGCAGAGACACGAAGAGGCCGAAACCACGCCGGTGCGAAGAGCGGCAGAAGGTAAGGGAGATCCAAAGGAAGCCTCCGGCTCCCAGAGATCACGCACCCGGTCGCGCAACGTCCGCTCAGCAGGACGCGCAGCCGGAAAAGGCAACAAAAAACGGCAAACAGGACACAAGGCGTCCCGCCCAAAAGTCAACCAGCCGTCAACAGAAAGCCACTCAAGTCCGCAGAAGCAGGACACGAGGCAGCCAGGCAATAGAAGGGGGAAACAAAACACAATAACAAGCATTTACAATGCAATAGGTCTCGCAGCATTAAAGTTTGAGCTATTGGCATTGTATATTACAATGTGTTGCATTAATTTGTTATCAAACTCTGAATAGTTTTATAAAGATTGATTGCAAACTGTCAAATGTTGCTGAATAGTAAGCAACGTTGTGAATAATATTGTTTGCTAGTCATCCTTGGGTACCAGAGTACTTCACTTGAGGCAGAGGTATTATCTTTAGACTACAGGTGCCGGTGCCGCTTGAGCTAGAAACAGGGCCAGCCACTCACTACTCTGCACTCTCTACTCACTACTCTGCACTCACTACTCACTACTCTGCACTCTCTACTCGGCACTCACTACTCACTACTCAGCACTCACTACTCACTACTCAGCACTCACTACTCACTACTCTGCACTCACTACTCACTACTCTGCACACTCACTCTGCACTCACTACTCTGCACACTCACTCTGCACTCACTACTCTACTCACTACTCTACTCACTACTCTACTCACTACTTTACTCACTACTCACTACTCTACTCACTACTCTACTCACTACTCTACTCACTACTCTGCACTCACTACTCACTACTCTACTCACTACTCACTACTCTACTCACTCTGCACTCACTACTCACTACTGTGCACTCACTACTCACTACTCTGCACTCACTACTCACCGCTCTGCACTCACTACTCACTGCTCTGCACTCACTACTCACTGCTCTGCACTCACTACTCACTACTCTGCACTCACTACTCACTACTCTGCACTCACTACTCACTACTCTGCACTCACTACTCACTACTCTGCACACTCACTCTGCACTCACTACTCTGCACACTCACTCTGCACTCACTACTCTGCACACTCACTCTGCACTCACTACTCTGCACACTCACTCTGCACTCACTACTCTGCACACTCACTCTGCACTCACTACTCTGCACTCACTACTCACTTACTACTTTTTAGTTCCATCTTTAGTGCCCTTTAGTACTCGGTGGTGAGTGTACAGCCTAGGAGGAGGCAGTGACCCCAGGGTGGGACCACTTCAGGCCTCTGGTGAAACTGGAAATCCCTGTGGTGTATTGCTGTGTGACACCAAGGGACCGGCAAAATGGAGTAGGGGGGTGGATGCCAGGCCTGCGTCTCTGAAGATATGACACTGCTCCCATGAACAAGATAGGGGACTTGACCATTGCTTGAAAGGGGTGTGCATAGTGGGGCATGGGGGTGACTTACAATATGTTACTGGGGAGGGAGGGCAGTGCGGGGCGTGAGGTTAGAGCCTTATGATGTTACTGTGAACCGGCAAGCACTGTGGGGCATGAGGTAAGTGGTTGACTTGCGATGTTCCTGTGGAGGGTTCTGCACTGTGGGGCTTGAGATGGGTGGTTGACTTACGATATGTTACTGTGGAGTGGCGTGCACTGTGGTAAATGAGAAGGTGCTGGCTTAGGATAGGTTCCTGAGGAGGAATGTGCGGCTGCGGTACACGAGAAGGGGCTGGCTTAGGATATGTTACAGGGAGCTCCGACAGACAGAACACCTATATGGTCTAAAGGACAGGTGGAGAATCGTCCGCCTTCATTGCCAATGTAAAGAGATGTGGGCTCTAGGTCCACATGCTAGACAAAAGAACAGACACATTTGGTTGGGGTAAATGGCCCGTGCCCTTTTATTGAAAGGGTCACCTGACCAGTGACGCTTGTGATGGATGGGTGTGGATGTTAGGGCAGCCTCAGGGGTGGGGCTACTTCACTATGCATCTAGAAGGACACTGCACCGGCCATATGTCTTCAGTGAGAGGCCTCCAGTAGCAGTTCTAAGATAGTGAGTTTGACTGATGTGAGATTTTTTTTTACCCATCCCAGAAAAGCTATCTTTGGAGATAAGTCTATACTTAGGCCAATTATTTTGAACGGAGTATGTTTCCCCCTGCTAGATACACAAAGTACACTTCATGTGCTCCTCGTGTATCAACGGTTATCAAGTTAAGCCCCTTTGTGTAGTGTTACAAGGGTGTTATGTGGGGCAGGTATCAATAGTGTAGTAGTCAGCTAACCTGTTTGTGAACGAGCGTATTCCCACAGATCAGTATCAGTTAATGGGTTGTCGAAATCGTGCTCTCAGCCCGCTCTGATGTGAGTTGCGCAGATGGGTTTATCTCCTGCATTTCCCTTTATATATTGGTGTGTAGCTTCCTGGAGTTTTTAACATTGCTAGTTGGAGGTGTCTAGAATGCTCCTGTTCCCAGGGGAAGTTGTGAGTTATCTGTTTACTTATAGATTTTTGCCTACGAAAGAAACATGCAGAGTGATGTTAACATTTCAAAGGGCAAGCAATTTTAAAGAGACATTGGGAGGGCAAACACGGAGAAAAAAAAACAAGGAAAAGAACAGAGTAAAAATAGGTAGAGAAAAGGGGAGAAGAATAAAGAGAAGTAACGGCAGAAAAAACTGAGTGGGGTGTGATAAAGAATAAATGCGGAACATAGTGGACAATGCCAAATGGGAGGAAAAGAATATATCACAGTATAAAGGAAGGAATGAGAGAAATCAAAAGATAGTTACCCAGGGGAAGGGTGAAAGGGGAGGCTGCAGACAAAAGGTAGACGCTTGAAATGAAGGGCAGAAATAAATACAAAGAAAGCAGAGGGAAAATGCAGAAATCTTGTGTGCTACAGGTAAAATATGAGTGGGATACAAGCAGACGGGTGATACGCTTAATGCACAGTAGTGTATGCAATCGACGCCCTACATCTCTAACCCTGGTGAAATAGTTCAGTGGTTAATATACTGCCTGCAGCCTTAAATGTGTAGGCTGTAGGTCACACGCCGACAACTCTTTGGTACCCCGGGGGTGTCAACTAGAGCTCAATTCTGTTTTTCCTGAGAAGTCCTGTCTCCTCGTGCTTTTGTCAGTCAGGCCCTCGAGCGCGCTCTCGTTTCTCCTCCCTCCTCCCCTTACCTCCTCCCGCAAGCTCGGCCCCTGCCTCCCACTGCTTTCCTCGGCAAGCCGCTCGGTGCCGCCCCCCTGCAGTCGGTGGAAGCGCACTGCAGCTGCCCCACTCCCCGCGCCTCTCGATGTGAGCCTCCCGGCGGAGCTCGCTCGCTCTCCCGGTTCCATTTCCGTGGGATCTGTTCCTTCACATCTCAGCGCGCATCCGGCTCGGCGCCGCTGGAAAGGTAAAGCCGCAGCCGGAGCTTGCGAGGGAGCTGGGCTGGTGTTCGGGGAGCAAGGATAGACGAGGGATTGCCCCAGGGGTGGAGGCGGGAAAAGAGGACACACGCAATGTAAATAAATCCACTTACCGTCATCTGCAATTTCACAAAGCACTTCCCAGGAGACAGCGCCTGGCCGCAGCGCTCGTTCGCGTGCGCGTGTCACTTTCAAATCGCCTCCAAGGCGAAGCGCGCGGCCAGGACTGTCTCCTGGGAAGCACACATGCCGACAAAAGGGGCTCGGCGGAGACGCGCTTCGCGCGGCTAGCCGAGACCTAAAAAACGAAGCACATGTAATGACGAAATATAAAAACGAACATAAGTCAGCACACAAGCAAACTAACTTCCCTCAACTAGATACCATAGGACAAGGGGAACCGCTAAAGCAGGAACCCAGCCCCACTCACCTGACCAGCAGGGAAAACACAGCACTCGGAGAAGTGCAGAAAAAAAGAACAGGTCGTGTTGGTGCTTCTGTGTCCCTTTATGGGATTGGCTGGAGCCACTGGGGGCCATATTGGAGGAGGGAGAGGGAGACTAGAGCGCTGTTTTTTTGTACTTGGAGTTCTGTGTGGAGCCTGAGGCTCATCTGTGAATACTGTGGCGAGGAAGACAGGACGAGGAGGTAATGAGCGTGAGACGCTTGCCTGCCAGCCTGAACCGGGGTGCAGGCATTTTTAAAAGGTTATTTATGGGCTTGGCATCGCGGTGCTATTTTGGGACACGCAAGCCTTCGTATGGTGCATATCTGGCCGCAGTACAGGTACAGCAGCGGGCTCGCAGGTCAGCACAAGTCAGGCTTCTCTGTGCCTTTATCTGCATCATAAACAACCCCCACTTCCCCATAGACTATAGAACAAGTCGCAGATACTTCACGGGTTTGCACAGGTTCCAACAATGTATACGCGTGTTTTATAGCGGCAACATGGCAGTATGCACAGCTTCATGTAAGCAGAAATCAGCCTCGAAATAGTGGCTGTGATTATGCTTCGCAATTTCATGTGCAAGAATGGAAGTTGTTCTCCTTTTCATAAAGCGCCAAGATACCCTTTTTCTAGTTTCAAGGTGGATACTTTTATACTTTGCTTCTTTATTCATGTACTCTTTATTAATCTGTTAATATTTCATTTTCTAAGGTGCCAGACCCCCTGAGTAAGGCTTCGCGGACCCTCAGCTGTCGCCGGACCACAGGTTAAGAATCGTAGTTTCATATGAGAGCTGTAACCAAACATATGATTTCCAAGTGAAATGAATGCCATCTGAGAAACTCTGTCTGTGCCATTATGCCAGAGATGTGAGGATCCGCCACTGACTGACAAGCTTTCTCCATTTCCTCAGTGAAGACCAAAGACGCAACAGCCCAGCCCACCTATGGTTTTTTTAAGGCTCTTCACTCAGAGGCTGAAGCAATTGTATGACTTTCTTTTGTACGATTTTAATCTGTTTTAATTATTTAGAGTCATCTAAGACAGGTGACGAGGACTAGCTCCCGCCGGCCCAGTGCCAGTATGCCCGCCATAATTTAAGATTGCTGCTGCTCCAATTGACATTTCGAATGAAAGTGCTTCTGCTGACAAGGCACTGGGCCTTTTGTCATAAATGTAATGACAGGTGGTCCCCTTTGCCATCGTGGGTCACACGGCATTCTTCATGTTCTGAGAAGCAAACTCTCAAGGTGTTTTTTCCATGCCCTCGGATGCCATTGATTATTTTTTTAGCCCAGGACTGCTGCGAATCGCATGACGGCCATAGCAGAAAAACACATGTCAGAAGCGGTGGTTAATTTGAGCCTGGTGGTTTCCAATGCACGGCATCGGCACTTTATGGTCAGCACCAGCACTTATGAAAGCCTGCCACATGGAGGTGCTGTCTGTTTTTAATTTACAGATGAGCAAAACAGTTATTTATTAATTTAATGTACATAAAACATTACAAATACCTGCCGTCCAAGCCATTCTTTTGGCTTTGGGGGTCTGGAATATTCAGAATGTTCACACTTGTAGGAGTATGATGGTTAGTAGTTGAGTTGGTATGTTATGTTATGTTATGATTTTATTTATATAGCGCACGGCTACTCAACAAGAGTGTCCCGGCGCTTTCAGAGGGCGGCTCAGCAGTTAAAAAAACATAACAGAGAACAGACAAAAAAAAAAAAAAAATTAGGTGAAAAGAAAAATAGCCTAAAGATTAAAAAGCCAGGTCTTCAGGTTTTTCCTGAACAGGAGCAGGCTCGGAATGCTGCGTAGAGCAAGGGGCAAAGAGTTCCACAACTGGGGGGCCTTAAAGCTGAAAGAACGGCCCCCGATGCGAGCCTTCCTCACACGGGGCACCACGGCAAGGAACAAAGATTCCGACCGCAAGGAGCGGGCCGGACGGTAGAAGGCCAGTCTGCGCTGCAGATACTTAGCACCGGAGCCAGAAAGTGCCTTATGCACCAACGTCAGCGTTTTGAACATTATCCGCTTTCGGATAGGGAGCCAGTGGAGTGACTGTAGCACCCCCGATGTTCTTGCCCGCCTAGGAAGGCCGTAGATGGCGCGAGCCGCAGAGTTCTGCGCCACCTGCAGCCTTTGGATCAGATACTCCGGAAGCCCTAAATAGAGAGCATTAGCGTAGTCCAGTCTAGATCCTATAAGAGCTTGGACAATGATCTTCCTATGCTCCTCTGTGAGCAGGGGTAGGAACTTCCGGAGCATCTTAAGGATGCCAAAGCAGGTGCCCGTCAGACCAAGAATGTGCGATCTGAACGTGAGGTCATTATCGACCTTGACACCAAGATTTTTGGCAGCCACAGACGGCTGGGCGGGGGGGCACATGTCAGCCGGCCACCAGTCACGCCATTCCGGTTCCGACGCGCACCCAAAAAGCAGAACCTCTGATTTACTAGAGTTGGCCTTAAGACCATTCTGCTGAAACCAGCCAAAGACCCTCTTCAGACAACCCTGAATGCTCTCACCGTCGAATGATTGATCTTTCCTGCAGGTGAAGAGAAGCTGCGTGTCGTCCGCGTAGGACACGATCTGGGCCCCCGAGGCCTCCACGAGTTCCGCCAGAGGGGTCATAAAGATGTTAAAAAGGGTCGGGCTCAACACAGAGCCCTGTGGGACCCCGACTCCCAGTGGCGGCATCTCAGCGGAGCTCGAAGTAGCCCAGACCGTTTGTCGACGGTCCTACAAAAATGAGGTGAACCATTGGAACACCGTCCCCCTCAGACCGATGTCATAGAGTCTGGAGAGTAAAGCCTCGTGGGGGACGGTGTCGAAGTCCAACATGACAAGCACAGCCTTCCCCCCTGCATCCAGAGTCTCGCGGATGACCTCTGACACCTCGAGGAGTGCCGTCTCTGTACTCAGATTAGGCCGAAAGCCGGATTGCGAGGGATGCAGGAGATCATTGGACTCGAGGAAACCCGAGAGCACGCCATGCACGTGCTTCTCCGTGAGCTTCGCAAGAGCCGGCAGAAGAGAGATTGGCCGATAGTTGGCCAGAACCCCGGGATCCAATCCCGGCTTTTTGAGGAGGGGGATCACCATCGCCCTTTTCCAGGACAGAGGGAGCCGCCCCTCTCTCAAAGATGAATTCAGGAGAGGATTCACCAGGGGGTTGAACAGCGGCGCCATCCTGGCCAAAAGTTTGGCCGGGCAGGGATCGAGTGGCGACCCAGACTTGAGCGTGGCCAACAGTGCAAGGGAAGCATCTGGGGAGACCGACGGAAACTCCGCCAGAAATACATCTGGCGTAGCCGATGGAATACGTCCCTTCCCGATGCCGCCAGCCCCATCCGCAGACTCCACAGAAAAGGAGGCCTGGATCATTCTGATTTTATCAGTGAAAAACCTAGCCAGGTCACTGACCCAGGTCTCAGATGGAACAGCTTGCTGAAGATTCGACCTGGGGGCTGTGAACTCCCTAACCACTGTAAAAATCTCCTTGCAGGAGTTGGCGGCCGCCTCGATCCTCCTGGCGAAGTACTCTTTTTTTGCGCACAGAATGTTATGATGGTACGCTTTAACCGCCAACCGATAGGTGCGTCTGGCCTCCGCGTCGTACTGAGAGCGCCATGCCCTCTCCGCAACCTTGCACAAGCTGCGTTCAGTACGCAGCGCCCCGGTATACCACGGCGCAGACTGTCGCTCACCCCCTGATCGAAGAGCTCTTACAGGGGCCAGGTCATCCAACCTCTCTAGCAGCCATGCTTGCAGAGTCTCCGTGTCCCGGTCCAAGTCACCCACGATAGGACAGGGATGGTCAGCAAATACCTGCTCAAGCAGATCCGGCGTGACTCTATGTAACCCCCTCGAAGCGGGTCCAGAATGGATCGGAGCGCTGCCAGATGGCAGATCACTCCCTTGAATGGAAAATCTGGCCAGTCTATGATCTGACCAAAGTACAGGGAGGAGTTCTATATTCACCAGGGGAACAGAGGAGAACACCTGATCTAATGTATGCCCTTGCTCATGAGTCGAGCCCGACAACGAAGGAGCGAGACCCAAAGGAGTGGTAATGTCAAACAATTTATTTGAATTCGCGTCTCCCACAGTGTCCAGATGAAAATTAAAATCACCCGCCAGCAGGCAATGCTGAGCAGACAAGGCCAGTCTGGGTAGAATCTCCTGGAGGTCCTCAAAGAAAGAGCCCGCCGACCCAGGAGGCCTATAAACCAGCAGGCCCTTCAAGGCTTGGTGAGGGGACAGCCTGATGGCAAAGGCAAGGGACTCAGAACCTGCTATCGTCTCCGTAGGGAGGATAGAACACGGGGCGCTTTTCTTGACCACCACCGCCACTCCACCACCTCTTCCCTTGGCTCTATCCTGACGGAAGATGTTGTAATCCGGAGGGATAGCCGCCAAGATGTCCGGGTTGGACGACTCCCCCAACCAGGTTTCGGTCAGAAGGAGGCATAAAGGTTTCTCCCTGACCAGAAGGTCGTAAATGTCGAGGGCATGTCTACCTAATGAACGAGTGTTCAGCAAAAGGCACAGATGGTTCACCTGCCCCTCGGCAGACCGCTGGACGGGGGAAGGTCCAAAGGTAGGGGACCAGCCGCAAGCAGGGCAGCAATGCTTACCCCTATGTCGGCCAGGAAACACCGATCGGCACGAGCAAGAATAGGATTGCAGGGAGCGTAGAATCATTGACGAATAGCAAATCATGCTGCTCGCCAAGCCAGAGTTCCGCCCCGCTCTGCCGCCTCCGAGGCGCTGACGGGCGCAGACGGGCTGACTCAGGCGAGACTCCGGCACTAGGGACGGCGCTCCCGCAAACGCGACCGCTAACGCGGTAGAGCGTCCTTTTCCTTTTATGTGGTCCACTAGAGCTCTCTCACCGCTCTGGGCCACACTCAAGATGGCCGCCGTGTAAAGATTTCCCAATCCCCGAATGAAGCCCAATAAAGCCCGAAAACGGCCGCTAGAGCCGTGAAAAGATGGCGAAAATGCGTGCAGGAGTGCTAGGGGTGTGTTGTCTGCATTACAGAATGGAAAATTTTTTTTTTTAAAAAGACGATTTTTGCTTAAAAAAGCTTCAAACAGCTCACAAGAACAGCAATTTAAGATAGCCCTAGGCAGGTAGCGCTTCCAGGTCGTATTTGCCACAGAATCTCGCGAGCGCTGACACAGGGCTCCTTTTATGGGGTCCACTAGAGCTCTCTCACCGCTCTGGGCCACACTCAAGATGGCCGCCGTGTAAAGATTTCCCAATCCCCGAATGAAGCCCAATAAAGCCCGAAAACGGCCGCTAGAGCCGTGAAAAGATGGCGAAAATGCGTGCAGGAGTGCTAGGGGTGTGCTGTCTGCATTACAGAATGGAAAAAACAATTTTTTTAAAAAGACGATTTTTGCTTAAAAAAGCTTCAAACAGCTCACAAGAACAGCAATTTAAGATAGCCCTAGGCAGGTAGCGCTTCCAGGTCGTATTTGCCACAGAATCTCGCGAGCGCTGACACAGGGCTCCTTTTATGGGGTCCACTAGAGCTCTCTCACCGCTCTGGGCCACACTCAAGATGGCCGCAGTGTAAAGATTTCCTAATCCCCGAATGAAGCCCAATAAAGCCCGAAAACGGCCGCTAGAGCCGTGAAAAGATGGCGAAAATGTGTGCAGGAGTGCTAGGGGTGTGCTGTCTGCATTACAGAATGGTACCGTTGGTACAGTTGGTACCGTCATTGGCAGCACTGGCAGGGGTTATGGGTGGGGCAAGCTGCAGTGGCCGGTCCCCTGATGACGGCCATGGCACTTTTTTTTTTACACAACTTAAGTACTGGTCGGAAGGCCTGGCATGGGACTGGAAAGGCATGACAGAGCCATCATGGAGTGAGCATGCACTCTCCCTAGGTTGCACAGATGGGCATCCTGCAGTTCCATCATTCACCCGGTCTGGCTAATCTGCCTCACATGGGAAACGGGTTATCGCCCTGCTGTGCCCCGGAACCCACTGCCGCCGCTGCTGCTGCTGCTGTGAGGGAGGCGAGCTCTCGGAGCAACTATCTGTAGTTTTGGCTCTGGAAGCGTCAGTGGTGATTTTGTAAGGGAAAGGAGCGGAGCCTGCTAAATGTAGACATTGGGCGGCAGTGAGATGGACTGCGCTTGGGCCTGGGTGCAGCGTTGCCTCCAGGGGCCATGGAATGCCCTGGTTGAGGTTGGTGGTTCTGTTGGGGGTCTCTGCTGTTGCCAGAGAAGCAGTCGTGTCCGGCATGACTCGTAGGTAGGCGAGGGCGGAAGTAGGAGTCGCACAGGTTTGCTGGGGATGGCGGCGGGACAGGTTTAACTAAAATGTAAAAAAAGAAACGTACCTTCACAGGCAGCCTCCCTCCCCTAGGCCAATCACAACGTTGCAATGGCAGCATTGTGATTGGCGGGCAATATCCATGCAGCCTACATTGGGCAAGCCACTCCTCCCCTACTTTCGAGCAGACCGTCTCACCCGCCCGCCCCCAACAAAACCCTTCTGCTTTCTAGCAGTGCAAGAAGCAGAAACATAAAATGGTAGTTTTACCATTTATGTTTCCGCTTCTCGCACTGAGAGAAAGCAGTGTGGCAAAGCTCCGCCTCCATAATGGAGGAGCCGCGCCTGCAGAAAAGAGACTGCGCGGGAAAGACCTACTGAAAAAAAAAACACTGTAGTGAGAAGATGGGCGGCAGGAGTCTGGGATGGCAGGATCCTCCCCTGACCGACTTTCCTTTGCCACATGAAATTTCTCTTCTACTGTTCCCTGTGACCCGCTCCTACTCCTTTTAACTCTCTACCCCCCCCAACAGTGGGGAGGGCCCTGGAGATCGAACTGGGAGAAGCATTGATAGCACACATGTAAGTGAGTGAGGATGATGGGGCAATGTATGAAAAATAAGAAAACCACATCCATGAGCAGGCGCGCAACCTGAATGTTGAATGAGAGAAGTCCGGTTGGCTCCCAAGATTATTAAGCCATCACTAGTAGGAGAGAAGAATAGCAGTGCATATTTACTGAGAGGGAGCTTTCCCCTCTTTAATTGTGCAGTGAATATGGACTGGGATGGGTTATTTCCTTCTCTCCCCAAGATGCAGATGTCCAAATGCCCTGTGAATGTATGACTACGATGATGTACCGAAGCTTGCATGATATGTGAAGGGAAGCTCATCTGAGTTTTAAGGAGTATTGATACTATTCCACAATTGCCACACTGTCATGGCTTGTCACAGATGCATCCTTTCACTGTAATTTCCATCTGGGCTAGGCATTATTGAGCACACCTTTCACCTTTGCTCAAGGCATTGCCACTCAGGATGTCATCCCTGTTGTGTGACAGGAATTGTGCCACCCAGGATTGTGGCTGTCACATGTATGCTGCCCAGTTGTTATCCCCCATCTTTAGCAAAGCCAAACCTCTCCCCATGTGAGCCACACAACATCGGAAACCATATGCCCCATCAGAGTGTCAGGCTTCATCAGGATTCAAGGATCTACTGCAAGATTCAAGGATTTGGGGATTCAAGGATCTGTTGAAATAGTCAGAAATCCCCCAGTCTACAGACACCACACTTAGGGGTGGGCAGGTGCTTCGCTTTCCTCCATGTTGATGAGAGGAAACCTCTGCTTGGGCTCTGCTCTTCACCTGTGTTCCTCTGCTTGGGATCTGCTCTTCACCAGAGTCCCTGCCTCTGCAGTTGAGATCATCTTCAAATCAGTCATCAAGAACATCTTTCCAGAAGTTTTCTGCCCGTGGCGTGTTGTGAAATTCCTTCTGGAGCATCACCTCAAAGATTTTCCTTGTATCATTGGAATTATTCAACCTTTCCAAGAGTGGTCTTCAGAGGGCTCAAAGTGGCATTAACTAGGGAGAGTTAAATGTTACTTGTGTAAACAGTGGGACTCCTGTTGGGCCACTTGTAGTGTTCACTTGGTACTGGGATTCTGTTTCACCCTCAGGGGCGGCTCGCCTAAACGGCTCCAGGGCTACGCCCTCCTAGTTTTCTGGACCATTTTAATTTCTAGTATACAAAGAGTGAATAATAAATATTATCCTCTCTTGGTACAAAAAAACGCCGTCCAGCAGCGACCTGAAGCAGCTTGATGTAGCACAGACTAATTGCTGGCGCAGGCGCACAAAGAGCACCTGCACCAGCCATCAGAGATTATCCAGGGCTGGTGAAACCCCCAGCTCTGGCCTCAGGCACGCCTCTGTGCCTCCCCTATCTGTTACGTTTACAGCGTCACAGATCAAGGTTGATACGGGCGCTGCTGACTAAAGCCCTGTAGTGCCCGTGGCTACGTGCCAATCAGCCTTCACCCCACCCTTTCTCCACTTGTAACAGAGTGGGGAAAAGGTGGGGTGAAATAGGAGCCACAAACTTCGAGTCTGCAACTGCGCAGGCTCGAACTTCAAAGTTTAAGTTTTAACTTCGTCCCATTGGGAGAAGCTGGCGCCATGCAGAAGGTTATGAAGACCTGGAATTATAAAATTATTGTGAGTGACCGGGTTTCACTAATGCGCGCTTGTGTCCGGGCCGACAGGGTGAGGGATGTAACTAGAGACCTGGTACTCAAGCTGATATGCACTGCTCTCCCTTCTTAGTTTGCGATCTCAGATAGACAGTGACTTCCCACTAAACTCCCTTGTGAGAATAGTCTGGGAGCAACTAACACTTGCGTGGCAGTGTGTCCTGCAGCAGCTACAGTTCCTCAATAGAATGGCAATGGATAGTTTTTTTATTATTTAACAAACTTCTACTGTACCCTTTGTAAGCCTATATAGCCTGCTTTTACATAAGCATAAAGGCCTTTGGGAGGAAGGAGTGGAAGGGGGTTAAGGGTGGAGAGAGTAGACCACAAACTCAGTGTTGTGTGTAAAAGGCCGCTTTATTGAAACAGGTGCGCATAACATTACATATGCAAATGCCTTACAAAACTAAACCTCACTAACCAACCATATACCTGACGCTTGGCCCCGCCCCTAAAATGTCCTTGGCCCCGCCCCCACCCAGACATTACAACATTACAACAATACACATCAATGCAACAAAATATAACCCCCCAACTTCAACCAATCTGTTAACCAACCTCCCCTGCCTGCTTCTTTACCATTGTCAAACCTCGAACATGAATAATCTAAATATAACATATCTTGCCTACCCTTTCCCTGTCGATAACCAAAATCCAACAATAACCAAAACCTCTTACAACCCTGGCAAACTTCAAATAACCCCCGCCACCCAGAAAGAAGGGGGGGAGAAAAACTACCCCCCCCCTTTCTGCCCTCCCAACTAGGCTAGATGCTGTCCTCCTAACCGAAATGCACCTGCACTTGCAAACATCTTGCCAACACTTCCCTAATCTCGAGTAGATAGAGGTCCATGCCAAGCCTGGACAAATGTTCCCTGTCATCCCTGAAAAATTCAACTGCTTCAAAATGTAGCTTCCTGTGTGCAGCTCTCCCGAAACCCAGGTGACGACAAAACAGAGATTTCAGAGTTCACCTTCCTCTGTGCCCTATCAATGGCCCTCGGGTTCAAAGCACCCTTCCACAGCCTGAGCGGAACCAACTCTGCCCACAAAACGTGGCACCCAGTCCAGTGCTCCTTAATCTTGACAAGTCTTTCTTCATGGCCCTCATCAATACCACACCCTTTACACTGCCCAGATAGTTCTCACCTAGGTGAATCAGCAACACATCCGGGCACTGGCCCCAAACCATCCATTTATAAAGGCACGGTATCAGTTCTTTCCACAACATCCCTCCTTTACCCTTCCAAACAATTTTAAACACACTGTCATTAACACCCAACATTGCACAAAAGTAAGAACAATTGTTACTTACCTGTAAACAGGTGGTTCTCCAGTATTGGTGTCTTTCATAGATTCACATGCTTGAATATTCCCCGTCGTCGGAGTGGGAGTCCCACGGTAAATAAAATAGCAATAATATACTAAATATATATATATAAACATATATACATATATATATATATATAATCAGAAGAAAAAACCTGAAATATGTATTAGAAAAGGCATAAACTGCCTACCCAAAATTCTACATAGGAATGCATGGGGAAGGAAAAGACCATATGCAGCCTATCCTTGTCATTATGTTAGTCCAAACTGCAGCCAATCAGGCGACAGCAGCCCTCTAGAACCTTCTCCTCAGAGCTCAGCACCTCAGAGTTTCGTAGCACAAGAGTGACCAAAGAGTCTATGAGGAGAAGAGAGCCTCTGAGGGGAGGAGGGAGGGCCGCATGTGAATCTATGAAAGACACCAATACTGGAGAACCACCTGTTTACAGGTAAGTAACAATTGTTCTTCTCCAGTATTGGGGTGTCTTTCATACATTCACATGCTTGAATATAGAATAGATAGCAGTCAGTACCAAGGAAAAGTTTCCATAATCACAATGCATAACAAAAGGCTGAACATTTATGTGTATGGAGCACATATATAACAGTCAATAAGCATTTGGAAACTAATAGGAGGAGGGTAGAACAGAGGCTCACCTTATTGAAAAAGATTACGAAGCACAGCTTGTCCTACTGCGGTATCCCCTTCATTCATGGCACCCAGACAGTAGTGTTTCGTGAACGTGTGCCTGCTGGACCACGTGGCTGCTCTGCAAATCTAATGCAGCGGGACACCGGCAAAAAGTGCAGTAGATCTGGTGGAATGGGCCCTTAATGAAGACTGCAAAGGTTTGCCTGCTTTTTGATGGCAGAAAGCAATAGCTGAAGACACCCAGCGGGCTATTGTAGGTTTGGTGACTGGACGTCCCTTGTGAAAGCGGCCATAGGCTACGAAGAGTTGGTCAGATTTGTGGAACTGGGCCGTTCTGCTGATGTAGAACTTCAAGCACCGCTTAATGTCTAAGGAATGCAAGCGTTGTTCCGCAGGAGACTGCGGGTTAGCAAAGAAAGTCTTCAGAATAACAGGTTCATTGATGTGGAAATCTGAAGGTACTTTAGGAAGAAAAGTAGGGTTAGTGCGTAGCAGCACACAATCCGACTGAAACTGAAGAAAAGGTGGTTTGATCGTGAATGCATGAATGTCACTCACTCGACGGGAAGACGTCAATGCAAGAAGAAGAGCAACCTTCCAGGTTATGTACTTGAGGTCAGCTCTATGTATTGGTTCAAATGGTGCATTCATTAATTGTGCCAAAACAATGTTGAGGTGTCACGCAGGAGGAGGGCACCCAATTGGTGGAAATTTACGAAATAGTCCCTTGAAAAATTGGCGTATAATCCTAGAGGAACAGAGGGAGGTGGAGCCATCGTGGCGGAAGCGTGAAATTGCCGCCAGAAAAACTCTTAAAAGTAGCATGAGACAATCCTGACTGAGCCAATTGAAAGAAGAAAGGGAGGAGCTGAGCAGGCGTTGCACGCAAGGGATGCACACCGGCAGCAGCACACCAATGGCAGAAACGTTCCCATTTCAACTTGTAAGTCTTTATAGTTGAAGGAGCTCTGGCCTGAGCAAGGATGTCTCGACATTCTTGAGGAATGGTTGGATGTGCAAATTCACAGTGTTCAGGTTCCAGGCTGATAAGCTCAGAGAAGAGGGGTCCGGATGGTAGATGAGACCCCTGTCCATGGAAAGAAGATCCATCCGGGGATGAAGAAGGATGGGCTCGCATTGGGACAGAAGGAGCAACTCTGAGAACCATGCCTGTCGTGGCCACCTGGGAGCAATGAGAAGGATGTGGCAGGGTTCTCTCCGTATCTTCCAAAGCACCCGAGGCACCAGAGGGATTGGAGGAAAGGCATAAGCAAACAGATTTGACCAGTTAATCAAAAGGGCATTGCCCTGTGACCCTTCGTGGGGATGCCAACGTGCGTAAGCTGGGCATTTGCGATTCTCCGGCGTTGCAAAGAGATCCAGTGTTGGGCGACCCCAGCGACGAAAGATCATGTCGAGTGTTGGTTGATGTAGCTCCCACTCGTGGGTTGATGATCGGGATCTGCTTAGGGAATCCCGGGAGATGAACTGCGGTGATCGTGATTTGGTGATTGAGTGACCAGTCCCAAATTGCCTGTGCCAGGCGAGACAGTACCGGAGATTTCGTTCCGCCCTGCTTGTTTATGTAGTGCATGCAGGTTGTGTTGTCTTTTTGTATAAGGACAGACTCTCCTTGCAGCACGGGTTGAAACGACTTCGGCGCTAGGAAAATAGCCATGAGCTCCAATTTGTTGATGTGCCAGGTTTTCTGATGTACCGACCACTTTCCTTTTATGGACAGGTCCTGGAGGTGCGCTCCCCATCCCTCCAGAGATGCATCTGTTGTGAGCGTAAGATCTGGAGTGTATGATAGGAACGACATCCCTGCTGCAAGATGCAATGGCTGTGTCCACCATTGGAGCGCTGCTTTCATGCGGGTCGTGAAAGAAATCAGATCGTTGAAGGATCCGGTGACTTGACGCCACTGCCCGTCTAATTCTTCTTGAATAGGACGTGTCCGTAGTCTGCAATGTGGGATGAGTGTGATGCACGATGATGCCATCCCTAGAAATGACAAAAAACACACTTGATGGACAGAATGTAGAACAATGTCATACATTCACCCCAGTACAATGATCTGGGCCTAAATCCATCGTTTTTTTGCACTCCACACCACCCTGGGTTAGACACTGGCTATATGCAAATCAGCTCTGACCCTGCGCCTCATGGGAACAGTCCAGTCCGAACTACCAAGCCATGTCTTTCCCAGACCGGAATCAAGCATCCAAGGACCGGTTTCTGGCTATCAGCCTTCATTCAGCCTGGATAGCTTGACTCCAGTGGTGTGGAGAGCCTGGGACTCACGTCTGAGCATACCCAGCCCACTCGGGGTGAAAATTGCAAAAAACACAGTTGATGGACAGAATGTAGAACAATGTCATACATTCACCCCAGTACAATGATCTGGGCCTAAATCCATCGTTTTTTTGCACTCCACACCACCCTGGGTTAGACACTGGCTATATGCAAATCAGCTCTGACCCTGCGCCTCATGGGAACAGTCCAGTCCGAACTACCAAGCCATGTCTTTCCCAGACCGAATCAAGCATCCAAGGACCGGTTTCTGGCTATCAGCCTTCATTCAGCCTGGATAGCTTGACTCCAGTGGTGTGGAGAGCCTGGGACTCACGTCTGAGCATACCCAGCCCACTCGGGGTGAAAATTGCAAAAAACACAGTTGATGGACAGAATGTAGAACAATGTCATACATTCACCCCAGTACAATGATCTGGGCCTAAATCCATAGTTTTTTTGCACTCCACACCACCCTGGGTTAGACACTGGCTATATGCAAATCAGCTCTGACCCTGCGCCTCATGGGAACAGTCCAGTCCGAACTACCAAGCCATGTCTTTCCCAGACCGAATCAAGCATCCAAGGACCGGTTTCTGGGTATCAGCCTTCATTCAGCCTGGATAGCTTGACTCCAGTGGTGTGGAGAGCCTGGGACTCACGTCTGAGCATACCCAGCCCACTCGGGGTGAAAATTGCAAAAAACACAGTTGATGGACAGAATGTAGAACAATGTCATACATTCACCCCAGTACAATGATCTGGGCCTAAATCCATTGTTTTTTTGCACTCCACACCACCCTGGGTTAGACACTGGCTATATGCAAATCAGCTCTGACCCTGCGCCTCATGGGAACAGTCCAGTCCGAAGTACCAAGCCATGTCTTTCCCAGACCGGAATCAAGCATCCAAGGACCGGTTTCTGGCTATCAGCCTTCATTCAGCCTGGATAGCTTGACTCCAGTGGTGTGGAGAGCCTGGGACTCACGTCTGAGCATACCCAACCCACTCGGGGTGAAAATTGCAAAAAACACAGTTGATGGACAGAATGTAGAACAATGTCATACATTCACCCCAGTACAATGATCTGGGCCTAAATCCATCGTTTTTTTTGCACTCCACACCACCCTGGGTTAGACACTGGCTATATGCAAATCAGCTCTGACCCTGCGCCTCATGGGAACAGTCCAGTCCGAACTACCAAGCCATGTCTTTCCCAGACCGGAATCAAGCATCCAAGGACCGGTTTCTGGCTATCAGCCTTCATTCAGCCTGGATAGCTTGACTCCAGTGGTGTGGAGAGCCTGGGACTCACGTCTGACATTGTTCTACATTCTGTCCATCAACTGTGTTTTTTGCAATTTTTACCCCGAGTGGGCTGGGTATGCTCAGACGTGAGTCCCAGGCTCTCCACACCTCTGGAGTCAAGCTATCCAGGCTGATGAAGGCCGATAGCCAGAAACCGGTCCTTGGATGCTTGATTCCGGTCTGGGAAAGACATGGCTTGGTAGTTCGGACTGGACTGTTCCAATGAGGCACAGGGTCAGAGCTGATTTGCATATAGCCAGTGTCTAACCCAGGGTGGTGTGGAGTGCAAAAAAACGATGCATTTAGGCCCAGATCCTTGTACTGGGGTGAATGTATGACATTGTTCTACATTCTGTCCATCAACTGTGTTTTTTGCAATTTTTACCCCGAGTGGGCTGGGTATGCTCAGACGTGAGTACCAGGCTCTCCACACCTCTGGAGTCAAGCTATCCAGGCTGATGAAGGCTGATAGCCAGAAACCGGTCCTTGGATGCTTGATTCCGGTCTGGGAAAGACATGGCTTGGTAGTTCGGACTGGACTGTTCCCATGAGGCACAGGGTCAGAGCTGATTTGCATATAGCCAGTGTCTAACCCAGGGTGGTGTGGAGTGCAAAAAAACGATGGATTTAGGCCCAGATCCTTGTACTGGGGTGAATGTATGACATTGTTCTACATTCTGTCCATCAACTGTGTTTTTTGCAATTTTTACCCCGAGTGGGCTGGGTATGCTCAAACGTGAGTCCCCGGCTCTCCACACTTCTGGAGTCAAGCTATCCAGGCTGATGAAGGCTGATAGCCAGAAACCGGTCCTTGGATGCTTGATTCCGGTCTGGGAAAGACATGGCTTGGTAGTTCGGACTGGACTGTTCCCATGAGGCACAGGGTCAGAGCTGATTTGCATATAGCCAGTGTCTAACCCAGGGTGGTGTGGAGTGCAAAAAAATGATGGATTTAGGCCCAGATCCTTGTACTGGGGTGAATGTATGACATTGTTCTACATTCTGTCCATCAACTGTGTTTTTTGCAATTTTTACCCCGAGTGGGCTGAATATGCTCAGACGTGAGTCCCAGGCTCTCCACACCTCTGGAGTCAAGCTATCCAGGCTGATGAAGGCTGATAGCCAGAAACCGGTCCTTGGATGCTTGATTCCGGTCTGGGAAAGACATGGCTTGGTAGTTCGGACTGGACTGTTCCCATGAGGCACAGGGTCAGAGCTGATTTGCATATAGCCAGTGTCAAACCCAGGGTGGTGTGGAGTGCAAAAAAACGATGGATTTAGGCCCAGATCCTTGTACTGGGGTGAATGTATGACATTGTTCTACATTCTGTCCATCAACTGTGTTTTTTGCAATTTTTACCCCGAGTGGGCTGGGTATGCTCAGACGTGAGTCCCAGGCTCTCCACACCTCTGGAGTCAAGCTATCCACGCTGATGAAGGCTGATAGCCAGAAACCGGTCCTTGGATGCTTGATTCCGGTCTGGGAAAGACATGGCTTGGTAGTTCGGACTGGACTGTTCCCATGAGGCACAGGGTCAGAGCTGATTTGCATATAGCCAGTGTCTAACCCAGGGTGGTGTGGAGTGCAAAAAAACGATGCATTTAGGCCCAGATCCTTGTACTGGGGTGAATGTATGACATTGTTCTACATTCTGTCCATCAACTGTGTTTTTTGCAATTTTTACCCCGAGTGGGCTGGGTATGCTCAGACGTGAGTCCCAGGCTCTCCACACCTCTGGAGTCAAGCTATCCAGGCTGATGAAGGCTGATAGCCAGAAACCGGTCCTTGGATGCTTGATTCCGGTCTGGGAAAGACATGGCTTGGTAGTTCGGACTGGACTGTTCCCATGAGGCACAGGGTCAGAGCTGATTTGCATATAGCCAGTGTCTAACCCAGGGTGGTGTGGAGTGCAAAAAAACGATGGATTTAGGCCCAGATCCTTGTACTGGGGTGAATGTATGACATTGTTCTACATTCTGTCCATCAACTGTGTTTTTTGCAATTTTTACCCCGAGTGGGCTGGGTATGCTCAGACGTGAGTCCCAGGCTCTCCACACCTCTGGAGTCAAGCTATCCAGGCTGATAGCCAGAAACCGGTCCTTGGATGCTTGATTCCGGTCTGGGAAAGACATGGCTTGGTAGTTCGGACTGGACTGTTCCCATGAGGCACAGGGACAGAGCTGATTTGCATATAGCCAGTGTCTAACCCAGGGTGGTGTGGAGTGCAAAAAAACGATGGATTTAGGCCCAGATCCTTGTACTGGGGTGAATATATGACATTGTTCTACATTCTGTCCATCAACTGTGTTTTTTGCAATTTTTACCCCGAGTGGGCTGGGTATGCTCAGACGTGAGTCCCAGGCTCTCCACACCTCTGGAGTCAAGCTATCCAGGCTGATGAAGGCTGATAGCCAGAAACCGGTCCTTGGATGCTTGATTCCGGTCTGGGAAAGACATGGCTTGGTAGTTCGGACTGGACTGTTCCCATGAGGCACAGGGTCAGAGCTGATTTGCATATAGCCAGTGTCTAACCCAGGGTGGTGTGGAGTGCAAAAAAACGATGCATTTAGGCCCAGATCCTTGTACTGGGGTGAATGTATGACATTGTTCTACATTCTGTCCATCAACTGTGTTTTTTGCAATTTTTACCCCGAGTGGGCTGGGTATGCTCAGACGTGAGTCCCAGGCTCTCCACACCTCTGGAGTCAAGCTATCCAGGCTGATGAAGGCTGATAGCCAGAAACCGGTCCTTGGATGCTTGATTCCGGTCTGGGAAAGACATGGCTTGGTAGTTCGGACTGGACTGTTCCCATGAGGCACAGGGTCAGAGCTGATTTGCATATAGCCAGTGTCTAACCCAGGGTGGTGTGGAGTGCAAAAAAACGATGGATTTAGGCCCAGATCCTTGTACTGGGGTGAATGTATGACATTGTTCTACATTCTGTCCATCAACTGTGTTTTTTGCAATTTTTACCCCGAGTGGGCTGGGTATGCTCAGACGTGAGTCCCAGGCTCTCCACACCTCTGGAGTCAAGCTATCCAGGCTGATGAAGGCTGATAGCCAGAAACCGGTCCTTGGATGCTTGATTCCGGTCTGGGAAAGACATGGCTTGGTAGTTCGGACTGGACTGTTCCCATAAGGCACAGGGTCAGAGCTGATTTGCATATAGCCAGTGTCTAACCCAGGGTGGTGTGGAGTGCAAAAAAACGATGGATTTAGGCCCAGATCCTTGTACTGGGGTGAATGTATGACATTGTTCTACATTCTGTCCATCAACTGTGTTTTTTGCAATTTTTACCCCGAGTGGGCTGGGTATGCTCAGACGTGAGTCCCAGGCTCTCCACACCTCTGGAGTCAAGCTATCCAGGCTGATAGCCAGAAACCGGTCCTTGGATGCTTGATTCCGGTCTGGGAAAGACATGGCTTGGTAGTTCGGACTGGACTGTTCCCATGAGGCACAGGGTCAGAGCTGATTTGCATATAGCCAGTGTCTAACCCAGGGTGGTGTGGAGTGCAAAAAAACGATGTATTTAGGCCCAGATCCTTGTACTGGGGTGAATGTATGACATTGTTCTACATTCTGTCCATCAACTGTGTTTTTTGCAATTTTTACCCCGAGTGGGCTGGGTATGCTCAGACGCGAGTCCCAGGCTCTCCACACCTCTGGAGTCAAGCTATCCAGGCTGATGAAGGCTGATAGCCAGAAACCGGTCCTTGGATGCTTGATTCCGGTCTGGGAAAGACATGGCTTGGTAGTTCGGACTGGACTGTTCCCATGAGGCACAGGGTCAGAGCTGATTTGCATATAGCCAGTGTCTAACCCAGGGTGGTGTGGAGTGCAAAAAAACGATGCATTTAGGCCCAGATCCTTGTACTGGGGTGAATGTATGACATTGTTCTACATTCTGTCCATCAATTGTGTTTTTTGCAATTTTTACCCCGAGTGGGCTGGGTATGCTCAGACGTGAGTCCCAGGCTCTCCACACCTCTGGAGTCAAGCTATCCAGGCTGATAAAGGCTGATAGCCAGAAACCGGTCCTTGGATGCTTGATTCCGGTCTGGGAAAGACATGGCTTGGTAGTTCGGAGTGGACTGTTCCCATGAGGCACAGGGTCAGAGCTGATTTGCATATAGCCAGTGTCTAACCCAGGGTGGTGTGGAGTGCAAAAAAACGATGGATTTAGGCCCAGATCCTTGTACTGGGGTGAATGTATGACATTGACATTGTTCTACATTCTGTCCATCAACTGTGTTTTTTGCAATTTTTACCCCGAGTGGGCTGGGTATGCTCAGACGTGAGTCCCAGGCTCTCCACACCTCTGGAGTCAAGCTATCCAGGCTGATGAAGGCTGATAGCCAGAAACCGGTCCTTGGATGCTTGATTCCGGTCTGGGAAAGACATGGCTTGGTAGTTCGGACTGGACTGTTCCCATGAGGCACAGGGTCAGAGCTGATTTGCATATAGCCAGTGTCTAACCCAGGGTGGTGTGGAGTGCAAAAAAACGATGGATTTAGGCCCAGATCCTTGTACTGGGGTGAATGTATGACATTGTTCTACATTCTGTCCATCAACTGTGTTTTTTGCAATTTTTACCCCGAGTGGGCTGGGTATGCTCAGACGTGAGTCCTAGGCTCTCCACACCTCTGGAGTCAAGCTATCCAGGCTCATAGCCAGAAACCGGTCCTTGGATGCTTGATTCCGGTCTGGGAAAGACATGGCTTGGTAGTTCGGACTGGACTGTTCCCATGAGGCACAGGGTCAGAGCTGATTTGCATATAGCCAGTGTCTAACCCAGGGTGGTGTGGAGTGCAAAAAAACGATGGATTTAGGCCCAGATACTTGTACTGGGGTGAATGTATGACATTGTTCTACATTCTGTCCATCAACTGTGTTTTTTGCAATTTTTACCCCGAGTGGGCTGGGTATGCTCAGACCTGAGTCCCAGGCTCTCCACACCTCTGGAGTCAAGCTATCCAGGCTGATGAAGGCTGATAGCCAGAAACCGGTCCTTGGATGCTTGATTCCGGTCTGGAAAAGACATGGCTTGGTAGTTCGGACTGGACTGTTCCCATGAGGCACAGGGTCAGAGCTGATTTGCATATAGCCAGTGTCTAACCCAGGGTGGTGTGGAGTGCAAAAAAACGATGGATTTAGGCCCAGATCCTTGTACTGGGGTGAATGTATGACATTGTTCTACATTCTGTCCATCAACTGTGTTTTTTGCAATCCCTAGAAATGACTTCAGCAGTCGAACCGAAACGTACTGTTTTGACAGTAGAAGAAACACTAGACGAAGGATCCTTTGTTGACGTTCCAGGGATACAAATGCCTTCGCTAGCGTGGTGTCTAACGTGGCCCCTAGGAAATCCTTGCAAGTGGCAGGGTGCAATTCGGATTTTTCCAGGTTGAGAGACAGACCCAAGGAGCGAAACACCCTCTGACACAGGGAGGTATGGCGCAGTTGTGAGCGGGACTGCGACTTCAGAAGGCAATCGTCGAGATATGGGAATATCTGGACACCTTGGAGGCGAAGAAAAGCCATGATCGGAGCCTATATCTTGGTAAAGACTCGAGGGGCGGAGCGGAGGCCAAATGGCAGTACTTTGAACTGGAAATGTTGTTGCCCCACCTGGAATCGTAGGAACCTCCGATGACTTGGAAGTATTGGGAAATGGAAGTAGGCGTCCCTGAGGTCGACCGTAGCCAAACGCAAGATGTCTGTAAGCGTTAGCATGCGGAAGGATTGATTCTTGAGATATTGATTGAGCGCTCTCAAGTCCAAAATTGGTCGCCATTCTCCGTTCTTCTTGACGATCAGGAAAAAACGGGAATAAAACCCCTTTCCCCTTTGAGACTTTGGCACTACCTCTACTGCACCCTTTTGAATCAGAAGGCGAACCTGATGGAAAAGATCCGTGAGGTGCGGAGGAGATGGTCCGGAAGGTGGAGTCGGAGGAGGGATTTCGACGAATTCTAAGGCATGGCCGTTTTTTACAATGTCCAGAACCCAACGGTCCGTGGTGATTGAGAACCAAACAGAGAGATTCGACCTCCAATTGGTAGAGTCAAAGGCAAGTCATTGTCTCTTATTGGAAGATCCTCTATAAGTGGACTTCCCTCTATAGTTCTTGGTTGGTTGTTGGCGAGACGACTGTTGTCGATTATAGGAGTAACGCTGGTTGTTTTGATTATAGGGGCGATACTGATTGCTTCCTCCACGAAAATTAAAGTTGGTGCCTCGTCCTCGAGCACCCCGAAAGGGCTGCTTCTTAAATTGCAGAGTTCCCAAGGCACGTGCTGTTTCCGTGTCCTTTTTAAAGGACTGCAGTGCCTCATCAATGTGTGCCCCAAAAAGTGATTCGCCATCATACGACATATCAAGAATCTTTGCTTGAACTTCCTGACGGAAGGAGGTGGAGCACAACCAGCCTTGTCTTCGTAAGACAGCAGCTCCCGCAAGCTGTCGGAAACCAGTGCAGGCCACATCAACTGCACAATCAATCAGTTCTTCTGATGTTCTTTCGCCTTCCTGGAGAAGTTGTAACGCCTCCGTCTTGGAAGCATCCGGAAGCATAGCCACATAAGGTGCCATGTCTGCCCATATCTGGCGGTCGTAACGACCCAAAATGGCCATGGCATTAGCCGCCCTCACTGTGGTGGATGACATCGTGGAGAACTTGCGGCCTATCGCATCACGGCGACGGCCTTCACGGTCTGGTGGCGCTGTGATCGTGGATGCAGAATTCCGGGATCCTCGCTGGGCTGCCTGTGTAACAACCGAATCCGGGTTCGGTTGCCCAATGAGGCATGCTGGTGTTCCTACAGGCGCCTTATACTTCTTTTCCAATCTTGGCAATTGGGCAGGCAAGGAATTTGGTGTTTTCATCAATTTTTCACCTTCAGCCCAGATGAAATCAATAATAGGCACAGTATGAATCTGCTTGAATGGTTGACTTTTAAAATCATATAGGAAACAATCCTCCTCTCTTTGGACTCGTGGCAGTTTAAAACGTTGAACCGCTCTGTCCATGAGCTGATAGAAACTTGCAATATCAACTGGAGGAGAATCCCCTTGTGGCACTTGAGATGGGGACGGTGTCTGAGCCCGATAGTAATCCCACTCCGCCATATTATCATCAGCATCCACATCCGTTACCTCCCCATCTTCTCGATCAGGTGGGTTCTTCTCCTCCTCATCCTGATACACAGTAGCGTGTACTTGAATGGATGTATGTCTCTGAGTAACTTCAGGTGACTGAGACACGAATGGAGCAGCTGACGGTTCCGCCGTAGGCGTTAAGACGGAAGGAACAGCAGATACTTGTGGCGATGGAGGGAAACGTCTGTTATAGTCGTCTAACATGTTCTGTAGGTTAGAGATGAGCGACAAAGGCAATGTCGCAGTAGGAATTTGAACAGGCATTTTTTCGTCTTGGCCATATTGTTCCTCCTCATCGTTGCTGAATTCTTGGCATTTAATAATTAAATCCGATGGACTTTGAGCGTCAGTGAAAGACTCATGCACATCCACTTCAGACTCCTGGTCTGAGTCTGTAGCAAACAAAGGTGAGGGAGGCAGTGTATCACCGGGAAGTGCAAGTTGCGCACTTGGAACCTTGAGACTCTCTTTTGCGGTGGAAGACAGTGGTAGCAAAGGAAGAGAGGCAAATGCAGATGGCATCGAAGTCACTGTTTGCACAGCTGGAGACTCCATCGTCGATGGCATTGATCCCGCCGTAGTCAGTATCGATGACGAGGAAGACTTCTTGGATTTGGTCGTCGTCGAAAACGTCGTCGACGGTGATTTCGTCGACACAGCAGCCGTCGACGGTGACGTCGTTGACAGTAATGGAGTCGTCGACGGAACTTTAGTCGACGGAGCCGTCGACGGGACCTTCGTTGACTTAGAAAAACCTGTGGAGATTGCAGCAGAAGCCTGAGAGCCAAGTCTCGTGGGCCCAGAAGTAGGAGGAAGAGGTGAAGACACCGCAGGGGCCAAAGAAAGAGTCATTTTCTTCTTTTTTAAGAATGGAGAAGGCAACTCCTGCACACTACTTCTTTTTGAGGCTGCGTGGGAATGGCCAGACATGAGGCTTTCAGCATCAGAAAGAACATGCTCCTTATCTTTAAGTCTCTGAAGCCAGAGGAGTAAACGGCCTTCCCTATCTTTCAAAGTCTTAGTGGAGAAAGTTCTACAGAACGTCCAACTTCCCACTTCATGGTCCGGGGATAAACAGTAAATACACTTACTGTGTGGATCCTCTGAATAAAGTCTAAGCTTTCCATATGAAGAACAAGCTCTGAAGAGGGACTTCTTACTTGAAGACATGATGAAACACCAGGCAAAAAGCAGAAGAGTAGAGACAACTGAGCAGGGCTCAGGGAGACTCCCTTACACACGACGTGCGGTAGAAAATTTTGAGGTCCTGAGCTCTGAGGAGAAGGTTCTAGAGGGCTGCTGTCGCCTGATTGGCTGCAGTTTGGACTAACATAATGACAAGGATAGGCTGCATATGGTCTTTTCCTTCCCCATGCATTCCTATGTAAAATTTTGGGTAGGCAGTTTATGCCTTTTCTAATACATATTTCAGGTTTTTTTCTTCTGATTATATATATATATATGTATATATGTTTATATATATATTTAGTATATTATTGCTATTTTATTTACCGTGGGACTCCCACTCCGACGACGGGGAATATTCAAGCATGTGAATCTATATTCAAGCATGTGAATCTATGAAAGACACCCCAATACTGGAGAACAACGGCATGCCTGGACCTGTGCCCATTTGATAAAGTAATGCCCCACAATCCAAATGGTCAGCTCCTTCGATTGGGCCTAGCCACAGAACCTGTAACAGGAAAAGTAAACTGAGACTCAAACAAAAGAGGATCACGCATGCACCTCCTCTGCATTCTGCCTTACGTAGCGTTCCAACCTCATTATGTCCCCGCGCGACCAGCCCCAATCCTGAAGGAATGCGTCCCATATTCCTCCCCATCCACACCAATACTGAACAAAGCCTTCCACAACACCATCCGCAGCTGGTAGTCCATTACCCTTTTTCCATTAGCATGCCAAACAACCGCCCCTGGCCACAAACCTTGTGACAAAGCTTGCCATCAGCGTGCTCAATGAAGGGGGCACGTTGCAGATGGCACCGCCGCTTCCAACCTAACCCCTTTCCCCAATCCCCTCTGGTCCGTTTTGGAACTGGCCAACCAAATATGGATCCCTTCATCCCCGATGGACACATCTTCCCACCGCACACCACTTTTCACCTTGTTGCCCAGCAGCTCTGACACACAGAATGCCCCAAAGATCATTCAAACCATAAGGGTTGAGAATAAACAGGCCTCAACATCATCCCTGCAGACTGCCGGTAACGCTTCCAGTATTCGCGATAGCTGCTGCCAGGTAAGGGGGCTACGTGCCACACTCTCCCCCTCTCTTCCTATCCCAGCCTTCCAACATCCTCCTCCCCCACTCCCCCGCTGTCGGAGTGTACCCCCATAGGAGTTTCCCCATGAAAGCAATGCCTGCCAACTTTCGCGCAATTGTAACTTTCAAAAGGCCCTTTTCAATGAGTACCAGCATGAACTGAATCACATCCTCCGACTAACCCCAGACGCCAAGAAATCCCTCCAGGCCAGATTATTTGCTGCCCACATAGAAGCCGACAGAGAGCCTACCACCAGGTGTAGCACCCTACATTGCGTACATACCAAATGTGATCCGGCATTGGGGTCGGTGTCCTGTCGGCCTCCTTGGCAAGCCCACGGAATCTCCCCCTCTGTGAACGAGACCAAGCATCAGCTATGTCATTGTCCACACGTGGTATATGCAATGCCCTGAAAGCAATGTCATGTCTGAGGCAGCCAAGCACATAAACCTGCTGCAATTTCAGAATTTGCTCATCTCTTGCGGGCTGTCTGTTAATGACCTCCACTATTGCCATGTTGTTTACCCGAAAAAACACTTTCTTATGAGCCAACTCTTCGACCCACAGTGTCAATGCCACCAGTAACGGAAAAGCTCCAGGAAAGCTATGCTCCTCCCACCCTCCTTCCATTGCTGAAGCCACTGCTCAGCGCACCACCTGCCCTGACAATAAAGGCCAAATCCTCCGCCACCTGCTGCATCAGAAAAGATCTGCACGTTCCACTGGACGTCCTCCTCCCTGGCCAATGGGACACCACTAAAGGACTGCAGAAAAACTGACCACATGCACAAATCCTCCTTCACCCCTGCCGATAGGCGAACATGGTGGTGAGGTAAATGATTTCCTGCCAACGCCCGCCCCAACTGCCTGCAAAAAGTCCTCCCTGCTCTGACCACCCTGCATACAGAGTTAAGATGACCGAGGAGCACCTGTATGTCTTTTACTGTCACCTTCCGTTTGGACAGCATCCAATCCAACATCATCTGGCAAGCGAGCCCGCATTGCCACATAATCAGTTTCGATCCCTAAGAAGGACATAGCGGGTACAAGGACCCATTGTCTTCTCGAGTGCCAACAGCACCCCAAAGGTTTTGTCACCCCCATAAACTGCAGTTTTTTTAATCTTCAACTCTTTGCTCTGCAAAGGCTCTCTGCCCCTCAAGCCGCCTCTGTATTCGTCCCGCTCTCCACCTTGGTACCCTGAGCCGCACCCCCAGCTTCTGTTACCACCTCTGTGTCCTTAAGGTATTTCCCTCTGTGCAATCTCCCCCCAGTCACCCCTCCGCCCCCCTCACCACCTGTTCCCACAGACACCATGTTTGGTTTGGCCTGTGGTCTACTAATCTCACCTGGCTCTAAGGAGGGTGCTCGGACAGGCGCCTCACCAAGGGGCTGCGTTCTCTCCTGGATCCAGACACCGCTGCTCTTTTGTTCAGCGCCACTGCGGGTGCCTGTAACATACTATGAAACACGTGAGAGGGCCCCCCTCCTCAACTTCTCTCAATTCCCCTTCCTCGGGGGTATTCTCATCATAATCAAGCACAATAGGCTCCTCCTCTTGGAGCACCTCGGTAGCAAATTCCACACAACGGGCCTTACTGGGCCCAACCTGCCCCATGCTGGCCTTAACGGCCCCCGCGGGGGAGCCGACTGTACACGCTGGTGCTCCCCCATGCATTGACCTCTGTGACAATCCCTCTCCCCTGGTAATGCCGACCACCGTGCCCCAACTGTCGCTGGGGACAGCGAGGTCGTGCTGGACCTTTGTGGGCTGGCTGCGACGGGATCCCCTGCCGGTATGGGACACGCCGTGCAGGGCTCTGCCCTCCCTTCTCCTCGGTGTACTTGGGCCACACCCCACCCTACCAATTCCGCAGCACTGCAAAGCCCCCCGACCTGCAAACAAAAAGGTTGGACTGATGTGCTGGGTCCCTCACTTCTGCTTGTTACATCCTCATCTTGTGAGCCCTGCCTTGCTCGCCTGCCCCTGTCCTGCCCCGAACTAACTGTAGGCACCCGCTGGGGGGGTCCCCCCATTCTCGTCCCCACTCCAGTCTTACATTGCCTGCACCATCGAAGAAGCCTGGCCCCAACTCCGGCCTGCACTCCTCCCCCCCCACACGCGCCCCCGAACCCAACCGGAGACCCCCCCGGGCCCACCCCCCTCCGCTAGCCTATTGGAACCACGTGCACCCACCCCACGTCCTGGGGGGGCATACTCTGCAGCTGCACCCCCCCTCCGCTGCCCTGTACCCCTTCCGCCTAAGAGGGAAATATAGCTAAACCCTCCCAGGCATGGCCTCCCCAGCCGGCTCCAAATCCACCGAAACATCACACTCCCTCTGCCAAAACGGATCAGAATCCTCCACCTCCCAACCAACATCCCCCTCTCACACCACGGGGGCCCCCACCCCCGCCGAACTGTGGAGTCGCCCTGTCCGCCCCAAACACCCTACCAGGCAACAAACTCTGAGGGTCCCCCCACCCTTCCACTTGTGCCCATTCCCCCTCACCCAGAGAGCTCCCCCCGACAGACAACCTCCCTCCCCTGAGGAAACCAGGCGGAGAAAAAAGAAGCGGGCTGGAGATGTTTCCATCAAGGGTGTCTCCTGCCCCACAAGAGAAGGGCTCTTCCCTACTTGCGTGCCCCGAGGGTTGCATAAATGCCAAATCCCTCGCACATTCTGTCAGGCCCGACAGCTCCAAGCCTCCCCTTCCCTCAGCTCCGCTGTGCATCTCCGACAGCAACTGATCACGCGCTGGCAAGGGGCCCGCCCCCCTGCCACCACACAGCCTGAGACAGACGTCCCCTCAGCACGGGGCAAACCTGGACCCCCGACCCGCCCCACCTCACCCACTTCCTTCACATCAGGCAGGAAAGATAAAGAAGGGAAGCACAGCTTGCTGCAACGCGCTCCCCCTCGCTTCCCTCTCGACACAGGGGTGGACACCGCTCTCTCCCGAAGCTCCGATGCCGGCAGAGGGTCAACTGACAAATATACTGAGCCTTTCAGCCTTGACCAGGCACTCCCATCCCCGCGTCCAGACCCGCCCGCCTCCCCAGACATCTCTCCCCCCCTGCCTGCAACGTAAAAGCCAGGGCTGCCTTTTTAGTTTGCGGGTGGCCCGCTCACTCACCGGTGACGTCTGGGTGCGCTTGGGTGACTTACAGGCGGCCACCGCTGCTGCTGCGCCCGCAGAGGCCAGTCACCTCTCCGACGACCAGGTCCATCCGGTCTACCTCACTTAAAACCCGGAGGGCCTCTAAGACGCGGTAATATTCCTGCGACATTCCTGTTGACCAAAAATGCTACTATACCGCCTAATGACCTAACGCACACTCCTAAACTATCCAATGGCATGCAAAAAACCCAAACTACATCTAAGCTCCCAGCCACCGGTCACCAAACCTAAAATGGTGGCTGGGAGCAGGAGCCCAACGAATTTATGGTTGGACTCCATTTGGGCTACAAAATTAGAAGCCCAAAAAGAAAATAGCCGGCTTGAAGCCTGCCTCCCCCCTGCCCCTCCCAAACCGCCCATGGGGGGGACCTCCCTGGCGTCGGCCACTCCTCCCCAAGCCACCTTTGTCAGTTGTTTAATATTCAGCAGTTTGCATTAACCCTTCAGAACTGTATGCAAGGCTCCTGCTCGTTACTGGGCGGTTATTTCCTTTTAAATTGTACTTCAGGAACAAACTCGAACAGAAAGCAATGATAGATAAACTGTTAAGTGTTCTAGGAGGTTGTATGCATGATCTTTTCTATTCAAAGCCCTCTCGCCTCTCCTGCTTTAAAAAAAAAAGACACTAATAGTATATTTAAATGTGTATGCAGAACGCCAGTATTCCTGATCCCTGCAAAAATATGCTAGAGTAAAAAAAATTCAGATTTCTTTTATGTGTACAGATGGAAAAATGTGGGATGTGACTGTGATATAGCACAGTAGTGATAATCTAATTTGCCCTTGACTGTTTACATAATGACACACTTTTGCAGTAGGGTGAATGCTGTAGAGTCATGATGATCGCAAGACACCTTTATTATATTTGGCTTGATGTCTGTTGGCCCGGTGGTCTTCAGGTGTATGCAGGGGATTTGTACCTTCCAAATTCCGTTGTAAATCGGTCAGAAGATGCACTGATGATTGCTGAACATGTTTATCAGCAGTCTTGTTGCATTTTACGTTGGCACATATTTGCATAATATGTTTATATTATATATGTCGTTTATTTAAGGTATAAAATGATTTGTATAAACTGTGGCCCCACTTTATGCTGTTAAATATACTGCTGTAGTAGTTACACATAGGGGTCCTTCAGTGTTGTAAATTGTTGCTTACATTTCATACAGTGGAGCAATGGTGGTGGGGTCAATTTTTAATTATCGGGATATGCTTAAATGCTGGTGTGAGCACGTGTCTGTGTGAAAGTGAGGGAGTGGTAGTGAAGGAGTGAGTCAGAGTGAGTGAAAATGAGTGATAGGAAGATCACAGTGAGGACAACTGAGTTTATGTGTGTGAGACTGAGTCAGGAGGAGTGCAAATGAGTGTGGATGGTCACGAATGAGTGAGAATGAGTGAATCAGATTGATATTTAGTGAATGAGAACAAGGAGGACAGATTGATTCAGTGAGGAAAAGTGGGACTGTGAGAGAATGACTGACTGTCAATGAGTGAGACTGAGTGAGTGTAAGTGAGTTACAGTGAGATTGAACGATTTAGAATCAGCTGGACTGAGGGAGTCAGGAGAACAAGCGGGTCAGAGGGTGATTGAATACAAATAAAAGAGAATGAGTGAGTCAAAATGATTGCGACTGGATGAGGCTGAGTGAGTTAGAGTGAGACAGAGTGAATAGAAATGAATAGAATTGAAGTAGAGTAAGTTAGAATGAATGAGACTGAGACTGAGTAGATCAGAGTGAGAATGAGTGAGACTGAGACTGAGTAGATCAGAGTGAGAATGAGTCAGTCTGAGTAAGCAAAAGAGAGTGGATATGAGAATGAGAGTTACTGAATGAGACTGAACGAGAGAGAAAGAATGAATGCAAGTGAGTGTGAGCGAATCCACGGAGACAACTTCAGTCTCTCTTACTGGAATTCCAGCCAACAATTATGCCACACCACTTTTGAAGGTCACCAGCCACCACTGCTCACCCTCAAAGTTGACCCGTAACAACAGTCTCTTCAGCCACTGTATTGTAATGTGGATCCTGTGTGAACCTTTATTTGTGATCAATGTCTCAAAATGAGGAGCAGCAAGAACTACTAAGCGACATCGGAACAAAACCATGATGATTCTTTTGGATCTAACAAGATAACGTCACTGTGCAATTGAAATGTTGAATGTTTACTTTAGTGTAAATTTTCTGTATGTCTCATTTCCTGTAAAACGTTATTATTCATGCAAAATCTATGTATGTATAAAAAAAACCTGCATGTATGTTAAGTTGATGTAAGAGCAGAGTAACAGTAGACATGTTTTCTATTTGTTTTAAAAAAAAAAAAGCCATCCCTCATGTGACTATAAACTGACAACATCCCACTATTCCCCCCCCTCGCCATTAGCACTAGGCGCAATCTTGAACATGTTTGGCACTGTCGATGGGGAAGGAGAGTGGTGGGATGCACATCATTCAAGCAGCAACATTCCAATCTACATGCTAGTAGTGCCATCGAGTTTGACACACACTACTTTAGACATGTTTCTATGATAGGGAAAACCGTGGAGACCAAGTGACTTTGAAAAATGGTGTCAGATAATTTTTGGGGAAAACCACCACCTCGTATACCCACTTGGAAACTGCAGCCTGCGGCACAGGATGATACCCCTTACAGAATGGCCACTGAGAACAATGGGTCAATGATAAATAGTAGAATACTATAAGTATTTAGGGTGGTGGTTTGTGGGCTGTGTATCAGCACTGTTTATGGGGTTAAACCTGTAGTACATAGGGAGCTGGCAGATTTAGAAGTACCTCAGATGTGGCTGAGAAGAGGGAGCCTTCCACCACATGGTATGGTGAAAGGCTCCCTCTTTCAGCCACATCTGAGACAGTCACTAGATTTCTCAGGCTTACGTTGATGCAGTCTCATGCAGAGTAACTGTAGACCAGTGACATCCACTCTAGTGGATAGGACAAGTAGACCACATTTATATAGCCCAAAGATATGTATATTGGGGAACATGCCTAGGCTCAAGAGACCAAAATAAACTGAAAATTCATAGATCTGGTAATACTGCTAGACAAGTTGAACATTTACAGAAATAGGAGGTCTTCAATCCAGCCTATGGCGGAAGGATGGATAACAGAATCAAAGAGTAGGTAGATGGTGAAATGCTTGCACTTTTTTGAGCAATGAGCTGAAAAACCATTATCATGAGAGTAGTCAAAGCATGGGAGAGCTGTTACTTCAGTTCCCGAAGGGAATTCATGTTTACCCTAGACTACACTCACTTAGACTTGATGTACGAATGCGTTTGGTAAAATATACCACAATTGGTGGGGGAAGTATTGAATATAGGATAATATGGGCTAGAGTAGATGAGGTTCAAGCGAACAAAAGAATATACATATGCAGGGGACCTACTGGTGGGACACACAGCAAAGGGTAACTGAAACTAGATCCTACAGTAAATAAGTAGAAGGCCACATAGGAAATTCACTTTTTATGCAACGACGTCCCAGATTCTTCTGCTCTTTTGGGCGCCTAGTTTTGCTGGTATTAGAACTCTGTGCCCTGTGACATTGCTGGACCGTACTGTTAAACAATTGTAGATGGTAGTGTGTATTTACACCACCCACATACAGGATAGACATATATGTCGACAACGTGCACCATTGTTCTCTGCTGGGTTGGAGTAAAAATGCACTGCGGTGTCACATGGCATGGAAAAGTATATTTGCAATATAGGAAAAATCAATTTACATATATTCATAAGCCACCCCTAAAGTGTGTCTTGTAAGCCCACAGAGCAAGGTGCTAATATATATAAAATAGAGCTAACTACATACTCGGGTGAATGTGCTCTCACACAGAAAAAAAGCAAAGCACCTCCCTGGGTAGCCCTTGCTAGACACCCCCTAAATAAGCCTAAACAAATTAAAATATTTATTTCCTATCCCCCCTTGGGATACGCTACACATAGGCTTCAAAGTTACATCTTACAAACAAAATTCTATTGAATGGTGAAACTAGATTTCTTATAACTTAGATGTAGAAGTAACTTTGTAAAATCATACTTTAAATTAATGAAATACAGGGACTGGAGCTGATGGTGTATAAAGCCCAGTGATAACCAGAGCAAGACGCAAAGGTATGGCGGGCATGGCCAGACTACAGGGGTATGGTGCTGCAACCCTTCCATACTCCACAACATAATTTGAGTGATGACACTGGTCAAGTTGCGGGATAGGGTAGGAAATCGAGAATATGACTTGGGAGAATGAGTCTTCAGGCTCCTCTCTGATACATTCTGTCCGGTAATTATGGAACAGGGGTGGGGATAGGCTGTGCTATACATGTGTATGCAGGTGTACATCTTTCTTTTATTAAAATTTATTGTTTTACTAATTGTTGGCAAGCAGGTCATATGTCTTTTTAAAAATCAATAACATTTATTTAAAAAAACAATAACAATGGAATACATGTTATTGGCTGCACTCGCGACTCGGGTGCAGAGGACAAAAACCTACCTTTGAGATTAGGATGCAGAAAACTTAGTAGAAGTTAGGTATCTGATAGTGGACAGGTACAGATGGCAGAACATGGGGCAGACTTAGCACTACCTATTTTAACTTGGTGATGCAAAGGATTCTTTTTTTCAATCCCAAGGGCCCTCTCAGACTGTCAGGTTCCAGTCAAAGAAGAGGAAAAAACCCATATGCCCCTGCTAGACGAGAGGATAGCTCATCTATACAGGGGAGTGGCTAAGGTACTAAAAACAGATCTGCCAGGTGGCAGCTGGGTTCTGTCATCATGAAATAGGGCCTGCCGGGGTATTTTACAGCAAGGCAAGAGGGACTGCAACAAAATAGTTAGGATTGAGTGGTAGAACTTTTTCTCCAATCATTGGCTAGTGCGCAGGATGAATCTGGCGCCGCAACCACCGCTTCCCAGAACATTCTTGGACCTGGAAAGACTCCACCTGAAGAAAGCTTTCATGCTAGAAGAAGAGGCCTCACTCAGATACTCATGAATTTTGCTGGAATCTAAAGATGCAACTGCTGTCCAAGGATTATGCGATTGGTCTGTTGTGTACCTGGTTTAGGACACATAAAGCAGAAAGGGTCAGAACTCCAAGAGGCCCAGCTGACCACAGAGAACTGAGCCTGGTTGGAGAAAGGCCTGGTGCCCAGAAGCTTGCCGCTAGGGGCTGTAGGACTAACAAGAAGGTACTTTCCCAGCAATTGCGAGTAAGTCTGAAGTGTAAAATCTTTGACCAGGAAGATCCTTTCCTGTATGTGATCACTGCTCCGTAGCATTTGGCCTGAAAGTGCATCTAGGTCTTGTTCCCCCTGGAACTGTTTTTCAATAGTGCTTTACATTTTCTATACACTTTGTGCCTTAAAGCTTCAAAAAAATCATACCTGTGGTTCACCTTAACATATTTTAATAATGTTGGTGTCTTTTTGCTCATTAATATTTTCTTTATTTTTCTAGATTGGTATGGGAATGTTATCTTATTATTTTCCTGACTTTGACATTTTTGTTACTGCTTGAAGTTTTCACGCACTGCTCTGAGGGTTGCTTGGAGCATTTATTTATTAAGTTGGTAGAGGTTAACCTCCTTTGCAATTCATCACCTGATTCCTTACAGGGATGGAGACATTCTGAGATAGATGCACATACCATGCTGCAATAAGAAAGAAGGTATACCCTGGAGCAAAAAGATACGCTAATGTTTACCCTTCTCTTTTTTTGGTTTGTGACATTAGATAAATATTCAGAAAAAAATATGTTGGCGAATAAATATGTATGCTTGTTTAGAATGTCAGTAAACATAGTTATAAATATACACGGCGGGCCTACCAATGTACACATATTAAATGGCCATTGGTAGATGGGCTGCTGATTACAATTTTTCAAATGGCGGACCCACCGCAGGTTCTGATAGTGGAAACCTGGCAGTATCCCTGACAATATAAGGTGGTAGAGCCATGGGTTTGGTAGAGTGGGAGCTCCACTGATTTACAGCAACAGTCTCACTCTTCCAAAGACTACATGACCGTGTAAATCTTTGTACACCAACCTAGTATTTAAACGTGAGAGGTTGTGTATTTGCTGCCAAGGTACTGTTGCATTAAGTATGCAATATCTTGTTTCCTGTAACTGAACAACTTTTATATTCGGTGTCATTTTGTTGTCTGAGAGTTGATTGTTTCGAAAAGTAACAGGGGTGTGGAATTTAATAAAAGATCTTTTTTTGTTTTTTTTTGTTTCAAAAGACCTTTATTGGCGTTAAATGGTGTAATACACAGCGTGATGCCTACATCCCAGGTGGGCCAGCAGTGCGTATGGACGTTTACGTTCAAGGCAGTAGAGGCGGGAGGGGAGATACACAGCAAGCCGCCTACATCCTCAACGGCACGGCCGCGTCTCGGGCAGTTATCTTAATTTGCCACTGCAAAGGTCTTGAACATTTAAGCTCTCAAGTAACAAAACAAAATAATATAACACTAATGCCGCTTATTCACCAGTAACGTAACTAAAATGTCTACATTCCGCAGTTCCTGCCCCACAGTGCCGTGCATATAAAGTGCGTTGCTTTTCCCATGTTTACATTTCAGTTGTCATGTCAGGTCTTTTCTAATAACTTCCATTTATCAATGTTCATCCCTACTCTGCATATCATTCTCAATAGCCCTGGATTCTGTGGGTGCATCATTGGTTGTGTTGTGTTCCAGCAGGTAAGCTTGAAGTGGGTCCCAGATATCGCGAGGGCAGGAAGTGGGTGGTTGCAGTTCAGCATAGATATTGAGCTGCTCCTGACAATATATAGGGTCTCGGAGCCAATTTTAAAATTGGGGTCCCTTCAAATTGCCCCATCTACAGGCGATTCGACGTTTAGCTAGAAGAAGCGCCAGTGAAGCGTAGCATCGTATTTTGTCCCTGTCATTTGATCTAGAGCGAGCAGTACTTCCCCCGATATCGGGGGACATGAAACAATCCCAAGCCAGGTGTTTGAAATCCGCTCCCTGTACTCCACATCGATCGCAGTGATCGTTATCTCGCAAGTGTAGTAGATGTAGGCGATCAGGCGTGAAATATAACCGATGAATATATCTGTAGTGTATTATGCGCAGCCTGCTACTGGCGGAGACTGCGCCAGTTTTGCGACAGCAGAAGGACCACTGCTCTTCCGTGAGGGGATGTCCTAGCTCTCCCTCCCATTTGGTCTTAGCTTGTGGGGGGTTATATTCGCATTCATTTTGAGTGGTGCGATATAAGAGTGACACTACATTTGTAGGGGTGGTTTGTTGTAGGAGGATGCGAAGGGGGGCATGATGGGCGGTTCTAGTGGAAAGCATGAGGTGAGGGTCCGCATTTCCTGCCTAAGCCTAACATAATAGAACCGATCTAGAGGGGTGGAAGAGGAAGTTCCGAAGAATTCATCACTAGTATGGAATTTCCCTTTTATATAGAGTTGTCCCCAAGTGAGACAGGACAGCTTGCAGCGGCAACCTCTTTCTTGTGTGACCGGGAGATCGCGTTGCCCTTGGAGGGGTGGTAAGGGGGTGAATATAGTAAGGGATATTGGGTCGTACGAGCCAGGTCTCTCCAAGCGCTTGTAGTGCATTGAACAGTGGTGGAGGCTGAGTATCCTGGGACCACAGGGGTGCTTAAGTATGTTGAGCATGGTGTGGGGGTCATGTAGCCATCCTTTATTCCGAGGTGGGGCATATATGGAGGGGGATGCATCCAGTAGTCTACAAAGTGAGCCTGAGCGCATATGAAATAAAGCTCCAAATCGGGTATATCAAAACCTCCGGCCGCGCAGGGTCATGTGAGAATGTCCCAGCTTAATCTGGCTTGCTTTACGCCCCATACGAGACAAATCATTTGGGTTTTAATATCTTTAAAAAAATGGCAGCTAGGTGTATATGGTATATTCGTAAAGAGGTAGAGCACTTTGGGAAGTATCACTATTTTGATCAGTGAAGCTCTTCCAACCATGGAGAGGGGCAATGCAACCCATCTTGTCATTTTGTCAGTAAGGAGGTCAAGCGTTTGTCCATAATTGGACAGCATTAGTTCAGCACGATCTCTAGAGATGTTTATTCCGAGGTATGTAAGCGTGTCTGCGCACCATTGAGTGGATAGTCCGGCTTGAATCTCGTGGTAGCTTCCGTAAGGCGGTATATCTGGGATTTCCCCCAACTGATGTTAACCTAGGAGAGTTGGCTAAATCGAATGAGGAGTCTAGGGATAGGGTTAAGGCTTTCATCTGGATTGCGTAGATCATCAGCGTATAGGGAGTTCAAAAGTGGAATTTAATAAAATATCTACTTATCCATGGGGAAAGTTGCTTCATAAATGTACCTGCCCTGTAATAAAACCACTCGTCCCTTTTGTGCAATGTATTGCGACAACAAATTATGGCAACAACCTCATTATATAAGAGCTCTGATATAGCCTCTCTGATTATGCCAGGGTTCATACCATAGTAGGGTTTGAAAACTAGCAATTCCCTTAGTTTGCCATGGTTCCGCAGAGCTACATACTAGGGCTTAACGTAGTTATAAGCAATAGTTCCAGGGTTAGAATGCCCTTATGAGTCTCCAAACCTATTAACTTGCATGTTTTAAGGGTTTTCACCAACTATTCTCTAATATTTTCCCATACTCAGAAAAGTTGATAATTTACTTCTGACAATTGCAGACTTAAAACTACTTCTATGGGTGGGAAAAAAGTGGTTGGAGGGAAAGTGAATTTACAAACACTCAACAGATTTTTGCATGAGCACTTCTACACATGCATATTTGCTCATGCTTAAATACAGATGACACATTTTTTAGAAGTACTCTTTCTTGGCCTACATCTGTAAATTCTTGTAAAATCTGCACTTAATCCAAGGACATATACCATGGGTGCACTTTTTGAAACTTTCACTAATAATTGGGCTCCTAATTAGATCTGGCGTAACCATGACCTTTTGTGTTTATTAAAATTCTGTCTCTCTCTCTCTTTTAGCTGGCTTCACTGTAAGTGACCATATTCTGCTCTTTCACAAGGAGCATATTGGCACACAAAGTAGTTGTGTTCAATGCCAGGAACTACTGTGGCATATGTGTGCTTTTTGAGACCGAAAAATGTTTAGCTTTTGCCAATGTTTGTTATACTGGTGAGGGCCTGCCAGCTCCCACACCAATAAAGTTTTACAAAAACCATGCCAAAACAAGACACACTTTGACAAAATCAAAAGACTGACCACCAATTTCAGACCTACTGGCTTTGTAAATGCTTATTTCTTTTCATGTTTCCCATAATCCTATTGAAACTGGTTACGCTGATTTTCCGTTATGAATATTTTTGGGAAATGCTAGTATACATCAACACATTTTACTAAATGATGCTGCAAAGAAATGGTACCTATTTTTACAGTAGTTTAGCAAAATGTTTTTTTTCCTATTTACATTTTTTAATAACATGTTATTTTGAAAGCAAAGAATTTTCAATCTTGCTTTCAAGCTTCTGCGAATATTTGCATCTAATCAAAGATCATTCTGGAAGCATTATAAATGTCCTCATATTGCTATACTTTGATAACGTGTGAGCACGTTTTTATACTGGAACCACTGTCAGTAGTGAAGTTCAGGCTTACAACATTTACTTAGAGCGCTCACCCTAAAATAAAGGCTTTGCATTAATGAACCGTAAATACAAGTTTGAAATGCATTACCATATGGGCCAAATATGACCTTAATTGCAGACAATGCCCTTCCCTGATCCATAATGTGGTACTGTAAACTGGCAGCGAAAGAGTTTGTGCTGTAGGGGTTTAGGCTACTTGTCACAAGGACAAAATACACATGAAAACTTGTTGCCCTTGACCCCAAACAATATGTCCCGGGTGTCGGGCTATAAGAATTCCACATCCCGGAAGTAAAATGATGGTCAAGTGGCTCTAGCAAATCTCAAAGCATTAGTATGCACTTTTCATTACTAGAAAGATGATTACGTTCATTTGCATCTTTACTAAAGACAATATATGAGTACTGCAACTGGCAGGATGACATAGTACTTGAACAAGATGAAAGATAATGTCATAAGGCATTAAACAAGCATTGCTGCTACTCAAGTACTCTAGAATACCTCAATATCTGGATAACTTGGTTTAACTGCTATTAGTCATTTCAGCTTTAAGTAGCTGGACCTGTTTTACTTACAAAAAACTGATTTTGTGGTTGTAACATGGCAAACATTTATTAAAATGCCTTCAACCCAGTCTAAGAGAAAAAACTATTCTCCTCCGAATCTGAACTCTCCCAACTAAACTCCTCCAGAGGTTGCACACTTGCACCAATGCCATGTGGTACTTTATAAAACTAACAATTAAATGCAGGGTTTTAAAAGAGAAAAAAGTGTGGGGGCTTGAAAAGCGACATGGCCCATGTAATTAGGGGCATGGCTTGAACAAACAAACTAAATTTCCCTGATTCCCATAGTGTGCCAACCAACCATATTTTGGTTACACTCTGAGCTTTCTGTTATTTGATATTTATTGATTTATATAGCGCCCGAATTACCCCGTCAGGGGTATCTCTGCGCTGGGGCAGCATGCTACAGCCAAACGAGTGAGCCTCAGAAAAGATGGGGTTTTAGCAGCTTCCTGAAATGTGGAAGGCTCTGGCAGTCGTGTAGTTTGCGGGGAAGGTAGTTCCAGAAAGTCAGGGCTAGGTAAGTGAATGCTTTGCCACCCATGCAAGCTTTTTTAATTCTCGGGGCGGCAGAAGAGTAGCTTAGATCCTGATTGAAGGGGCCGACAGAGAGTATACTTTTAACAATTTGTCAGACAGGTAGGAAGGCCCCAGGCCATTGAGGGCTTTAAAAACAGTGCAGCAGATGTTGAATGTCACCCGTTTTTTCACAGGGAGCCAATGGAGTTTGTTAAGTAGTGGTATAGAACCCATTCTGGGAGGTGTATTTGCTACTAGTCGGGTTGCCGTATTCTGGACTACTTGCAACTTGTTCAAGGAAGCCTTGTTGGCCAAAGCCAACAGTGCATTGCAGCAGTCCGACGGCGTAACACTAAAGCCGGCATCAGTGTTTTTCGAGTGGATGATGGTAGAGGAAATAGTCTTCTAAGGAGTCTGAGTATGTGGAAGCATGTACCTTTGGTGATGGTGGCATGTGTTTCAAGTGTAAGATTCTGGTCAATAAGGATTCCCAGATTCTTGACCACTGCTTTCGGGGTGGAAGCCAAGCCCACTTCCTACAGCCACCAGCTGGGTAGCCAGCTTATTGCTGCACCTCCAAACAACAAAATCTCTGATTTCTCTGCATTCAGTTGAAGGAAATCGGCCCTCATCCAGGCGGTAATGGTCTTCATTCCCTCTAAGAAGATGAGCTGTATGTTAGAACTGAACTTAACAAAAGTGAGTAGGAGCTGAGTGTCATCCGCGTAAGAGATGGGACTGAACCCTAGGGTCCTCATTAGTTTAGCCAAGGGAGTAACATAGATGTTAAAAATGGTAGGGCTCAAACAGGAGCCCTTTGGTTACTTTGATGGTCTTAGATCTAAAAGTGCCCAATGTGGATGTTATTGCATTCAGATATAGAACAAAACTGCCATTCACCTAAAACCAGCCAGGACCATTGGCTTTGTCAATGGTTGCTAGCTGTTTAAGATAAATGAGCAACAACAATGATTTTGTTGTAAACAACTAATATTGAAAATGTTTGAATTCCTAAAGTGTGAGGCTCTCAATTAAACATTACTAAAATGAAAAATGAAAATGAAAAGGCCAGTGGACGAGGCAGTGCTGTTTCAATCATTCCCGTTGTGTTCACTCTATGCTAGACATGTACACCACTTTCTCTCCACATCTCTTGCATCTGCAGTTCTTAAACCATTTGTTTGCCTCTTCAGCAACACCCTCTTTTCACTATCGCCTGAATGACCTTCCTTGCATATCCTTCACTTCACCACATCCAGACACACAACACACCCACTCACCTGTAAGTACTGAATTTTTTTCTTTCGCTTTGTCAATATTTTGACAACTCTGTGTAATGGTATGTTTTATACATTATCTATGTATTTCTGATGTTCTCTATGGAACTGAGAATGTATTCTGTTGTGACAGTCTCAACTCAAGAATGTTCATGTGTAGTTCTGGTCAGTTGACCAGTAGCAGTTTGTGGCTGAGGTTGATGAAACCCAACTGCTTTAATTTTACTGAAGTTTCCTGTTTATTTACTGTGGTAAACACCACATTTATTTGGCGACGATCGGGAGAAGGGAGAGAAACAACCTCAACACAAAGACAGGCTGCTTTGACTCACCACTCCTCCAGCGGGCTGTCGTTATTAAGTGAAGCGTAGTCTTCCCAGCGGCGCATCGGACGTGGAGTTTGGAGTTTTACAAAGACAACATGGTGAGGAGTATGGTGGGAGGTCTATGAGAAGCATTACGGGACTTTACTAATAAAGATCGGAATTAAATCTTGTCAACCGTCGTGCGTGCCAGTGACGTATAGAGTTACGCGCGCATGCGTTCCAGTTTACTTTGAGAACGTCTTAATGAAGAGAATGTTCACGTTGCGTATGCGCGTCAGTGACGCATAACGTTTATCTTGTAAAGAACGTTTGATTCATGACAATGGGGCATTATTTCTCATAAAGGAATACGCATTTGCGCGCAGTGATTCTCTGAGACATCTCGTTTGTGACGACAACAATAGCACTTTCTACATTTTTTATCAAAGGAATGCTGTGGGAAAATTAAGAACTCACAAGCCATAAGGGATGTAAAGGCTACAAAAAAAGAACTTTCATTTTAATATAACTAGAAGACAAATTGATTAGTAAAAGCATCCAAATTGAATCGGGTACCATGAAAAAAAACATATTTAAAGAAGGTAACAAAGATAATTTATTTTTATTGTTTTTTGAAAAGGGGTTAAATCTTGTTACTTTAAGAATTATGGGAAAATGCAAAATGTGACTCAGCCTGCATTTTTTCTAACAAGCCCAGGGGAGCCTAATGTCAAGTGGCAGAAATGGAAAAAAATATTTGCAAACTATGCAAGAGTGTGTGGCACGAACTTAAATGCAGAGAGGAAACATTCTTTATTACTACACTGTCTGGGAGGAGAAGGTCAGGACGTTTTGGAACATTTACCGGAACTAAGTACGTCTGAACAAAGAAAGTTAAATGAATATGAAATAGCGATTGAGCAATTAGATCGGCATTATCTACCAAGATTAAGTGCTATAATGGAAAGATACCATTTTAGTTTACGAGGTCAGAAGAAAGATGAATCTGTGGAAGACTATGTCTCGGCATTAAGGAAGTTAGCCTCTTCATGTAAATTTGGTCAAACTTTGGAAGAAAGGATAAGAGACCAATTTGTTTTAAAATGTGCACATGACAGTATTAGAAAAGAACTTTGGTTAAAACATGAGCCACCTTTGGAAGAAGTATTGGTCATTGCAAAACAAGTTGAACACATGACTAAATGTGTAGATGAACTGAAAGGGGAAAAAGAAAAGATCATGGACGTTGAAACAAAGAGTGTATCTAAGGTTGAAGACGTTTTTTGTCAAGTAAAAAAAGAAGACAAAGATACTGTAGATAAAAGTGATACTGTTCTGAATAGTTCGAATACTAATGTTACAAATGTAAACAATAAGTTTTCTTGTTTTAGATGTGGAAATTTTGGTCATTTGGCAAATTTTCCTAATTTCCCTGCATTAAAATCTACGTGTAATACTTGTAGTAGGAGGGGGCATTTCTCTAAATGTTGTAGAACCAAAACAAACAAAAGGGAGAATTTTAGTAGAAGATGGTCACCACCTCAGGTAAAGACGGTGGCTTTTCAAGTAAGTGGAAATCTTTTGGAACATCCTTCGCATTTGGTAAAAATTGATAATGCATTAATTGATTTCAAATTTGATTCTTGCTCTCAAATTACCATGATTGATGAAATGTTGTTTCTTGAAAATTTTCATAACAGTGTTAAGCTTTTAAGAAGTGACATTTCTCCTTTGGGTTATGGCAAGAAACCCACCAAAATGTTGGGTTACTTTGTGGCTACCATTGAGTTAGGAAGTCGCATTATACCAGGTAAAGTTTATGTGGCTAAGCAGGGTGATGCTCTACTTGGTTGGCAACATCAACGTGATCTAGGGGTTAAACTTAATCCCAATGCTACACCTCAAGTACAAATACAGAAAGTGGATGATATGTCTTCCTGGTTTGCGGATAAATTTCCTAATGTTTTTAATGAAAGTTTAGGATGTTTACAAGGTTACAAGCACCGTATTAAATTAAAAAAGAATGCAGTCCCTATTGTAGCAAAAGTAAGGAGAATTCCTTTAGGCGAACAAGATAAGGTACAGAAGGAAATTGATAAGCTTATTGAGAATCAGATTATTGAGCCTGTAGAGGCCACAGAATGGTTGGCTCCTGTCGTTATAGCTAAGAAACCTTCTGGTGAGATCCGTTTATGCATAGTTTTACGCACCTTGAATAAGGAGGTTATTGTGAACAAGTTCCCCTTGCCAAATATTGACGAAATTGTGGGAACATTGGAAGGAGCGAAGTATTTTACCACCCTAGATTTAGCCTCTGCTTACCACCAGGTAGAATAGGATGTGTCTTCTCAGGAGTTAACTGCATTTCTTACACCTATGGGCACATTCAAATTTAAAAGGATGCCTTTTGGGCTTATCTCTGTCGCTTCTGTATTTCAACGCATCATGACTAGAATTTTTAAAGGTCTTTGGGGTGTTAAATGTTATCAAGATGATCTTTTGATTTACGGTAGTGATATACTTGAGCACAATGAACGTGTGTGTGCTGTGTTAGAACGGTTGTGCAAAGCAGGTTTGTCACTCAAGAAGGAAAAGTGTAAATTTGGTATGGAAGAAGTGAATTATCTTGGACAATGTATTAGAAGTGAAGGCGTTTTTCCTAAAAGTGAGTTGGTTGATTCTATTGACAATATCGCTGAGCCAGTCAATAAAGAGGAACTACTTTCATTCCTTGGTATGGTTGAATTTTATGGAAAATTCATAATGCATTTTGCTGACAAGACTAAAAATTTGAGAAGACACTGCGAAGTGTGTGGTTTTTGAGTGGTCGAGTGAATGTAAGAGGGAGTTTGTTGACATTAAGGAAGAGTTGAAGAAAGCTCCATGTCTTCATGCTTTTGTTCCAGGTTTACCTACGTACATATTTACTGAGGCAAGTGACAAGGGTCTTGGAGCTGTTTTAGTTCAAAGTAAACTTGGTAAGGAATCCCTGATTGCTTGTGCTTCAAGATGTCTTAGAGGACCAGAGTTAAATTACTCTGCAATAGAGAAAGAATCCTTGGCAATTTTTTGGGCACTGAGAAAATTTTGATTTGGGGTACTAAAGTTACTGTCATGTCTGATCACAAGCCATTAAAGGAAGTTTTGTGGAAAAAAGGTTTGGATGCCATTTCTTTTAGGATTATGAGATGGATCATTTCATTGCAGGAATTTGACTTTGATGTACAATACATTCCTGGGGTTACCAATAAATCCGCTGATTGTCTGTCTAGATTGATAAATAGGGATGTTGTATGTGATGAAGATGGGTTTGATGATGATGATGTTATCAATGTATGTGAAGTGACAGAAGGTGCTGTTGAGGAGAATGAGTGGAAAAAGGAACTGGAGAAGGATGAGGAATTAGTCAAGGTGATGAGTTTGTTGAGAGAAAACAAACGTTTGGAAAAACCATGGTCTCTTGTTTGTGAGGAATTATCAATTACCGATGGCCTGTTAACACGTGGTGTGAAACTTGTGCCTCCTTCAGGGATTAGGAAAAGATTGTTGATGCATGCACAGGTATTGTTAAAACTAAAGAGATGATGCGTACTCAATTCTCGTGGCCTGGGATGGATTTGGAAATAGAAAGAATGGTTAGAGAGTGTGTTGAATGTTGTGCTAGTGACAAAATTCTTAAGACTAAACAGATGCCCATGATCTGCAGGAGTTTACCCAATCATCCTTGGGATGAGATTGCTATTGATATTCTAGGTCCTCTAAGTGGTGTGTCTGATACTCCATATTTGATAGTGGTCATAGATTTGTATTCTAGATGGATAGAAGTGTGTGCAGTCAGGGATATAACTTCAGATTCGGTTATCAAGTTTTTGGAGGATGTTTTCAAGAGAGAAAGCTTTCCCAATAGTATCTTATCGGACAATGGACCACAATTTTATTCTGGTGTTTTTGACAGTTATTTAAATAAATGTGGGGTGATTCATAAGAGATCTTCATTATATCATCCTGAAACCAACGGTGCTGTTGAGAGAGTTAATAAAACACTTAAAGAATGTATCCAGCTTGCAAGGGCTAATGGTTTAGATTGGAAGGTAGCTCTTAAAGAGAGGATAGTTGCTTATCGGTGTTCTCCCCACTCCACTACTGGGAAATCACCATTTGAGTTATTTAAAGGCAGAATTCCCAATACTATGTGGTGTCCTGGGTGGATGAAATTGAATAAAGGGTTTGTGGATAACCGCATTGGTAAATGGAGAGAAAGGGAGTTGAGAAAGCAAGTCTGTAGGAAAAGGTATTTTGATGATAGGAAATGTGTTCATTTCCTAGAGGTCAAGATAGGTGACCTAGTTAAAATAAAAGCACCTGTTGGGCGCAAATCTTGGTCAAAGTACACTGATGTTAGCCCTGTTGTAAACGTTTTTAAGAATGCCATAAAAACTCAAGATGGCAGGATTTGGAATAAAAGTCGGGTAGTAATTGTGAAATCTAAAATTAGTGGACGAAATGATGTTAATGTTGACAACCATCTTTTTAATCCTGTTAATGTTTCTACAGACTGTTCTAGGCCTTCTTTTGATGTTCGTGTAAGGAGTCAAAGGATACGCAAGGCTCCCGCCTACATGAAGGATTATGTATGATTTGTTTTACTTATAGTTTCCTTTGTTACATTTTTTCTGTGGGCATAATTGTGTATTCTTTCTCCTTGTTATTTTGCTTTCTTTCTTTTTGTTTTTGTTAAGAAGGGAGATATGTAATGGTATGTTTTATACATTATCTATGTATTTCTGATGTTCTCTATGGAACTGAGAATGTATTCTGTTGTGAAATTCTCAACTCGAGAATGTTCATGTGTAGTTCTGGTCAGTTGACCAGTAGCAGTATGTGGCTGAGGTTGATTAAACCCAACTGCTTTAATTTTACTGAAGTTTCCTGTTTATTTACTGTGGTAAACACCACAATCTGTACCTCTTTCATACACATTTGCACAGATCACAATTGCAACTGGAACTTGTGGCCATTGCTTTGTGCACTTTGCAGTGTCCAAGTATTGAATGACTGTACTTTAAAGACCTTGTTGACCCACTGTGACATCATTCTGACATCTGCCTTAACTCCAGTGCTCTAAATCTTGGCCCATCTACCTGAATATGTTTCTGCAATTTTTTAACATTTGGAGCGAACTACGGCCCTTGATTTCAAATTACGTGCTCCGATTTCATACGTTTCATGGTACGTACTGATATTTATCTCTATATTTTTTAAAGAAAATCACGTTGTGATTTCTCATCAACTGCCAGGCTTGAACTGGGTCCCACGCCGATTCACTGCGCACATCTCCGAAATTCTTGTGAGTGTACTCGTCTCATCGTGATGTCACGACGTTGACCCAAGAAAGTGTGGCCATCTTTTAAGTCAGGCGTGAGTTGTCGTCTGAACGGCATTCACAAGCACCAGCAACACTGTCAAGTTCTACCAGGCAAAAGTGTGCCTGCAAGGCACATCATCAATTCAGTGCTGTCAATTTCAACTGACACACACTTTGACATTTCCTTCATTTCGTTTTCGGGTGGACGAGCGCCCACATCGTTGAATTACCACCACTTTCTTCCAGGCAAACGCAATCCTGCAAAGTAAGCTACCTTCCTTTATTTTGTACTTCAGCTGTCAGCCGCTCAGCTTTGTGCACTGTGAATCAGCTGTGCATTTTCCGGTAACTTTATTTTGGGTACTACTTATGATATTTTGTGTGTCATCCTCTCGGTGATACGCACAACACTCAAAAACAAGTTTGTTTGTATACCATACTGATTGACCATTTTTGTGTGTTGTGGCAATATGTATTAGCATGTATTAGCACCACTGTAATTTTGAACTGGTGGCACGCTCACCATCAAGATCATTTAACTTTTTACTGAATATACTGTATGCAATTAAAATGTTATCCTGTTTTTGTGAATTATGATCATGCAGTTGATACCTGCACCATCCTTGTTTGCAAAATCCAGGTCAACCATGCAGTGCTTGCAAGCTGATTAGTGGATGGTAGCTGAAGTTAAAGATGTTTGTGGCACCATTTCTGAGGAAGAGAGGAAAGCTGTCATCAAAGAGGATGATACCATCAAAATCATTTCGCACTGAGTCATAGGGGTGGAAGTTGCATCAAAATTTCGAGCTTTTCAAACTTATTTGGTCTGAGTTTGCGGTTGTGAATGACATTGTAAGAAGAGGATGTCATTTGGTTGTACCTTCTGTGTTAAGAGAAAGACATTTACGTCTTATGCATGAAGGTCATGGTGGCATGTCGGCCATGAAAAGGTGTATTAGAGAAGATGTCTGGTGGCCAGGCACGGACACTCAGATTGAAAGGTTTGTGCGTAACTGTATTGCGTGTGCTGTTAGCGACAAGTCCCATTCTGCCCAGAAGACTAAGATTGATCCTTTACCGTTGTCCAAGTCTCTCTGGGAAAAACTCGCCGTTGACATTTGTGGACCATTTGAGGATCTTAATTTTAATGACAGGTCACCATTGTTATGGTAGATTATTTTTCTGAGTGACCTGAGGTGGCGTTTGTAAAGGGAGTTAAATCTAATGTCAATATATTCTTCTGTGAAGACATTTTTAGAAGGGAAGGGTGTTCCTGCTGAAATTATCTCTGACAATGGTTCCCAATTAATTTCTGGGGATTTTTGAGAAATTCCTGTCCAGTTGGGGTATCAAACATACTAAGACCCCTGTTTACCATTCATGGGGTAATGGTTTAGTCGAGAGGTTTAATAGAGTGCTTGTAGTGTGCATTCAGCTTGCTTGTAAAAGCAATTGGTGTTGCAAACAACAAGTCAGGGGCATGTTATTGAGTTATAGAACCACTCCACATTCCCTCACTAAAGAGAATCCTTTTAATCTACTTAAAGGAAGGGTACCTTGCACTGTTGCAGTTCCTGCTTGGATGAACAGGTCTGGTAAGAGTACAATTGACCATTAAAGTATGCAAGACAGGGTGAAGAAATAACAAAAATGTTATGGGCAGAGGCACATTAGGATCCTAAGGCCCAGTCGTTCTTTCATGTCTGGCATGTTTGTAAAAGTTCTTCTTGGCGACAAAGCAAAAAAGGGGTCTTCTAAGTGGTCTCTTGTCTAAAGAAGGTTGTATTTGTGAAAGGTAATTATGTGAAATTGACAGATGGCAAATGTTGAAATACCAGAAAAGTTTCAATTTGCAATGCCATTGATCAAAAAGAATGGTTGAAGCTCCACAATCCTGGCAACTCTCGAGAGAGTTGTCATTATGATTCCAATGTTGGTCTAAAGCTCCGCATGATGAAATTGTAATTCACTCTGCTGTGCTGGGTCCGTGTTATTGTACCAATGTTGATTCCAATGCCAAGATGGGGGGGTATTCCTGGTTGTGATCGCTCTTCATGTGTCAGAATTAAGCCTAAGCATCTTGATGATTTTGTTTGATCTTAATGTTTATTTTTTTATTTCTGTATTTACTCTTCCTTGTATTTCATAGCGTACATTCCTTGTGGAATGCTTGCGGTTCCCTGGTAACTTGACTCTTGTGAGGTAGGGGGATTCTGGAATGGCTTCGAGAGCAGCTGACCGCTGGAGCAGCTGGCGACCATTAGGGGCCTTTGTATGTTACAAATAAACATACTCTATTCAACCTGGGGGAGTCCTGTGCTTGCAAAAATTCCAAACGAAAATAAATACAGAAACAGAACATCCTGGAGATAGCTAAAACTCTTAGGGAAGGCACGATGCAGTAAAATATCTAAAATATAAACAGGAACTCTATCTCTGATAAGGATTACCTTAAAAATGTTTACATTCATTGTTGAGAAATCGATCAGTGGTTTAAGGACATGAATATAGGGCTTGACAGAAGTCTGTTTTAAATGACTACTGAATCTGGGGCCCCAGAGAGACCCGTCCCCAGTTAAGGGCATTGACTGTAAATGAATGCAAGATTTGCACCTCACAGAAACATACTGATGACATTTACAGATTCCAAGACACGGTGTTGCTCGTACTGCTAGAACCACGCATGACAGGGAAACGTCCTGCCCCTGAGATCAGTGTTTGCAGGTTCCAGAATGAAAGCACACAACTAGCAGTGTTATTTTTATGTCGCTCACTTCTGTTAATTTAAGTGACAATAAGCTTTCACTGTAAAACAATGTACATCACTGTTCATAAAACCATGTATATGTCAACATTAACAACACAATTGAATCAGGAAACTTTGTGTTACATAAACCTATGACTTAGGAAATGCGGCTGCCCGCGGCCCCTTTAGTGTCATTTGGGCACTTTCCCACCCCCACTAATAATGCGGGACTCGAGGAGGAGTCCCCCTTACCAGATGCGTCATTTCCGGCACGCAGAAGAGGTGGGGAGGTATTTATGCCACCCCCGGCCAGCTTGGCGTCCTCTTTGTGCCGGACACGCCGTCTCCCACCCTACCGCTTACCCGGCTTGGGGTTGGCAGGTGAAGTACATAGAACGTCGTAATGTTTTCTTTGTCGTTGCAGGCGGAGTTACAGGGCGATCTGGAAGCATATGGGTACAGAAGGGTACCTCTTCAAGAGCACAGTAGGGGTGCCAGAGCCAAATACCAGGAGCCTCAGGGGAGAGTTCTGGAGTAATTACGTTTGCGCCCCGTTAGTCCTTCGGGCGATTGTGGCCCTGAACAACCGAGGGCTTGCCTTCCTGCGCTCCGCCCTGAAATGGGTGTGAGTAATAATGTGTCACGTGATCCAGTAAGGGTATCACCACCATAAGGGTAGCGCTGATTGCTTTCTCCACAGTGCTTGGCTCATCAGGCGGGCAGGGCAGTATAGGTTGGTACAGCTGCCTACTATTGGATCGCCCGTAAGATAACCCACATATTTGCATACTTTTGTATGGAATAAACCTGCAGCAATATTTTTCCCAAACAAAAGTTGTGTTGTGTATTTATTTATGCATGCATACTCTGTTGTGGTGGGGGCGGAGTGTGTTGCCATAATGGGACTATGTGTCACACCAGGAAGCGAGCTTCTCTGCGAGGTACGTCCAACCTGATTGGCTAATGAGGCATGGCGAGCAGCACCATCTCTTAAAGGACATGGGATTTGTCCTCTACTGTGGAGCTTCACTACCACATTTTGAGGGCAATTTAGTGAGCACGTTTGTGGCGATAATTTGTTTGTGTTCTAGAGAAATGGAACTTAACTTGATAGTTCAACAGCAACATTGTATTATGTGATAAAGTGAAACCAAATCGTATCCGCTGCTTGCCTCCATGTTCCAGGGCTCATATTTTGGGGAAGTTCCTCCAGTGTTCTAGATGTAATCACATGTTGAACTCATTACCTAGCTGGTCCACGACATTGCCTAAAGGCTGGCACACTTACTAAGTAGGCCAGTGTAGAGGAAATGAAAACCTTCCTATGCTAAGATAAATTATAGGTGTCTTTAGAAACCTATTTACGATAATTTTTTAAGAGTAGATTGAATTCTGCACACGGGGTCTGAATTCTGTACACAGGGTCAACTATCACAAAATGCGTTGGGTGCAAACTGGTACAAAACGAACAATCGCACTATTTTCCTGAAGACAGCACATTGACATCATGATGTGATCTTACAAGGACAACATGGAATGGCTCACTTCTTATAGTAAATGCTGTTGCGTCTTTGTCACCCTAGATTTTGCCAGGAAGAGGGGCAATTAGACAACTATAATGAGGGTGCCAGCATCTGGTTACACCCTCCTTCTGCAGGGCACAACAAACCCGCCCATAAAGGCCAGTCACACCCTTTAACTGTGCCGCTGTGCTGATGCGGCCAAGCACACTGAATACCAGTGTGCCCCGACCACATCAGTAAGATGCACACTACGCAGTTCCAAAGTTGGCCATATGAATTAGCATCATTGATTACACAATTAATTTTTAAATTAAAATACATTACACCGGCTACCGACATTCAATTCTTAGCGGCCTTATCAATTCCAGGCCACAAGATTCCAACCCTTTACTGTAAAAATAGTACTTCTGCTTTCAGTTAAAACTATACCTAACATACGAAACCTGTAGAGCTAATATATGCTCATTTAAGAGACTTCCCTGTCCTATTAATACTGAGCAAAATAATGTGAGAAATGGAGATATTCTGAAAGTTAAACAACAGTGCTAAGGAAACCAGCACTTCAAAAGAAAACCTGACTTAACTGTGCAGAAATTGCTAATTACCTATTTTATGGAGAACCAGTCAAGACAAAAACAACATTGTAATTCCTCAGAAATTAGCCTGTCAGTGAGGCCCAATATCTTATTTAGCACAATGATTTCTGTGCCGCTTTGCATAATTGCTGTTGTAACTAATTACTCATAATATGGCAAGGGTCACATCAGTCTTCAAAAATAATTACACCAAAGGGGTATGGCTTTGCATATGTTTTCCTCCCACACCACGCATTCGTAGCATCTGTTCTCTTCTGGAGGACGGCCAGCAATCCATAGAGCAGCATGCATGCAAAACCAGTAATGGGGAAGTGACTGATTCATTCTAACACATTGCCCACAACTGACTGTTAGTCTACACTGTAAACTAAAGTGAAAAAAACGTCGTTCACCTCCAAAATGAGTGTGAATGTATAGTTTCGTCAGGGAGAAACAAAAAAGTTTATAAATTGAAAAGCACCCCAGGCATGGCATTTACAGAGGTACTTTAATATATGTAAAAATACTCATGATTGTGTCTGCCTGGGATTTTGCAACGGTATCGGGCTCCTTAATCGCTGGCAAATCCAACAAGAATTGCCAGTGCCAATAGGTCTGGCTTATGAATGAAAATGCTTTTTGTCTTACTAAAGGGATTAGGTATGCAATAAATCATCATTTAGGTACTCAGTCACTATTCTTTCTACTCAAGCATCCATTCATCCACCCACCGACTCATTTGTGCAATCAAGCTCTGACGCAACCAAAGTAAAATAGACAAAACTCAACAGAAAATGCAAGATATATTAAAAGAATACAAGTTTAATAAATAATACATGCTGTCATCTAATCAGAGGGAAAATATGCTTGCAATAATGAAAGCAAACATGGCAGCAAGTGACTGTCTTGTAGTTGTTTTAGTACATAGTCTATCGCCGCTACATTTAGAACCAATGAGTTGGCCATCCTTAAATGGTAAAACAATAATGCACTGTAAACAACAGCATTCCATAATGGCCACTTGGTTTAGAGGAAATGACCACACGACATGTGGTGTGCTGCAGATGAAAGCTATAAGCAATAAGCTATACTAGAGATTGTAATGGCGGCCCGGCGAAATGCGGAGTGAATGAGCGCATATGAGAAAAATTTAATTGAGGCATTTACGAGTGTCCCTTGCGTTTATAACAAAAGAGATGTTTTCTCCATGATATAAAGGCTGGCAGTCACGATTGGTAAAAGACTCGTGAAAAACAACATAGAGACTTCGAGCTGGAAGAATTGTTGGAAGAGGTGTAGGACTCTATACGAAGATGGCGGAACCTTGAACGCCCTAGTCCTGATGAGGCCTGGAAATTAGTAAGGCTGAAACGCGTGAACACTTTCATGGACCGAACCATGTCAAAATTTGAATAAGTGAATTTATTTTAAAAAAAGAGCATAAGACTATCAGAACTTAATGATTGTACCTTCTATAATCCAATTTTTCTTATGGTCACCTTTTTTAAGGAATGTATTTTTGTTACATGATTTAGAAGCATCCTTTAGTTAAAATAATACGGGCGTGGACTCTAAAAAAGTTCAAGGATATATTTGTTGTATGTGTATTGTGATATATTGTTTGTGTATATATTGTATAGATATGTATATATGTATGATATGTGTATGTATATATACAAGTCAGAAATCAGTAAAAAATTACGTATTTTCAATATTGAAAAAGAAAATGAGGGGGTAATAAATAGAAAAGAAACCTCAACCCTCTCTCTTGGTCACCATTTTTTGAAGACTTAAAGAAATGTAGATAGGTTCTAGAAGAGAATAAATTCAAATAGATAGAGATAATTAATTGTATCTTTATCTCCTATAGGCTTTCATTATTTTTCCCTAGGCATCATTTTTTAGTATTTTGTGTATTATTACCCAGATGCCGTGTAGTTAATTGGGTTCCCCCTGTAGTATACAGATGATATTAGCAGCAAGTATGCGGCCCACTGGCACTGCCTTGGGACTTGCAGTAGCCTCTTAAAAAACTAAAATAAAAGAGGACAAGCAAAGAAATGAAAAGGGAATTATAAAATGAGGAAATTATAAACTGAAGGACTTGCCAACCGGTCCCCACAATAAAAGGCATTCATGTGCAGGTGGGTGGTTACACATGCTCAGAAAATGCTGTCATTCACAGAGCAAGAGAGCCAAGGACTGAACCATTACCCCAGGCAGTGCACTGTCATGGAGGGAAGCAGAGTGTAAATGATATTCAGACAGACCGACGGCAGAAGAAGGATGACCCAAAAGCTGTCTATGTATCTTTATGGATATATATGGATATATTTGATTGACTAAATTATTTATGTGTTTTTATTGTGAGATTCTGGCAGTCAGCTATGCCTGTCAAATCTTCCAATGAGATTCTATTAAGAAATATTACATCACAAATCTTCTCCCACTAAGGATTTTTTTTTTTGTATTTTTTTTGTGTCCTAATTTGCCGAACTCTCGTTCCATAGAAAACGCCAACCACCTTGAGTGACATTTGGCACAGGGCAAAAACAAAGTCCTTTCCCAAGCCAGAACAAAGGTACCAGAATGGCGGGAGAAGCTTTCAGGAATCTTAACTCCGTCAAGGCGTCTTTCAGCCTGTTAGACCCAGATTGTTCTCTTGGTTGATCGAAACTACAACCAGGTCCGAGGAGCATGTCGGCTTAATCATCGGACCCGGGGAAAAAAAAAAAAAACCCGGCAGACCCAATGATCAATCTAACTCCACTGGACCAACAAGTTCCAAAAGGTGAGGTTTTGCTTGCTACATGACCTGGCCAGATCCACCTTTGATGTTTCATATAGAGACATTAGCCAACCTGCATGTGATGGTGCATTCGACTCTACCCAAAATTTACAGATCTGCGCCTCGCGAGGAGAATTGCATAGAACAGGAAGGACCTTGCAGGCCCGGTGATTTTTTCATCCAATCCAAATATTATTAGCGACAGGGTGAATGTTATTGATGTTTTGAGGATCGAGTCCAACGTGCCCTTTACTTCGTCCCAGAAGGCTTTAATGTGGGGACAATCCAAAAACATGTGGACGTCGGAGGCTGCAGGGTGGAGACACTTGTTACAACACTTCACTGATTGAAATTTGGATAGCCTGAGGGGGGAAAGGTATGCACGATGTAACGTAAACAGGTGGTTGCGCCTCAACCAAGCAGGCTTGACTGTTTTAAACAAGAGAGTGAACGATCTTGTCCATAAGTCCTCACACTGGACACCCAGGACCTCTCCCCACAGTTCTTCCGGGAGAGTGAGCTCCCAGTCTACCTCCTCTAGAATAGATCAGTACCAAAAAGCTACCTCTTTACCCCCCACTTGCCTCTCTACCAGATGTTGTTCCAAAGGGCTACTCTTCCCAACTGGGGCCTTTTTCCTAGTCAACTCCCGGGACCAACTTACAAGTTGTATATATTTAAATTTAGATAAAGCTGGGCCGACCCTCCCATACAAATCCTCCCATTTGACCAGTGATCCTTCAGCTAGCAACTCACCCCATGTTAGAAATCCTGCCTCCTTTATGGGGACTGCAAGCCTATCCTTTAAGCACAGCGGAAGCCCTGGGTAGTCCCAGATTGGGGCAAACTATGAATAGTAAGCTAACCCTACTCTTCTTTTAATTTGTACCCAAGCCTTCGCCAAGGATTGTAGAATCTTCAGCCTCACCTTCTTGAAATACCTCTGATCCCCAAATTTAAATAAAAATCCGTCAAGTGGCAGATTCGCCCCAGTTAAAATGGCATTAAACATGAACCCTTTGGCGGAGCCTGAAGGAGTTTTCAACAGCATCCTTGAATGGGACATCAAGAATGCCCAAGCATAGTATTCTAGATCTGCCAGTGCGAGTCCTCACTTTTCCCTCCCTCCTCCTTAATTTTTTCCATGCCAGCCTTGTTGCCTTGTAGCACCAGATAAAGGAATTTATTTCCTGCTGACATTTATACAGTTGTTTTGAATCAAAGGCTAGTGGGATGGAGTTGAAAATAAACGTAACTTGGGAAGAATAGACATTTTCACCAAGCTTATTCTCCCGAGAACAGTCAAAGGGAGGAAGGACCAAGATTTTAACAGCGTCCTGCATTCTCGAAAAACCCGGTCCAAGTTAGTGTGTGCCAGGGTATTGATATCCTGAGTGATCCTAATTCCCAGGTATCGCATAGATGGAGTCACTACAAGCTGTAGGTTGTCAATGTTCCAGGTCATGATCTCGGTTTTCCCCGCATTGATTTCATACCCTGATATGCGCCCGAATTCCTCCGCCCTTTTTACGACTACCGGAAAAGCTTGAACTGGATCGGTTGTATAGACCAGGATGTCATCCGCATAAAGTCCTACCCGCTTTTCCCAACCTCCAAATTCAAATGGGGGGATGCTTTGATCCTCTCTCAATAATTGCACAAAGGGTTCAATGTATAGATTGAATAAAAGCGGGGAAAGTGGGCAGCCCTGCCTCGTACCCCTCCTGATTTGGAAGGGTTCGGTGAGGGCGCCATTGACCAGCAGTCTGGCTCTGGGGTCCCGATATAGGAGGTTAATAACTCATTAGAACCTATTACCAAACTAACATTTTCTCATTACCACAGCCAGATAGGGCCAATTGACCCTATTTAATGCTTTAGTAGCATCCAAGGTCAAGGTAGCCAGGGGAAGACCAAAAGCTGAGGCGATATCTATTGCACCTACCAGGTCATGGGTAAGATCTGCCAACTGGCCCCCCTTTATGAATCCCTTCTGGTCTTGGTGGATGATTGAGCATATCTCTCTCCCAAGCCGTGCCGACAAAATGGCTGCGAAGATCTTATAATCATCGTTTAGGAGAGAGATAGCCGATAGGATCCGCAGTCAGTCGGGTCCTTGCCAGGTTTGGGGATCACAACGATAGTTGCTTCCTTCCATGTCTCAGGAGGCGTCCCACCATTTACAAAGATGTCATTAAAGAGGGCAGTCAGGGTTGGAATAATGACGGGATCCAGTACTCGGTATAGCTCCCCAGGCAGGCCATCTGGCCCCGCAGCCTTCCCCCGCTTCAGTTTACTGATAGCCATATTAACTTCTGTTTCAGTTATTGCCTCGTCCAAACCATTACTCTGCTCTAATGAGAGGGTGGGCAATCTGACTTTATCTAACCACTGGTCCCTGGCCGTTTTGTCCTCCTTAATCTCCTCCCTATAGATATTCCGAAAGAAATCCTGAAAGGCACTTCCAATTCCTGGATTTGAGGTCCTAGTTGTAATTTCCCCCTCCACTTTAATTTCCCTGATGTATTTTTTGGCCTGGTCTGATTTGACTTTCCAGGCCAGAACCTTACCTGCTGCTTCACCATATTCGAAATGTGACAGCTTACTAGCCTCCCACTTCTTAGCCACCCTTTCTTGAAGTAAATTTTCCAGGTTTGATTTTAATTCCACCGCCTATCTTGGACGGCTGACATTCCAGTGTCAAAATCACCCCCCCGATCTAGAAGAGTCAATTCCCTTTCTATACTTGTGGTTGCTTCTCTATAAACCTTCGCTCTATAAGAGGCGCGGTTGGTCATGCACCCTCTTAAGTAGGCTTTGAAAGCTTCCTCACTGTCTTGGCCAAATTTACATTGATTTCCAAACAAGAGACTGACTCTGCCATAAGAAAACCTGTCTCCTCTTCCTCCAGCAGGATCGTACGGTCAAAAGACCAGGTAGAGTGATTAGACTGCTGAAAAAGTTTAAAGTGAAAAGGATAGCTGAATGATCAGACAAGTGCTAGGGGAGATAAGCTAGTTCCTTCAATCCGTCTTTGAGGCAGTAACTGAAGAGGGCGTAATCAATTCTTGATTTGTGTTTATATTTATGATTATGGAAGGAAACTCCTAAAGCATTCCCCGCTCTCTCCCTCCAAAGATCCGCTAAACCCAGAGTTGTCCTTATTGTTAATAGGGTTTGCAGGGATTTAGAGTGTTTAATTGCATGAGAATTGGGTGACTTATCCAACTTTGGATTTAAGACAATGTTGAAGTCTCCCACCCATATTACCGGGTCTGGGGAACAGATCAAATAGTTCTCGATCTTATTCAGGTATGAGGGATCGTCATGGTTCGGGCCATAGTACCCCATTAGAGTGTATGGACAACCGTCTAACCGAATACTTGAAAGAAGCCATCTACCACTATGGTCTTCCTTGTGATCTATAATTTGAACTTTAGCCTGCTTTTTGAAGATAACAAGGATTCCCCGTATGTTGGCATTATGGTCCGTGCATAAATATTTGTCAACCCACTTCAGCTTCTTCAACATATCGATCACCTCAATTTTGAGTAAATGTGTCTCCTGCATGATGATGACCTGTGCGGGGGAGTCTCTCAGATATTGTAAAATTCTGTATCTCCTACTCCTCACACGCAGGCCATTAACGTTCCAGGATAGGAACTGCAACCCCATCATTCCCTATTTCTTCTCAGTTCCTCCCACCCACCTGTAGAAACATCCTCTCGTATGTATTCGCTGTGCCATCTATTACCCTGGCTTGCCCTGTGTAGGAGGCGTTTAAAAAGATTACAGATAAAGACGTTTGGTGTGAGAACTGGCACATGAGGACCTTTTAACTTTTTTCCGCCCCCCCCCCCTCGGAAAACCCGCCCCTACTAACACTGACCAGATGGATAGCCAGCTTTGCGTCTATAGACTGACCCTCTCCTCTTGCCCTGCCAACCTTATGTCTGAATAAGATACGGCTAAACACAGGCAATTTTAACTAGAACGTTGAATAAGCGGGCGTTAGTTTAACAGGATGGGGAGTGCCACCACCCTCCCCTATTAGTGACAGAATTCAAGACATCGTGTATCCAACGTTTGGACATAAACAAATATTTTTTTGTTTATTTTTTTTCCCTTTTCTCTCTCTTTTCTTTCTCTTTTTTTCCTCCTCATTTTTTATTTTTTTTTATTTTGTTTATTTGAATTTTCTATTCTCTTTTTTTTTCTTTTTTTTTTACTAGAGTGCACTGCCCTCTCGTTTTTTTTTGTTTTATGATTTTCTTTTTTCCCTAGACAGGACATTCCAAGCTCTCTGCAGAAGGACCTTAGTGACCCCCCTTGAGTGATCGCTAATGGATGCTAGTAAGTCGCCAGCCTCTAAAGGGGAACGTATGTTGTCCATTTTATTATTATACATCACCCTTAAGAAGGCAGGGAATCTCATCTGCACAGTAGCCCCTAAGGCCCTAAACTTCTCCATTTTCTGGCCTAGCTCCCACTGTCTATCTAATTTAGTTTTTGACAAGTCTGAGCGGACTTCAAAGGAAAAATCAGGGGCATTCAGCGACTTTGCTTTTAATGCGAGATTCAATTTTTTTTCTTTTATAGCGTAGGTGAGGAAGTTTACTAAGATTTTCCTCGGCTTCACCCTCCCTGGGTTGAGGCAGAAGGGGTCTCTGTGGATGCTCTGGATATCTTTCTCCAGCTCCTCCGTTGTTTCTTCCAGGCTGATGGCATTCTTCAGTAATGACACCACATATGCTTTGATTTCGCCCCCTTCTTTCCCCTCTGGAATCTTTAAGAGTCTGAGGTTGTTCCTTCGTGAGTAATTCTCCAAGGACTCAACCCTATCCTTCATTGCATCCCCTTCTCTCCGAAGGCCTTGGATTTTAATCTCTGCAGACTCCAAACTGGCTTTTAGCTCCCCCACAGACCCTTCCGGGCTCTCTGTTCTCTCAAAGAGGCCATCCACTTTTTTTTCCAGGGTCTCACACGCCGCCCTAATCTCGGTCTGATTCATTTTAGATTCTGGAAAGCCGCTTTTAATCTCTTCCCTCATTGTCGTTAAAAGTGCCTCCACCGAGCTGCCCCCACTTTCAATACCAGTGGTGGGGCCAACTATTGCACCGCCTTCTGTTAGAGAGATGGGAGCCCACGGATCTACTGCTGACACTGTTTTGGGAGCTTCTACAGTACTAGCAGAGACAGGGGACTCTCCCCCCTGCATATTAGTGTCGCTCATGACTCTTTCACGATTGCCTCCGACCACCTCTGTACTTTGTACAATGTCCAGGACTTGGTGCAGTATCTTAAAGTAGGAGCGCAGTGACGGCGTTATTCGTGTTGCACTCCCGCATGCCCCTTTGGTTTTACCTTTACCCCTTAGCTGGGTACCAGAGCTGGTGCCGGTGCTTCTTGTGAGGTGGGTAGAGCCCTCTCTTATGGTCCCTTGGGCTTTACCAGCAATGGCCAGACCCTCTACCTCAACCCCACAGCCTCAACCTCAGTGACAGTAACAGGCTCAGGCTCAACTGTCCCCTCTGTCCCAAGTTCGTACTCAGGACCACTCTCAAGAGTGCGATTTAAAGTTGTATTTTTACCTTCTCCTGACTCCTCAACAGATACACCTCCTCTAGAGCTTTGCCCTCGTCTTTTGCCCTTCCCCCCACGCCTTCCAATAATACTGCTAGCTGTTTTGCGAATTTTCAGGCATTCACCCCCTCCCTTCGCCCTCTCCTTACTATCCGAAACTTTATCACATGGCGCTGGCAGATATCCGTGGGCTGCCGTCGCTGTAATCCCGAGCTCTGTCTCTGTCACTGTTTCTGGCACAGTTTCAGGCTTATTGAGGCGGGTAATCCAAGTATTCCTCTGGGTTTGTCTATCCCCGACTTCGCTCTCTCTAGGAGAAACGCGGATAATCCCTCTAAGGAGTCCGCGTGCTCCCACCCTGCGGCCCCGTCGAAGCTCCACGGCGGCTTTCCTCCACCGCACTAGAGAGGCGGGGGGCGGTGTCAGGCTCGGGCTCACGATGCACATCGGCGCTGGGCTGGTGTTAGTTGAGGCGAGCGGTTTCTTGCACTCCGCTTCGAGGTTCTGCTTATTGTTTACTTCTGCGTCCGGAGATAAGAGGAAAAATCCGGGAGTGTGCTTCTGCCTTCTGCCTTTCGGAAAGGCTCGGTGCGAGGTGTAAGAAACCCAGTACGGGGAAATGGTGAGAAGCTGCTTGTTATTCCAGGGTGGAGGAGAGGTCAGCTATAGACACGCGTACCGCCCTAACCAGCGGCCGCCATGTTTTCCCTCCCTCCTAAGGAATGTATTTTTGTTACATGATTTAGAAGCATCCTTTAGTTAAAATAATAAGGGCGTGGACTCTAAAAAAGTTCAAGGATATATTTTTTGTATGTGTATTGTGATATATTGTTTGTGTATATATTGTATAGATATGTATATATGTATGATATGTGTATGTATATATACAAGTCAGAAATCAGTAAAAAAATTACGTATTTTCAATATTGAAAAAGAAAATGAGGGGGTAATAAATAGAAAAGAAACCTCAACCCGCTCTCTTGGTCACCATTTTTTGAAGACTTAAAGAAATGTAGATAGGTTCTAGAAGAGAATAAATTCAAATAGATAGAGATAATTAATTGTATCTTTATCGCCTATAGGCTTTCATTATTTTTCCCTAGGCATAATTTTTTTGTATTTTGTGTATTATTACCCAGATGCCGTGTGGTTAATTGGGTTCCCCCTGTAGTATACAGATGAAATTAGCAGCAAGTATGCGGCCCACTGGCACTGCCTTGAGACTTGCAGTAGCCTCTTAAAAAAACTAAAATAAAAGAGGACAAGCAAAGAAATGAAATTATAAAATGATAAAATTATAAACTGAAGGAATTGCCAACCGGTCCCCACAATAAAAGGCATTGATGTGCAGGTGGGTGTGTACACATGCTGAGAAAATGCTGCCATTCACAGAGCAAGAGAGCCAAGGACTGAACCATTACCCCAGGCAGTGCACTGTCATGGAGGGAAGCAGAGTGTAAATGATATTCAGACAGACCGACGGCAGAAGAAGGATGACCCAAAAGCTGTCTATGTATCTTTATGGATATATATGGATATATTTGATTCACTAAATTATTTATGTGTTTTTATTGTGAGATTCTGGCAGACAGCTATGCCTGTCAAATCTTCCAATGAGATTCTATTAAGAAATATTACATCACAAATCTTCTCCCACTAAGGATTGTTAAAGGGGGTAACCAACACCAAAACCCTTCCCATAAAAATAAAATGTTGATATGTCATGTAACAAACTAGCGGACTACAGACAATAACATTGTGAAAAAGCAATCCACCCTTAAAGACCTTTTGACTTTAACATATGTATTGCAAAGTAAATAAATCAAGCCTATTGGCTTTGTCAAATACTTTCATAATAAACAGATCATACCTTTGGTATCTGAAATACTTTTTCTATTCAACCATCCAAGGCTGTTACCATTGACTTGGCACCTTAAACGTCTCAGGTCTGCTGCATTAAGCATAAGATTGCCCACAAGGTAACCATCAGGAACAGTCATAAAATTACAAAAGTACATTAAATTGCAGGTGGCAATATGAAATACCATGGGTCCAATTACGAGTGAGTCAGTTAATTCCAAGCTATTTATTTTATTTTACAGAGCTTTTTATAGCGCAAACTTGACCCGAAGGTATCTGGTATCAGAGCGCTTTACATAGCACCGGCTGCATTACATGAGGACACATTCATTTTTTTGTTAGGCACGGGGAGATTAAGTGATTTGCCCACAATCACAGGATGTTCAGCATCGTTGCCGAGCCTCTAACCCAGTGCCCCAGATTCGAGGTCCACCGCCCTAGCCGTTAGGCCAACTCCTCTCCCCAATATACATAAACCTCTGTTTACACATAGGTTGGAATAACGTGTTGAGTAATATTTAATGCATCCAATGATTATCGGATTTGTTAAATCCCTCAGGCTTCGTAAAATTTAGGCAGGTCAAACCTGCAAACATTTTACAGAAATAAACCATACAGTAGTTACCCTATCAATCAGATTTTGGTGTGTTAAACTCCAAAATCCACGTTATTCCCCAGAAACTCATAACAGGTGCTATTTATTGTACCAGATAAATAACAAACCCTGTGGTATAGTTATTTACCAGGTGCAAAAAATAGCACCTATGCTTGCAATCAGGCCCTTTCTCTACTAAGAGGACTTAACATGTATTCTCATAATGCAAATCTTCTCCACGCAAGTTTTGTCAAAGGGGGTAAGTGGCAACCAAAACCCGTGCCTACTACAGTAATCTGTGAGATTCCATTTAACATAATACTTATCTGTATGCTATACTGCAGAATAATCATATAAATGTCCATTGCCTTTGGTATATGCTTTTCACACTAAATACCTCCGGCCTGCTCCCTTTATCATAACTTTTGATAAAAAACAATCAGGCCTATAATCTTTACCAAAGGTTTGTCCCCTTCACCAACACAGACCTACTCTGTTGGGCATACATTTTCTTGCAAAGCAACTATCATGTATACCATAGTAAAATGACAAACATCTACAAAATTACAGTTACATGTAACAAAATAGCTGCTTACAGGCTTTAGTAGTGTGTAATAACAAACCATTCCCATTGCCTTTAACAATATGTAAGTCAGGTCTACTGGCTTTGTCATAATGTTTCATAAGAAATTAAACAAACACATGGAATCTGACATAACTTTTTACGATGTTCTGATAACTCCTATACTGTTTACCATTGGCCTGACCCCATAACCAACACAGGGCTTTTCAAGTGCACGTAAACTAGCAACTATCAGGGTCCTGGAACTGGAAAAAAACAATAGATGTTTCACGTCGGCCTTCTCCCATCTGCCATGCTGCCAGAGAAATTCAAACACCATAACTTATTCACTTGCCCTGCACTGCAAACTACCTCACATATTACATCACTCATGAAATGTTCTATGACATCATTGATAACATCACTGCAACATGTGAAATGACAATTGATGACAGCATAGAACATTGCTAGGGCACAGTTTATAGCTACTTGAGATAACTATAACTGTTGAATGTCAGCAGTTTTGTTAATTTAACACTATGTTTTAACTGACATTTTCACCTAACTATAACATAACTTTATCCTCTGTTCTTTCGTTGACTATATATACATATATTAAGTTAGAATTAATTACATTTTATTATTTCATATGGGGTACTATTGTTATAGCTTTCCTCTTGTGTGTTGCAGTACCAGTGGCTGGCCATTTGTGGTGTTTGACTTACTCCAAGACTGGGTTGGAGTTCACGTAAGCTTGTTTTGTAACTATTGGTGCTGTAGTAAAACTAGAAGTGTACTTCGAACAGCAATTGCCTTCCTGTAAAGTGTGTGTGTGTTTTGCTCTAGTATGTCCCCCTCTAAACCCTCCTTAAACTTTCCTTACCCTAACCATTTTCTAGCAATCATTCTGCATTTCCCAACCATCCCCCTTGTCACTCCAAAATGTACTACTAAAGCTTGTACTTATGTGTGTGAATATCTACGCTACGAGAGCGAAGCTCTTCATACAGAAAAGATAATAGAGGCAGACATGGAGCTCCTCGGCAATAGCACTAAAAACTTGGCTCTTTGCTCTCCCCTAACAGTTCTTTTATAGTTCCCCATGCTCAGGTCAAACTGCTCTACTAGGGCAGGGACACCTCCGTCCGTTGGAGGTAGCCGCGCGCTCTACAAGCGGTTTATTATTATTATAAATTGCATTTTGTAGTGCACGAAGTGGTACTACGGGAGCAGTGCTTGACATAATCCAAATTGTTATTTGCGTATAGAGCACAATATGCATATTGTTGGACTTGGCCCTTTTTGAAGGTTCACCCCTAAACTTTTTGCTTTTATATGTGACCTGGTGTTAATTGTTTTTGGCTTCTGCGCACTTTAACACTGTGTCCCAGTGTAAAGTGCGTGCGCAGTCTGAGTGCGTGTGGTGAGATTGGCCTGCCCTCCCATAGGAAAGCATAGGGGATATATGTGTCCATGGTAGTTCCTGATGTGTGGGGAGTGCAGGGGCGAGTTTGGTATGTGCGAACTCGTGAGATTAAATGCTGCGCGACGGTGTGTGCAGATTTAATGTGTCTGGTTGGAAGTGCCTCTTCTAGAAGTTGGCATGTCTGTGTAGTAAATGTGAATTGACTGTCTGGCTTGTGATTGGTTGGAGCTGGCTGGTGTGCCTGGCTCCAGGAGTAAGGATGGGTCTGCCCCGGTGGTGAAAGGAGAGATCTGCATGTTGATGGGAGGGAGGAGTACACCTGGGACCTGAATAGGGCTGGGCCTTCCCTACATAATGCTGGCTCTGCCCCCTGTGGTGTGACTGCTGTCCCTAGTGTGTCCTATGAATGGGGAGAGGGGCTGAGCACAACAAAGTGCTCCAGAACCAGCTGCGTCTGGTTTTCCCCCTACCCTGCACCCTTCAGACCAGGGAAATATGTGAATAAAAAGGGGCTGTGACCCATGCAAAATTTTCACTTGTTACTGACTGAAAGGGGAGCCTGCGGCTGCTGGGTACCAGGAGGGAACCGCCACTGGGGACAGCCTCCCTGCTGGAGGGCCCTGTGAGCTGATCCCTGGGCCCAGCCTTTGCCCCCTGCTTCCTAAAAGACTTCTGCACTTTTGCCTGCCAGCACCTGGGAAGCGCTGGCCTCCCCTTGCTAAATAGTGGTTTTGCACCGCCGGAGAGGCGATCCCTATCTTGAGGGATTCCCTGGCATGGGGATCCCCCTGCCTGTGTGATTGTCGGCGCGGGTGCCCACACCGCTTATTGGCCGTAGTTTGACTCCCTAGCGGGTGCCTACCCCGCCAGGAACCTTGTGGCGTGATATATATCCCTAGCGGGTAGGCACCCCACCAGGGACTGTGCTTCTAAACCGGGAGCCTACCCCGTACCTTGCCATATCACCGCCGCAGCCCACGATCCGGAAGTCAGGCAACCCTTGCCTGGGACAGGGGCGGGGCCTGTCCCACGCCGGAGAGGAGGAAGTCCAGTGACGTGACGCGGGGCTCCCGTGTGGAATAGAGAGCCCCGCGTAGTGCAAAAGAGAGCCCGGGGCCCTAGGGGGGCCCGGGTTTAGAAGGGAGTCCCGCAGGCAGCCACAGCGCGACCGGAGGAGTCTGGGGAGAGAAGCGGAGGGGGCTCGAGGCACGTTGCCGGTGCCTGCCCCCACCGCCTACCAGCCCCGTGCAGCTGCCAGAAGAGTCCGAGAGAGAGAGAGGAGACCGCGAGGGAGTCCCAGGTGAGTGGGAAATCCCCCCCCCCCCCATATCGCCGGTCCCTGTTCTCCGCGAGCGGTCCCGCAGTGCAGCGGACCGCTCCAAAGTTGGGGGCAAGTGTCTTTAGGAGTCCCCCGAGTGGGGCTCCCACAGTGGTGCCTAGGCGGATGGTTTAAAGGGTCCGTGTCCCCCTACTTGGCCCAGCACCAAAGCGGTGCCAGTTCCCAGAATGGCCCCGGATGGCAGCGGGCCGCTCCAACGCCTCAGTATTGTCCCGAGCCTAGAGGGCTCTAATCTTTGGGCATATGTTGTTTTAAGGGCCCAGTGGGGTCCCCAGGGGTCCGTGCTACCTCATCTTACGCCCAAGCATTAGAGGAGCCAGTGTGCTCCAGGGGGACCTGATCTCTAGAGCCTAGCCATTTCTATAAAGGGCGACTGGGAGCCCTTGCCGCATTTTTGTCCTACCTCCCAGCTGACCAGTCATTAGTGGGCAACTGCAAGGTTTAGGCTATGCACATCGTGGTACGCTATAGCTGCCCAGCAAGTAGTGGGCAGCTGCTACGTTTAGGCCCTTGTTGCGCACTCTTCTTTTGCTGCCTGGGCAGCCTGCCCGGACTGAGTGGACATAGGGCGCTGGCCCTGAGAGAGGCCAGTTGGCCCTGGGGACAGTTTTCCTGTGTTGGGCCCTCGCTTGGGGTATACTGTTTATGGCTAATGTGATTTACGTGCTGAGGTGATTGTGGTACTAGGAAATGTAATGCATTTAGTATGTTTTACGCACCCTGTGTTTTATGCCTATACCTCTAAATATGTTTTTATGAGTTTTGCCTAGTCTAGTTTAAGCTAATCAGTTTATGTGTCCCTGCGCGATCTATGCCTAAAGAGATTAGGGTTGCGTAGTATGTACCTACACTTTACCAGTGGTTATTGGTTGTGTTCTACAATTGTTATTTGGTGCTACAGTTGTTCTAAGTGCTATTTCTACTAAGTGCTGATTCTGATAGTGGCCCACGTGGCCCGGTCCTGGGTAAATAATCCCCTGTAAATACTGCCCAGTGCCAGTTGGCACAGTGCATCTGTGTGATTATGATCTAATGTGTTTATGATAATACAAAGGCTATTTTCTTATATATAACCTTGTGTGCAGTTCCGTTTTGTGGTGTGCCTAGTGTGTTGCTGCTGTGTGTGTGTTGCGCAAACACTTTACACATTGCCTCCGGGATCAGCCTTACTGCTTGTGTCACGTTGCCAAGGGGGTGAGCAGGGGTTATCTTTGGAGGGTAACTCCCTTGCCCTAACTAGAGTGGTGGTTTCTGCCTGGCTTTGGCGCAAGCCTTAGCCAACCAGAAATCCCAACACTGGAAGTCAAGCGGAAGGGATCTGGACTTGTGTTTGCGCAATACCACAGTTACAACTGGTTGCACCAATCATGTGTTTGGGGATTATTGTTTTTGAGTTTTATTATTTCTCCTAAGAGTGTCATTTTTAGATTGTGTACTCTTGCTTCAGCTCAGACAGTTAGGTCCCCTGTGTTGCACATGTCCCCGAGCGTCCTGCCAAGATGGAGTCTGCTTTTAATTTCTGTGGTCTGTTTAGAAACAGTATGTATGAGTTGGTAGAGGTCTGTGAAGAGAGAGACATAGCAGTGAATGGGTCAGACACCCAGTCCAAGCTTAGGGATAACCTAATCCAATGGCAGAAGGATGAATGGGAACGTGAGCACAGTGAGGAGGAGAGGGCCCGGGCTGGATACCATGAGGGTGGTGGGTCTGAGGGGAGCCCTGAAGAGTCTGAAGAGGAGGAAGAAGATGACAGTGCATGGACGCCAGTAGATAGTGAAGACCCCATAGATAGGGAGTCCCTTGCTGGGTCCAGCGTCGGGGGCAGCGCCCCATCCCTTTCCCTGTCCCCAGAGGAGTGGGTAGATAGAAGGGAACAAAGGGAGCATCAACTGGCGTTAGAGAAACTCCAGAAGGAGAGCTATGAGTATATGGAAGCTCAGAAATTGGAGTTGGAGAATAGGAAGTTAGCCTTCGAGGAGAAAAAGGCATTATGGGCTCAGGAGTTGAGTCTTAGGACGTTGGGCCTTGAAAAGCAAAAGCTAGAGACCGAGAGGGTCTTAGCGCAGGAGAGGATGGAGGAGGCTGAGAGTTCACCTGAGAGAAATTAGCTCTGGAGGGTAGATTATCCCCTGAGCGCAGTGGTAATTTTCTCGGTTCCCCAGTGAGGGCGGAGTCCAGTGGAAGCAGCGATATAGAGTCCAGTGCGGTAAGTCCCATTCCCAGCTCCCACTGTATGGTACCTTGTTCCCAAGAGGAGGAGTACAAGTTGAAGCTCAGGAATAGTAGGAAGCGGTCTCACCAGTCTTGGGAGAGGTTTGCGGATGAATGTCATGAGGCACTGGCTGAGTGGTTAGAGGTTCAGACGGAACCTAATTTCGATGACCTGTTCGATCTGGTTATCAGAGAGCATCTGCTCAGTTGTTGTTTTCCAGGGTTGAGCCAACACCTGTTGGAGGGTAGATTTTCTGATCTAGGGGTATTTATACATGAAGTAGACCACTGGGAAAGTGCCAGAGGTTCTGAAGAGGCATTGGTGAGTGATCCCAAAAGTAGTGGTTCAGGTATCGTCCAGCCCAGGTGGTGGGAGAGGTTCAGAGTAGCCCAGCTAGGTCCCAGGATAGCGAGAGGGGTGTAGCGGCTCACGTCCTGTCTCAGTGGAGTAGGAGTGAGTGTGGGACTGCGTGTGCCCAGGTGCCCGAAACCCAGTCTCAGAACCTGGATGGTTTCTTCAGAGAACACCAGGTTGGGGGCCTAGGCTGTCCTGTCAGTCCATTTGAGGAGGATCTCCTAATATCTAGAGGACCTGGAGCATCTGTAAACAGAGCTCCTGTGGTTCTAGTGTCTGGCAGTGCCTCTCCCGTTGGAAGGGCACAGAAGTCCAAAGTGAGAAGTGAATGGGGGATGTGTTCCCCAGTGGAAGAACCTGTGGGTCAGGGACTAGCCAGTTGGGCTAAGTTCCCGTGGAGTGACCATGGTGATACCACTTCTGTTCTGGGGGATCTTCGCGCACTGTCAGGTGGACAGGGGACGGGAGATCTGCCCCAGACAGACGGTCACACAACATATGAGTCATGTGTTAGCCTCAGGGGGATAGTGTGTGAGTCTCCAGAAGTTCTGGAGTGCCAGGCATGTATTCCGCCAAAGGTTTTAGACCCAAGGTTGGGAGGCCACGTTCAGGATCTGCCTGACCTGGAGGGAAGGACGCCTGTAACCGGTGTCCTGACCGGTTCATCTTCCAGGGCTACTGCTCCAGTTGTGAGGGTGCACAACTCTGGAAGGGGGTGCAGAGATTGAGAGTCCTCGCCTCTGACCCCGGTGCAACCTGAGGGGTTAAACCCTAGGTTGGGAGAGTGGTGTTCTATGGGTACCTCTCAAAGGAGGAGAGGGCAGAACCCTAAAAGGAGAGGTAGGGGGAGGAGAGCCTCACCCGTGACTTCTGGTCTGCCTGAGGGTGCTGGAGGGCTGGAGGATCAGTGGCAGTCTAGAACTGCCCTGAGGAGAGGACGAGTGGAGAATGGCGACTATGTACCAGGGGTTACTACCCCCCACTCTGTGATTAGGCAAGGACCAGTGGCGCCTGGGTGGCCTAGGGCCTGGTCCTGGCCTCGGACAGCATGGGAGTACCAGTGTGGTAGCCCAGTTGTTCCGGACTGCTTTTTCAGAAGGAACCACATGGGTTCACCGTGGCGTAGAACAGGAGGGTGTCCCTGCAGTTGCGGGACCGCGCCCGTGTTCTATCGCCCAAAGCAGGGAAGCCCATCACAGTGGTGATTGGTCTGCCCTGTGTTTTGGCTGGAAGGGGGTTGTGTTGGACTTGGCCCTTTTTGCAGGTTCACCCCTAAACTTTTTGCTTTTATATGTGACCTGCTGATAATTGTGTTTGGCTTCTGCGCACTTTAACACTGTGTCCCAGTGTAAAGTGCGTGCGCAGTCTGAGTGCGTGTGGTGAGATTGGCCTGCCCTCCCATAGGAATGCATGGGGGATATGTGTGTCCTTGGTAGTTCCTGATGTGTGGGGAGTGCAGGGGCGAGTTTGGTATGTGCGAACTCGTGAGATTAAGAGATGCACGATGGTGTGCGCAGATTTAATGTGTCTGGTGTGGAAGTGCCACTTCTAGAAGTCGGCATTTATGTGTAGTAAATGTGAATTGACTGTTTGGCTTGTGATTGGCTGGAGCTGGCTGGTTTGCCTGGCTCCAGGAGTCAGGATGGGTCTGCCCCGGTGGTGAATGGTCTGCATGTTGATTGGAGCGAGGAGTACACCTGGGACCTGAATAGGGCTGGGCCTTCCCTACACAATGCTGGCTCCGCCCTCTGTGGTGTGACTGATGTCCCGAGCCTGTCCTGTGAATGGGGAGAGGGGCTGAGCACAACAAAGTGCGCCAGAAACAGCTGTGTCTGGTTTTCCCCCTACGCTGCACCCTCCAGACCAAGGAAATATGTGGATAGAAAGGGGCTGTGACCCATGCAAAATGTTCACTTGTTCCTGACTGAAAGGGGGGCCTGCGGCTGCTGGGTACCAGGAGGAACCACCACTAGGGGCAGCCTCACTGCTGGAGGGCCCTATGATCTGGCCCCTGGGCCCAGCCTTTGCCCCCCTGCTTCCTAAAAGACTTCTGGACTTTTGCCTGCCAGCACCTTGGAAGCGCTGGCCTCCCCTTGCCAAATAGCGATTTTGTGCCACCGGAGCGGCGATCCCCATCTTGAGGGATTCCCTGGCGTGGGGATCCCCCTGCCTGTGTGATTTTCGGCACGGGTGCCCACCCCGCTTATTTGCCGTAGTTTGACTCCCTAGAGGGTGCCCACCCCCCCAGGGACCTTGTGCCGTGATATATATCCCTAGCGGGTGCCCACCCCACCAGGGACTTTGCTTCTAATTCCGGGGCCTACCCCGTACCTTGCCGTATCACCGCCGCAGCCCGCGACCCGGAAGTCAGGCAACCCTTGCCTGGGACAGGGGCGGAGCCTGTCGCACGCCAGAGAGGAGGAAGTCCGGTGACGTGCCGCGGGGCTCCCGTGTGGAAGGGAGAGCCCCGTGTAGTGCAAAAGAGAGCCCCGGGCCCTAGGAGGGGGGCCTGGTGAAGAAGGGAGCCCCGCAGGCAGCCACAGCGCGACCGGAGGAGTCTGGGGAGAGAAGCGGAGGGGACTCGAGGCATGTTGCCGGTGCCTGCCCCCATCGCCTACCAGCCCCGTGCAGCCGCCAGAAGAGTCCCAGAGAGAGAGAGAGGAGACCGCAAGGGAGTCCCTGGTGAGTGGGACGTTCCCCCAGTGGTCCCGCAGTGCAGCAGACCGCTCCAACGTTGGAGGCAAGTGTCTTTAGGAGCCCCCAAGTGGGGCTACCACAGTGGTGCCTAGGTGGATGGTTTAAGGGGCTGTGTCCCCCTACTTGGCCCAGCACCAAAGCGGTGCCAGTTCCCAGAGCGGCCCGGATGGTAGCAGGCCGCTCCAACTCCTCAGTATTGTCCCGAGCCTAGAGGGCTCTAATCTTTGGGCATATGTTGTTTTAAGGGCCCAGTGGGGTCCCCAGGGGTCCGTGCTACCCCATCTTATGCCCAAGCATTGCAGGAGCCAGTGTGCTCCAGGGGGACCCTGTCTCTAGAGCCTAGAAGTCTCCAACGTTTGGCAGCATTTGTTTAAAGGGCGACTGAGAGCCCTTTTATTTTTATTTATTTATTTATTTAATGCGATTTTATAGAGCGCAAACTTTACCTGAAGGTGTCAGAGCGCTTTACATAAGAACCAGTTGCAAATCATAAGGATTTAGGATTACATGCGTTACATAAAAGATACACACAGAAAAAAATTGCAAATGTACAAGATGTAAAGTCACACAAAGAAGAGACTGGTGATTATAGTTATTTCTATATACATAGGGAAGGGATATGAATGGATATACTCTAAGCTTCACATAGGAATGGCAGAGAGTACAAAGGTCTACTGCATATACTAGTGATTAGAGTTATCTCTATATACACAGGGAAGGGATACGAATGGATATACTCAGTCACATAGGAATAGTAGAGTACAACGGTCTACTGCATATACTAGTGATTTTTTTTTTGTAGAGTTTTATATAGCGCTAACTAGACCCGAACCGAATCAGGTATCAGAGCGCTTTACATAGCACAAGTTACGTTTTTACATGAGGACACGCACTTTCATTTTTAGGCACGGGGAGATTAATTGATTTGCCCAGAATCACAGGAGGTTTTGGCGTCGTTTCCGAGACTTGAACCCAGATCCCCAGATCCGAGGTCGAGCGCCTTAGCCGTTAGGCCAACTCCTCTCCCCTTAGGCCAACTCCTCTCCTCTCCTGATTAGAGTTATCTCTATATACATAGGGAAGGGATATGAATGGATATATTCTAAGAGTCACATAGTAATGGTAGATAGTACAAAGGTCTACTGCATATACTAGTGATTAGAGTTATCTCTATATACATAGGGAAGGGATATGAATAGATATACTGTAAGAGTCACATAGGAGTGGTAGAGAGTCAAAGGTCTACTGCATATACTAGTGATTAGAGTGATCTCTATTTACAGAAAAGCAGAGTTCCATTTAGTGGGGTCGGAGGGGGATGCAGTCACAGCACAAAGGGTGGGACAGAGAAGGGCAGGAAAGTGAGACAAATGAGAGAGGGAACCAGATAGTAATGAGTAGGACAGCGAGGAGTGTGTCAGAGGCAACAGGAAAGACAATAGAAAGGTCGCTAGGACAGAGGGGGAGGTCAGAGATTGCTAAAATGGCGGAGGAGAAAGGTAGAAGAAGAAGCGAGTCATAAAAGAAAATGTCGGGTAGCACAAAGGTCCAAGTCCGAAAGTCCAGGAAGAGGGCTGCCATAGCCAGCAAGTCCGGGGGAGAAAAGCAGTCCGCAGCAAAGTCACAGCCTCATCGTCCATGAGGAGCTGGGGCAGAGGAGTTCAATCCGGAGACCAAGGGTCAGGGAAGAAAGACCACAGGTGCCAAGGCATGGTGGGTTGTTGTCGTCGGGTAGGCACCTCACATTAAGGCACTGCAGATGTCAGGTAGATCGTGCTAGCAGTGTGACAGCAGTGTGGTAGTCTCCCCCCTGACACCACGTTTGTCACGGATCTAGTGGCGCTCCTCGCCACTCTCGCCTCGCACATCTCGCTGGCTTATTCCTCAGCCACCGCCATTGTTGAGTCAGGCTGGCCGGGGTTTGTTGGGGCATGGTGTGACGCTGGGGTGCAGGCAAGGGGACGAAGCGTAGCACTCCGCACACGTCACCGCCAAGGATTCTTGAAGATGGCTCACCCCGCGGGCATGAGACACAGAGAGAGCTCGCGGCGTCGCTTACAGCGACTCCGCCGCCATTTTAGGGTCAGGCGAGCCGATCGCGAGGTGAGCTTTATTTCAGTATTTCGCATTTGAGAGGCACCCACCTTAGGGATGTGAGGCTTGCGTGTAGTAGAGGGTCCGTTCAGCCCGAAAAACAGTGTCCAACGTGAGAGGATCGTAGATCAATTAGTGCTGGGAGTTGGTGCCATTTTAGTCCTACCTTCCAGCTGCCCAGCAATTAGAGGGCAGCTGCAACATTTAGCCTATGCACATCGTGGTAACAGCTGCCCAGCAAGTAGTGGGCAGCTGCTACGTTTAGGCCCCTGTTGCGCACTCTTCTTTTGCTGCCTGCGCAGCCTGCCCCGACTGCGTGGACATAGGGCACCGGCCCTGAGAGAGGACAGTTGGCCCTGGGGACAGTTTTCATGTGTTGGGCCCTCACTTGGGGTACACTGTTTATGCCTAATGTGATTTATGTGCTGAGGTGATTGTGGTGCTAGGAAATGTAATGCATTTAGTATGTTTTACGCACCCTGTGTTTTATGCCTGTACCTCTAAATGTGTTTTTATGAGTGGAGATTGTTTTGCCTAGTCTAGTTTATGCTAGTCAGTTTATGTGTCCCTGCGTGATCTATGCCTAAGGAGATTAGGGTTGCGTAGTGTGTACCTATCCTTTACCAGTGGTTACTGGTTGTGTTCTACAATTGTTATTTTGTGCTACAGTTGTTCCAAGTGCTATTTCTACTAAGTGCTGATTCTGACAGTGGCCCACGTGGCCCTGTCCTGTGTAAATAATCCCCTGTAAATACTGCCCAGTGGCAGTTGGCACAGTGCATCTGTGTGATTATGATCTAATGTGTTTATGGTAATACAAAGGCTATTTTTTATATATAACCTTGTGTGGAGTTCCTTTTCGTGGTGTGCCTAGTGTGTTGCAGCTGTGTGTGTGTTGCGCAAACGCTTTACACATTGCCTCCGGGATCAGCCTTACTGCTCGTGTCACGTTGCCAAGGGGGTGAGCAGGGGTTATCTTTGGAGGGTAACTCCCTTGCCCTAACTAGAGTGGTGGTTTCTACCTGGCTTTGGAGCAAGCCTTAGCTAATCAGAAATCCCATTTCTAACACATATAATGATACATTCTTCTAAAGAGATTCACAATGTGACCTCTCCATGCTACTTTGGATTCACAAAAGGAAAGAGCATCTATGTACAGTGAATCCAGATTCATTCATACAAATGTAAAGTAATGGCTTATTTGATAGTACATCAATGGTACATCGTTTTGTTCTGCACGCTATTCGGCTTTCCTTAATTGCCGGAGATCTGGCGTAATCATGCTTTACATCTCAGTATCAAGAATAGCATATCTAAGAGATGAGAACTATTGCTGACGGAGTTTCCTCCTGGACTGGCAGGGTTTCAGGAAGAACCCTTGACTAAAAAGTACATTTGTAGCTCTGGAGTGTTTAAATATGACTCCGCCATGATTGTCAAAATGCGACAGCAATAGTTAATTGGAGTTATGAATCTATAAATCTGAAAGAAAAAGTTCAGACTAAAACATATCTCCTTATCTATGGAATATATAAACAAGTTAGAGACGTATAACGGTCCTGGCCAGTGTCATGTTGAGGATCTTGGGACCCAAAGGCCCCTGTACTGAATACAATTTGATTTTATTACCCATTTCCTTATAATCCAAGCGTACAGAATGCTAAACAGTTCTTGATTATACATTAACAGTCACACAAAACAGTTAAAAGATGCTTTGCCTGGGATACTGGGTAGAGAGACAGAGATGGAGAATGGCAGGGGAGGAAGAGAGGTCTGGACACAGAAATAGAAGAGACAGAGGTAAAATACAGAGAAAGTTCACTTTCCTAGGGGGTTCCTTGGAAGGTAGGGGCCCTGGGCACAGGCCAGGGCCCCACCTGGCTAATTGTGATTAAAATGTTGAACGAGTCTGAGGACATGAATTATTAATGTGTCCAGAGTTACAATTGGGAAATTAGATCCGGAGGTATTAAGACACCATCTTCAGGTGATCTAGAACGAGAGGTGATGGGACAGAGATTTGAAAAGAATAGTTATGTCCATGTTGCCTAGGGCAGTATATAGCGACAACTTCGAAACTAAACGGGAAAAGAGGAAATTAACTTTTAAACTTAGGAAATCAAACCACCAAAAACGTGTATGCAGCCTGGAAATGGGTAAGGAGCTGTGAGGTACAGACTAAATGAGCTAAATGTACGAAAAAACAATGAGAAAAGCACACAAGTATGAAAAAACATCAAATGGCAAACAGCAAAAGGCCATATCAAATCTGAGAAGAGGTCGGGATTCCACTTTATCAACGACTTAACAGTGACATGCAAATATCCTATTTAAATAGTTAATAGAAAAAAATCATATTTGCTTGATTCTGCTTGTGCCTACGGGCACCAATTGCCAATAAAATAGGCTAATGAGGTAATCTGTCTACGGCCAATAACGACGAGCAGTCTGCAAGTGAAACGTTTAAAACATGGCAGTGGCATCGCAGCCTTTCATCTCTTCAAGGTTGTAAACAAGAGCTTTGCTTTTATGCCACTGGCACCGAACCTAGCCAGTTTCAACTCATGTATGTGCTTCGTTAATGTAACTGGTGGTCTGGTGATAATATTGAAACGCTGCTTGAAATGCAAACTGCAAGAGTAAAATATCGCTAGCGCGGAGGCAGCCTTTTTTAGTCTAACCTTGAACAGTCAATATAAAGCAACAGGTTTTTTGATCTACCGTCCACCCGGCTGGGATACTACGGTTGTTAAGAACATACTGGATGTCATTCCTCACTATGCAGTGCTCTATGCCAACTTTACACAAGTAGGAGACCTAAATACTCACATTGACAACGAGAACTGCCCCCTAGCTAAAGACCTGGTGGAAGATCTCGGCCTGCTTCAACTCACTCAATTGGTGGGTGCACCTACACATGTGCATGGTCACACTTTGGATCCGATATTTTCTAACTCAAGTTCCATAACCGTGGCTGTGCCGATTCCAGTGGTCTGGTCAGACAACCATCTGATCCCTTTCGAGATCTCTAAATTACTTCACCCTGTGGTGCCTTCCCAGAAACGGTGCACGAGCAGATGGTCTTGCATTACTTCAGCATCCTTTCCAGAGGCTTTAAACCAAAACACACCAACACTTGCAGAGTGTCGATCCACTGCCAATAGGCAACTCATTAGATGGTTTAATTAGGCCTTAGACACTTTAGCACCCAAAAAGGAAGTTACCAGTAGGAGGGCTAAACCTTCCACTTCATGGTTTTCGGAGGAACTTCAGGAAAAGAAGAAATGTAGTAAGCAGTTGGAACGCACGTGGTGCAAAGACTAGATAAATACCATTTACATCTCCTTCCCTGAGTGTGCCAGGAACTTTCAGCCGATCAACTCTGCCTGGACTTCTTGGGATGGTCCAGGAAGTCTCTTAAATTTAAAAACCATCTTGGAGGCTGAAACTAACAATCTGATGCTAAACGTCAAACCTGGATCTCAGTTACATCCCGCGTGCCTGACTATATTAGAACGGCGCAGAGAAGCCATTGTACAGTCACATTGCCAATAGGGACATTGTCGACAACGCTAAGTTAGCATGAGCCCAGCTGCCATGATGCTGCTTTTGCGCGCGTTACTACATGGCTTTATTTTTGCAAGACTTTTGTTTATGCATTTCACATGAGAACCGTCTGCTTGGTTTGTTCTCTACCTATTCCTGGAGTTTAGTCTGAACACTGTGAGCAAGGTTGATAAACAATGCCCCTTGTTATTCTGTTCTGGCCAGTCCCTAGTACCTAGACAAAACATGCCAAAACAGCTGCTTCTGGAATCTCGTGCTTTGATATTATCGGGATGCATGTTTAGGTAACACAGACTTGGAGAGGGAGCTTTCCAGGGAGAAGAGCAATGCAGTTCCTATGATGTAGATAGGTACGGTATTGGGTCTGCTGACAAAGCCCAGAGATCTTCTATTATATAATAATACTTCTTCTTACCAAGGGGAGGGTGGCTAGGCCTTATAGTCCTTTCTCCACTATCTTTGTACAATGACAACTCCCTTTATTGTATGTGGCCTTGCAGCAATGCTAACTGTATTGATATTATACATTTTGCTGCTGGGTGTGGTTCATATACTGTGTTTTAGAGCACAATAGTTAAAATAAACATTTTAAACTATATTCGTGTTTCGGTCAGTTCTTATTGTGGACAGGTATGAGAGTGTGAGCAAAAAGGTGTGCCTTGTTACCACGATTTCTGAGAGATCCAGGAGTGTTGTGTTCTTGGGTGTCTAATCATTTGCATCTTCATGAGTGTGTAGGAGAGCGAGTGAGACACTATAGCCAGTCGGACCTGGGTTTGTGGGCACTAAGGTGGTAGGAAGGCTTAGCTCCTATACACAGAGATTCCATTTTCCTGGGCATAGTTCTGTGTATGTGCAGATTCCCTGCAAAATGGCGCCCAAAGTATGGTCTTGTACTTATTCACAGGACCCCTGAGTTGCGCGTGTGCTTGTCCAAAATACTCTCTCACCAGTTCCGGAGATGTCCGTGGTCTGAAGGCTTAGGTTTCCATATTTGATATATATAGATTTTTAAAAGCTTCATCTATTTTGGACCGCTTGTGCGCTACTGTTCTTTGGTTACTCTTCTAATGGCGGTCGCTGTTGCGGTGCCCAACCGTGCTGCGGTCACAGCTTACTTGGCTCAACATGCAGTACCTAATGGAGGGGCTGATTTTATTTTTGCTGTTGAGGCCGATGCAGGATACCGCTTTGAGGTTTTCTATTATTGGGTTACCTTTACGGCAGTGGATGGGAATGATAATTTGTTTCACGAATATACTGCCTCTGTGGTCCAGCGGGAATATCGCCCTTATCGATTTCTTGAAGTTCCTTTAACAGCTTGCAGCATACAATCTGGTTTAATGGCACCCTTCCTCATCCTGTTTCTGTGGTCCGTTTAGGCCCCTTATCAGTCGATGAGACCACGTGGTGCATTTTGGCTGGGCTCACACCTCACCCAAATTACCTTAATGTTCCTATCGCAGAGCTGTGACAATTGCATACATCGTTGATAGATTTACAAGAGCTGTAATACAGTTTATGTCCCATAATATTCAGGTGACTCCGGCTGGAGGCGCTGCTCAACCACTTGGACATGGTGGTGGTCTTGTTATTAGTCCCATCATGATAAATTCAGTGGTGGGTAAATGTCCCCAGAATAGGGATGATTTCCCATAGTGGCTTGCAGAAACATTTGAGTAACTTGAAACTGTCTTTCCACATACTTCACCTGTGGAGAAACACAGGATCCTTACCATGAGTTTCGCTAAAGGACTTATTCCCAATCTGAGAGATTGCACCACCTGGGGGAAAGTGTTTGTGGCGGTATATTTGCTGTGATTTGGCACCCCCTCAATGACTGTTCTACCATAAGTCTGTGAAAAGGTTCAAGATGAATACTGGGCTGAGGCTGCCCTGGAGTTGGGGATGAGATTGGTGGGGGTGTTCCCTGTTGTTTCTGATATTATCCTTACTAACGTAAAGGGGGAAGCAGTTAGCTTACAGGTGAGTCAGCGCCTAGAGGCTGTTGCTGATGTCGATAAGCAACATGAATTGCCAACAAAAATTGCTAAAGGATATACATCCTAAGACCACAATAATCTGGGAATTAAGCCTTTTACACAAATGCAACAAAAGACCCAACCTGAGCAGGACAAGTGTCCTGTCTTTCCTAAAAAGACGTGGAATAGGAATCAGCAGCAGCAAAAACAGAAGCAAGGTTCACGAGCTGGTTCACTGACACCTGAAGCTTCTGAGCGTACATATGATTTGTTGTGACCGCTCTAAAATTCAGAGGCCGGAGAGATTTCAAGTTCCTGATCCCCGTTCTCCTTGTTCTTTACAGGACTCATCGGATTCACAGTTTGGTGGTGGAGAGCGCCAGGATCACAGACAAGGCGAGGCAACTCAGCAGAGACGTGATCCGCCACGCCAGTTTGACATTAAAGCCAAACCGGAGGAACTACCTTCTTTTCGAGCCCCGTTTCAAAAGAAGAAAGTTACCGCTTTGACAGCTTGGTATGCCTCAGATGGTGATGACCCTGCTCCCCGATTGGAGATGGGCGGTGACAATCCTCAACAGCACTGCAGAAGTTACCATAGTACGGCAGTTATTCCATCCATGGCTGGAGGCGAGAGCAACTGATACATTCATCACAGTGGAAACAGCGGTTACCCGAGTCGCCCCCCCCCTGATATGCTTTATGAGATAGTCCTCCAAACTACAGGTGATGTTAAAAGAACAATTAAGGGAGTCTTTTGGGACAACCTTACCTCCTCATATGACATTTTGTTGGCAGAGACAGATTGGCCTCCTCCATTTGTTTTGTCTGCTTCCCGATGGGAAGACGTAATACTCCAGAGTTTTTCCTGATACGTCTCTGTAGAGGCAAAACAAGCTTACGCTTCGGAATGGGCTGTGGCCCTACCCCCGGCTGCGTATCGTAATCAGGTAGGCTGGGATAAGGATTCACCAGCACATGAAATTCCTTTATGATCTATGCCACAGCGACAGGCACAGAATCCAATCAGGCATGAGGCAAAAGCATCTGTAAGTGAAATTTGATCCAGTTGGAATAGCAGGGTGTCATTGAACCCTGTGTTTCATCCATGAATAATCCTCTTTTATCGATATCGAAACTGAATGGTTCATATTGTATAGTTTTGGATTACAGACACGTTCATACGTTTGCCGTACAAAACACACACAGCCCTGCATTAGCGAATAACATTGTTTGTAAAAAATACAAAACAACACTGGATATTTCCAATGGTTTTTATAGTCCTAATTTGGCTCCAGGTAGCCGTGACTTAACCGGATTTACCGCGGTCAGCAATCAGAAGCACTTTACGCATTTGCCTATGGGCTATAAGAACAGTCCTGGGACTTTTGCTGACCGTGTTGTGTATCTATTACACGACATAGACCCTGATGCGATCTCATACGTCGATGACATTTATTTGACAGATGACGAATTGGTCCCGCATCTAGTGCGTGTGGATCGCATCATTCTCTCTTTTGCAGACTTGGGTTACAAATTTAATTTTGCCAAGTCACACATCGCTTGTTTGGCGGTACTCTTCTTAGGTTACGAGCTTAACTATGAAGGTAGGGGGTTAGCCCCCCACTTTCTGGAGTAGTGTGCACAATTGCAGCCTCCGTCTACATTGAAAAAAGTACAATCTATGCTGGGATTTTTTAATTTCGGGAGGACTTACATTCCTCATTATGCCGAGCGTATCAAACCACTTTATGCATAGATACAATCATCTGTTTCGTCTGCCAGCTGGCTTCCGGAACATACTAAGATTTTTCAGTCTTTGCAGTCTGATCTGTTTGCGACCAACTTCTTGTTAACACGTGACAATTCTACGAAGTTGGTCATAAGAATTGTGCCAGGGACAGTAGGTTTCACTTATTTGACATTCAATGAAGGTGAAACAGTATAGCATATAAATAGCATTTGTACACATCGGCGGAAATGCGTTTTCCCACAGTCGGGAACATTTTGACTGCGGTCCAGATGGCAATTCTGAAGGAATGGTCTCTGGCGCAGGGAAAACGCATTCTCATGGTTTTGCATGTACCTACTTTAGAAGCAGTGACGGAGGCGAGTGTTCCAAATTCTAAAGCTTTGCTGCAATAGGCGAGTTCTTTGACATCGGCTGAGGTCACTTTAGTCTTTGATCCCTCATTGCAGACACAGGAGTTCTTACAATATGAACATGTTCATCCTTCTCCGTTGTCATTGCTTCCTTTGGATCAATACAAATGTATATTCTATACCGACGGATCTGCTCAACCAGCCGTCAGATCAAAGCATACTTATTTGGCGGCTTGCGCCATTGTGGCTGGCTCAATAGTAAATGGTGAATTTAAGTCTTCTATAGTCCATACACAGGTACTTGGGGACTGTACGGCTCAGTTGGCGGAGCTGCATGCTTTGATTTTTGCTCAAGAATTTGCAGATCCTGATGTGAACACTCTTGTGTGTGATTCCTATTACTGTGTGCAGGCTTTTATTGACAATTTGTTCTTTTGGTCTTAGAATGATTATCGAGGCTCTAACGGTAGCGCAATAAAGCATAAAATGCTTTGGGTCTGAGTGGCAGAACTTAAAGAACGTTTGCCACTCACACAGGTTATTCATACTCTTGGCCATCAATATATGGGAGTACATGCTGTTGATAATTCTTTGGCTGATGAGCGAGCCACATTTGCAGTAGCCACATGTTAAGTAGCAGCAGCTACTAGGTCCATGACTAAGCTTGATAATGATATTCTTGCGGCGATAGCTGCCACAAAGGGTGGGGCAGACTTCCCACTAGGATTCCCTTCTAAGTATTCTTATCATTTATAACCTGAGCAAGTCCCTTTTGCTATGATATCATCCATTGGGGATCGGCTGATTCCCAACGAGGACCTCAGACTTCCTTTAATCATAGCCGCACACGAAGGCATGGCATCTGCACATGCCAGAGTATCTGCAACTGTTTCTATTTTACAGCAATATTATTGGTGGAGTGATTTATACAAACAAACCCGTAGTTATGTACTATCTTGTGACATTTGTCAACAGAGTATACCATCTACGGTTGCAAGTCCACCACATACACAGTTATACATTTCTAATCAACTGTTTGGTTTATTTATCTAGATCAGTGCGGTCTTTTGACTTCCGATACGCCATATACACTTCAATCAATCAGGGGTTTGTAAAGCACACTACTCACCCGCGAGAGTCTCAAGGCGCTAAGGAGGGGGAGGGCAGCTCCGGATCAGTCAAAGAGCCAGGTCTTGAGGTCCTTAAAACCTGTGCACGGTCGGGGAGCATCTGATGTTCACAGGGAGTTTTTTCCAGGTTTTTGCTGATGTAGGAGAAGGCTCTCCTGCCGGTTCTGTTCTGTTTCTGCAGATGCGGGGGACCTCTGCCAAGGCGAGGTCGGCTGACCGGAGGTTCCTCTTGAGTACGTGGAAGAATACTCTCTTATTGAGGTATTTGGGTCCGATGCTGTAGAGGGATTTGTAGGCTTGGGTGAGGAGTCTGAAGGCAGCCCTGTTCTCGACAGGGAGCCAGTGGAGGCCTCGTAGGTGTTGGGTTATGGGCTCATGGTGCTGTCTCCCGATGATGAGTCTGGCAGTGGCGTTCTGGATGGTCTGGAGCCTGTGCAGGAGAATCTTGTTGATACCGGCGTAGAGAGCGTTACCGTAGTCCAGTCAGCTAGTGATGAGTGCGTGGGTGATGGTCCTTCTGCAGTCTGGGGGGATCCACTTGAAGGTCTTAGGGAGGATGCCCAGGAGGTTGAAGCTAGTTGAGGCGACAGCGTTGATCTGGCGGTTCATGGAGAGGTAGGAGTCAAGGATGATGCAGAGGTTCCGAGCGTGGTCTGTAGGGGTGGATGGGCCCCCCAGGGCAGAAGGCCACTGTGTGTTGTCCCAGGTGGAGGTGCAGGGGCCGAGTATGAGGACCTCGGTCTTCTCGGAGTTTAGCTTCAGGCAGCTGTCCTTCATCCAGGCTGCCACATTCTTCATACCTTCCTGAAAACAGAGTCTGGTGTCGTCAGGGTTGTTTGTGAGCGAGAAGATGAACTGGGGGTCATTGGCGTAGGATACGACGCTGAGCCCATGCTGTCTGACGATGGTGGCGAGGGGGGCCATGTAGACATTGAAAAGCATGGGGCTAAGTGATGATCCCTGGGGCACTCTGCAGTTGTTTTCTGTGGGTTTGAAGAGGAAGGGTGGGAGTCTGATACTCTGGGTTCTGCCGGAGAGGAAGGAGCGGAGTCAGTCGAGAGCGGCTCCTTGTATTCCTGCGTCGTGCAGTTGTGCAGTCTGGCTGCCAGGGTGTGATGAGAGATGGTGATAAAGGCTGCAGAGAGGTCTGGACGGATGAGTCCCTGGTGCGGTGTGTCCCTGGTCGAGTAGCATGCGGATGTCATCAGTGGCAGCGAGGAGGGCGGTCTCGGTGCTGTCGTTTCTGCAGAATCCAGACAGGGACTATTTTAGTTGCAGTTGATTTGTGCACTAGATTCCTTTGGGTTTGGCCACAAAGCAGTGCTGAAGCTCTAAATGTCATTAGAGATTTGTGTGTCTTTGTCAGGACTTTGCCTGTGGCACCTTCCATTCTGACCAAGGTCCTGCATTTGCCTCTATGGCATTCAAGGACGCAATGAGGTCTTTGGGGATGCTAGTGCAGTTTTTGTCTCCATACAGGCCTGAGGGCACTTCTATAGTGGAACAAATGAACCGTGTCTTAACGCAATCTTTGACAGCTAGAGTCTTAGGTACTGGCAGGGGTTGGCTGACTCATTTTAATAGCGTACAACGTGCACTAAATAATCTCCCAAGAAGATATCTGGGTGGGCGGACCCCATACAAAATGCTCTTTGGCATTTAAATGTTTGTGCCAGACCTTGATGGTCTAGACATTGTGGCGGCTGCCACAACGTTTGACGTAGATAATCATTCTACTATATGTTGCAGGAACTACAAAAGACCTGTGACACATTGACTAAAGATCATTCACCCTCGTCCACTGAAGCGGCGGTGCTGATTCCTGTTACTGGCTGGCTTCCCAAAGTTGGAGAACTGGTACGAGAAAAGCTGAAGGACAAATAATTATTTGGTCCCTCTTATCGTGGATTCTTGGATTGAAGGGTACTCGTACAGTAATTTTACCTCCTTTGCCTGGCCACAAGGATAACAGATTTATTTCAATTGACAATGTCAAGCAACACCATATGGCCAATACTGAATAGTGTGATTCCCAGTATTCCAAGCCAAGCTAATTCACTGAATCCGATGGCTTTAACTTCTGCGACCAGTACCCGCGATATGGAGGGAGAGTTGGCACCTTCTATTGACTTCTTGCCTGTTGTGCCATCCACTTCCTCCAATGCAGACCTTGAGTATGATACTCCTCCTATCGACATTCTCATTGACTTTACTGACAGTACAATACATCATCCAGCTGATGCTGCAGAGCCTCCAATGTTGCGCTTGGGAGCAAGCAGTTATTACATGGATCGTACAAGTTTCTGTTACAATTCTTCTTCGTTCTCATCTGTGTCAAATCCACCGACGAGTACCAGCCTTTTTATGTCCTGGTTTAAAAAGACTTACCTGGTCCCGCCCTGAACATACATCTGGTTGCTGCTCAGACTTCTCATCCTTTTCAAGTGGATTGGGTTTGTGACAGTCTTCTTCTTGTTGATCAATGGCCATTATTTGCCTGAACGCTCTGCTGTAAAGTTGGTTGATGGAGTTCTGGCTCCCCATACATCATTCCCATATCATGAAGAGAGATCAAGTCCTCGTGAACATTTTGGCCTTCCCTGTTGCAGATGGCATAGTTTGGGATTAAGTTGCATTCGATAGCCATGGTCCGACGAAGGTCCTGAACATTCCATAAGTGTTCCACGTTTTACTAGGAGACGTGGTATCTCAGGACATACACTCAGACAACTGGGATGTTCAGGCAGTTCATTCATTGTTGATTTAAATATTAAGCTGAATTCTGCCAATTATACAGATTTATTCTATTACCAACATTATGGCCATCATTTCTTGCATAAAACGAACAAGCTAAGACCGATTTTTAATTTTACTCAAAGGGAGCGTTGTCCAACTCCTTTACAGGGGAGTTCTATTGCTCTATGGATAAGTTCACATACTTCTGTGATTATAATATGTCCAATACAGAGTCCTATTTCTAGAAGTTAAAATTGTGCTCTCAACCTAAATTCATTTTGACTCACACTAAGTTGATTTATTCTAATTCCTTTAGAAGAGATTTGGCCTTACATGGGTAGGAACATTGGAAAGACATCATTGATTTGAAATCCATTTGGGGTACTAAAGATTGGCTGGTCCAAGGTACTGAAGCTCTACATCGTGCTTGTTTTATTGAGACTCAAATTTTGTTTTTAAATAACACGGTGCTACTTATTTTGGTTTGGTTAGAGCCAAAAATTGTAATGTTCCTTCTATACCTTCATTGGCTGAGTGCGATAAGTGGCATACAGACACCAATCATAAGCTGGATGTGTTGCTTGCCCTGTTCAAAAATGGTAGTATGAATATTTCTGACATCGTCCCCTTGGGAAGGTTGTTGTGGCCAAGAAGTTCTAATGCATGTCAACTGCGTTTTCTTAATGCAACGACAGGTTTCACACTAAGTAGACCTGAACCACGATTCCCCCATTCTCATTCAGTGACCACGTATTCTGTGGGGAAATTGTGTCAGCAATGGTCGGGACACTCCACACTGTCGTCAGTGAAAAAACACATGTCCCTTTTGTCAAGGGACATCAATCTGGCTCATTTTATTCTAGGACCAAAATCACCTAGATCAAAATGATTAATTTATGAAGCATATAATGCATTATGGAAACTATCGCAAATGGAAGCTGCGGTGCGTCTGCACCAAATTGACCAAGCTAATTTGGAAAAAGTTCTTGTAGTGGTAGATGTTAGCATTAATACATTATCCTCCAGTATTTACACCTTGGATAATTTTATTTCATCTGTTATTGATATTGTACAGAATGATGCATCTGTGTTGTATCATGGTCAGAATCATTTACGCTTTGTAATGCAATTTCCATGGACGTAAAGTTCCATGGGATTATTTGAATGCTTCTGCACTATTACCCTTTAATTTGATTGATAAACAGAAATGTATGTCCATGATAGATGCAACTTACACACTGTTACATATAGAACAGTTGCCTTTTTCTGTGGCTGAGACAGATTCAGCTGTGTGGTTATTACATGGAGTTATTTCACTCCCCTTCTCCCTATTTCAGTTTACTTCTTGCATGAAACACTTCCCGTTTGGGTGCTTTGAGCCCCTAGGATGTGCTTTTATCCATGAATTATGGCCATTGCCTTTCACCTACAGATGTCAGTGAGCGGATAAGGACGTTTTCCTAACAAGAGAGGATTGTGATTGCAAACTAGGGAATGTCCTACTGTGGAAACAAGTTAAATTGCACTGCACCTGTAACATGTCGGCACCTAATATTGCTTGTTTTTTCAAAGGAACGCCCGCCTCAGCTATTATTCTCGCACTCATGTTGCTTTCAAATGGCAGTTATCTTATTTTGAATAACCATGACTGCTGTGGCTTATGGGCATCCCATATATAGTAACAGTTTTGCAACTTGTTACTGGTTGCAGCAATGTCCTTTTTCCATCCCCGCATGGGATTGTGGATAATTCACTTTGGCCTTCCATTCCAATTTTGAAAACATTTCAATAAACTAAGCAGACTCAAAGCGCTATAGTTTCAACAAGAAGTGGCTCTCACATCAGCGCTAAAGAACTTCGAATTGCAGGTGGCGGGAACTTACAAGTGAGATACACTCACTACTAAACACCAATCTCCTACTCCATTTTGGAGAATTAATACACCACATATTGAATTAGATGTATACTATTCCAGACAGTCCATGTATGGAGGAAATGGTAGTCACTATGGAGGGACCCACAACGCTGTGAATACCCAGATGCTTTTATTATTATCACGCAGAAGAAATGAGAAGATCAATGCCATAGATATCTTGCCAGTGGCGGTTTCTGGGGGTGGGCGGAGGGGCTATGCCCTTCCAATTGAATTTGATATGGATGGCAATTGCTAAAAGCAATTACCATCCTATTTAAATTATGTTAAAGTACGCACCAACTGCCGTGATCTGCCTGCTCCTTGCTCCAAAACAGACGTCAGGCAGTTTTAAGACGATACATGTGAAGTGTGCATATGCAAGTTGGCAGCATTCAACATCAATGGCATTGAAGGTTTAGAAGTACGGGCTGACCTACCAGCCCGATTCTGCAGTAATTGAGGTCCTCTAAGCCCGCCCACAAATTACGTTTAAAAGCGCCACATTCCAATGCAGCACTGGGCGTGTACAGCATCAGCCCTGTACTCCCGGGCTGTTCTACTAATATCAGCTGCCTTTTACGACTCTTCCCTTTCCAAGTCGTCACTGTGTGACGACTTGGAAAGGGAGAGGTTGCTGAATTTGCAATATGGTCATGTCATGTGCTCTGAATAGAATACACTGCGCATGCTTCTGTGCCTCGTGTATACTGTTTACTGCATTAATGATCAGGCTTCTCAACTAATTTCTTTTGTAAAATATGGCAACCATTGCGGTTGCCATATAAGTTCAGCACCACAATGTGATTGAGTCTCCCCTGAGCGGGAGGCCAAATGTAGAGCCGGTTCTGCAAACGATTCCGTCTCCGCCGATCTGTAAACTCCCACATATGCTTGTTGGGGATCTCCACCTGCCATGCTGGGGATCTCCACCTGGCATGCCCTTGAGCACCAAGCTAAGATATAAGCTGTTGCTGCTGCACTTAGCCTGTGGGCCCTGATTAAATGGTGCTGGATTGGCATTAGCAGACTGCTTTCTACCTTTCTGCTGCCTTTCATTTGAGGATTTCGACTGCTTATTTCCATAAGACTCCCAGACTAAAATGACCGTGCAAAACTAAAGCCACCAGTGTCTTGTTTTCAAGAGCATATGTAGTCAAACACATACCCCCGCAGCGCTGGGGAGGAGGGGGGCACGCACAGCGCCCCCACGCTCATGACCCCCCCTGTGCTCATGACGAGCTCAGCTCGTCACAGGTGCATTACCTGCCGTGGAACGCTCGCACAGCAGGGGAATTATCCCCGCATGCGAGCGTTCCACGGCTCATGACGAGCTGAGCTCGTCATGAGCACCGGAGTGCCGTGGCTCATGACGAGGCGTGGAAGAGGTTAACTGCAAGACAGCCAGCAGTGAAGAACAGCGCAGAAGCCTGCTTGAGGAGAGAAGGAAGGCACTTTCGGGTTCTCTAACATGCTCTGCAGAGAGACGATTTCAGGAGCTGTAGCGGGGCCTGGTTGAATGGCAGAATCGTGGACTTAGTAAGGAGGGCCACCGTCTGCTGCGACACCGCCAAACAAGACACCTGTGGTCAGTGGTATTAGCTTTTCTGTATTTTCACTTGCCCTTCCTTTAACCCCCTTCTTCTATTACTTCTTCCTTTTCCCTGTCCTTGGTCAGTTGAAAGTTTAAAATATAACAGAAAGGGCAAACAGACCTAGCAGGAATGCAGATGTATAGAGAAAATTGCAGAGTGCGTTTAAAAAAGTATACAAGCAAAGCAATACTGCTTATAATAAATAGGCTGCTCGGGCTTACATTTAAATATTTGAATAGCGAAAGTGCATGGGTCCTTAAGAGCCAGGACGGTTGATTCCAATAGTTTAATAAATGCTGAAACGGAGGGGTAATTTGTCAATGATGCAATGCTTTCCGTGAAGAATCACCTTGCTATATTTTCACTTTTTGGTTTAATGCAATGTTTCATCCTGGCGGCATCCAGTTGTGTTACCACTGTGCTCTGTATTTACTCTAAGCATGCAGTAAACAGATTATTCATAATAATAGGTCAGCCGCATGACTAATTCAGCAAAGACTGCCGGGATAAGCTTCCATTGAAAGCATATTCTCTAGTAGTTACGCTTGGCACTTACTCCTAGTCAGCTAAAGGGCAGTCAGCTTTGTGCAGTGGTTGTTTTTCATTTCAAAGATTTCTTTTTTCCAGCTACAAGATTAGTTATCCAATAGTTATAGAATATTTTGTTTTGGGTTTTTAGCCACACCTTTTGAAAAACTGATATTCTTAACTCGCATATTTAAAAGCGCTTTCATACATGACAAGGAGGAATATTGAGTCTTGGGGAAATACAATAGTTGCCTGAGATCACACAATTTAAGTGTGGTAGCCATGATTTATAAATAATTTCGGGTTTCCCTTTGTACAAATTAGCCAATAAATTGGTATCTATTTGTCTTTCATTATGTTAAGGCTTTGTTTATAACCTCTTTGTTCGGTTTAAATACAGTGTAAATTTGACCTAAAGTAATTTAGTGCTTTCATGGGCACTAATTACATTACACAAGGTCACATTCATTTTTTATAGGCACATGTGAGATAAAGTGATTTCAACAGAAACACAGGATAGTCACCCTGAGTATTAAAACTGGTTCCCCAGTTCCTAAGATGACAACTCTGACCATAACACTACATCCTGGGTAGAGGGAGGATGACAGGCTGTATCCAGTATAAGAGCTCTAATTTTTCTGTCCATTTATGACACTAATATTGCTGAAACTAGCACCAAAATACACCTATTTTCAAGATTTTTCTCAGGGAGACCCCCCCCCCCCCCGAACCCTACCCTCATAAACATTGGCCTCGCTTGCACAATAAATTATTCACTGGCTTTATGCCCCTCCACTTTCAAATTCCACCAGCCGCCACTGTAACTTGCATCAATCTTTAAGCAGCTGTGTATGATTTAAGAGTAAATCAGATCAAGCAACATAGAAATATTGATCTTATTTAAAGCGACTATGGGCATTTACGCATTCCATACATAAGCGTCATGAGCTTTCGTTTGCCCTACAGATTTAATGGTAAAGAAGTTTAATCATCTCTTTGATAAGGACACTGTATCTCTCAGGACACCTGTTAAGAAAAATGGACTACCATGACCTCCCTCTAATAATTTCCTCCATACATGGACTGTCTGGAATAGTGTACATTTAATTCAAGCCTCAGGATAGGAGTCTGTGCGCTCTCTTGCTATCATGGACTTTACAAGTGGTACCTCATGACCCCATTTTCTCCACATATAAGAATTCTCTAGATATCATCCAGACCAGTTACATTCAGTAAATTCTGAGATGGAACCCTGATGAAGGCATTGCCGAAACGCACGTAGAATAAACAACATACCGCCAGTTTCTACATACAGTGTTTATTCATTGCCACATTGCAGGTTTGTGACTCAGGATTCGACCATTGAATTATTTGTTGCATATCTCTAGGCCGCTTGACCTCTGTAAATTAAATTGTACAATATTAATTCACGCAAATAGAATACTGAATGATTGAAATACCAATTTTAATATCAATTGATCCATTGGACATTTGATACACATATATGTATCAAGAAAAAAAGAAAAAATATGTTTATATATAACCTTATTTAATAAATATCTATTTTGAAATATATGTTTGGCTTACTATGATTGTTTCTTGATAGATTTGAAATTGTCATGCCCTCTTAAGTTAGAACCCACCCTGCCAAGGTGTTCTCTTACCATTTACCGTGACCGAATGCAACAACTGTTTGGATGTTTGCCATTGGCGATGCTTGGAGTGAGTTATAGACTTACCTTTCGCTTCGCCAACTTCACTTGCGTGCAACCTGTGTTCTATTGCCGACGGTGCCCTTTCTATTGGGCCTTGGATATACGCTCTCCAATGCATCCGGCACTGACCTAGATTATGATCTGGTAATGGAACCATTACTGGCCTATGACCAGGCCTGTTCTGGGGATGGCCGTTTGATGCGTGCAGCTGCACTTGGAGTGTTGGCAGAGTGGAATATCTGTGAGGCTCTTGCAACATAGTTTCATTGATATGCTCCTGGAGGCCTCGGATTATGAGTAGCACCTGTGTTCGTTCGACCAACAACTCAACTGGATGGCGTCCCTCTTTGCTATGAACAACAGAAATTACCTTTTGGAACGAGTTGCATTCCTCGGTTCACGTGATGTGATGAATTTCGGGACTCGCCTTAAAAACGCTTTAAACAGGAATTTTACATTTTCCAATTTGGCCCTTTTTCAAGCTACTTGACTGAGCACAGTTGCATTCAGTTTTTTCTATATGCTACGACCTGGCCAAGGAGAGGGTTTCACATGGCCGATAGGGACATCATTGACATCACTAAGTTAGCATGAGCCAAGCTGCCATGATGCTGCTTTTGCGTGCGTTACTTCATGGCTTTATTTTTGCAAGATTCTGTTTATGCCTTTCACTGAGAACAGTCTGCTTGATTCGTTCTCCTCCTATTCCTGGAGTTTAGTCTGAACACTGTGAGCAAGGTAAATAAAAAATGCCACTTGTTATTCTGTTCTGGCCAGTACCTAGTACCTAGACAAAACATGCTAACACTGCTGCTGCTGGAATCTCGTACTTTGATATTATGGGGATGCATGTTTAGGTAACACACACTTGGAAAAGGAGCTTTCCAGGGCAAAGAGCAATGCAGTTCCTATGAAGTAGATATACCATCTAGGCACCAAGGTATGGGGTCAGCTGACAAAGCCCAGAGATCTTCTATTATATAATAATACTTCTTCTTACCAAGGGGAGGGTGGTTAGGCCTTACAGGCCTTTTTCCACTGTCTTTATACAATGACATATCCCTTTATGATATATGGCCTTGCTGCAATGCTAACTGTATTGAAATTATGTGTTTTGCTGCTGGTTGTGATTCGTATGCTGTGTTTTAGAGCACAATAGTTGAAATAAACATTTTAAACTAAATTTGTGTTTTAGTCAGTTCTTATTGTGGACAGGAACGAGAGTGTGAGCAAAAAGGTGTGTCTTGTTACAGCGATTTTTGAGAGATCCAGTAGTGTTGTATTGTGGGGTGTCTAATCATTTGTATCTTCATGAGTGTGTAGGAGAGCGAGTGAGACACTATAGCTAGTCGGTCCTGGGTTCGTGGGCACTAAGGTAGTGGGAAGGCTTAGCCCCTATGCACTGAGTTCCCATTTTACTGTGCATAGTTCTTTGTATGTGCAGAATCCCTGCAACAGTACCAGCACTCACTGAGTTGTTAAACCTATTTCTTGACTCAGGCTTGTTCCTTAAGAGTGGAAACAGGCTATGGGGATTCCACTTTTGAAGAAACTGACCCTAGATCCTTTGCGGCCTGAGAATCTTAGACCCATACCCTACTGCCTTTCTTCACAAAAATCGCCGAGAAATGGGTCAACCAACACCTCCTGAATTTTATGGAGGAAAAGGCTCTTTTCCACTAAATGCAATCTGGATTCAGACCATCTTTCAGCACAGAATCTGCTCTGCTACTCGCATCAGAATTCCTTTGAAAAATAGCAGATGATGGTAAAACGGCAGCGCCAGTCATGCTTGACTTGAGTGCCACTTTTGACCCTGTCTCCCATGGCCTGCTATTAGATAGGTTACATCATGCAGAGGTGGGAGGAACGTCACTAGGCTGGCTGGTTAACTTTTTGGAGGGCCGCTCCTTCCAAGTCTGCCTTTAGTCTTTTGTTTCCACTACAAAAGACCTGTGACACACTGACTAAAGATCATTTGCCCTCGTCCTGAGGCTGAAACAGGGCATGCCCCAGGGCTCAGCTCTGAGCCCAACCCTCTTTAACCTGTACATGCGCCCACCGCCAGACGTTATGGAAAGTCACAGGGTACGACAGTATCTTATCCGGACGACACGCAACTGATTTTAACTCTGGCTCAAGACAACGGCCAAGCAGCAGAAGATGTTAAACTCTGTCTAGCTGACCTGGCGAATTGGATGAAAGGTAGCTGCCTGAGATTAAATGCTAGTAAAACTGAGGTTTTAGTGGTAGGGAAGCAGCTATCTGTTTGCCCCTCAAATTAGTAGCCCTGTGAGCTGCGTCCCATACCTTCCCCAAGTCAAAGAGTAAAAATCTTGGAGTACAGTTTTTTTTAGGTTCTTGGCAGCCGAACAGTGGAACCCACTTCCTCTGCCTCTTAGACTAGAGCCTTCCGAAGAGTCGTTCCAAAAATACCTAAAAACCTAGCTGTTTAGGAGAAGGTTAAACCACAGATAGAGGCAGATCAGTAACCCTCTAGGTCTCTCGGAATTCAGCGCGGGGACACTCGGAACTGGAGTAACCATGCGCTCTACAAACTGCTAAATAATAATAACTGGTACTTAAAGCACAGCTCCTGCTTAGAAGTAAATGACAGGTGTGAATGCTTAATGAACTCGGAAGACATGGTCATACAGGGAAGGAGGAGAAAGTGATAGACCCCTTCTTGTCAGCCCTGGGAGCACGTCAGCTGGGCAGATTTCCATCGGTGAAGATGAGGTGCAGGAAAATTGGAGTAGGCCTCAAGAGAGGAAGGTTGTTCCAAATCCCGGAAGTGTAATTTGTGAAGGCCAGTTTACTAGAGTTTCTTTGGCACTTCTAGATTTCAAGACGGACACTGCTGTGGCTTCTCGTGTTGCACTGCTATTTGGAGACACCTACTTTATTAGCCATCAATGGTGGTGAGCTGAGCTGACTGCTAGTGCAAGGAAAGAAGCCAGAGTAGCTCAGTCACATGGTGCAGTTGTACTTCTATATTCCTCCCGATGTGCCATGCAGTGATATGAACTATATTCTTCCATGCATACAGAGTGGAGTCATTTGTTGTGCTTCTGAAATATAAGTGAGCCAGGTAGGCGTTTATTTAGTGTAAAGAGAGCCCTGAGTCTGATGATTTTTGGCACTGGGTTTTGACGGAGATCCTCGCCGTAAATAATTCTGAGCCACTGTGCACACGCATGGAATTGTGGTGTAGATTCATCATGCTTCACATTGGAGAGTCAGTCGTGGTTCAAGGACTGCCTGACCGTGTTCGCAATAATGACACATTTGGCTTTGTCATATGTATCTTTAGGTGTACACACTTGTCATTCCAGCTTGGATGAGAGGAAGCTTTTGAGTTGGTGGCACTTCACCACCAATAGCACACCACGAATAATGTCCCACCTACATTTACTAGTTGCATTGTTCAAACCTTGGTCCACCTACACTGCTCTGTTCTAGCAGCAATCACCACGTTCTCAGGACAGCTATGTGGGATCATTGAGAAAACCACTAAAAACAAACAAAATACACCGTTGTAAGGCTACACCTTTGCAAAATAACTGTAAACTTAATCAGACGTATAGGAAGTCCTCCCTCAAAATAAGACAAAAAAGGGGTAATGCGGATTTGCAATAATCAGACAATTCATTTTAAGTTTGAATTAGGCTGGTAGTTGAGAATCACCAGGGGCTATCTCTTCGGTAGTTGTATGCTCTCTTTTGTCACGAGTGCATTCAGTAACATACCCAGATGAAGGAAGGAGTTAATTATATATAGCATTGGAAGGGGTGCGGGGAATCAGTGTTTTTTATTTCCAAAAGGTATGTCGCTGTGTGGCTCAGAGCAGGAAATGCTAAAATGTAAGTGTTTTGAGGGTGATGGAGAAATTAGCAACGTCCATGTTTAACAGCTTCCTAAAAGTTTTTTTTCCAGTTTTGGTGTGTGGCTTAAGTGGTTTCAGGGGTCTGTAGCGAATGCTGAAATCAATATTGACTATTAAGGTCTTCAAAGGTTAGCCTGCAACAGCCGGCTTTGAGAGTGAAGGATCTATATATACTGAAGGGTTTTGAGTTTTGGGAGATCCTTTTGGAGCTGGGATTTGCACCCTACCATTTTGTGCTTACGTAAGAATTACTTGTTGTGGGTGAATTATTGTGTATATGGTTTGGTTCTTGCTGTTAGTAGTAGAAAGAGTCGAAGGAGAAGATAGCAAGGAAGAACAGAGCAATGCCTTAAGCTGCACTGACAGCTAAATATGTAAAACAGTCAATTCAAATATGACATCTGTGTACTTTAGAGTGGCATGTGATGCTTGATAGAAACATGCTGTGGCCAGTCCAGGAAGGCTTAAGCAGAAACTAAACTGTATACTCGTTCAAAAACCTTCCTGAGATGAGTAAAGTGAATTCACTAGCAAGAAAGGCTCTAGCGACTATGGGCCCACTCAGAAATAACCCTAACCTCCCGGTAAGGACATCCAATTCTTTTCTACGAGCACCAGAGAAAACCAAGCATGCATTGCAGTGCTCAAAAGTCAGGATATTGGCATTACTGCTGTGGTTCTCTCGAAGTAAGTTTTCCATTCTGAAGAATCTCAGACTTCGTAAGCAGCCCAGTCGCAAACATCTTCAGCGTGGCTCCTTTTTCATTGTATCTTTCTCCAGTTTATTAAAATGCCTTCCAGTTTAACGTGCTTTAACCAGGCTAGTATGCTGGTGACGGATGCCCACAACTCTGACACCTGCTGTAAGACGACAATTAAGGACCGGCACTCTAAACAGAGGAAGGTCTCTTGTTCATTGCTAATCAAAATCTAGTGCGTGACAGTAATGCAAACTCTTCAAGCCTTCAAGAAAATCCTTTACAGAAAGACTCAGTGGCATCACAATACTGGGATCCGAGGACAACAGAACCATGACTGTCACATTCCCTACAGCAAAAATACAAAAGGTCCTTCAAAATTTAACACAAGGTCAGTAGCAGGCACACTAGTTACCTCAGAAGCTCCCCTAGTCCAAATAAGTACAGGGCAATTTTTAAAGCACGAGGTCCACATAAAAATAAAATAACAGCACCTTCCCTTTTACTGAGCAATAATGTGGACAGTTCTAGTCTATGTTTGTTGTTTCTTGCCTCAGTATAGAATTATTAGTAAAGGTTTCATATGTGTACAGGCTCAATTGTCCATCTTCTAAAACAACCGGGACACATTCTGGTACAACTTCATTTACCAACACGAGATGCTCTTTCTATTGAAGATTATGGATTTCAATATTACAAGTGCGAATAACAGAAATAAGGTATTTGCTACAGAAATTGATTATCTATAATATATCCGTAATATGTAACATGTATAGATGTTTAGCAAAAAGTAAGTAATGGAACATTTATGATGGCATAAATACATTTACCAATATAACATAAATAAATAACAAATTACTCACTGTAATCATTTGTGCCACATAACTCTCAGGTCCCGTGTACTCCGTTGGATCTTTCACCTTGACCAGTACTATAAAGTACAAGTAATGCCACATGCTATGTTCAGACATTATATGTTCTTCAAATGAGACAGTCTTGTTGTCAAATTTGTCTCTTTCAAGTCCTACATAAGAAATGACAGGTGTAATGAATTAAGTCTGTCACGCTGTCACTCAAGGTTCAAAGAACAACTGCAAAACTTCCAATACATCACACCATAAACACAATGTTATAATTTATCTTTCTTGATCCTGTTTTTTTAGACCACTTTGCTGGATAGCTTAGCCGGTTTCTGGCTTAAACGTTGCAGAAGCGGTTCTATTCAGGTGCTTGTTTTAACTATATCTTTTTACTTGTTCTTTGACTTGTGAGCAGTGTACAATTTAGCTCCTCAACATTAATGCACAGTTGCATAAGTGAATCATAAGGAAATAAAGTGAATTCAATATAAAACAATGTAGTAATGGATATGAATGACCGAAATGCCTATCAACCAATCTGTAGTGGTTTGAGGGGCCGGCGCTATACTATTTTTCACATTTCACTTGGAATAGGAGTTTTCACATACTTAACAATTATTGAGTTTGAAGGCCCAAACTAAGGAAACTGAAGAGTTGCTGCATAAGATATCAATTGTGATTCCACTTTACGGGTAACACAGTGACTCCAGCCCTGGAAGCTTAGAGTGCCCAACACTTATCTACGGTGAAATATGGCGTTGAGGTTTGGTGTATTACTGCTTATAAAGACTATCTTCTTGAGATTTCAACTACAGCTACAAAAGGAACCCCAAAGATTTTACTATGGTATCAACAGGAGTGAAAATCCTCTGGGATATAATTGTTTTACAGCCAGGCCACGTTTGTGCTCAATTGTCATATATTGAGGCCACCGCCTATAGCTATGTAATATTCCATCTTTCGAATAGGAATGACTGCAAGAGAGTGACCTGGCAAGCTCAAGTTGAAGGCATGTTTTAATACCATCAATTTACATTATAGCACTCTGAGCACGCCCAAATCTGGGAAGATCCAAAAATATGTTGATGGCTGCATGTGAGGATTGTCCTAAATCTTAACCCCTTCCACGTGGGGCTAATTCCCCCGCGGTGTGGGAGGGATGGGGGGCCGCATGCAGCGCTGCGGTGCTAGTGACGAGCCCAGTTTGTAATGCTGCACAGTGGAGCTGTGCTCATGACGAGCTGAGCTTATCACGACTCCGCCCACTCCCATGGAACGCCCACACAGGAGGGGAATTAGCCCCGCGTGGGCGTTCCGCGGCGGTTATGATGAGCTCAGCTCATCATGAGCACAGCTCCACTGTGCCACATGGCGAGCTGAGCTCGTCATAAGTGCCGAAGGGGTTAAAAATATTGGCAGCGAAGTCACTCTTTATTAGGAATGTCTGGGTAAGGATAAAATTGAAGGTAAAAATGGGCTTGGAAAATTGCCAGAGGGTTCTATTGTGCAGAACTGAAAATTACAGTTGTCCATTAACCTTAGTATAATGTAGCATCCTACATTTTAGTTGTAATTGTGTATATATCTCGAATATCAAATTCAAGCAGGCAAGAAAGCAATCTCCTACTAAGAATGCTGTAAGAGAGGAGGGTACGCCAGAATCCACACAGACAAGCAGTTAACCAATGGCCATGGAGATAAGCAGTTCTTTGTAAAAAGAGGCAGAAGAACTAACAAGGCAAGGCATGTGTGTGCCTTTAAACCAGTGACTTTTACTAGAGGAAAAATCTGCACTAGAGTTGGCTACCAGCTTATCCTTCTCGGTCATCCAGAGGTTTTGTTATGGATGTTATGTTATATTGATTGTATAGTGCACTAATCACCTGAGAGGGTATCTAGGCACTTTGGCAGATGTGTGGAGTCCAAGGTGCTTATATGAAGAGTGGAACGCAGGAAGTGAGGAGGCGGCTCTGATGCGCTGAGGAAGGTCGTTCCATGTCTTGGGTGTGATGTAGGAGAATGAGCATCCTCCAGTCTTGCTTTTGTGCATGGGGGTAGTTGTGCGATATAGAGTGAGGCGTCGGGTGGGTTGGTGAGAGTGTGTGTGGCTGTTCAGGTATTCTGGTTCTATGTTGTGTGGGGCTTTTTATGTGTGCGAGAAAACTGTGAATTTGGCTGCGCTTCTGAATAGGAAGCCAGTGAAGTTTCCCGAGGTGCGATGTGATGTGGGTGTGGCGTAGGAGGGCGAGTATGAGTCATGCAGCAGTGTTCTGTATTGTCTGTAGTCTGTGTAGGAGTTGTTTGGCGATTCCGATGTAGAGAATGTTTCCTTAGTCCAGCCTGCCGGGGAGTGCTTGTGTGAAAGTCTGTCTGGTGTTCTGAGGTAACGATTTGAAGATTTTTCTCAACATGCATAGGATGGGGAAGCAGGAGGTGCACACTGTGTTGACTTGAGCCATCAAATTGAGCTTGCCGTCTGGATCCATAGATTTCGTGCATGGTCTGTAAGTGTAGGTCCTCGCTCCCATAGTAAGCAGGTGGGGAGGTCTTATTGCAAAGACCAGTGCTTCTGTCTTGTCAGAGTTGTGCTTCAGGCAGTTGGTTCGCATCCAGTCTGCTGCCATGGTCGAGCAATTGGTGAAGTTCTTTCTGGTGGTGGTTGTCTTTGCCATTAGGGAGAGGGTGAGTTGGGTGTCATCGGCATAGGAGAGGCAATGATGTCTTGTGATCAGATGGGTTGGGTTCTTCCTGTGAAGAAGGAACAGATCCATTTGAGAAAGGACCTTTGTATGCCAATCTCCTGGAGTTTTCTGATGACGGTGTAATGAAAGACAGTGTCGAAGGCCGCCGTGAGGTTGTGCAGGAAGAGGGCCGCTGCTTCTCCTCAATCCAGGATGGTTTGAACGTCATCGGTGAACGCAATGAGTGCTATTTCAGTGCTGTGGTTCCTTCTGAATCCTGATGAGTTGTCTAGAAGATGGTGAAGTTCGAGGTGGGATGTAAGTTGCTTGTTGATGGCCGTCTCAAGCACTTTCGCTGGATAGAGGAGTAGGGAGATGGGTCGAAGTTGCTCAGTTGATTCAAGTCAGCTGTTGGCTTCTCGAGGAGGGTGTTGATTTCTGCAACTTTCCATTTATCTGGGCAAGTGATGGAGGTGTTGATGATGTGGGTCCTGCTGCTGCGAATTGATGATGTTCCCAGACTGTAGATATAGTGTAGTGAAACTAACATTTAAGTATGTAGTAGAACAATCATGTTATATTTTTAACCTCTCTACTAGCAACAGAATACTTGGAAGAAATACTTTTATTATCAGACCCTTTAATACCTACAGACTGATTCTGGCAATAGGAGGAAGAACACTTCTAGACGGCTGCCAAGGCAGCAGTGTGACTCCGACACAAGCACTTAATTGGAACATGATATCAAAGCACAAATATCTTAAGACTATCTGTTGACCTGGCTACTTGCCGATAATTTCCCTTGAGGGAAGGAAAGAACTATCTCCTAGGTTGAAATTGTATGAATAACTTCCATTGCATCAATACTGTTTTAAATGTTTAATTCATATAGAACCTTCACATATACTTGTTGTACATACCACAGATAAAACAAGTTGTCTTTAAAACTTCTTCTTTTTTCTGTTTTTCACTTCTGAGATCAGCAAAGGTATCAATGATGACTCCAAAAATGAGATTCAGCACAATGATGATGACAATGAAATAAAAGAGGAGATCATATACAACACGGGCAGCAAATAATGGCTCCTAAAACAAAAGTAATGGAATTTGAGCAAATAAAATAAGTAAGTAAATGACAACTAGTTGTTAAATCATGGGCTAGCATGAAGTAAATTCCCTAACTGGTATATCTTATAGACAACATATGAGAACAAAAGATACTCTTAGAAGAGAACACTCTTTAAAATACAGTCAATATATTTTGCATAAAATTACACTAGAATGAGGACTATTACATTTCTCCACTTTTCAAGATTACATTTACAAGAGTGAACAGATTTAACACTATATTTTTTTTATTGGTATAGGTTTATAGTTTTCTACTTTTCTTTTTGTTAACAAGATACTTCCTCAAATCATTTCCTCCTTTATATTTACATACATTATTTTAGCTCTCGGCTGCAAACAACAGCTCTAGCTGTCGGTCTGATCACAAAAGAAACACTTATATCCAATAAAGACTTATAGAAGGTGTGTTGGTTTCACCCTGTTCTCCGGATTTGATTGCCTTTACCCCCATTCATGCTTTTGCCCCACACATTTTGGTTTCACTGTTTTTCTTGATTGGATGGTTTTATACTTCCACTGCAGAAGTCAAGAACTTGTACTGCATTGTATGAGCATCTATTTGCTCTCCTTGCTTCCAATCCCTCCTTGGTGACTCCTGCTCTTTTTCTTAAATATTAGCCCCTCTAACACCCGCTTGCTACATCCAACCCCATTACATGGCCACTGCCGCAGTACTGGCTGGTGGTCATCTTCAAAATAATTTTAAATGATTTAATAATGGTTGCCGTGCGGGCACCATTTGGGAAATATTTTTTTTTGCACAAGAAAAATCATCAGACTGCTTCAATGAATGTGTGTGTAGACATGGCAGCCACCTTGAAAAGACTTTTCTTAAAAGAAAAGAAAAAGCATTCCAAGATGGCCACTGAACATGTGTGGCCGTAAACATGGCAGCAATCGCAGAATGAATTTTCTTTTGTTTTAAAAAAATTATTTCCAAGATGGCTGGTGTATCTTCATGGATACACACTGGATGGCACTAGGGGGAAAGAAGCATCGGTAAAGCCAACAGGTGTCAGAGGGGAGAGTTATTTGCTTTGCCACTGCTTTTCACTGAGAGCTCCTACACTACATATCCATGATTGTACTTGCTATAATTTGTCTTTCTTGTCCCACTTGATGCATTATTTTTTCCTTGAATGAATCTCCATTAAATAATTTCGAGTGGTAATTGTAAAGATAAATTGTAGAATCAAATTAACAAAATGAGAAATCTAAAATTAGTATATTACATAACTTGTAACATTAAAGAAAACAGTAATGCTCTTGAAATAAAGTAAAGAGTAAGATACACAAGGAAAGATAAAAAGAAGGGAACGGACATGAATCTAGGAAGGAATGGATACAATAGGCATTATGATACAAATAATCCAAGGGAAGGATTTCTATTAGACAATTGTCAATAGAGCTGTTTGGAGATAACATCAAGTTTTAAACAGCTTTGATTTAGATGTCACAAATGTCTTCACCAGTCATCGTTTCATTAACATGTCTTGCTTTTCTCAGCTTGAACACTATGCTTGGAAAAAAATAACTGATCTACTGCAACTGGTGTGATTTGATTGATATTGCCAACAAAAGTTATTTTCAAGTCATTAAATACAATTTTTCACATACAAGATGCATGACTGCCCATAAGTCAGATCTATTCATATGTACATGTGTGAGTCAACAGAAGTAAGCCTGTTGCAAAGTTTCATAAAGGAATCTGTTTTGGTGGAGAATCCTATTAATGGTAGACACAGATAAATAAATGGCCGGGGCCAGAAAAGAAAAACATTTCGGCCTCTACTATTTTTTTAAGTTTGAAAAGGTTTTACTGAATTTTATAGCAACATTAGTACATATCTATATATTTAGTAACCATTATATAAAAAAGCATTGTAACATTTTGAATGCAATAAAGGCAAAAAATTGAAATAGAGCTATACAACTATAGAAAAAATACAGACTTTAGTACCATTTTTGGGTGAATTATAGAAGAAGCAGAGAAAGGATGAAAAACAAAGAAGAAGCGGAGAAGAGACTAGGAGGTGGAGGAAGAAAGAAAATTAACACATTTATGTAACTCACTTGTAGCGGAGTATTAAAATGGGCATCCCATAAATAATGCAGATATACATGCAAGTAATTCTGAATAAAGTAATAAAGTGGAGTTTTAAATGTGGTGGTTGTGTGAAATGTCCGAGCAGGTATACAGTTCAAATAAGTATTAAGGGGTAACCAAAATACATCCTTTGTAATGAGTTGTTGTGGGGAGACTGCATATGCTCTATCAAGTCTGTGATGATGTAAAGAAAGTTCTACCATTTAATAAAGGTTACAGTCGTAACATCTTTCAAACTAGCTGTAATGATCGGTTATGCAATGGCAATAAGCGAAATACGTTGAATTTCAAAGGGAACGGTAATAGAACAAATGTTCGACACTGCATACCAGACTTCAAACTACATAGTAATAATAGAAGGACAATGGAAAAATATATGCATACAAGTACCAGTAGTTGCATTGCTCAATTAAAAGTACACATCGTCAAACTTCAGAGAGCTAATATTGAATGCTACATCTGAAATCCAGGCAAAGAAATTAAAACTCTTCTGTTTGACACTATGAAACAGTTCTTAGCAAAATTAAGTTCCAGCTCATAATAAACATTGCAATCACATGTAACACTGCAGGTAATCATCAAAATATCCTGTTGATACTACGCTACCAACATGAGTAAGCACTGTGTAGTAAATTCACTACTGACTGTACATCTATGCATGGCGAGTAGAAACGCAGAGTTCTACATTTTTTTGAAGACCAGCAGAACAGCGTGTATGGCATTCATATGTACCCAAGCTCGGCATGTGTAGGCACTATTATATGAAAATCTTGATTTTTGGACCAGGTAGGCCATAAAGCAGGTTTTGGTTGTGAGGTAGAATGATTCATGTGTGACCTGTGGAGGATTGCATTTGGTGGGGCTGGAGGGATATATTAGGGTAGTTTAAGACCTTCTTCCACCTAAAGTCAAGATTCAGCGACAGAATAAATAAAAATATAAACATTTGAAGGACTGTTTTCTTGGGACGGGGTGGCGGTAATGATTTCCTTGGATATGGAATTGTAATACATAAAATGGATATTATCTACATACCTGGTGGTGTGTCTACATGAGTAATGCTTTAGGCAGGGAACAGACATTAAGGGAGTACAGAGAGTTGCTATGGGTAGCAGAGCAACATCTTAGAATCTGGAAATACTGTTGCTAGCTGAAGCTATATCTTTCATCCCGGGAATAACTTACAGAAGTATACATATGTCAAAAAAGATGTACCCAGTAAATTATTATGATGTACATGTGTGTCATTGGTATAAGCCAGATCCCTTCTTTACTACTCTTGAGAGGGCAAAGGTGTCCAACCCGATCCCGGTGGGCTGGACTGACCATCTGTTGGTGGAAGTCTTCTGCCCCATTGATGATCTGCCATTTAAATCGGCGGAAAGATTGCTTTTAAAAAAGGCAGTGGCATAAGTTGAAACTGGAGGAGTTCTTCGGGATGCTGGAGAAAGAGCCCCTGGGTTTTATTTTGAATGTGGAACAAGGCTATGAACAGTTCTGTAAATGGATCTCGGATGCCCTCGATTCCCTTATACCAATGCGCTGGTCAAAATGTCATACTAAAGTTCCAAGTCCATGGTATAACGAGTCGCTTGCCGAGCAAAAAAAAATCTGCCGGAAAGCTGAGAGGGAGTGGAGGAAGACTTACGATCTTAATCTGAAGTCCATTTATTTTGCCAAACTTAAGATCTACCACAGGGCAATTTGCAGAACTCGGGCCGCATTCTATGCCCAGGAATTCCAAACCAGCACCAATCCCTCAAAACTAATTGTTAAGGTCATTAAGGACCTGTTGAATAAAAGGGCCACCTTGACCGCAATTTGCACTGACGCTCATTGTGAAGGACTGGCATCCTTCTTTTTAGAAAAAGTGCAGACTATTTATCAAGGATTTAACCGGTCATTGCCTGACCCAGAGTTAGAGAGCTTTAACTCGCAGGATGTGGAGATTTTGTCTTCCTTGCCGGACTTGTCCATGGAGGCCTTTGACATACTGGGTCTCAGGATCAAATCTGGCTCTCCGTTAGATCCGCTGAAACCTGAGCAAATCAGGATTCTTCCCCTCTCGTGTCGGGCCCCGATACTTTCTTTAATTAATTTGTCGCTATCCTCTGGAACGGTCCCTTCCTCGTGGAAACAGGCGGTAGTTACTCCTGTCTTGAAGAAGGCTACTTTAGATCCAGCTTTGCCTGAGAACTACCGCCCCATATCCCTTCTTCCCTGGATAGCCAAAATCACCGAGGCGCATGTAAATTCCATCCTATCTGACCATCTCGTGCGCAATAATATCCTAGACCCGAGTCAGAATGGTTTCCGGTCGGGACACAGTACCGAGACCGCGTTGCTCTATATGACCGAGCACTTACGTGGGGTGCTCGATGCTGGGCGAACGGCGGCGCTCCTCCTATTAGATCTGAGCGCCGCGTTCGACACTGTGTCCCACCGTATTCTGACTCAACGCCTAGAGGAGGCTGGTATTGCGGGGACTGCTCTTCAGTGGTTCTGCTCTTTCCTCTCCGGTCGGTCCTTCAAAGTGGCTATTCCACCTGGCCAGTCCACCTTTCATTCTCTGGATCTGGGGGTCCCTCAGGGCTCCTCGTTGAGTCCAACATTGTTCAACCTGTATGTGAAACCGCTAGCTGCGATCGTCAAACAATGGGGTCTGACAATGACCTCATATGCTGACGATACGCAGCTGGCGGTGACTCTGAGTGGTGACCCTGAGGTGGATGCCCCTAGATTCCGAGCAGGACTTCTGGCCGTAGCAAATTGGCTGAGATCCAATTGCTTACAACTGAACGCCAAAAAAACGGAAGTTATGGTGTTGGGGAAGCATGCAGAGCTCTGGGGAGATCAGTGGTGGCCGCCTGAATTGGGCGTCACTCCTGTTCCTGTCTCCGAGGTAAAGAATCTAGGAATTTGGATGGACTCGGCCCTTTCTTTCTCGAGTCACACGAAGAAGGTCGCAGCTACCTGCTATGGTATTTTGCGAGGCCTTAGACCTGTCCTCAAGTTATTCGATTCTTCCACCCGACAGCTCGTGGTCCAAGCCACGGTTCTATCTCGGCTGGACTACGGCAGTGTGCTGCTGTTGGGGATTAATCAGGCTGAAGCATCTAGACTTCAAAGGGTACAGAATGCCGCGGCTCGGGCCATTGCCGGGCTTCCCAAACATTGTTCAGTGTCCAGTACGATCTCTGCTCTACACTGGCTGCCGGTTAGGCAAAGAATTAAGTTCAAGTAGCTATGCTTGGCCTTTAAAACTCTGAAGCTTTCTTCGCCGCCGGCACTTGCGAACTTGCTCTTCCCCTACATCCCGTTGAGGCCCTTGAGATCGGAGGCTCTCCATCTTGCGCTCTGCCCCCGTTTTAAACTCAGTAGGATGGGTGGCCGCTCTTATCGAGAACTTGCCGCTGGCTTGTGGAATGCTCTTCCGTTCACATTCGTGCGTTGAATAATCTCACTGTTTTCTGTACCCGCCTAGGGTCCTTTTACTTGTTCTGTGTTATGTTTCAGTACCTGTTCAAGCGCCAGGACGCCCCTTCGCTGGGGCAGCTGTGCGCGATATAAAAATTAATAACATAACATATTTTAAGAGATGTGCCCCTCCATTGTTTGCACAAACGTTTGAAGGTACCTCTGAAATCAAGATTACATGACTGTTTACTTGCTACCACCACAAAGGAAAATCTTAAAACACGTAATAAATCCAACTGTGACCACACTGGTTCCACACAACTATAGGTTAATTGGTACGCTCACTTCTATATGCAAAGCATACACCCAATGTTTAGTGCACATGTAACTAAAGGCTACTTGTAGTAGGTGAAACTCGAGTCTGACTGAAGGCTTGTGTACACAGGTGTAAAAAATATCTGTTATGTAGCCGACATGAACATTAATTCTGCATAGCACCTGTAAGCTGCTCCCGCCCTCCCCTTAGCACCTTGAGACCCTAACATGTGATTAGCGTGCTCTAAAAATGTCTGATTGATTGATTAAGGTTGCACCTCTCACATTTTTACTCAATCAGAAACTACCTCCTTGAATGTTCATGACCCATTAGTAATCTTGCAGCAAGGACAGTTACCAACATCTCATCAGACTGCTACTTTGAGTGCAGATGCTGCACTGAGTGGTGACCGAAAAGCGCTGAAGTAAGATCGGTTCAACGTATGATAAAATTGGTATCAACCAAAAGCCTAGATCTCTAGCCTATATTTTTAACTGATAATTGGCTTGACCTGTCCAGTCTACATTTTTTCACAAATTAATTAGGCAAATGAGTAGGACTAGTTCAGAATTTTCCAAGAGGAATCTGGTAGAAACATTAATAAGCAAAAAAAGATACTTACCTCTCAAGCACTAAGGATAGACAAGCATTCTTCTATTATGTCAGGCACTTTCACAAGCATGGGTATTTTAGCATAGTGGAATGCTGACTAATAGACTCTTTGTTTAGTTAATGGGACTACAGCACCAAAGTGTTAAATCCCTAAAATGACAGTGGCGCTATTACCTACCTTTTATCCTTCATAAATTCTTTAACATTACCCAGTCTCAAAATTGGTGCAGCACATAAATGGCAAGGGAACATTAGATCTGTGAGCATGGACTAAGTTGCAGACACGTTAAACTTGGTTACTAGCTGGTTCTCTAAACGTGGTTGATGCCACATGCCTGTGACATATATACCCATTTACTGTTTTATACACATAAGTACACAAAGAATAAGAGTGCATAACTTTAATGATATACTTACGTTTTTCGAAGGTTTTCTGAGAACATCTCCTACGCCACCCCCATTGCGCAGTCCCTGGTTTAATACTGTAACAATGCACATTAGGAGTGTATCACAGGTTCTTTCAATTCCATCCTCATCCTCTTCATCCACTACAAGCAAAGTACAGGCAGTTAGAATAAAGCAACACAATACAATAAAATCTGATGAAACAGAATACTGCAAATAAAAGATTACCAAACTGTTACATAAAACTAATTCCTTCCACCTTAATTATCTAATGGTTAGCTCATGCTTAAGCTATTCAGGAAACACAGATGATCCTATTACAACAAAGGGGAAAAAGATATTAAGTGGATAATATCATTATGTTCAACCCTCTCCTCATTTGCAGTTAGAATTACTACGCTGAAGCGCTTGGTTAGTTTTATAGGTAATGTTTCAATCCTTGTTCATGGAGTGATTCCCAGTGAATCAGTGAGAATGACAATAGACATGTCAAGGGATGGATTACCTGCGTGCCAAGCATTGGATTACTGTTGGTCATCTCAAAAAGGGGGTGGGAACAAACCACTCGAACATGTGAACTGGCAGCAGGGAGAGTAACATACCCTGGGATATACTGCTTACGCCCTTATTCAGGTGGCATCTACTGAACAGCTCATCTGGAGAGAAAGGAGGGATTGACGAGAAAGTTGCCAGAGGATCTGCATCAGGAAGAGTGAGAGTGAGAGACTAAGAGAGGATCCCTGAAGAGAAACAAAGAAGAAATCCAGATCTCTTCAGAAGACATTTACCAGTAAAGCCCAGGGTGCAGAGATGTGAAAGGGCCTGAAGTACTGAACCAAGAAGACAGACATTATTGGAAGCCCACCCTGACCGTAGGAGGCTTATCATGTGGAGTCCTTAGACGGAGAAGAATCAGGAAGGAATAAGATGCTATCGCGACCACCTGGCCCCACTGCACCCTGTAATACTGCACCATGATGAAATCACTGAGTCAAGCAGGACACTGAGTCCCCAAATGGCAGAACCATAAGACAAGATTGTAGCATAAGGCAAGGGTTCCGGAACCGGTGGGCAGAAAGAAAGAGGTGGAAGGACAGGAGTGGGCAGGACAAGATGGGATACACAGGGTAAGATAAGGCAGCAGCCACAAGGGGACCAGAAGGGCAGCTTGAAGGTATTGGTATTTGGTCTTTTAGACATCTGAACCACCACTTTCATGGAGCCTTGTTTTTACTCCCTTACTAATCACAATTCCCTAAATCACAGCTCCTGCCATTCGTGTCCTATCGCCTATCAGCCTCCTGTTTTGGTTGACAGCTGATACTTTCATCACTTTCAGTGTACAAGAACAGCCAAACCCAATGCCAGCCAGCGGGAAACAATTAATCTATTGAAGACCTCCTGCTAATGGACCAACCTCAAAAAATAGTCTTCCTAACAAAATGCTGTACCCCAAAAAACTGCTACAATGTGCACGCTGACTTGAAATAAGCCTTTGAATGCCTTGTCCTTTTGATGTAGGAACAAACGTGGAGGATAAATCTGAACAAAGGGAGTAAAATTAGGCATGTACTGAAGGCCAGCTTGACTCCAAGCATTCACTTTCTCTAGTCCCAAGAAGGCTTCAACAGGATGGGGATGCATTTAGCAGACGAGATTTCACTTGGCCATTCATAATTTTCCTAGGCTAGGCTGTGAATCACTCTATGCCTTGGACTTATTTTAGGGTATTATGCAATCGCTTGATATTTTAAAATATTTGCATGGACCTATGTTTTAACAACAATTACGCAATCTGTCCAAATATTCACTATAGTAGGGGAACATTAGCAGCTGTTTTATTACCAGCTGTTTTTAAGATAATCCATGTGAAGACAATTTCTGCAATTCCATTTGCCTACCCATTATATTGTCTACCCATCTTGTTAATATTTATATTTTTTATTGTATTCAAAGCTTGCAAGGGGCACCCCAAACATTCCATGATCCATACAATCTCTGGAATGTATTGTCTCAATATAGGCTTGCGGTTCTTACCCTTAGGACTTCTGAGGACCCCCACTTAATCATTACTGAAAACTGGGGACCCCAACTGGAAACTGCTTAAGACCACCTTGTTAGGGCTCGCAAGCGAAAAGTCCTTTTTTAAAATGTTTACGTCAGTCTGCACAGTAGCTCCATCCAAAGCGCAGAGATACCCTTCCGGGGGAGATTCAGGCGCTATACAAAACCCACAAACTAAACGGAATCATTATTGAAATTCAGAACTCCCACTAAGTCATAACTGGAATCCCGGGACCCCGGTTTAAGCATTTTCGATCCTATGTACTACAAAATAATTCACAAAAACTACAGAGACAAGCATTCATCAAACAAATACACAAATGACGAGATACTTTATTTAAGAAGCAAATATATATATAACAATTTATAGGAAGGTTGTAGCATTTTTAAATTCAATTAAAGCCACTCCTCGTCCATACCATGTTCCGTTTAATGCATTTGATCTGCTCCAATGAGGCAATCTGAGGACACTAACTTAATTTTTATCCTCCAATTTCAAATCTCTTCACATTTACAGAATGTTTTAAAAGTTTCAATTGTACATATTGCTTTTTTTTTATGTACACTTTATTAACCTGTTAATATTATTACATTTTCAAAGCAGTCATAGACCCCCTGAGCAGACTGCAGACCCCCTGGGGAGCCCAGATCACAGGTTAAGAACTACTGACTTATGCACAACAACAACAATTTAGCATGTGTTTAAAACATTTTTTTAGATTTTTTCCAAAATTGAAAAACAAAATAAAGAGCTGGGTCAACAGCAGCTACATTCATAGTGTGCCCCATCTTTAGAGCATCCTCGAAACATCTGAATACAATACTATTCTATTTCAAGATTTCCCATTAGTGCCCCCTTATTATCAATTTGCTATTTATCTTTTTAACGCGTGTATTTTGCTTATCTACTTTGCTTTACAGGTGCATCATTACTGACATCTATGTAATGCCTGATATTTCGATCCTTTATGATGGCTGGTGTCTGAGTCAGCAGCACCAACATTTCTGCTGTTGGTGCTAAATCCGTCAATTTTGTGCGCCGTCTGATGGGTTTTCTACTCCGTCTGCAAGCAATACCCATTCTATCAGATCTCTTTTCCACTGGTCATATTACGGAGCACATAGCCTGACACTGTGCTTAGCTATACATCGTTTAGCACGGGCACACACAAATGCGTGATTCATTTCACCATTTTCTTGGCCTTATTGTGGTAATAAGATCCCAATAGGCATTCCTTAATGTTTTTAAACATTGTTTGTATTGCCTGGCCTAAACCTAATAATAATCCTTCCCAAAATGCTTCAATAAACTGACAGCTTCACAGCATGTGCAGGAAGCTTGCCAGTGGTACAGGACACATCTTCCAATCTATCTACCTATCACGGCATATATGTGGCAATGTTTGCGGCGTAATGTAGGTTTGGGGTAAATAATGAAACTGAATCAATTCAAACCTTGCGTCAGTCGACATTTTTTATTTGACTTGTTTGCAAGCTTAATTTCATTGTGGCTTTTTTATTGCATCATGCCATCTTTCTTGTTTAATGTCACCTGCTTTTTCTTGTTTTATTGCGGCATTCAATATTTGCATTGGTTTCCTACCTCAGTGCAAGTAACATTGACATAGTGTGTGTTCTCAGGAACCTCCAGGAATGCTGCAGAGTTGTCCAGATGTGCCTATTGAAGGGACTGACCCTTTCCAGTTCTAAATAGTTCACTTGCTTCTGCAAAGATAATTAATTTTCTTTTTTGATGGAAATCTCCAATAATGTTGCAATCACCCTTTGCCATCTTATTATTGAAATTTGTCTCATATTTGTAATGTTGTGAGTAAGTATCAAGGACCCCCTGAGGAACTAAATGCTATAAGTCCTAGGTCAGGGATTAAACAGCAATTGAAACAAAACAACCTAGGTACTTAAATGTAACATTTGTCAAACCTAATATTACACAGAAAGAGAGGTTACAAAAGGTATATACTCAATATTTATTGAATTCTTCATGAAAAAACAAGTATCACATTATCAGTCACAAGTTAAAATTTATCACAATTCATATTAAAAACATAAAAAGCGAATAACACAACAATAAAAAGTGGCAAAATAAATCTCGACGCGCGTTTTGGCGACCAGCGCCTTCTTCTGGAGCAGCCACGTATATCGTATGGACTTCAGTGTAGTAATTATTGTATGCTATATCTTTGCCACTGGTCAGTAAGTTATTCACAAAACTGCAAGGAAATGTCAGAATTACTTCACTATTGATTTATTACCAGTTGATAGGCGACATTATAGCCATAACTTTAAAGGCGGATATATTTATTTACCTAATTTCGTATCAGAAAAGGCGGTAGGGTCCTTGTCGGTCTGTGTTTTATATAGGACGAAAGCGCCTCTACATAACATGCAAGTAACGCTTGTAACTCTAATTTGTCCAACCTGTGCCAAAGGAAGACCCGAATTTTCTCATATTAATAATTCAGTTTGAAAAGGCTATATTATTAGTGTGAGTATTCAATAAATATTGAGTATAGACCTATTGTAACCTCACTTTCTGTGTAATATTAGGTTTGACAAATGTTACATTTAAGTACCTAGGTTGTTTTGTTTCAATTCATATTTGTAATGACCATATTGACATATTTGGTGCAAACAGCAGTATCTTTGACACCTACTTTTCCCATACCATACCCACATTTCGGACTACATATGGGTAAGTGCCTGGCACAACTCGCCCCCTCATTAATGCGACTGGTAGTGTGCCTGGTGAGTAAGCTCCTGACAACACATTTTTTCTTAGTTAGGTTGATCATCAAACCAGAGTACTGCATGTTTTACTTGTGTCGCTATATAGCAGAGCAGCAAGTCGGGAAGCACTAGTCTGCTGATGGTTCACACAAGCTTAAAAACAGCCAATTTAGTACAGACACACTCGCGACAGAGAAGGGTTTTCTATTTCCTAATATTCTGGAGTAATCATTAAACAACCCCCACCATTGGCTGCATGGACCTTTGTTCGTCAACAAGGAAAAGTAAAAGAAAAGAACAAAAAAAAGGAGCAATCATCTACATCAAACAAATAGGCATTACATGAATTACTATTAGTACAGTCAATAAAGATAATTTGTTTGAGTCAAAGGGTTTTATTTTTCAAATTCTTTAGTTTTACATTATTTACTCAGGAAGTATTAGTCTTTTAAGTATTAGAATTCAAAATGAATATAATCCAATAATCAATATTTCATTAAAAGGAAGAATATAATATTTGACAGCATAACAGTTATTATTGCTCCATAAAGGAATGTCCTTTAATTTGAGTTAAATTTGATTTAAATAGAATCAAGAGTTTTGATTAGAAAAAAATGCATATGCATAAAGCCTTTGCATATCAACTAAAAGGAAAGATCAAGCTGGAAAGTATTCTCAGCAGACAGGTAATACATTCAGAAAATAAGCTAAGTAAGCTCCCATAAAGAGAGATAGAACCTCAAGAAACTCAGGGATGAGTCTCCAGCAAATGCGAGTGAGAGAAGCTCCCCTACTCTAAGAACATGAAACTTAATATAACACACAATATTCTAGATTCTCGTGTTTTAGCTTGTCTGCTTGTCTGACGTGCTGCAGAACACATTCTCTGTCTCTCCAATTCAAGAATCTAGTTATCAGCTCTCTCAGGGGTGCTACAGGATGGGGAACTGTGAATGAGATCCCTCTGTGCCCTCTCACTGTGGATGAGAGTCCTCATGCTTTAGCACAGTCTGCTCAAGGAATACTAAGACGCATAGTTTGTTTCGCTCTAAAACGACTCTCGGCATTGCATGCATTATCTTCCAGGACTTTGGCATGCATTGTCATCATATTTGCTGCTTCCTGCAGTGATTTGAATTCTGTGCACAATGTTTGTATCTAGTCTTCTCCCATTAAAATATTTTCAGTAATTCATTTATAGGTCCGTACTTAATGAGTTAACTTCAATTGTTTATTATCAAAAGGAGAGAGAACAGACCGAGTCGCATTCTCTCAAACAATATCCCATACACAATAGGTCAACTAGGCAAAAAAGAACCAACAAAGGGAAACCCCTTGAAAGTCCTACTGACAAATCCAAAGGTTTTAGAATGGACACCTCACCCACTGAATAATGGTATGCTTCATCATCAGTGCCTATCCACACCCTGGTAGGGTTGTACCACCAGGGCAGACTCAATCATGAATGGAAGTTCTAATATAAAGTATTTCTCTGGATAAAGCAGGGATCCAGATAGGTAAAGATGCTAAAAATGACTCATGGTATACCCAAAAATAATTACTTTTTATTAATAGGGTTTGATGGGCATCATTTAAAAAAATCGATACAGGACCTTAATTAAGCATTAGTTTCTCAATTGCCCCTGGTTTTTGCAAACATGTATTGGCCCTCGCTAAGAGCCTATTTGGGTCTGGGGGCCTTGTCAGGGCTGCGTGTACATCCCTTCTAACCTATTCATGCACTCCATGCACATTTATAAGGTGTATGGTTCTCACCGGAAACGGAACCTTCTAGTTCAGTGGTGCCGACAAAATGTTTTTTTAATTCCGGAAAGAATTAGACAAAAAAGTGAATTTAAGGATCTAAATCGGACGTGTTTTTTTTTGGGGGGGGCGGAACGTGTGATTCATGAGGGACATAAAAAGCCCGCTGATAACCAGGTTTTTAGCTGAACAGAGGGGACAGCATAATCTCATCATAACCAACCCAATCCTTACTCGTGCAAGCAGTCATTTTTACCAATCATGAAGAATAATGGAGTTTCACGGTTGATGAAACATTGAGGAAATGGAAGGACAACTCCAGTTATAGACGCACAAAATAAAATAAATCCAATGTTTTTAACACTGTAAGACATGCTCATAAGATGTGAAGTGTAACATGTAAACTTATTCAACGCATGCATGTGCATGCACAAATTCATTTGTGATGTGTTTATAAACACTCACAAATCTTACCCTATTTAAGATGTTTCAGGGTTCATGCGTGTCTGGTGAAGGAACCGTCCTATAGTCAAAAACTTGTAAAAAGACATTTAGGAAAGTGAAAGTACATAGTCAAATTTCGTACAGACAATTTACGGACAATGCCATACGTGATTCAATCAACATTTCTTTACATAATCCCTTCAGAAGTGCACTAGACCACCTCTTTACTACATGGCACTAGAGCTGATTAACTGGCACTCTTCTGAAGTTGGACCTGTTTTTTAACCTCTTTGTCAACTTGCCGGTGCGTGCTAGTCACTGCAGTCAAGTTGTGCCCTCCTAAAAATAAGTAGTCTAAGTACTCAGAATCACAAGTCTCAGTTTCCTTTGAAATGTCAAAGCTCACGCCAAAAGTCGTGTTTCAAATGCGGCTTGTCAGTGGGGATCCAACAGTTTGCCCAAGATAAACTGACCCCTTCAATTACACTTCCAACAGGGCATTTAGAGACTTGTAGCGGTATCTGTGATCCACCAGGTAAATACTTGCTGCGTGTTATGTACTTTGACACACATGAGTATGATACCCAGTGCACCAATCCTGGGTTTAAATGTATAAAGCCCCCACCAAGGGTCATGCTTCTTTAGAAGAACAACTTGTCGGGAGACTACAAATACATAAAGGCCTGGTAAAATCCATTGGGTTTGTTGCCAAGGCTGGTTTTAAATGTTTGAAGCTCCTGCCAAGGGCTATGTTTATTTAAAAAACAACTTGTGAGGAGACTACAAATACATAAAGAAGGCCTTGAAAATTCCCTTTGGTTTGCTCCCGCAGCAGTTATAGTGGCCCGTGGGGATATCAGGAGTAGCAGAAATAGTTTCTGTAATTCTTTTACACGTCCGCTCTTAATGGGTTAACTTCAATTGTCACTGTGTTGCTCTTTGCCACCAGTACACCTTTCAAGCTCTGTATTGCAGTGAGGACATCAGTTGGCAGTGGTTCTTTGTTTCAATCAGGTTGCTCAGTATCTGTATGGGCAGTCACTTATCGGGTGTTTCTGGGAGGTTGGGTCTGCAATGCTGCATACTGCATGATGGTGTTGCTTTGCGTGTTTTATTGCATTACCCTAGCCCTACATTGTGGTCTCCTTGTTGATGCCTTTTAGCTTTGTTCCTTTACGGCTCTTATAAGTGCATCTGCCCAAAGGGCTGCAGGGCTATCACCACTGCCACTCAGCGTAATCCTTGCTGAGAGAAGTATATGGGCTAACCTGAGTTCTTTGCTAAGCACAGTGTGAGCTCATCTGCTCAGCTGCAATTTCATGGCTGGGGCCTTTTCAATTATAGCACTGTTTGTGATGAGCAGCCATCCTAACTAAAATAGTTGACTTAATGGCTATCTATCACATGGAGTGTAAGTCACTCTAAAGTTGGTTTCGCGAGGAGATGTCTAACAAGTGAACACATCAATTACTGCTGCTTCACTGATCCATTTGCAGTTTTCTTCCCCCTCAGTGTTGCATGCATACCGACCCCACCACAGTCAGGTGAACATTTTAATGCTGCAAAGCTGTTGATATATTAAATTGCCATTTTCTCGATTTGCCAGTTACAACTTTAGCCAGCCCATTGCAGTGTTTACCCAACCCACATTTCCTAAACCTTCCAAGAAGAACTCCAGTGCACTGTAGATCTAGGCTTCCCCACCACCACTTCCTGACTCAAGGCAGAGGAACAACAGAACTTGCCAGTTCATCTTCTACCTCTGTAGAAGGAGTTAATCTTCAACTTCAGCTTCTGCCCACATCACAGCGCCACCAGACACACTGTCAGTGTTCTTTCCTCTCTGCAAGTGCTTCTACTCCATGATGGGCACCAGTGGCACCCCAATTATCTAAGCGTCCCGGCCATGCAACAACAAGGCGCTGCCAGGCTCCGTAATCACACTCTTTCATCTGGTCTCAACGTCTCTCTTTCAGGACAAGCACCACCATCTCACTCGCTGAGGCCTTTTTAGGAGATGTGGGGTTACAGGTTTCCCAATTGGATGCTGTGGGATTTTTACAGAGTCAATCAGTATCTCTCAAAGAACATATGTCATCTGCCATTTTGCCAGCTTTCAACCTTGTCTTTCATTACGATGGATGCCAGGTGTTTTGACCACCTATCTTGGTTTCAGAATTCTTCAGCTTTAATAATCTTCTATTAATTTCTTTCTGATGCACACTTAAAGATGACTTATATCAGGTCACTTATACAGAGCATAGGAGAAATCATTTGTTTAGGGAGAGGATGTAGCCTTAGGACTACAGCGGCTGACCTCGAAGCTGGGGTACTGGGTTTGAGTCTCGGTGATGATGCTCGACATCCTGTGATTCTGGGCAAATCACTTAATCTCCACGTGCCTAACAAAAATGAATATGTCCTCTTGTAACTAAACTGGAACGAAACTGGTGCTCATGTAAAGAGCTCTTATACCCAATCTCTCTGGTCTAGTTCGTGCTATATAAAACTCTAGTAAAAAAAAAATGTGTTCTGTCCATCAATAAACTTGCAAGAGCAAACAATTCTTCCAATGAGAATAGCCTCATTCATCAATGAAGATACAGAAGCATCTAGTCTCACTTGTGTCAAGATTCTTATTCCCCACAGAACAACTGCACGAGCATAATACCTCCAGAACTGTGTTGAGAAGTTGTACTGAGCCAAAAGTAAAAGTATTGTTAGATTGAGAAAAAATCACTAGAGGACCTTAGTATTCCCATGGCTAGGTTCAAATATACCATGCCACTGGAAGCAACTCCCTGAACTGGAAATATAAGATGTCAGGAGTTCCAGGCACTGATCAAACAGAATATATCTGCAGAGTTCTTCAAATTGGAGTAATATGCATACTTAATAGACAAGGTGAAAGCAGAAAAGAGGAATAGCTTCAGGTTTAAGTACTAACAGCAAGGAAAAGTAGAGGCATTCAACTAAGAATTCAGCAGCAAGCTAAATTCCATGAACCATTACTTCATTTCTTGAAAAAGCCTCTGGGAAGAGAAACAGTTGTGGTGAACACAATAGTGAAAATCTCTAAAAGGTGCAGAAAATACAGAGCTAGATTTGCCAAGGGAGGCTTGTAAATATTCTCACACAACCCAGTTGAGCAGCATCTGTACTAATGGCAATACTCCCATGTACGGTTAGGGACAAACATGGTCCCAAGAACGCACATTCACAGCAGTGGCTATTTATTTATTTTATTTATTTATTAAGTTTGTATAGCGCGACAGCTACCCACAAGGGTTTCCCGGCGCTGAAAGACAATTGCAGCAAAAATACAATCCCAGGAGAATTATTGGACAAAAAGCCAGGACTTCACGGCTCTACGAAAACGGATGTGACAGTTCTCCATCCGCAGACCCTAGGGAAGTGAGTTCCAGAGTTTGGGTCCCAAGGTTGCGAAGGAGCTGCCGCCCATTCTCGACAGTCTGAACTTAGGAATACAGAATAAGTGTTGGGAAGAAGAGCGAAGTGAACGGGCAGGGATATAAGGTGTGACAAGGGACTGAAGATAAGAGGGGGCAACTCCAATCTTGATCTTGTGCATAAAGCACAGTGCCTTAAATTTTACACGGTTGTCAAGACTGAGCCAGTGAAGCTCCCTCAGACGCTCAGTGATATGATCCCGTATTTGGCAACCACAGAGATGCCGTGCAGCAGCATTTTGAACCAGTTGGAGACAGCGTATGACCGCCTTGGTAGCCCCCAGATAGAGTACGTTGCCGTAGTCCAATCTGGAAGTCACCAAGGCCGTCATCACGGATCTCTGGGTGTTAGGAGGTAAAATCCAGAACATTTTTCTCAGCCACCGTAAGATGGTAAAGCAGGTGGCTGCAACTTTGTTGGCCTGATCTTTCATAGATAGACCCTTGTCGATAATGACCCCGAGGTTACGCACTCGTTCTGAAGGAGTGGGCAAGGAACCCATGGTCAATGGCCAGTGTCTCGGGCTCCAAAGACCAGGTTTGTCTCCGAGGACTAATACCTCAGTCTTACCGCTGTTTAATTTAAGAAAGTTGCGATTCATCCAACAGGATATTTCGCTGAGACCCGCTTGCAGAGAAGAGGAAGAAGTAGAATCAGCTTGGGATAAAGAAAAAACAATTTGAGAATCATCAGCGTAAGTGAATAAATTTAAACCAGAACGATGTGCGATATGGGCCAGAGGAATAACATAAAGATTAAAAAGAAGGGGCCTAAGGATAGAACCCTGGGGCACACCATGTGGGGACACATAAGTTTTGGAAGTAGACGTGTGAGAGAAAATTTGAAAAGTACGGTCCGTGAGAAAAGACGTAATCCAGTTCAGGGCTTTTCCGCCGATGCCAAAGGAAGCTAGGTTATTAAGAAGGATGCTGTGCGATACAGTATCAAAGGCTGCACTGAGATCAAGTAGTATCAGTGCAGCCGTTTCACCTCGATCCAGTAGCAAGCGAAGATTCTCAGTCACTCCTAGAAGAGTGGTTTCTGTAGAGAAACCCGGACGAAAACCAGACTGGGAAGAATGAAGAAGATTGTTAGTTGCCACAAATTGCGACAAATGCAGATGAATATGCCTCTCAAGGATTTTAGAGAATGCAGGCAATAACGAAATAGGGCGAAAATTGGAAGCAACATTTGGATCCGCGGTCGTTTTTTTTAATAGCGGGGTGACCATTGCGTGCTTCCAACAACTAGGGACAGTGGCCGAGCTAAGTGAAAAATTAAGTAAAGTGCAAATCGTGGTAAGTTGAGGGAGCTCTAGCATACGTAAAATCGAAATGGGTAAAGGATCACCTGGAGAGCCTGACTTAATGTTGCTCAAGATCTTCAGTAAGGTAGAAGGGCAGAGATCAGGCCAGGTCAAGAGTGAGGCCGAAGGTGGACACAAGGCTGGGGGTAGAGACAAGGGATCTGTGCCATTCGCCGTAATAGAAGGTGAATTCATCAAGGCATTGCTGTCATCTCGGGCTGCAATATCCTGGTAGATGTTTTCGATTTTAGAAATAAAATACTGGGCGAGTTCATCACATTTACTGCTAGATAGAGGGGGGGTGTAGCAGTAGTCTGTGAGCCAGCAAGATCTCTGACCACATTAAATAATACTTTGGATTTGTTTATTGCTTCGGTGATTATTTTGTTTGCATAAGTGGCTCTAGTGTGGGCACAAGCCTTGTGATATTGCTTTAGTTCCGTTTTATAATTGAGACCTGCAGAGATGGAGTAATCCCTTCTCCAGACACGTTCCAGTTTTGTGCATCGGGATTTATGAAGACTTAGTGTCTCGTTGTACCAAAGGGCAGGTGATTTATGAATAGTTCTTTTCTTTTGGGCAAGGGGGAGACAGATGTTAATAGCTTCAAAAAGCCAAGAATTCACAGAACTAGCCACAGTTTCCATGTCACCCGAGCCTGATAGATTGTTTGGCGCAATATCGAGCAAGGTTTTATTTAAAGCAACAATATCGAGATTCTTTCGATCTCTCTTCCTGATATTCACAGAAGAATTGTGATTAGACTGTGCTTCATTACTCGTCATGATAAACTTAATGAGGTAATGGTCAGACCAGGGAACTGGCAACGGCGGAAAACAGACTAGTTGAATGATATTTGAAAGGATAGGATCTAAAAGATGCCCACCTTTATGAGTGGGGCCCTTAATATGTAAGGTTAGATTAATAGAAGCTAGATCCGCAGTAAAATTACCAGCCACACTGTCCGTAAGGTCTTCTAAATGCAAATTCAGATCGCCAACAATTAAAAAATTACTGGACGATGTAAGAACGGATGCTATATATTCTAGGAATTGTGACTGCCAGGGATTCACAGTGCCCGGAGGACGATACACTAGCAGTCCCGTGAGGGTGTTTTTAGGGTTAAGAGCAAGCTTAAAATGCAATGCTTCACAGCTGTCTAAAATGACAGGATCAGACTGACATTGATACTTTTTCTTAAATATAATTGCCACACCACCCCCTACTTTTTTAAGACGGTCACTCCTAACAATGGCATACTCGACAGGTAAAGCTTCGGCAATATCATGGCCGGAACTGTCGTGAAGCCATGTTTCAGTGATGACGAGAGCGTCAGGGGCTTCATCGGTCAACAAATCAAATATTTCACGTTTATGCTTGGGCAGTGAACGGCAATTAGGACTCAAGAACATGTAACTTGGGAAAGAGGGAGTGGTCGTCCGTGATTCTAGGCTGTTGCATAAATGCGGGGCGTCTAAATGAAAAGAACAATGAGGGCAATGTTGAGGGAACTGGTCAAGCATGTCAAAAGAAACAACTGTACGAGTCCTCGAAGGTCTCAAATCCAGTAGTTGTTTAGCATCATAAGAGAGAAAAGTCCCTGTAAAGTGACCAGGGGGTATGGCCCCGGGGCCCGTCTGGGCGCAGACGGGCACCCTTTGGCACGCCTTTGGCGCGCCATCATCGCGCCCGCTGCGCCCGCCCGCTGCGCCCGTCCGCTGTGCGGACGGGAAATAACGCACATTTATACAGGAAGAGGGTGGGAGTGTCGAAAAGACTAGACCGCGATCCCTGCACCTCCCAAAAATGGCGGCTCACCCCCGGCTCAACCCGCAGCAGCGTTCAATCGGCTGTGCGGTCAGATGTCAGTGCAACAGATTGGTTGTGTTCAAAATGAGCAGGTAAGCAGCAAAGAAAGTGAAATAATTAAAAACGCTATTAAAACAGGATAAGGTATTCCGCCTAACTTTCCCGGCTTTCCGCCTCAGGAAAGTGAAATTGCTTAGAGTCAATCGATTTCGCGTCATGGCCAGCGCGATTTAAATACCTGAGAGGGCGGGAGGGTCGAAAAGACTAGACCGCGATCCCTGCACCTCCCAAAAATGGCGGCTCACCCCCGGCTCAACCCGCAGCAGCGTTCAATCGGCTGTGCGGTCAGATGTCAGTGCAACAGATTGGTTGTGTGCAAAAAAGGCAGGTAAGCAGCAAAGAAAGTGAAATAATTAAAAACGCTATTAAAACAGGATAAGGTATTCCGCCTAACTTTCCCGGCTTTCCGCCTCAGGAAAGTGAAATTGCTTAGAGTCTTGTTGGTTTTCCTTTACCTATGTATTGATCAAGTGTACAGGAGTGCTAGCCTCCCTGTGTACAGACCACTTACCAAGTATTGTTAATGAACTTCAGCTGGTAATGCCTCTTCATAAACAACATTTTAAATTTTGCTTGTGAAGCTCTGAGGAATGATCATGATTCTCACTGACTAGTACAGTGCCAGTCTTCCATCTCACTTGGGATTGCTTGCTACATTCCTATCTCCTACTGCAGACCAGCACTATTCACTTCATAGCCCTTCAGGAGGCCTTCAGATCGGGCCCTGCCCAGACACCGGGGCCTCCCGTGCCCACCCAGAGCCGTCTCTGGCCCCAGGTACCTGTTCTGCCTCCCTCCGCCATGGTGCAGATATCATTCACACGGACCCGCCTGGCAGAGGAGTCTGGGAGTGAGGATCAAGGCAGCGCCTTCTTACTGCTGGGCCCTGCTGACGGCGGCCTGGAGGCTTCGCAGCGCCCCGCCTGGCGCCAGCAGCTCAGCTGTGTAAGGGGCACGTGTGACTTGGGTGGAGAGGAAGTGCCGGATCCCAACTGCTGCAGCTTGTCTGAGAGCGGCCGGGGAGCTGAGATTGGGCCCCCACCCGCCCCAGTGTAGGAGCCGGACCGCGAACTCCCGGGCTCATTCTTTGCCCCCTGGGGGCCTCAGGTACCGCTCGGTGCGCTGCCCCGGGAGAGGGCCTTGGCTGTAGTGGTGACCGAGCTAGAAGCTGCGCCTACCCCGCTGCTTGAGAACGGGGCGAACAACAACGACTGCAGTGGCGGGGGCCCCAGTCACAACTTGCTGCTTCTTTTCCTCCGATCCTCGAGGTCTGCTGGAGTGTTCCTCCCCCCTCCCTTTCCCTTCTGCTGGTGCACTGGGAGCTCCTGCAGCTGCCGCCGTGTTGGGGGGGGGCTCACCATACTTTCCATTGCTGGCGCGCTCTATAGCCTGTGTGAGGAGGCTTGACCACGGCAGCGGCGCCTTGACCCGTTTCCCCTGGCAATAGCTTCCAACACCCTGCTCCTGATCTGTGGATGCCTGAACTGACCTGCTTCTAGTATTTGCCAACATTCCTGCGGGGCTGCATAGTTTGACTTTTGCTGGCACTGCTTGCCTGTTTCTGTTGCTGCAGCATACCCTCTGTGGAGTTATGATGATTTTTAATGCAGGAACTTTTCTCCGTGGGTGAGCTGTAATATCTCTTCCAGTGGACTCCGCTTGGCCAGGGTGTAGCTGTAGCTCCTCTTAGCTTCTCACCCTTAACGGGCCGCCGGGAATGGTTCAGGGGGCTGCGGGGTGAGCGACGGAGGAGGAGGACTTGGCGCTGCCCCCCCTGCGACCTTTCTACTTGCCACGGGATGCTTGCGGGCCTCGGTGCCCACTGCTTCTGCAAGACCCCGCCTGCTCTGGATCCCGACTTCACGATCCCCTCCAGGGGCCCTTCCTCACCGCCAATACCTGCACCCTCGTAAGAGCACCACCGCTGCAGCTGCCAGGCGGTCCGAGCCCCATCGTTAGCTTCTTTCCTCACCATAGGAGTCAGGCCTACTACACCTCCGGCACATCCTCCTCGCATCAACCCCGCCACCCCCCAGGCATTGCTTCGCGGCGATAGTCTCCCTACTGGGATCTGGCCCCATGGCGTCGGGGCACCCTAGGAAGGACCACTCGGTCAAGGACATGCTCCAACCCAAGGTGATGAGCCCGCGGCCGGCGGAGGGCGTGGACGCTCCGGCCATTCAGGCCTTCATGACCGCGCTTTTCTCCGCCCTTTAAGAGGACCTTCAAGAGCTCAAGGACCAACTGGCGGTAGACCTAGGTGAGGTCCGCCGCGATGTCTCAGACATTGGGGACCGGGTCACAACACTGGAGGAGCATGAGAATGGCCGTGATGAAGAACTTGAGATGCTGCGGCAGGAGGTTCTCCTACTCAAAGAACAACACGTCGATCTCCAGGGGCAGACGGAGGACCTCGAGAACCGCTCCCATCGCAACAATGTGCGTAGTGGAGCGGAGGAGGACGGCATAGGGGGTTTCGTGCAGGCCCTGTTCAGACATATCCTGGGCCCTGACCACACTCCGGAGATACAACTTGATCGAGTCCATCGAGTAGGCCTGCCCCGCCGTAGCAATGCACCTCCACCGGACATCCTGGCGTGTGTCCACAACTTTCAACTTAAAGAACTTATTCTGTGTAAGGCCAGAGACTCTCACCCCTTGCAATTTCACAGCCTTGTGCCAACGCTTTACCAAGTTCTTTCCGCGGTCAAGCTGCTCCAGCGACAGGAATTCTGGGCCGTCACCCAGTTCCTAAGGGAAAAAGAGATCCCTTGCGCGTGGGGGCACCCTTTCCGCATCATCTTCAAATATGACGGAAAATTGCATCAAATTCGCTCATAACGCGTGGCCTCACGCCTCCGACATTCTCGCGCTCTCGGAGGACGCCTGCGCCCCGCGGCACACGACCGGACCACTGGCACACCGTGGGCAAGCCCTTCCCCTCGCCCCTTAGCACGGACGCCGCTGCTCTTGCAAAAGAGCGGGAAAATGTCCTGGCATCTCTGGCTAGCAGTCCTGCCAACACCTCTCCCACCTGATCCTCCCCGCTTGCTAATGCATGGAATTCACCTCTCGAGCGGGTCCGTTGGCTGCCGTCCTTGCCCGCTTCTTGGACTTGAACTGTCGCTTCCCCTTAGAATACTATTACCATGACAAACTCTTGTCACTCCCGCATAGTTGCAGAAGTTTCGTACCACGTTCCAACAATCAACAAGTTTCTGCCCTGTCGGGCAATTTTCTTCATATCCATGTTGTTCTGTATTGGGGTTTCTTTTTACCGTTCTAGGGTCCGGTAGGTTCCCTCATCAGTGAGTCCTTATGCTGGCCATACACGCATCAGTCGCACGTACTTAGAGGTCCTTAGCCCCCGGGCTCCTCTTGCCTCATCTTCAATCTGGTGCAGCGCGCCAACTCTAAAAGCGAACCAAACCCCTTCCTCCCCCATCTAGATCTTAAGGTGCTTAGTCTCAACGCACAGGACCTTAACAATCCAACTAAACAGGGAGCAGTACTTTCATTACTGGAAAACTCTGGTGCAGACCTTTGCCTCCTCCAAGAAACCCATCTCCTGACACCCACCGCATGCGATACAAACATTTTCCCCACCAGTACTCAGCCTCTATGACAAGCAAGAGGGGTGGGGTGGCCATCCAAGTAGCAAAACAAAATCGGGAAAATGCAGGAGATTACAGGACGTCTTTTAGCGCTACGCCTCCAAATTGGCTCTTCCCTGTGCACCTTTGCTTCCATTTACTCCCCTAATCAACGTCCAGAGAAATTCTTAATAGAGGCCTGGGCCGCAGTGCTACACTCTCCAGACCCAGTGATGGTAGTAGGAGGGAACCTTAGCTTAGTGATGAGCAAGACACTGAATCGCTCAGGCTCTCGTACAGTGGGGCTGGCGCCATCTCCGATACGGGCGAGGTATGGCTGCGCGACGATGGAATCAGGGATGCCTGGCGCTGCATGCACCCGACCGTTAGGGATTATTCCTACTACTCAGCTGCACATAAAACGCACGCCCGGTTGGACCATTTTCTGGTCACCTCTGCTGCATGGAACTTAAGTCATAGGGGCAACTATTGAGGCGAGGGCCCTCTCCGATCATGCACATATTACTCTGTCAATGCGCTTCCCCGCTGAGAGCGCTGCCCCCTGCAGCGCTGGCGCTTGCGAGACTCGTTGCTTAGCTCCCCAGATGTAGTTTCGGACATTAGGCGCTGCATTACAGACTATATTGCGACTAATAATAGGGGAGACACACTGCTATCCTCGGTATGGGAGACGCTCAAATTGGTCACTTGGGGGTGCCCTCATAGCTAAAGCCTCCCATGACAACAAAGTTAGGCAATCGAAACACGCAGACCTGGAGACCGCGGTCAAGGAGTTGGAGGCCATACATAAACGCACAGGTGCTCCTCGCATATGGCGTCAACTGGAGAGAGAGCGCCTTCAGCTCCGCCGCCTTGATCTCGACCACCCCGAACACGCTGCAGTGCACCTAAAACATAAATATTTTGTGGGTTTCAATAAAGTAGGCCGCATGTTAACACATTGTCTTCTCAGTCAACAAGAGGCGCATACGGTCTCAGCACTCCGTGATGACACAGGTCACTCCATTACCGGTGACGCTCAGATTGTGGCAGCCTTCCACTCCTTCTATAGTGCGCTCTATGCGTCTGACCCCTCTCTACATTCCGATCCCTCGACCTACCTCGCCGGGGCGGCAATCACACCCTTACCCGACGGTGAAGCAGATTCCCTAGAAGCGCCTATCCGTATAGAAGAGGTGATATCCGCGATTGCGCGGTTGAAGTTACAGAAGGCGCCCGGCCCTGATGGCTTCAGTGCCTTTTTTTATAAGACTTACTGCACAATAACCCGGTTATTCAACTCCTTTGCGGATACTGGGTCTCTCACCCCTTCAATGCTACAGGCCTCTATATCGGTCATCCCTAAACCGGGTAAAGACTTGGAGATTTGCAGCTCATACCGACTGGTCTCCGTATTAAATATAGATGCCAAGTTATTCTCTAGTATACTGGCACACAGGCTAAATCCCTACATGCCGGGTCTCATCGAACCAGATCAATCCGGCTTATTCCGGGTAGGCAATGTGGGGACAACACTAAACGCATCTGCCACTATCGATAAGGTACACCGGTCAAAAGAAGAGGCTTCTCCTGGCCATCGACGCGGAGAAAGCATTCGACCGAGTACACTGGCCGTACCTCTTCGCGGATCTGGAGAGCTTTGGAGTGGTACCATGCTTCTGGAGCTGGATTGCGAGCAACTACAGCGCGCCCCAGGAGGCCGTTCGGGTCAACAGTGTCGTTTCGGCTCCCTTTGCAGTGGGGAGGGGAACAAGGCAGGGCTGCCCCCTTTCCCCCCTGCTCTTTGTCCTCTATATAGAGCCCAAGACCCAGCGACTCAGAGATAACCCTCTTGCCCATGGCATCCCCTTCGGCCTAGGTGAACACCTTCTCAGTCTATATGCTGACAACCTTATTTTTTCTGTGGCACAACCCTTAACCTCCCTGCCAGCTATTGTGGACAATCTCCATGAATTCAGCCAGTTTTCTGGCTTCAAAATCAATATGCATAAGTCACAGGTGCTCCATCTCACAGCCTCACCGCTGACGGTGGATGATCTTCGGAATCGGTGACCGATGGCATCACGTATCTAGGGCTGTCCTCCACAAAAGCCTTGTGCGGACGGCGGAAATAAATTACTCTGCTACAGTGGATCCGCACAGATCTGCAACGTTGGCATCGCCTGCCCCTGACATGGTTTGGGAGGTTATCTGCGGTTAAGATTAATGTGCTTCCGCGGGCTTTCTATCTATTTCAAACCCTACCGCTTGAACCCCCTCTGCACGCTCTTCGGCAGATACAGTCAGAGATTGAAGGGTTCGTCCAGGGCAAGTCTACACCCCGATTGCGGAAAGCGCAGCTTCAGAGACCTAAGAAAGCAGGAAGCCTGGCCCTCCCTAATATGGGCCGATACTTCCGAGCCTCCCAGCTGCGGTACTTGGTGGAGTGGAATCACCCCATGACCGAGAAATATTGGATGTTCATGAACCAATCCGTTGTGGGCCACCACATTTGGCGCGATACCTCGTTGCCGCGATTGGCTCGGGCATGGGGCTTATACTCCTCTCTTGTCACAAGCCCTACGATGCTCGTCTGGGACAGGGTGGCCCGGAGAGCTAATCTGTCCACCTTCCCCTCCCCCTTGAGCCCACTTTTCATGAACCCTGCGTTCCCGCCAGGGGTGAATAACCGAGCAGCGGCACGCTGGGTTGTGGAGGGCTGTAAACACCTAGGCCATATCTTCGATCTCAGGGGTCTGATTCCATTCAAGGAACTCCGAGCTGATTATAATGTGCCTGCATCTAATTGCTACCTACACTCGCAAATGGCGCACTGGCTATCTGGGCCTGAGACACGATCCCTGGCATTTCGCCCAATGCTGCAGTTTGAGAAATGGGTCCTTAGCAAAAAAGACGATAAACATCTAATATCGGAAATATATGCCTTTCTTACAGCGGCTCTTCCTAAGGCACGCACCGCTGGGCAGAAACGATGGGAGACGGAGTTGGGCCGTAAGCTGTCGGACAAGGAATGGGACGATGTTTTATACCGAGCGCATCACACTACCTACTCCTCGAGTCACACAGAAACGACCTTCAAGATCACGACATACTGGTACTTTACTCCTGATAGGATCTCCGGAGGGCAACCCCAATGTGATGGCCTCTGCTGGAGGGGCTGCGGTAATCCAGGGACTCTCCTACTTCTACTCTGGCAGTGCCCCAAACTAACTCGCTACTGGGACCAGATACTGGATGACATTGATAGGGCGTTCACTACCTTTATACCCCGGCTCCCTGCGTACACCCAAATGGGCCTTTCTAATGCCCTATCCTTTCCCCTGCGCTCACTTAATGCTGCACACAGAGTAATACTAGCACGGTGGAAGTCAGATATTGTTCCGGAACACATTCACTGGGTACATCAGTTGTGGAACCTCTTAGCGATGGAGAAGCTCTCCATGGCAGCTGCTGGAAAGGCTGAAGCCTTCGCTAAAATGTGGGCCCCTTCTTGGCTATTCTTTACACAGAATTTCGGGAAGTGAATTGCTCGCAATACCTCCGCATCCTTAAACTAGTCCCCGATGACACCCCTGCTCCTTCTTAATTATAGTTGCCACCGATTCCCGCTTTCCCTTCCATTTGCAGACCTAGTGCCCCTGCGGGGACACATGGGAGTCCTGGACTTTAGGCTGTTTCCCCCTTTTTTTTTCTCCTTGTAGTGAATGGCTCACTGAGGAGAGGGGTGGGGGACCTGTTTGGATTTTGTTCTGGTTTACTATATTTGGATATGCCTTGTGTTGTACTTGGCATTACACTTTGGGTCTACTGCCTCAAGGTCTGCACAAGACACCTACGACCTCTTGCCTCACAGAGCCCCGGGGTGATTGCCCTCAACTTTGTCTACCAGCTGCCTTTTCTTTTAAGACGTGGCCGGCCCTGTTGGGTTGTAGGCGGCACGCTGTGTGTAATAGTTGAAAGCCTTAATGCCTCGACCTCCTGGTGCAATTGGAATTATCTTTGCCGGCCCGCTGGGTTGTAGGCAATTTGACCTGTCCAATGCTTTTTATCCTGTCAATAAAAAGATTTAATACTAAAAAGGGACAGTGACTCCTTGTATGAGGTCAGCCCTGCTGCGCAAGTAGTCCAGCAGTGGGGAAATCCTCATTTTATTTATCTTGCCAGAGACCCTCTTTCACTTCTCAACTGTTGCTGCTGGTGAGTAGTGTGGGGAAAGGGAGGGGCAGGAGGAGTCATGGTAGGGCTGGCTGACTGTGGTTACAGGAATGAGCGTGCTTATGACTAGGAAAGCACTTGGGTAGTCTCTGTGCAGAGTGAGAAGTGGCGGTGGAAGTGGGTAGTGCTGCTTACATTGCACATGCCGTCTGAATGTGAATTCATTGGTTTAGCGGTTTTCCCTACACGCACAACCTGTAACGTTACTGGAGGCCATGGCTGGGGTGGGACTACGCCCCCCACCCTCCCTAGCTTCAAGCAGGGGCCCAAACGCTGTTAAAGTGCTTTAAAGCATCGGATTTAACTCGCAGAGAAGGTTCGGTTTTGAAAGGAGTTTTCCCTGCCCGCACAGCACACAACGTTTTCAGAGGCCTTGGCTGGGTTGAGACTATGTCTCTTATTTCACCCGCAATGAGTGAAACACCCGGCGTACGCCTGTGTGAAGACAGCCAAGAGCGGGCCTGCCTGCATCCGTCCGCGGGTGGTCGAGGCTGGGCCCATTCTCTTTTGAGGACTTTTCTTCTGCTATCTGATCTTGACTGCTGTGGGTGAGTGGTATATTCTTTGCATATTATGGGAAAGTGCAAGGCAACTGGAGGTGCTACAGTACCCTGCAGAAGGACAAGTTATAGATACCATGCTTAAGAGAGCTATGGGGTAATCACAAAGGAGATTGTATTAACAGAACATAGACTATCTATGGAGCAGGGGCAGAGGCCTGTCGAGTCAGCCTCTAGCTCCAACACGTCTATTGGTGATTTATGTGGTCCTGCATTAACAGCTATAATCCAGTCCACCGTGGATCAATTCACCCCCAGAACCTGCCATTAATCTACAAAAGAATAGCCGTTATGCAGTCGTCTGAAACCACAAATACATAAAAACGAAATCCAGTAAGGGCGTGGATTTACCAAATTTGGGGCCGTCAAGTATTGAAGAGATATGTAAGAAATTCTCTGCCATTTTACAATAGCAACTCAGACAGATTATTGACCGACTGGCTCTCATGAAGTCCCAAATAGGAAGTTGAACCAACTCACACACAAGGTCATCAGCCAGAATAACTCTACTCATAATACTGATGCTTGTGATTGTTGTTGCGAGTGTCATGTGAGTACTGGGGCAAACTCATCCTCAACAGGAGCAGCAAAGCGGAATGCCATTATTCCTATGCCTGCCGTCACAACCAGCCTCAATTCCAGCCCAGACTGTCACCCTTCAGCTGAATTAGCTGTAGGGGCTCCTCGATTTGTCAATAATAACAATCACACATCAAAACCCAGTGGGAGCGCATGACCAAGGCGTCCTGGCAAACCAAGAAAATAGAGGCACCAATTCTGACCCCAATACAGTGATTCTATACCTACTTCATGCCCCATGTATTGATTTTGTCCGGAGTACCCCCTCTAAAGTACAATCGAACTGAGACATGGGAACAGCTATGCAATGTGGTCATCCATTGGTTTAGCACACACAAAAACTATATTATTTGCAGAGAGTAATGAGATGCTAGAGATGCGCAAGGTTGGTTGAGTGGGGCCGTCACCAAAAACAAAGGAGAATGTATTGCTGTGAATTTCAGACATCTGTCCTGTTTAAGGAAGTTACTATGGCCAAATAGGGAAGGTAGGCTCGCTAACACAAATATTGTTTCACTACCATTGTTTTTTAAAAAATAAGTTCCCTATGTGGGTAATGTCTCCTCCACTTTTTAGCCATCATTCCCTGCCAAATCTAGCTGTGAAATGTATTAACAGGTATGCAGCCTTGTCAGGCCTCACTGAGATTGATTGACTGGGAGAGTGTAGGCTCCCTATCAATAATGTCAAGCTAAATTAGTCTGTGGTCATACCTATACCCCTCGTTTCAAGCCCCCTTACTTCTATGCCAAATGCACGTGTTCCCCCTAATTGCAATATTAAGCTGGAATATCGCAGGCCTTCATTCCGAGGTACATTTCCCAGAGTGACAGCTCTTCATAAGAAGATATGATATTCTGTTGCTGGAGGAAACCAGCCTATTGCATTTGATGGGTTTCAATGTTTTAGCGTAACAGCCACTCCATCTCGCTTTGGTCATGCATTGGGAGATTGCCTATCTGGGATAAATTTGTTAACTGATGGCCACGTTTTGGCATAAGATATCACAGGCAATAATTTTCAAGCCACGCTTTTTAAGGGGGACTTGACTTGTACTTGAGTAACTTCTATAACAACAACTTTAATAACATCCCCAACTCTAGGTTCCCTGGTTTATTTAAATATATTGATTCCATTTAGGGTAAAGCAACTGTTGAAGGGCGTCAAGCGCATCTGTGCCTAGCCGGGTACTTCAATGCAAGGCTATGCCCCCTAAGATTATGGAATGGGGTTCATTTTTGTGAGGGGTCTGATCAGGGAGGTAAGGAGTTGGAGGCTTTCCTCTCATCACTCTACCTGCATAATGTGATGGATGTGGTCGGCATTACTGATCCGGGATTAACCACAGTTCATCTGTCATTGATTATGTATTTACTACCAGTAATCTAACAAGTTTGCTACTGCATACTACCATTATATGTTCATATTTTGGCGACTATAACTACATCGCAGTAGCCCCGACTTTATCATCCAGGGCGAAATTTAAAGTTGGTGCTGAGATTGGTAAATTACAGGCATCTACTGACTTTCTCAGAGTAATATAGAAGCTCCCCAACCAAATGTTTGGGAAAAGTAGTAAAGGAGAATTTAGAGTCAGTCCTGGGTTGTTCGGCAGACAAAGGCGAAAAGGAGGAGATAGTCCTTTTGTGGCCTTCTGTTCAAGCATTAATAAATCCCTCTCAAAATCTCCCAAATCGGCCCACACAGCACCAAAATGGTACAATCATGAATGCTCAACAGCAAACCGATCACTGTATAGGGCCCTCACTGCTAGCCCTAGGGGACTCCATTGCAGTGGCTGCCTTTTGGAAACAGTATAAAACAGCTACTGCAAATTGATGGAAGGCAGTCATCTCCCAGCAGTGGATCACACAGGTTATGCAGCATCAGAGAAAGACAGTAAGTCCTTTTGGAATACAGCATCAGCCATGAGAACTGCTAATCGCACTGTCACCTTGATTTGCTATCATATTACTAGCGAGGCATGGGAGGCACATTTTTCCCAAATGTACTCTGCCACGGAAATGGCACCACAGCTTATTACGAAGGATAGTGCCAACCCAGCTATACAGGATACCCTACAGGAAGTAGTTACTGGCATTCAACAGAGTGCTGGAGGAAAGGCACATGGGCCAGATGGGGTCTCCACCAATTTAAATATAACATCAAACTTTGGGCCCAATGTTGGTAAATGTTTTTAATTATGTTAAACATTCATTAGTACAGAGCTCCTGTGCTACATCTACCATTGTTCTAATTTCTTGAAGGGGAATCAATCTTCGCCAAGTTGCTATCACCCATTTCATTTATTGATAAAGCGGCTAACATGTTGGGAAGAGTCCTATACAGCAGGATTAAGGAGTGGGCTGCTGAAAATGAAATTATAAATCCTTGCAAATATGGTATCCGTAAGTGCATAGGCATCATGGACCAATGCCGGAATTAAATTCTGGTCTTAAGCAATTACACAATAACTAAGAAAATACCTTTATACCTTGGTTTCATGGACTTGTCAATGGCACTTGATTGTGCAATTGCCCCAAGTTATGGCACTTTTTACTGACAATGGGGATGGGTGCAACACTTGTCCACTTCTTTGCTTCCTTGCATGAGAATACAAAGGCCAGGATAAGATTTGGACAAAACGGAGAAGTCTCTAAAGAAGTTAATATTGGCTGTGGGGTGCGACAAAAGGGTGTGCTTGCCCCTCGATTGTTTATCTTGTACGTAAATAAGCTTAGCCCGCACCTACATTTTGTGCTCCTGATGTTCCTAAGGTAAAAGGTGCTCCCCTCCCAGTACTGCTACAGGTCGACAATGCCGTGCTAATAGCTCGCACCCCTAAAGCACTACGCTTGTTTGTTCACTCATCTGTGCAATTTATGTCTGCCCTTACAGACGAACTTCTCTAAATCATTTATTATGTGTGCGGCCCTAAGCGTACCTGGCTTTTGAGTTTTGCAGTCAGCACAAACGTTTAATAAGCACTATCACTTTCTCCTATTTGGGTGTCACTTTCGATGTAGGAGGCTTATAGGTACCAAATATCACCCATTGCAGTATGATGCTATCAAGGGCAGTAGGTTCATTACTCAGCCTTCATCTCCACCAGAGGTAGGGCATCTTCTCTGCTACAGATATACACTATACACTACTCAATGTGTCCCTCTGGCATCCTACGGTGAAAAGATCTGGGGCACTGCAGTTTGCACAGCAATACTGATGGAGGAAAATCACTTCTGTGGAAAAATTCTGTCTGTTCCTCCATCCTCCTAACAATTTTCCTGCCATAGGGAGCTGGGTTTAAACTAGATGAGTGACCAAATCAGAACACACCCACTGCTGCTATGGCTATCAATGTGGAAAACCGACATGGTGTCTCTTTTGAGCGACATTATTAGCGACTGCCTAGCTTGTGATAAAGTCCTCTCTAGTCCATGGATAGCCTATGTAAAGAAATCTTTTCAAGAGATTGGACTAACCCATATCTTTCTTAACACAGTCTTGTGTGGGAACCTAAACAGAAAGTATGTTCCAGGCTTATTACTAGCCCAGGCACAATCGAGCTGGCTAAACTCTGAAGTGTTAAAGCCCACTATTGCTGCTTATTTGTATTTGAGCTCCGACAGATCCCCAACCAACTATTTATTTAACACATGTGGCCACTGGGAAAGTTATTTACTTTTTTGCTTCAGGGCAGACATAATTAAGTATTCACTTTGCTTTCCATTGGGCTTCCAGAGAAATCTTGAACCTAGCCTGTGCCTCTGTGATGATAGGTCTGGGCAATCAATGTTACATTTGACCTTTTTCCTGTGGTATTTATAAATGATTTACCAAAATGTTATTAATTCCTTTTATGAAGTCCAGAAATTATAGGCATTGTACTCAAGCTGTTCACTTTTTGTAAAAATTAACTATGAGATCTGCTTTTATTTGATCTTTTTCTGCGAGCTGCAGTGCGATCACGGAGCACTAAGTAGCCTGATTGTCTTTTATCTCCTTGTTCATGATATTTGAACATATATGAATTTTATTTTTATATTTGCACTTTTCTTATGAGATTCTTACAATTCCTCTGGACCCTGACCTCACTTACGGAATTCCAAATGGCCCTCAAGACCTGGCTGTTCGAATACGCCTCTAGGATCTGCAAGCACCTGGATACTCTATCGGTCGATTAGGCGCGCTTTATAACTACTGATTAATTGATTGACAAATTCAACAGAAACTGCTCTGAAATAACTATGTAAGCAGTGCTTGTTCTTATTGTCATTTCCAGGTTTCATGGCTGCCCTGGTAAACAAATAATGTTTATTCTGATCTAAAAATTCTCCTTTTCGACTCTAGGCAAGATTTCTATGGCTTACGTTTTCCTCTGACATGCAAGTTTGAGTTACAGTTGACTCGCATCAGCCTTTTGCTCCCAGCCCTAATCTTGCCTGACCAATGTGGGTTTGTTCCTGGCAGAGCCACTTCGCATAATTTGCGTACTTTTTTTTCTGTCCTTGATTCGGTTCATGGAGACCTGCCGATGGCTGCCATATTTCTTGACGCCACTAAGGCCTTTGATTCCCTGGAATGGGACTATGTATTCCGTGTACTTGAAAGGATGGGTTTTCTGGCGATATTTATCTCCTGGATTCAGCTCCTGTATGAACGACCGGTAGCTAGAGTTCTTCTTAATGGCAAACTCTCCTCGGAATTCCCGGTTACCAGGGGCACTAGACAAGGATGCCTTCTGTCGCCGCTTCTTTTTGCCATAGCGACAGAGCCCCTAGCTGCAAAATTGCGACAACATCACAATGACAAGGGCCTGCGTTGTTTTCAGCGTCAGCTGCTGATATCCATGTTTGCGGACGACATCACTCTATATGTGCGTAATCCGTGCGACAATTTAAACCCTATCCTCAGAGAGTTTGTACGATTCGGTAGACTCTCTGGTATTCAAATTAATTGGGGTAAGTCATGCATATTCCCACTCACGGCGTCCACGGTTAGGTTCGGGCTGGACTACCCTATAGCTTGGTGCGAAGGAGACTTTAAATATCTGGGCATCAGCATTGAGAAGAATAGGGACGAATTACTTAGAGCCAACTATGGCACAGCTATGATGCGCATCACTGATAACATAACGAGATGGATCACGTTGCCCCTTTCTCTAGCGGGTAGGACGTCCTTAATTAAAATGGTGATTCTCCCCCAGTTATTGTACCTCTTTCTGAACATTCCATTCTACCCTGGCCATTATTTCTTCCGGCAACTTCGGACGGAACTCATTAGGCTTGTGTGGGGAGGGAAGTCGCCATGCCTGAAGTGGGAAAACTTGATTAGGCCCTATGCTCAGGGTGGGTTTGGAGTACCGGATTTCGAATTGTATTACCAAGCAGCTCAAGCCCATTATGCCTATTTCTGGATACGCCAACCTCGTTATATGCCCCAACTGGCTGTGGAACATTGGCTGGCTCATCCTATTCCCATAGAAGGAACACTCTATGCCCTAGTACCAGGTAGAGATAAGACGCCTACGACAGTAATGAGCACAGTCACAGCGTGGTCTCGCCTTTCTGCTAGGATGGAGGTGGCGATGCTGTATGCACCTCTGCTACCTTTGGTTTACCACCCACAGTTGCCCCTATTACAGGAAGTGGATTTTCGCAAATTGCTATCTAAAATACACGTCACAACATGGGGGGACCTGTATCACAATGGCAAATTCCGATCTATGGATCATCTCTATGAAAGCATACAACCGACCCCGCTAGATGTCTTCCTGTACATCAGACTGCGTCAAGGTCTAAAGGCCCTCACACCTGACTTCCCAAATGAGCCCCCGACACTTCCCCCACTGCAACTCTTATTACAAAATGACGGCCCTTTTAAACTTGTGTCTACGCTCTATAGATCAGTACGCGCACATATAGACTACCCGACTTTGGCTGCTAGGCAGAGATGGGATCAAGAACTAGACACTCCGTTAACAGACGAACAATGGGGATTCTGTCTCCTGCAAACGGAGCGCATTTCTGCCAGCAGCAGGTTTAGGATTCTCCATTATAAATACATACACCGACTATACTACACCCCGGTTAGAATGCATAGATTCCAACTTCGTACTACTGACACCTGTGACAGATGCAATGCCCCAGGGGCTGATTTTCTGCATTTAGCGTGGGAATGTGGGGAGGTGCAGCGGTACTGGGGTCAAGTATTCGCAGCCTTATCTAAAATGATTCATGTTGAACTGGACCCCTCCCCTGTCTTAGCTTTGTTGGGATATGTGGAGCCCCTGCAAGCCGCGTACCGCAAATTCATTGCCCTGGCCCTCTTAATGGCTAAACGCAGAGTGGTGTGTCGATGGGGCAGAGGCAGAGCACCTAAGTTCAAGAACTGGCTTCACGATCTTACATATTGCCAGGAACAACTTCATGTATATTCTGAACTGCTACCACCTGCCTCGCGACCCAAGGACATATGGGCCCCACTGCAGTGCTACTTAGCTCAGGTGCATAATGACGTATTGGTTGCGACAACGCCTTGAGACTTTCCACTGGCGAGCTGAGGTGTGGGTGGGATTTGACCTTGTGAGTCTTCTTGATTGCTTATGACCCCACAATGCCCTTTTCCTAGGCAAATGCAACTGCATACCGCAGAGGAGGATGCTATTCTCACTGTTATATTGGGGTGTGTGACCTGGGGGGGATTCTGACAGGCATCTCCCATCAGATCTGTTCACTGCTGTTAAGTCCCCATTGGGAACATTTAGTTCTTAATATGTAAATCTGGACTATATTATGAGCGACTACTGCATATACTGCTGGACTAATTGCTGTTCTTCAGATGGTTATTTTTCTTTCCTAACGTTCTAGGATATGGATCAACTGATATATACATGCTCTGTGGACTGTACCTGTGTACATATGAATGCCTTTTTTATACTGTAATGTACCTGAAATTGCCAAAATAAAGTTTACAAAAAAAAAAAAAGTTTGAGTTACAGTTGATTCACTTAAGAGGAACTTAGTGATTTTTTCAATCTCCCACCATATTTAGTAGAGTGGTAGAGTACTTAAATCAGCGACCATGGCTATTAAAAAACTAAGAACCCATCAAGCCAAATTCAACTATAAAAGCACAACTAAGGTGTGATGACAAGCTTTCCATATTGAAGCATTGCTCAATGCGACACAGATTCCAACTTTCTTGACAACGAGATTACTCTGTTTCTACAGTTTTCGATTTACCAGTAGTGGTAGTCAACTCCAGAGAACAAAGCCCTGTCAAGGCTAATTTCTCCTTGAGCACTGTACTGGCTGTAGCAGAGACATTAAAGCCTGAACACCCACCCCCTGGAAATGACATTTAATGGAAAGACATAGTATCTTGATCACAATAACAGGTGATGGATTATACCCAGATGTAGATATAGATTCTGCAAAGTTTTTATCTAATTCTAGAGTAGATATTGCAACAACACAGAGCATCCACTGTACTCTTCGCTACTATGATGCCTACAGTGACCCATGTCAGTCCATGTCTGGACAGGTTGTTGGGGTCCCATATATTCAGTAGACATTCTCGCGGCTCTGGTACTAAAGATATCTCCAATGTCTGAGAAATGGTTGCAAGATCTGTCTCCAGTAGTCAGTTATAAGTGGGCAGTCCCATATAGTGTTCAGAAATGTGCCCTCCTCCCCACAGCGGCGGAGACAGTAGGGGGATTGTGCCCGTTGTATTTTATGAAGTGTAGTTCTGGTGTAGTATACCCTGTGTAAGATTTCAAGTTGCACTAGGCGGAATCTGGCCGAGATACCCACTTCTTTCGGGGACGCCAATGCTTCGTTCCATTCTGAGTCGTCCATGTCACCTAATTCTTCCACCCATGTCTCTCTTAGCTTTAGCGTAGGGTCTGGTGAGTTGTTTATCAGTTTCCGATACGTGAGGGAAGTGGCGCTGCATGTAGTCTGTAAGCAGCCAGTCCTCTAATGGAGAGGCCTCTGGGACTTCTGTGTCTGTTGGTATCGCCGTTAGTAATGCATGACGGATTTGTATGTATCTATAGGTCTCGGTCGCTCCCAACTCATACTGTTGTTGGAGTTGGGTGAACGGAATCACCGTTCCCTTATCCCATAAATCACCCACCGTTGAAATACCAATGTTGTCCCACTGTGTAAAGCCCTTGCAGCGTCTCAGATGTCCGAACACCTTGGTGTCCCATAATGGGGTTAGTTTAGTGATTTTGTCTCTCCATCCCAATTTCGTTTGAGCCGTGTGCCATAGTGTGGTCGTCTGTCTTGTGGGTCCCACTAGCCTCGCCGCCAGTCGTCTGTCATAGAGCATTGCAAGCATATTGTCCGAGTCCATTTGTTCTCTATCTGCCTTGTATGCTGGGTTGTCTTAGGGTGTGTGTAGCCATTGATTAATGGTTTTAAGGTGTGTCGCCCAGTAGTACGTTTGTAAATTAGGCAGCGCAATCCCCCCTCATACCAACTTTTGTTCAACTTGGTGTGTGCTATTCATGCCGGGCGATTGTTCCATAGCAAATTAGACACCAGTGCCGTTACCTGCCGGAAGTATCTCGACGGAACCGGATATGGGGTATTTTCAAGAGCGTACAAAAATCTCGGCAGGGCCATCATTTTATATAGGGCTGCTCTGCCTAGGAGAGTCAGTGGCAGTGTTGCCCAGTGTTTTACATCGTGTCGCAGACGTTCTAGTGGCGGTTTTAGGTTTTTGTCAAAGAAGTCGGAGGGGCTCCTCGTAATGTGGATGCCCAGGTATTTGAAGGAGTTGTCTGCAAGTCTGAGGGGGCAATCATCGTGAAGTGAGGGAGTAGGGCCTCGCACGACTAACAACACCGATTTTGCCCAGTTTATTGTGTACCCTGAGATTTTCCCATGCGTGTCACACAGTGTCAGCGGTATACTTTGTTCCGGTTCCGTTAGGTATACTAGCATATCATCTGCGTACAACGAGAGACGGTCTTCCCATCCCTCTCGTCAACTAATGCCTTTCAGCAACGGTGTTGTTCTAATCAGTGTTCCCAAGGGTTCTAGTACAATCGCAAACAGTGAAGGTGACAATGGACAACCCTGACGTGTCCCTCTTGCCAGTTGTATTGTGTGGGAGATGTGCCCATTGGCTGCGACTTGAGCCATTGGGTTAGTGTATAGGAGTCGTATCCATGCCATGAATTTTGGGCCAAACCCCATTCGGACAGAACTGCAAATAGGTATTGCCATTCTACCATGTCGAACGCCATCTTTGCATCCAGTGAAAGTATCACCGCTGGCGACGACAATAGCGCGGCCCGTGCCAACACTCCGTGGACCCGTCTGAGATTAAGTGCAGTGTTTCTGTGAGGCATGAAGCCGGATTGATCGGGGTGGATCAGATTCGGGAGGTGTCTGTTTGCTAGAAGTTTCGCCAAGATTTTTGCTTCTGCGTTCAGAAGGGATATTGGGCGGTAGGAGGTGCATTCCGCCGGCGGCTTGCCGGGTTTCGGAATTGCTACTATCATTGCAGTCCGTTGGTCTGGTGGGAGTACGGCTGTAGATAAACATTCGAGGTACATTGCTAACAGGGGCCCACTAATCGTGTCAGACATAATTTTATACCACTCTATAGGGATCCCGTTGGGTCCCAGAGCTTTCCCAGATTTCACCGTGTGTATGGCCCGGTGTATTTCTTCAACAGAAATGTCAGCCTCCAGTTCGTCAACCGCTTCCAACGTCAGTGTTAGAATCTCAGTGTGTCTGAGGGAGTCTTGAGCCTCTTCCTCTGTTACAATTCTATCTGGGGTGTAGACCATTTGGAAGTGGTCTGCCAGTACGTGGACTATCTCCTCAGGACGTGTCTGTACTATGCCGTCCTTATTATACATTTGTTGTATTCCTCGTGTACTTCCCCCTTCTTTGTCCAACCAGGCCAGCATTTTCCCTGCTTTGTCCCCCATGTCATAAATTCTATGCTTGGTGGTTTTGATGTTTTCTATTGTCTGCTGTGTCAGATGATCTCGATATCGCTGTTGATGCATTTGCAAGGTGTGCGCGGTGTCGGGTGTGGGGTCTGCCGCGTGCGCTGCATTCGCTGTGCGTAACGCTAGTTCTAGCTCTGACAATTCTTGCTGCTGTGTACGTTTGTAGCCAGTGATTGATGTTATCGCCTGTCCCCTAAGAACTGTTTTATACGCTTCCCAAAGTATGGATGAAGAGGTGACTGATGTCGTGTTTTCGGCAAAATAGTGTTTAGTCGTTGTTTTGAGGTCGTTTTTGATCGTCGGGATTTTGAGATATTTTGCATGGATGGGAAATATTCTCTGGCGTGATTTCTGGCTGGATAGAGTTAAAGTAATCGGGGAGTGATCAGAAATCCCCCTGGGCTGTATTTCTATTTTGTCAATGTGCTGGAGTCCGTTACCCAACAATAGGAAATAGTCTATGCGCGATAGGCTGTTGTGAACCGTGGAGTAATATGTGTATTGATTTGTGGTGGGATGCATGTGTCTCCAGGTATCTACCAGTCCCAGTGCCTCAAGGAAGTCCCGGAAACGGGAGGGTCTAGGCGGGTGGGATCGTCCCGGGAAACGATCAACCGTTGCGTCTACAATCGTGTTAAAGTCTCCCCTATTACAATATCTCCTGCAGGGAGCTCCAGGAGGAACTCCCCCAACGCTGACAGTGTGATCGAGTGGAGTGTCGGAGGTATATAGACAGATACTACATTTAGCAGCCTGCCCTCCCACTGACCCTGAATCGCCGCAAAGCAGCCCACTTATCCACCTTTGTGTGCCTGATAATGAATGGGGAGGACTTTTTTACTAGAATGCCTGTTCCTCTAGAGCCTGATGTGAATTTGGAGTGCACTGCCATTTGATATCCTCTTCTGTCTAGCGCCTGGCATGCCCTGCCTGTGAGATGCATTTCCTGCAATAAGACCAGTGCAGGTCTCTGTCTTTTTATCGCCTGTATTACTAATCCCCGCTTGATTTTGTCTCCCAGACCCCTTACATTCCAGGACATCAAGCCCAGAGGGCCTACTGGTATTATCTGTGTCCCACTATCATTGGCGGGAAGGTGTGGGTCGTAAGCCATTGTAAAGGTGTTTAAAGTTGTATAAGGGTGACTTTCCTTCTGGTATCCTAGGTCTACCTCGTAGGTGTGTATGTCTGGTGTGGTCGCCATCGTGTGCCATTAAGACGTTTTTAACTTGGAGAACAAGAACTAACTCCCCCCTACCCCCCCTCCCTGCCTCCCTGCTTAACGGATCTTGAACCGCCCGCGTGGAGGAGGCGGCCCCATTCACCCTCTTCGGCCTCCCCTAGTTCAGTTCCAGCAGATAGCACGATCTGTAGCGCCAAAATGCAGGCCCAGATAAGTGTTCCAGAGGTTCCCCCCCGTGGCCTGGGATCCGGCTTGGTCGTCTTCATGTCTGTTCGTGCGGCGGGGTGGTCCAATTTGCCGCCAGCCTTCCAACCAGTCGTGCGCAGCCTCCGGTGTATCAAAGAACCAGGTTTTATTGTCAGCCACCACTCGCAGCCTGGCCGGGAACAGCATTGAGTATGGCATATGCTTTGATCTCAGTACTTTCTTGACTTCTAAGACCGTTCTCCTACGACGGGAAACCTCGGCCATATAGTCCGGGAAGAAGGCGATTGTGGAGTTCTGGACTTTGATAGGTGGTGAGACCCTCGCCGCCTGCAGGATAGCGTCCCGGTCTCTAAAATTGAACAGTCTGGCCAATATCGGTCTGGGGGTACGCCTGGTTTAGGTTTTCCGAAGGGAACTCTATGCGCCCTTTCCACCGAGAAGAAGTTCGACAACCCCTTGGGCTGTAATCTAGTTTTAATTAGCTCCTCCACGTAGAGATCCATTGCTCTGGTGCCCTCTGTCTCTGGAACCCAAAGAATCCGAACGTTATTTCTTCTTGAGCGCTCTTCCTGGTCGTCCAGCTTCTCTTTGAGTTCCACTGCGGATTGTAGTTCTGACACATCTGCAACCAGTGACTTCGTGACTATCTCTACCTCCTTCAATCGGCCAGTCATTTTATGGAGGTCCGCACGCAGCAGGGCCACATCTGTGGAGATCGACCCTACCGTGACCTGCACCTGGGACAACGCTGTCATGATGTCTTCTAATGTAATCTTTTTAGTCCCATCCCCTTCTGGCGTTTTGCCCGTGGGCGTGGGTGTTTCTGTTTGAGGTGGGTTGCGTTTATCGTAGGCGAATTTGTCCAATCTCCCCTGTGTCGCGTTGTTTCTCGAGCCTTTGCCCGCCATTGCGCTGATTCGCGGTTTTTCTGCAGCCGGTCAGGCTCGGGGCCCTCTGCGTACAGCCTCACGGGGAGCAGCGCAGCGGTGTCCAGCACCAGGGAATCGCGGCGACGTCGCGACAGGAATCTCAGCACCAGTCTGTCCACTATGATGTCCGAATTGGAAATGTTTTAGCTTTGGAGTGAGCAGCGACAGTCGCTCTGCCCCCCGCTGTCTTGGGGCCAGGCCGGTATCTACAATGTCCCGCTGCAGCCCGCTCGGGCACCCCGACTCACCCCAAACAGCGAGGTGAGGCTCACCAAGCGCCCCTCTTCTGCGCTCCGAGTTTTGCGCTTGTTACATGTTACAGGGGGGCCTGGCAGTGTAAAAGGCCCCTCGGCGCCGCTCGAATCTTCGGTAGTGGTGTGGGGGGGTACGGGCACCCGCCAGGGATCCAGGCACTCACAGTTGCGTAGTGATACCCTCCAGCAGCAGTGTTCAGAGCGCAGGTCACCCCACTCGTGTTTGCTCCTCACCGGCGGTAAGTGCCCCGGCCGCTGTCTCCGCGCCGGAAGTATTCCGCAACGGCGCCGGCGCCGCCCAAGCTCCGCCGCAAGTTGCGAGGCCGACTTCCGGTCTCACGTCGCCGGATCGCTCGCACTTCCGCTCCGCCATGGGCCATCACTCCAGGTCAGGGCTTAGCGTCGCTTTGTAGGCCCGCTCCGGATAGCACACCTGTTCTATGCAGCCGGGGCTCCAATTTTTCCCGGAATCGCGCCAATCAGCGCCGCTCGGTCCCAAATCACAGGGGCTGCCTCCTGAGGTGTCAATAGCTCGGATCAGTGTACGGATTGTTGTTTAGGAGCCGCCTCACTCTCGGAGCTCTCCTTCTATGCGACCGCCATGTTTGGCTGCTAGCCAAGCCCCCCAACATTTTGGTTTTTAGGGTAAAGAAAAGAGCTCCAACATACAACAGGTACTTGGGTAATGAAAGGCTGGACGTAGTTAATAAATACACCTATGTAAGTAGAACCTTTTCCAGTCATTTAAAGGCTAAGTTGCATTTTATAAATGTTAGCAATAAGCCTTTGCACATGAAAATTCCTTGCAGCTTTTTTATAGTTCAATGGGGAGAACGCATTTTCATTATTTAATAAACTAAAATTTTAGTTTGATAAAACTAAAATTCCCCCAACATCAATTTACTCATTGGAGCACACTCCAATTGGATCTTGGTCATTTTTAAATACTTGCAAAGGAATGAATGAATGAATGAAATAAGTTTTGTATTGCGCAAACGTTGACCTAAGGCATCAAGGCGCATGGGATGGAAAGGCTGAAAGCAGTGCAGAGAACAAGGGGGGAGTCTACGGGTATGCTTTGGTGTAGAGTCAGGTCTTTAAGGCTTTGCGGAAGAGATCAAGAGACGCAAGACCCTTGAGTTTGTCAGGAACAGAGTTCCAAAACTTCGGGGCAAGGGCGAAGAAGGCCTTCCCTCCCCATCTGGCCTTCTTCGTCCGTGGAATGGAAGGGAGGTTCTTGTTGGCAGAGCGCAAGGCCCTGCCAGGGGTATAAAAAGATACAAGAGACCTAATGTCTTCTGCACCAGATTCATGAAGGGCACAGTGGGTGAGACAGAGAACCTTGAAGTCTATCCTGGACAGCATCGGAAGCCAATGGAGATGTTTTCTTATGGCAGAGCCAGAGGACCGTCTAGGGGCGTTGACGACGAACCTGGCTGCAGCGTTCTGCACAACTTGCAGACGATGAACCAACCTCTTGTTTATGCCTAGATAAAGTGCACTGCAATAATCTAGGCGTGAGGATATGAGGGCCAAAGCAAGTTGTTTTCTGGAGTCCAAGGAAAGATAGTTTGACAGTTTACTTAGGATCCTTAGGACCCCGCAGCAGGTGGAGACGGTTCTGCTTACTTGTTTGTCGAGGGAAAGTGTGGTGTCAAGTATTATTCCTAGGTTGCGAGCTGCCAGGGTGGGCGTGGGGCAAGCTCCAAGGGCAGATGGCCACCAGTTAGCCGACCAGGTCTCATGTTTGCCTCCGAAGACAAGAACCTCTGTCTTTTCCCCATTTAGTTTGAGGAAATTTTTGGTCATCCACCCTGCTACAGCTTCCATGCAGTTCCTAAAGTTAGATGCCTCGGTCTCCACAGGTTGAGTGAGAGAGACCATGATCTGGGTGTCATCGGCATACGATAGTACTTCCAATCCAAATGATCTTACAGGCCTGGCAAGTGGGGCCACATATATGTTGAAGAGGGTGGGGCTCAAAGATGAGCCCTGCGGGACCCCACATTGCACAGGCTTGGCAGGAGAGAGGAAGTCACCCAGTTTGACCATCTGCATGCGTTGGTTGAGGAACGAGGCCAAGAGGCTCAGGGTGGGCCCATCCACTCCCATCTCACTAAGGCGAGGGATAAGAATAGAAGGGGACAGGGTGTCAAATGAGGCTGTAAGGTCGAGCAGGATCAGAAGAGTAGTCTGACCACTGTCGACCTTAGCGCGGATGTTGTTGACCACCACTGTAAGAGCTGACTCCGTGCTGTGCGATTTCCGGAAGCCATGCTGAGAAGAATCTAGCAGGCAGAAATTGTCCAGGAAGGCGCTAAGATGGGAGTTAAGGTGGGCCTCGAGCATCTTGGCAGGAGCTGGAAGCAGGGATATCGGACGGAGGTTTTTTAAGATGGTAGGATCTAGGGAGGCTTTTTTCAGGAGTGGCTTGACTGTGGCCATTTTCCAAGATGCTGGGAAAACGCCCTTGGAGATTGCTTGATTCATGATTTGAAGAAAAGGGGGCAGCAGAACCTCTCTACAATCTTTCATAGTTTTTAAAGGACAGGGGTCAAGGGGGGATCCAGATTTAAGTTTATCAAGGAGTTGATAAAGGAGTTCCAGAGTCAAAGGAGGGAAATTGGTCATGCTGCCACGAGGCAGGGTCGTCGAATCCTGAGGGGAGGGAGGTACCGGAGGTTGGGCGGCCTTAGACTTAAGGTTGCAATCTTCTAGGGCTGTATATATATCCCTGATTTTAGTGTGGAAAAAAGTGGAGATCTGGTTACACAGCTCTTGGGATGGCACAATGGGGTCAGGGAGGTGAGCAAGGGATAGGTTATCAACAATTTTGAATAGCTCTCTGGGTGATCTGAGGGAGGCCGTGAGAATGGTGAAAAATAACATTTTTTCCGCTAGGACTGCAGCCTTGTATCTTTTAAGCATGTCCTTATGTTTGGTTCTTTTGTTAGGGTCAAGATGAGACCTCCAGAGTCTTTCTTGCTTCCTACAGTCCTGTCTGAGCAGTCTGAGGGAGTCGGTGAACCAGGGGGCCGAGGGGCGTTTTCTGGCAGAATAATAGGGTTTAGCCGGAGCCAGAATATTAATGGCCTTTGAGATGCAGTTGGAAAGCTCAAGGGAAGCCATATCTATGTCTGGCATGGACGAGAGGTTCAGATTTGCGATAAGAGGGCCTAGGGACTCGTTGTTCAGGCCCCTGTAGTTCCTTTTAGAGGCCTGGTGACTTATGCTCTTAGAGGGAAAGGCCGAAAGACAGAACGTGAGCTCGAGAGGGACTGCCATGTGGTCCGTCCAGGATAGGGGAAGGGGAGAGCCTGTGTGTAACCTGGAGTTGTTAGTAAAAACTCCGTCCAGAGTATGTCCTGCAGATTGGGTAGGACTTTTCACTTCTTGCGAGAGGCCATAAGATGCCAGAGCGTCTTGCAAAAAGATGGAATCAGCCGAATTAGAGTTTTCTAGGTGAAAATTGAGATCACCTAAGATGGTGAAGTTAGATTTATCAATATAAGGCTCCATTAATTCCAAGAGGTCAGGAGTGAAGACGGCTCTAGGACCGGGAGGCCTGTAGAGGAGGATGCCAGCAAAGAAGGCCGTGGGGGTGAACTTTAGCATGAAATGCAGAGCTTGAAGAGAGTCCTGCGGAGAGGAAAGGGGCTCAATCCGGCAGTTTATAGAGCATTTGTTTAGGATGGCAATTCCACCCCCTTTCCGCCTTTCTCTATTCAGTCTCATGAGGGCATAGCCCTCTGGGATGGCATTTGCTAGTTCGGGCCCGGAGGAATCAGTGGCCCAGGTTTCAGTAATAAAAACCCATGAGGGCATCCTTTCCGAGACAAAGTCACTGAAAGTGAGGTTGTTTTTAACCAGTGATCGGGCGTTAATAAGGAAGCCAGATTCCTTGTGAAGGGGTGGAGGAGTTTTTATAAACTTTTTAGCAGGAGGAGCGGGCAGGGTATAATTGCTCGGCCCCTCGATGGTGCAGCAATTAAGAGCGTTACGCAGTCTTTGGGGGTAGACCTGTGATGACAGGGCTTCCAGGGGGGTCTTAAGGCTAGGAGGGTGTCCTGGGAGTAGAGGTGATTACCTAAGTCAGGAGTGATTTTTCCAGTAGCTTCCCCGGCCCCCGGCGCTTCCTTAGCGCTGACGGGCGCAGACGGGCTGGACTCTGGCGTGACTCCGGCGCTGCTGCGGCGCATCCGCTTATCGCGTCCGCTGCGCGGAGACATGACCGTCTCCTTAAGTAAGGAGGAGTAGAGCGCTAAAGGTCCTGGTGCCTTCCACCCAAGATGTCCGCTGTGGGAGCACTCCGCCCAGGTCTCGGTAATCAGCCTGAAAATCGTCTGAAACCGTCAAAGGTGCAGGAAAGGGGAGCGAAGACAGCCGAGGGGTCGGCAAGGAAATAAAGTGAGTGAAAGGGCAGTGAAATAAAAATATTTAAAAATCGGCGATTGCAAAGTGCGAGTCGCGCTAGTAGTCAGCACAGCACACGTTATGGATTTGCAGGGCTTGCTAGTGATCAGTGCAGTACACAAAGTTAAAACAAAGTAGTCTACCTCCCGGCTTCCGCCTCAGGAGGGATCCACCCTTACAATTGCTAAGCAGCAGAGATCTCGAGACTGCCTCTAGTGAGCTCCTTAAGTAAGGAGGACTAGAGCGCTAAAGGTCCTGGTGCTTCCCACCCAAGATGTCCGCTGTGGGAGCACTCCGTCCAGGTCTCGGTAATCAGCCCGAAAATCGTCTGAAACCGTCAAAGGTGCGGGAAAGGGGAGCGAAGACAGCCGAGGGGTCGGCAAGGAAATAAAGTGAGTGAAAGGGCAGTGAAATAAAAAATATTTAAAAATCGGCGATTGCAAAGTGCGAGTCGCGCTAGTAGTCAGCACAGCACACAAAGGAACAATTTTAAGAAACTTTTGCTCACTAAGCTCAGACTGGCACTTGGCATAGTTGGTGCATTTGTGCAGGCTTTAGCCAACATAATTTGTTGAGGATATAAACTACTTCATGCTAATTCGTCTCTGAGGTCACTTCTTTAGATTGAAGTTATGCAAAACTCACTCAGGTCTTTAAGAGAATTTTCAACAGAGCCTTGGAGTACTTTGAATGTAATACGGGATTGCTAAGAGGATGGTCACCAAGCCATCTTCGACTCTCCATTAGATTTATTTATTTATTTATTTAACGATTTATAAAGCGCCTGGTGACCCGGAGGCATCCCCGCGCTGTGAAATTATTGGAGACCGGAGGGAAAGGAGAGGGGTACTATTTGGGGAAAAGGAAAGTTTTCAGTCTTTTACGGAAGAGGGGGTAACAGGATTCCAGACGCAGGCTGCGGGGGAGTGAGTTCTATCCTGAGGACGCTTTTACCGAAAAGCGTCGACCACCGGTGCGTACCTTCCTGAATCTAGGGACAGTGGCCAAGCGTTCGTTGTCCGAGCGCAGGAATCTGGGGGCTTTGTAAGGGGTGACCATATCTTTCAGGACAGCGGGGCCAGCACCGTTGATGAGTTTATGGGCAGTGCATAGAACCTTGAATTCGACCCTCTGGCGCACAGGAAGCCAGTGTAAGGCCTTGAGGGCAGGTCTGGCCGAGGCTCTGGGGGGGAGGCACATAATGAGCCGCGCCACCGCATTTTGGGTGCATTGGAGTTTAGCCAGGGTGGATTCAGGGGCCCCGAGGTAAACGGCATTGCTATAATCAAGCCGGGCAAGAATAAGACCTTGAACCAGTAGTTTCCTTGATAAGGGAGGAAGAAGTGGAAGGATCTTGCGGATGGATCGCATGAGCCCAAAACAGATTCCTGCTGTTTTGGCTGCCTGGGTCTTCATGGTCAACTCAGGTTCCAGCCAGACTCCCAGTGTCTTGATTTCCCTTTTCGGGGTTGGCACCTCACCGAAAGTGTCTGGCCAGACTGAAAGGGGGATGGTTGTCCATTTCTTGCCCATGAGCATGATTTCAGTTTTCGCTCCGTTGAGCTTCAGAGAGGACTCGCTCATCCAGTTGTGAATGTCCTGGAGGCAATTCAATAGGTTATCTGGGTGGTTGTCAAGGTGAGATAGTGAGACGACCAATTGCGTGTCGTCCGCATAGCTCACTATTTTTATCCCGTAAGGGGCAACAACATCCTCAAGGGGGGCCATGTAAACATTAAACAGGGTGGGACTAAGCGAAGACCCCTGGGGGACTCCGCTTAAGAGTGGAAGAGGGGCAGAGTGTGTGAGTTGCCGTCCCAAACCTGAAATGAGCGGCCTGATAGAAATGAGTATATCCAAGCGAGCGCAGTACCCGCGATTCCTGCCACGGCCAGCCGATGGAGAAGGACACGGTGGTCTACCGTATCAAAGGCTGCACTGAGGTCCAGGAGGATCACCGCCACTGACATTCCTGAATCCAGAATGCACCTTGCCTCCTCGATGACAGTGAGGAGTGCGGTGTCCGTGCCATGGCCGGGGCGGAATCCAGTTTGGGTCCGACGCAGGAGATTGTTGACTTCGAGGTACTGGGAGAGTTGCACATTAACCAATTTCTCAGCCATCTTGCTAATGCATGGGAGAAGCGAGATCGGTCTGTAGTTGGCCATGTCCGCGGGGTCCAGTTGAGGTTTTTTGAGAAGAGCCTTGACAACAGCTAGATCTCAGTCTTTACGACTTATTAACAATGTGCTCCCTTGAAATTCTACAATACATTGAGTATTGACATATCATTTGGACGAACCTACCCATAGCTCTCCTTTCAAATCCCTTACAGTGTTAGACGTTTTATTATGTCCCTTCGTATAGGGAATGTTCTTCTAAATAATGTAACAGCGAGAATCTCCAAATCTTCTGTTTGTGACCTTTGTCATAAAGGAATCCAAACTATGTTCCATGTTTAGCACTTATGCCCAGCATTAAGAGGTTCGATTTAAATATACATTTCCTGTAATAAAGAGATTAAAATATGGACACACACCAAGTGTTGATAGACCTGCCTAAAATCTGTCAAATGAACAATTGTGTTCGAAGTGCATACATTTCTTAAATGATTTTTAACCACATTTTAAACATGTTTAAATGTGCACCATTTTTATTTTGTATCATTGGTCGTTTTAATTATTGTGGTGATGCTTTTGTTCTAATTTCGAGTTGAAGATTGTAGACCTCAGGGGAGGTCAAAAGCAATGTTTAAAATAAACTAGACAAAATTATATATAACTAATTCATGGCCCAAATCATGAATAAAAGTAGTAAATCTGCACCCAGAGAAATTATGTCTGTATAAGTAATAATTTGTATGCACCAATATTCCTAGGGCGTGGCTTGACCAAGGATCACGACGGACGTGTGAGCGGAGAGCTCCGCACCAGCCTGCCTTTTATCTTCGGGGATTGTGCAGCCCAGATATGCAGCGTTGGTGGTCCTTGGGGATCCAGAGTGCTGCGGGGCGCCCTGTGGTGAAGTTTGGCGCTTGACGGAGTGGACGATCAGCGTGGCAGCTCGTCGGCTGCAAGAGTGCACAGCTACGGCCAGTGTGGTGGGGGCTGTGTGAGCCCCAGCCGGCCCGGTCCCATCGCTACCTGGGCCGGGCGGGCGCGTGGGCCCCTGCGACCAGGCTCGGGAGGACTGCGGCGTGAGAGATGGCCCCCTGCGACAGAGGCAGGAGAAGTGCCGGAGGGGGAGGCAGCCTGTTTGAAGGGAAGCAGAGGAGCTGCGTCGCCGCTGGCGGAGACCGAGAATCATCGGCGGCATACATGGCCTGCGGTGGTGAGCCCGGCCCGTTGTGCGTCTTGAAAGCCTCTTGGCAGATATTGAGGGGCGCAAGTCTATGCTCCCGGGTGGCGACACCGGGTTTACCATATGAAGTGCGCCAGTGGACCTGGTGAGTTCCGTATTGGTAAAGCGGCCTACTCTGGTGGTGCAGTGTGACTCCCTGCGGTGCGTGAAGCGATCCTGGGGCCTGCTGGTCGACACTGAAGCGGGTCTGCACTGCGGAGGGCACGGTGTTCTTCTGTTGGCCCTCGATTGGTGCAGCACTGCCTGACTGCACCGGGGAGCCTGCATGGGACAACTTTAAGGTTACACAGAGTTAAGTGGGAGTAACCATGACCTTGCGGGTGGTGCCCCCCAGCCCCCCCCGGCGTTAGGTCTGAAATCGGACGCCACTGACCCACCAGCGAGGCCTAGCGTACTGGATCCCCGCAGCAAGTGGCTGCTGCGGATGGGTTACGGAGAGCCCTTTGAGTGTCTGTGTTGGGCCCTGGCGACGGGGGCAGGGAGGGGTGCTGTCTGACTCTGGAGCTGGCGAAGGATATTGCGTTTACACTGTTGGTATTCATGTTGTGATGCATGCTGGGAACTTGAGTCAATTCGTTGCATGCTCGAGTTCCAAGAGAGCTTTTGTCGTTATCCCTGAGTGGGTTTCCCACTGTGATATAATTAAAGCTTTTTATTTTTCTTTGTAGAATTTGACACGATGTGGAGAGTTTCATTCGACGAGTCCCAAGCGCTGTAAGGCCGTAGAAAAGTTCGTTGGCCCAGCCTCTCTTTTTCTTGTTTGAGAGATGGTGCTCCTCCCGCGGCGGGGGCCGCCGCTTCACATGATTCCACGAAGTTTGCCCTTAAGCTTGGGAGGTCACACGGCTTGGAATTGGCCATCCGGCATATTCGTCATTCTCCCCGCATGGTGCCTCAGTTTGTTATCCTATTAAAAAGCTTTAATTATATCACAGTGGGAAACCCACTCAGGGATAACGACAAAAGCTCTCTTGGAACTCGAGCATGCAACGAATTGACTCAAGTTCCCAGCATGCATCACAACATGAATACCAACAGTGTAAACGCAATACACACGCATATAAAAAAACAGAAATAAAAGAGGGCTCTTCTTGACTGTGAATTACAAGCTGCCTCTGATGAGATGCAGGAGCATCGAAACGCGTCAGGCTAGGATAACAAACTGAGGCACCATGCGGGGAGAATGACGAATATGCCGGATGGCCAATTCCAAGCCGTGTGACCTCCCAAGCTTAAGGGCAAACTTCGTGGAATTATATATATATATATATATATATATATATATATATATATATATATATATATATATATATATATATATATATATATATATATATATATATATATATATATATATATATATATATATATATATATATATATATATATATATATATATATATATATATATATATATATATATATATATATATATATATATATATATATATATATATATATATATATATATATATATATATATATATATATATATATATATATATATATATATATATATATATATATATATATATATATATATATATATATATATATATATATATATATATATATATATATATATATATATATATATATATATATATATATATATATATATATATATATATATATATATATATATATATATATATATATATATATATATATATATATATATATATATATATATATATATATATATATATATATATATATATATATATATATATTTTTTTTCTGGGTTTTTGTGGGATTACTGGAGTGCATCCAGATCACCGGTAGTGCAGGATTGAAGCAATACCACAGATGCCTTGTTAAATATAAAAAACCTCCATCTCTCGTTCTAGCAAATGCTCACACTCTAATCTCTGGGATAATGTCATTTATTACAGAGACAACACTTGCAAAAACGTGAACGCGTTTCTGCTGTTAAGACAGCCTTTGTCAACTTTGGTTTGGTTGGAAACGTGTTCTCTCTCTGTAATAAATGGCATTATCCCAGAGATTTGAGTGCGATATATATATATATATATATATATATATATATTCACTGAAAAAACCATAGGTTATAGATCATATATAGTTAGGGATTAGCATTTAAAAAACCTTATTTTACTCACACAAAACCATTGAAATTCGCATATATAGTTAGTTGCACTAACTATATATTGCGCACCCGCAATCCACTGCTGATGATGTCACATATTACATCATTCATGACATGGTCAGTGACATCACTGATGACATCACTGATGACATCTCAAATGACATCACTGATGACATCATCCAGTGACTGTGTGTTTCTGTAAAGTTTAAATATGTTTTACATATTGAAGAATGAGTAGATGCAGAAGTGTCTGGATGAAGGATTTAGTAGGTGCGTGACTGACTGTATGAGTGAGTGATTAAATGTGTCTCACTGAGTGCATGGGTTAGTGACTAAACTGTCTTAATTTGTGCATCATTATGTCTGTTGTTCTGTAAACTGCTGCATGTGTTGATCAGTAGCTATATGAGTAACTATATGGGTTATTGATTGATTGCCCAAGTATTTGTATGGGAGACTGAGTGTGTGTGTGGCTGGCTGGGAGGTGTGTGACTCTGTGCAGATCAATGTGTACTTGTATCAATGATTGTATAAGAGAGTAAGTATGTGTTAGTATATGTTTCAAAATGTAAGGTGCTCTATGTTTAACTGTATAGATTAGAAAATGGAAGTGTGATTGATTCTTTACAGGACTGACTAGGTGTGTGAGTAACTCCATGGATGAGTGACAGAGTGTGAGAGTCTGTATAGGTGTATGAGTGCATATGATAGTGTTGTAAAGATGAGTGATTGTATGTATGAATGATTGTATGGGTAAATGAGTGAATGTGTGTGTAAACATAGGAATCACTGAGTGCGTATGTAGTAACTAGTATTGGTGTGTCAATGGTTTCAAAAATTATACTCTGTATTTAACACTGGGTGTAACAGAGGTTATATTAAAGTGTGAGGAGATGCATTGTATTGTCACATGAATGATATCATCAGTGATGTGGTCATTGATGTCAAATGAGATGTCATCAGTGATGTCATTTGAGATGTCATCAGTGATGTCATTTGAGATGTTATCAGTGATGTCATTTGAGATGTCATCAGTGATGTCATCAGTGATGTCATTTGAGATGTCATCAGTGATGTCATCAGTGATGTCACTGACCATGTCATGAATGATGTAATATGTGACATCATCAGCAGTGGATTGCGGGTGCGCGATATATAGTTAGTAAATGTAAATGTAAATGTAAATGTAAATGTAAATGTACAGGAATTTATATAGCGCAAATCACCAAGCGGTTTCTAAGCGCTTGCTTAGGGAACCCGTCCTGGTATTCCCCTGTGAGATAACCCCGGCAAGGTATCCGCAAGGTGAAAGCCAGGCATCCCGCCGCGAGGGGCCGTTGTGGAGATTAAGCAAGCTATTGCCCAGAGTCGCAGAGTGTGAACCCGTGAATCGAGTAGGCACCGGAGCGAGAATTGTCGAGTCCATGGACATTTTAGGACTCATGACCCCGCCGAGCTGGGAATTGAACCCTGGTCCCGGGCTGACCTCTGTTTCCAGGTCTGCCTCCTCTAACCAGTGAGCCACACTTCTCCACATGTTAGTGCAACTAACTATATATGCGAATTTCAATGGTTTTGTGTGAGTAAAATAAGGTTTTTTAAATGCTAATCCCTAACTATATATGATCTATAACCTATGTTTTTTTCAGTGAATTTTCAAGGTTTTTTAAATGCTAATTCCTAACTATATATGGTCTCTAACCTATGGTTTTTTCAGTGAATTTCAATGGTTTTTTAATAGCAAATATCATAAGCTGTCGAATGTCAAGTACGTGGTAAGTAAAAACATTTTCGTGTTTATGCACACTGATCTGCTTTGAATGCTGCCCCCCCTCCCCCTCATTTCTATTAGGAGTACTCTCTCTTTGCAGATAGTGAAGGGTAGTTAACGCAGGCCTTTGCCCCCGTTGTAATCCGTCGTGCCTGCTTCTCTCTCCATTTGATTGATTGTTATCCAAGCATTTACTGTTTTAGAATTGGTTCTCTTTGGTTCATTCTCTATTTACAAACAAGCACAGAGTCGCAATACTCTGTTTAGTCTTTGCAGATAGTTAAAAATCGTGTAAAAAAACAAAAGGAATCGAGCAAAATCAGTAGGCCACTAATGGGATCTCTTTTTGACCTCGCTAAAATAGAAACATTAGGAACAACCCCTCATGAGAAATACGAAACTAGTGAGATGAACTGAGCTCCACACCATGATGGCTGCAAGACAGCTCGGCTCCGCCACCCACCCCGCCCAAAATAACGATAAACTCTATGCAAATATTACAAATATATACAACACACCAGCAAAGTAACAGGGTAAAACATTTTATTAAATAACTATTTACATAACTATTTTATACTTTTTGTTGCCCGATCCGGCTAGCTCAATCGATCGAGCATGAAACTCATGCACTCTGATAATTCAAAGTTTTGAGGAGTGCTTATAACACTGTCTGAAGCCTATTTGCACTTGCTACAGCTTCACTATTCTCAATGTAAGTGGGGGCTGTTTGAGGACGTGACTGCATTTGAAAACAATGTGATGCGGTGCCACCCTGAACCGCTTGACGGAGGCCCCCGAGGGACGGTGTCATGGCGCGGACTCGGAGGGGGCGCTTGGCTCCGGCCCCCTCCGCAAGTCGTGTTGCCCTGGTGTGGCCTGAGATCGCCCCCGACATAGGTGGCCGGCTCCCGGGGTCAAGCGGAACTTTTTGCCTTTTGGTGATTCTTCCATTCTTGACCTTGTCCCACAATCCGTTTCACCTAAAGACACGCTGTAGTGGGGCGCCCCTTTACCGTTTCAGTTGCCATTCCGCCCGCTTTTGCTACACTGTGCCTCTTCCGCTATTCAGCTGTTTACCGCCTGCTCTTTTGACTACAGCGTCTCGCTCACCATGTACTTGAGTTGCTCCCGCTCTTGCGGTGCAGCGATAGGCGGCTGCCACAGGACTCTCAAAATGGCGGCCGGCTCTTCAGATTTGGGCGTGGTCCACTAAAATGGGCCTGCAACACCTTGGAACTCGGACGCTTGTCTGCTAGAGCTTGGGCTCCATTCTCGAAAGCGTCCCCTCAGCCTTGAAGATTCTACAAAAGTCTTCGGGGCCCCCGACTCCCGCAGGCTTCTGGTGGGGAGCGGCTAGCATGATTGCTCGTGGAATGGCCACGACGGAGCTACGAAATGGTGGTGCTCTCATGCTAACGCCAGCTTCAGTCTGAAACATCCAGAAACACTGTAGACTACCAATTCGATCAGTTCCGGTAGCGCCCCAACGTGACCCGGTAGAGAAGAACTTGCCCTCCCCTCTTTGACTGATGGTTCTTGTTGCCCGTCCCTTCTGTTGTCATTTAACAGAACTATTTAGCCTGCTGAAAGGGGTTGTGTTCCGACCGCTGGTTGGTGGAGACATTTTGACTATATTCTGGACCTGCGTTGTCGCGTAATGCGTCATATGACGCGCCGCGTTAGCGCATCCGGAAGTGCTCCGGTGCGCGAAGCGCAGCTTCCCGGAAGCGATCTGGGGCGCGGCGCGCAGCGCGTAACGTAAGCATAACAGGTCATGTGATTTGTTAATAAAACTTTTCATTGGTTCATTTTACTTTTCTTATTCTAATGATGAAAGGCTTGGTCATATGACCTAAAAAGTACGCTTTTTATTACTTTCGAACATAATTTTTTCTTAAACATATGTTATAATGTTCCAGGCTAATGTACTTTCCCGGAAAATTTACAACTGTCCTGCAAGTAAAATATATTCCTTTTTCGAGAAAAAGGGCGTTTCTTCGTCCCATGACGGAGCCGTTGAGCAAAAGAGGCTCGGCCTGCTGTCTTAGTCGCCGATACGCCTGAATATCAGATTCTTATCGATTATGTTGCAGAAGTAGAAACACAACAGCCCTTGACCATTTATCTTTACTGCGTTCCTGCGTATTATACCTTTTACCCTTCATGTAATTGGACTGCTTTATTTCACTTGCCTTTTACTGATTCTAAAACAGTGACTATTATTAAAAACTTTACCAATGTAAATACTACTACCATGTTTTCTTTTAAAAACCTTTATTGTGAAAATGTCAGTATACAAATACGGGCCTATAACCACGTGGGCCGGCCATGGAGCAAACTGTAATCATATATGATGAGTAGACATTTACACTGTAGAGGAACGTAACGGGCGGGCCATTAGGTTGCAAGAACTAAGGTGTCTAACAGTTGCGGAATCGGTGGACGTACATTTTATAATTAAAATACGACAGAGCCAGTTACAATAAAATTATCTAGATATACATTTGCGGGCAAGTACCATGGGTGACGTTAATTCGAACTTTCAATAGTACAGTAATCAATAACACATCAGAACTTAATATCAATAGGGATGTCGAAATATTCAATCAATTCTCGTCCCCGCCCGCCATGTGCTTCAAAACTGCATACGTATCTCGTGATTTCAAGGTTCAGCAACCAGTACACAACAAGGAGTTACGAGTCCCATTTATTCCGGCGCCATTTTGGGCGAGGACGGGCAGGTCCAGGATATAGTCAAAATGTCTCTACCAACCATCGACTATGATGATGTTCATATGCTGTATTTATTAGAGTAACACTCATCTGTCCACATGAAATTAATTTGCCACAATCTAAACATGTCATTTTAATCTTTCCAAAGTTCTTCTAAATATTTGGGACCGTTTCCCTTGCCTCTGATGCTGTCAGTGCCACTTCTTTGGTGAATGTACTGGCAGGTCGGGCGTTCTCCTCCAAATCTCTCTTTTGTGCAGCACTATAATTAATCGGTGCCACCTCTCCATATGACGATGCATGGTATAGTTACCATAACTATATTTTTTTTCGGTTCCTCTGGAGAGTACATCGTGGCAGATGAGGCAGGTAACGTACCGGGCATTTACCTTTTTTGCATGTAGAGGAAAGGAAAAAAAATTTGAGCGTCCGAGTTCTAAGGTGTCCCAGGGCCATTTTAGTGGACCAGGCCCACATCCAAAGAACAGGCCGCCATTTTGAGAGTCCTGTTGCAGCCGCCTGTCGCTGTAGCATCAAGAGCGGCCAAAACTCAGCTGAATGGCAACTGAAACGGTAAAGGGGCGCCCCACTACAGCAGACGAGCCTCCACCTGGGAAGGCCCGTTCACACCGCCTCCCCCCCCCTTCGGGCACCCCACGCCGTTATTCGGAGCAGGATTGTAGGATGGCCACACCAGTGCGGCAACTTGCTAGACACCACCTCGGTGCCAACCGAATCTCAGCGCCTTGTGGTGTCTTCTATTCAGAAAATATTGTTGTGCTGCCTTCGGCCTATTCGCCGCAAGTGCGCACGCAACTCAGCTGCATAGCGAGTGAAACACCAAGGGGCGCCCCACTGCAGCCGAGGAACCTTCATCTTGGGGGCGACGCACAGCATCACATTGCTTTCCAATGCAGTCAGATCCTCAAACAACCCCCACTGACTGACGCGAACTCACAGGCCAACGGAGCGCCCCACGCCGACTTTCTGCGCAGCATTGTAGGATGGCCACACCAGTGCGGCAACTTGCTAGACACCACCTCGTTGCCATCCGGATCTTGGCACGTTGCGCTGCCTTTGGCCCTATTCGCACATCGGTCCGCTACTGACGCCATCTCACAGGCCAACGGGGCGCCCCACGCCGACTTTCAGCATTGTAGGATGGCCACACCAGTGCGGCAACTTGCTAGACACCACCTCGGTGCCATCCGGATCTTGGCGCGTTGTGCTGCCTTCGGCCTATTCGCACATCGGTCCGCTACTGACGCCATCTCACAGGCCAACGGGGCGCCCCACGCCGACTTACAGCATTGTAGGATGGCCACACCAGTGCGGCAACTTGCTAGACACCACCTCGGTGCCATCCGGATCTTGGCGCGTTGTGCTGCCTTCGGCCTATTCGCACATCGGTCCGCTACTGACGCGAACTCACAGGCCAACGGGGCGCCCCACGCCGACTTTCAGCATTGTAGGATGGCCACACCAGTGCGGCAACTTGCTAGACACCACCTCGGTGCCATCCGGATCTTGGCGCGTTGTGCTGCCTTCGGCCTATTCGCACATCGGTCCGCTACTGACGCGAACTCACAGGCCAACGGGGCGCCCCACGCCGACTTTCAGCATTGTAGGATGGCCACACCAGTGCGGCAACTTGCTAGACACCACCTCGGTGCCATCCGGATCTTGGCGCGTTGTGCTGCCTTCGGCCTATTCGCACATCGGTCCGCTACTGACGCCGCCTCACGTGCCAACGGATTTTCTACGCTTTTTATACCCTATGCCGCATAACAGGTCATGTGACTTGTTTATAAAACTTTTCATTGGTTCATTTTACTTTTGGTTTCCTAATGATGGAAGGCTTGATCATATGACCTAAAAATAACACTTTTCATTGGATGAAAACTTTTTTTTTTCCCAAACGATGAAAGCCCCACCTTGTTTCTGGATGTTTCAGACTGAAGCTGGTGTCAGCATGAGAGCACCACCATCTCGTGGCTCCGTCGTGGTCATTCCGCGAGCAATCATGGCAGCCGCTCCCCACCGGAAGCCTGCAGGAGTCGGGGGCCCCCAAGACTTTTGTAGAATCCTCAAGGCTGAGGGGACGCTTTCGAGAATGGGGTCCAAGACCTGGCAGACAAGCGTCCGATTTCCAAGGTGTCCCAGGGCCATTTCAGTGGACCAGGCCCAAAAAGGAAAGAGCCTGCCGCCATTTTGAGAGTCCTGTGGCAGCCGCCTATCGCTGCACCGCAAGAGTGGGCGCAACTCAGCTGAATGGCGGATTTTGACACAGTGTACCAAAAGCGGGCGGAATGGCAACTGAAACGGTAAAGGGGCGCCCCACTACAGCAGACGAGCCTCCACCTGGGGAGGCCCGTTCACGCCGCCTCACCCCCCCCCCCCGGGGCGCCCCACGCCGTTATTCGGAGCAGCATTGTGGGATACCAAAACCAGTGCGGCAACTTACTTGACATCACCTGGGTGCCATCCACATCTCAGCGCGTTCTGCTGCCTTGGGACTATTCGCACAACAGACCGCTACTGACGAGCCACCCCCCGGGACGCCCCACGCCGTTATTCGGAGCAGCATTGTAGGATACCCAAAACCAGTGCGGCACCCAGGCAACTTCACCTGGGTGCCGTCCAGAACTCAGGACGTTGTGCTGCCTTGGGACTATTCGCACAACCGACCGCTACTGACCATTGTTCCTTCTTTTTTCCTAAAAATGTTTAAATGTTTTTACTGTTTTTGTTGCGTTGTTTATATTTATAAGTTATTAAAGTTTTATAATCCTACTACTTTGTTGGAGTGCTATATATTTTTAATGTGACACATAATTGTAAAAACTTTGATGTACAAAGAGGCATCCCTGGAATCTTCCGCTTCAGGCTCGGTCCCCTCCCCAATCACAATACAGGATGGTTTTCAGATAGTAGGAACGCGTGTGGTGTGACGGATCTCATCGGGTGGGGGCCTTGATCTACTGTAACTCCTTTGAAGAGGGGTGATTCTTTACAGCTGGGGCCATAAAGTACATCTACAGGGCTACCTGATAGCCTGGGACCGGCCTGGACAATCGGACACAGAGGAAGAGGAGTGTCAGAGGGTGCGGTAGTGAATAGGGCGAAAGGGAGGTGTCGGGCGGGCACAGAGTGTGATTCTCAGGGAAGAGCAGCGCAGATGGGGGGAGGTTTATTGCCCATGCATAAGACAGAGAGCGGGGGTGACCAGTGCCTGGGGGAGATGCTTGCGAGGGTGGGGAGCCATGCTAAGGATCGACAGCGTGCAGAGAGTGGGTCTGGTCAAGGCATCTAAAATGGCTGCCGTGCACGACAAAAGTGTGGCATTTGAAAAAAGGCAAGATGGCGCAGACAATGTTTTTCAACACTTCCTGATTTCCTTCGAATCGAACGTTAACAGACGTTATCTCTCCCACACTACCGGTCCCCCTGGGCTTAAACGCCGAGATGGTAGGGACTGCATCCCGTGGAGATAGGCCGAGACGTCACTCAGCAGAAAAAAAAGTTAAAAAAAGTCTATAAACATACAATAAGTTAAAAGTCAATCATTCTTGTTTCCTTGTAGTACGCTCCCCAGTCCGCTTCCCGTTACGCTAACCGGGCGCACCCCACCAAAAAAAACGATTTTTTATTTTTTTTTGCCCCGCGGAGCCCTTTTAAAGCCTCCACATCAAACCTATGGGGTCAGGGAGGATCTACTATGCCCCCTTATGGTCATTTGCCCCTTCGCTTTGGCCTCCTCTTGTCTCTCGATCCTACCGAGAGACAAGATGGCGGCCGCTCCGTACTGTTTGGAATGTTTACAGACACCGGAGAGCCAATCAGCTTCGCTTCGCAAAGCTCCGTAACGCGAAAAGTACGCGAAACGGAGCGCTACCCGGGACGCTGTCACAGATATATATCTTTTTTTGAACGTTAATTTCTCAAAATCCACTGCAGCACATATATTGAGACCCAGCAAAGGCACATCGGGCTACCGGTCCCTACAATTTTGCCAAGTTTCATGCAAATCCATTCACCCGTTCGATTTTTTTTTTGTGATTTTTTTTTGCCCCGCGGGGCCCTTTTAAAACCTCCACATCAAACCTAGGGGGTCAGGGAGGATCTACTATGCCCCCTTATGGTCATTTGCCCCTTCGCTTTGGCCTCCTCTTGTCTCTCGATCCTACCGAGAGACACGATGGCGGCCGCTACGGACTGTTTGGAATGTTTACAGACGCCGGAGAACCAATCAGCTTCGCTTCGCAAAGCTCCGTAACGCGAAAAGTACGCGAAGCGGAGCGCTGCCCGGAGCGCTGTCACAGATAAATATCTTTTTTTGAATGTTAATTTCTCAAAATCCACTGGAGCACATATATTGAGACCTAGCAAAGGCACATCGGGCTACCAGTCCCTACAATTTTGCCAAGTTTCGTGCAAATCCATTCAGCCGTTCGAGCTAAAAGTGAGTCCAACCGCCCTATGGAAATTAACATGGGAAAAACGCGTTTTGGGACCCCCCTTTTTTCTCTGCCCCCCCTTGACGAACCCCCCCCAAATTTTCAGGGGCTGCTCAGAAACAAAATGTTCCATTTTCCTGAAAATTTCAGCCAATTCCGTCCACAAACGCCAAAGTTATTAGACATAGGATTTTTTCTCTATGGGATTTTTGAAAATTCTAACTATATATACCTACTGGCGACCGCCAGTAGGTAATATATATATGAATTAGCAAAGAGCCCTTGCGCTCTAGAAGGGCACACACGGTATCCCAGCCATCCAGCTATTTCGCCTCTGATCAGCTCTCGCTCGTTCTCCATTCAGTGCTTTTGAATCCCGACGCGTTTCGAGGCCATAGCGCCTCTTAATCAAGGGGAGCACACAACAGCAAACACACGGTATCCCAGCCATCCAGCTATTTCGCCTCTGATCAGCTCTCGCTCGTTCTCCATTCAGTGCTTTTGAATGCCGACGCGTTTCGAGGCCATAGCGCCTCTTCATCAAGGGGAGCACACAACAGCAAACAGAAAACGCACCACTTGTTTGCCTTTCATTTTATTCGAAATTTGGCAGACACCGCCCTCAGTGGGCGTGGCTCAGCACGTTGGCCATCAGCATGATGGTACCTGTAGTCCATTGTGGTGTGTTGTTAATCTTCCTTAAGTAGGTTGTGCGCTATTGTGCTAAGATAAATCCATCATTAATTCCTTAAGTAGGATAGGAAAATCGTAGCACCAGAGCGGTTTGTTAGTTCGGGGACATCGTACCGCACAGCAATGAATCGTTCATCACCACGGTTTCTTCACTCCGCTTCAACTTTTTCCGCGGACAAAGCGGTGCTCCTTCCCACGGACAAGAGCAGCCGTGTATAATGTGTGAATTAGCAAAGAGCCCTTGCGCTCTAGAAGGGCACACACGGTATCCCAGCCATCCAGCTATTTCGCCTCTGATCAGCTCTCGCTCGTTCTCCATTCAGTGCTTTTGAATGCCGACGCGTTTCGAGGCCATAGCGCCTCTTCATCAAGGGGAGCACACAACAGCAAACAGAAAACGCACCACTTGTTTGCCTTTCATTTTATTCGAAATTAAACAGCTCTGGTGCTACGATTTTCCTATCCTACTTAAGGAATTAATGATGGATTTATCTTCGCACAATAGCGCACAACCTACTTAAGGAAGATTAATAACACACCACAATGGACTACGGGTACCATCATGCTGATGGCCAACGTGCTGAGCCACGCCCACTGAGGGCGGTGTCTGCCAAATTTAGAATAAAATGAAAGGCAAACAAGTGGTGCGTTTTCTGTTTGCTGTTGTGTGCTCCCCTTGATGAAGAGGCGCTATGGCCTCGAAACGCGTCAGGAAGATTAATAACACACCACAATGGACTACAGGTACCATCATGCTGATGGCCAACGTGCTGAGCCACGCCCACTGAGGGCGGTGTCTGCCAAATTTCAAATAAAATGAAAGGCAAACAAGTGGTGCGTTTTCTGTTTGCTGTTGTGTGCTCCCCTTGATGAAGAGGTGCTATGGCCTCGAAATGCATCGGGATTCAAAAGCACTGAATGGAGAACGAGCGAGAGCTGATCAGAGGCGAAATAGCTGGGATACCGTGTGTGCCCTTCTAGAGCGCAAGGGCTCTTTGTATATTTGTGTATATATATATATATATATATATATATATATATATATATATATATATATATATATATATATATATATATATATATATATATATATATATATATATATATATATATATATCCCACACTTGAATAACTGGAATAATGCCATTTATTACAGAGACATGATTTAAACTATAAAACACAGGTGGCAAAAGGATCCATGATGATTGCAAATAAGGAAAAGGAAGCATGAGTATACAGGGGCAGAGGCCGTTGAATGGCCTTTGTTGGGGTAGAGGAGAAAGATACTCTTAACAAACCAGTCTTGGTTTAGGTTCCATCTACACCCTCTGGGTTAAAATATTAGGAGGTATTTGCTGATGTCTTTCAGGGCTTGTTTTTCCCAATTGTGGGTGGAATAACTTGTAATGCTACGTAACGAGTGGAGGCTTTTTATGAGAAAGTAAATTCGGCTTTACAGAAGAGTAGATATACAGAGCCACCTCAGTGCAGCCAGAAGCACAGCTTCACCAAACAACCATCAGAGAATGTAAATAATCAAACATGCAGTAGACATTCTGCCAGAGCTCCCTGCCGAGGAAATACCCTTTGTCGAGTAAAATATGAATGTACTACATAATATCTCCCCTTTATAATGAAAAAAACTACACACACTATATAGCCCTTAAACTAAACATAAACAAGCTAAGAGACACAACAAAACACCCAAACCTGAACATAACCTGCCGCAATGCTCTGCTTGATGCGTGATGTTTTCATGTAAACTCACCCTGCTGCCTCACCAGCACCTTTTATCACTATACCCTCCTGGCTGATAGTCCACCAGTGCCTTCACTATCCCCACATTCCCACACCCTTTCTCAACCCTTGCTAGTTAACCAAACTTGGAGTCACTCTTCCTGACCTGATGAGGCTTTTTGATCCTGACTAGAATACTACCGGGAGAGGTGACCCTTCTCACTCCCTCATGTAATTCTTGGTTCTTGGTCTTTCTCCACTCCCAAGAACAATGTTATTCAAATCTTCCCTTTGACATCCACCCAGAGGAAACTTTCAACAAAGATAGTCTTCCCCTTAGGAGCTGAAAAGAGGAAACTTTGTTAACAGAGTGGGGAGTGGCCAAATAGGGCCACAACATGGTTGAACATTACAATCATTCCTTCATGTCCACTGGAAATATTCATTCATGACCCTGTTCAGATGCTTCACTTGATCTGGTGGATGGTACTGAATACTCTTCAAATGTGTCACACAAAATTACTCCAAGAAAGAAACCATTTCACTGCTGAAAAACTGACACCCATTGTCCAAAACCAAAAACTCTGGGAAACTGTTCGTTATAAATGCATCTTTGAGAAGTTAAATGACTTCTAAGGATGTGATGTCAGAATAATACCTTACTTCTGGCATTTGCTGTACCAGTCCATCATTTCCAAAGCAAAGCATCACTGTGATGAGAGTATGCTGAAAGAACTACTCCAACCCTGTTCCAAAGTCCAACAGATAGGTCTATAGGCTGTAACGGTGGCATGCTAACCCTAAGGGACTTATACCTTGAACTGCAACACATACAACCCTCAACACACTCCTCTATATCCCTCGTCCACACTATGCATCCAAAAGACAGCTTGCAGTCTGTGCATCATAGCTCTTCCCAGATGCCTTTAACGAGCACAGCCTTAATTTCTCAAGGTACAGACCTATCTCCTTGCATAAGGACACCATCTTCAACAGTTCATCAGTTACAGTGAAAAAAGAGTAGAAACTGACATGTAAGTATCTTTCCTTGGCTGGGTTTATGCCTTACTCCCTTCAGGTAGGCTGCCACCACTAAGCAATCTGGCACATCACCACAGTGATAATCTTGATCCTCTTCTGAGAGCATTCTATATAGTTAATCTTGGCCCACAGAATGTGGGCAATACTGAATTGGTACTGGAGTAACTTACAGTCTAGGCGAGCAATTCACACAGTTGGACCCTGTACCTTGTCTCCAGTCAAAACGTAAATGAGCAATCAAAATGTGAATTTCATTAACCATATAGAACACCAAAACATTTCAATGGCCTATTAGCTTACCAAGAGCTCTTTTATGAATGCAGAATAATGTCATTCTGCATCCCTTAGAACATGCGACACAAAGCTTACCGGCACATTGTTGTCGCCCTTCCATTAGTGAGTACAGTCCTCAGACTATAACTGCTAGTATCTACAGTGATAATTCAGGGTAATGCTGGATTGTACGGTTTCAAAGGTTTTGCATTCATCATCTCCCTCTTCACTTAATCGAACAATCTCAGGCAATCTTTGCTCCCTTCTTTTTTAGCACTCTGCTCAAATATCCCTTGGATAGCATAATTTGGTAAGAACCATGCGTAGGACAGGCACAACCCAAAAAAGTTTAAAATCTTCTTTATCATTAGACACAAAACTATTTCCTACTGCCTTAACTTAACTAGGTCTTAGATTCACTTTTTCCTTAGAAACAATGTGACTTGTTTCAGGAATTCACCTTTTTCTCTTTTTTACTATTATTCCATGTTTCTGAAAAATGTCAAATCCTTGTATAAATTCTCACGTTCACCTCCATTCGGGGCATACATCAAATGGTTTTGAAATAACACTCTGTATATATTCTAGAAAAACTGATACTTAAATTCACTGAAATACTGAGGCTGCAAGATACAAGCCCAGATGGCAAGACCCAGAAATGGATAGGATCAAGAAGGTGAGAAGAATGCGAATGCAGTAAAATGTCTTGATTCCGCATCCAGCCTGGTGCAGCCAGGAGCAAAGCTTCACCAAACAGCCATCACACAGTGTTAAGTATCACATTTGCACTAGAATTGTACTATAGAATATACGCACCTAATGTCCGGGTCCAGGACAGCTGACGTGAAACCATTGGTGAGTAAAATAGGGAGAGACTACAAATGCACATTTTGTGGTGCTGGAATACCAGAGAAAATCATAGATTCATGCTCCCGGAAGCCCCACATTAAATAACAAGCAACATATAATGGGGTCCTAAGAGTGCAGCAGCAAGTGTTTTGTTAACTGAATTGCGCTAAGTGAAGCCTGCATCAAAGTGGATTCTCAGTCGGAGAGCTGTAATGCTATATCTCTGCACAAAATACCTTATGGTGTAGTTTACTTCTAAAATTGTGCCTTTTAAAGTAAACCTTACGCACACTGCTTCTGGGAATCAACCTATTTTGAAGTTCAGTATCCTTAATATAAAAATATATAAACAAAAACAACACATTAAAGTGTGTGCTGTGTGTGAATTTTGTTCACAGGAAAGACTAACCTGTGGGGGCTGGTATTATGGAACAATTCTCCTTGTTACAGGTCTCCATTGGTGAAGTCAGGAACGTGGTTGTAACTTCAGCATTGTCTGTCAGGAGGTACACATTGAAACAGAGTGGTGTCAAATAAGTGAAACTACACATCGGACAGAATCAGTATTTATTATTTAAAATACCACAGGCAAGCAAAGAAACACGTTCAACGCCGTTGCAGCATTGCAAACACAACACATTAAGGGTGCTGACCAGTGCTTTACATGAGCAGGTACTGCTCAGTACTCAGTATGCGCACTTCTTTAATTTTAAAGACAGAGTATCTGGACTTCTCATCACTACTCAAAACACTTAATGGGTAAGTATCTGCACTTCTCAGGAGAAACGGGCACTTCTATATTTCCATTTAAACCACTGGTGCAAACTATGTTATATATAGGCCAATAATGTGGATTCAGTGGTAAGTGAGGTGCCAGTTTGCAAATAAGTCAATTTTTTGAAGTAAGAAATGCCTGTTCAAGCAGTCTCAACATCTGTATGATGTGGGTGTGATTGCCACATGCACTGACCTCTTATTTGACCACTACAAGCAGGCAGACAGACCGGCACAGACAGCGAGGCTAGAATGGGCTTAATAAGGCATAACAAAGCAAAGGCATGAAAGGAAGAGCTCGCCACCCCATTAGCAACCCTCAGTGTCCTAGACGATTGGCGACAAAAAGAGCATCGAATTTCCCTGCCAGCAAACAAATACTGCCAGTGGAACAGCTTTATTTCATTCTGTGTATAACGTTTTAATGCAGGGTCATTTATATCCCTTCAGCCGGTGAGCAGTGTAAGCCAAGAGGTTTTACAAGGCAGTCGAATGCTAAATGAATAAACAAACTCAGCCCTATCAAAACATAGCTTGGAAGTGGGTAGCAGCCAACACCCGAGCAGGGTTCTGGCAGACTTCCACTGTGTCTGATGTGGAACACAGCATATTTTAAGGCCTAAAACAAATCTCTAGTTTATACTGTGTAAAGTAATCTGTGATCTATGGACCCCTATATATATATATTACCTACTGGCGGTCGCCAGTAGGTAGTTATAGTTAGGACGTATTATACATAGGAAAAGCGTTTTTTCTTTTCCCAATAACTTTGGCGCAGGTTGACGAATCTTTGCGAAATTTCCAAAACTTATGGCCCGCTCTGGTCAGCTCCTATCTTGAAAGTTTCGGGGTGCTTCGTCAAGGGGGGGCTGAGAAAAAAGGGGGGGTCCCAAAACATGCTTTCTCCATGTTCATTCCCATAGGAAACTTTATACACAGCTACAGCCCGAACTGCTTAACGGAATTACACAAAATTTTGCTAAAACGTAGCTTTTGGTTCAGAAAGAACTCTTTTTCTAAATGGTGTAGATCCGTTCAGTAGTTCCTGAGAAATTCAAGAAAAAGAGGTGAAAAAATGCCTTTCCCATAGGAAACTTTAGACACGGCTACAGCTGGAACTGCTGAACGGAATTACACCAAATTTGGCAGAAAGGTAGTGCTTGGTTCAGAAAGCACTCTTTTTCTTAAATGGTGTAATTTTTTTAAGTAGTTGCTGGGAAAAGAAAAAGAAAAATATCGATATGTAGAGGCAAGGAGGATCCGCGCACCCTGCAGATCACGAGCTGCATTCTAATTGGCTGTCAACATTCCAGGAAGTGTCGGCAGCCATCTTGAAGTAAAACAAACACAAAAAAAAAAAGAAAAGGGGGCAGGGTAGAAACACCCTAACCCCCTAGGCCTGCTCAGGGGGTCCTTAAAGCATTTTTTTAAAAAGAAAATTGGCCGAATTCGCACTGGAAGCGCGAATCCTGCACTTTGTTTAATTTAAGCCACCGGGTGGGCCAGGTCCTGGGGGCATTGAAAAACATGTGTGGGGGGCCCCAATCCCCCCACACTGCCCCAGGGACCGCCACCCCCGGAGCTTTATATAATTATTTGCAGGGGCACACGGCCCCACCGCAGCTCCAGGGACCGCCACCCACTGGGGCTTATTTTTTATAGTTAGAGGCCACCTCCGTGGACCGCCACCCCCCGGGGCTCTCAGTTAAATTCGCGGGGGCGTTTGCCCAGTGGTGAAGGGAGGGGGCAGGGCCTGAGGTGACATATGTGCAAACACGCCCTGTGGTGCGTTTTAAGTTGGGGAATTAATTCCTCTTCAATTCTGAGGGGCCCTGGGGGCTAACAACCCCACCAGGTACCTTCAGTAAGCGCTACAGAGCTGTGCTGCAGTGAGGTGGGCCAGGCTCGCCCCTTTTTACACCTCTCTGCAACGCATCTCTGTGGCGCTTACTGGCAGTACCTGGTTGGCTAGTTGGACCCCAGGGACCGTCAAGATTCAAGGGGACTTAAAGTCCCAACTTAAAACGGCCACAGGGCATGTTTGCACACGTCACCTCAGGCACCTCCCTCCCTTCACCACTGTGCAACGCACCCCGTAGAGCGTTTTAAGAGGTAGTTTTAATCCCCCTGCCCTATTATGTACTAGGGCCTTACAGAGGAGGTCATGCTAATCACAGGGGTACCCCAACGCATAGTGTTTCCTAGTGTATTTAGGTTTTTTCACTGTATTCTAAGTGTCTTTTAGCATAGCACTGGCTCTAGGCCTGGTTAGTCAGAGTCAGTTACCACCAGTACCCGTCTGAAAAAGTTGTGGGCACAGGATGATTTTGGAACAAGGCCTCTTTCTGCTCCTCTGTTGGTTCTTTCTGCACATGTCTTGCTTCTTCCTGCACTTTTCTTCGTCTTTGTGGACTTCTGTTGCTTCTTTCTGCATTTCTTTTGCTTCTTTCTGTGTGTTTTTTCTTCTTCCTTCACATGTCCTACCTCTGTAGGCATAGTTAAACTAGCATTTGAAAAACCTTTGAAATTCACTGAAAAAAACCATAGGATTCAGACACATTATAGTTAGAAATTAGCATTTAAAAAACCTTTGAAATTCACTGGAAAAACCATAGGTTTCAGGGGTGTTATAGTTAGTTGGACATTTCACTTGTACAAAACCATAGAAGTTCCTCCGTTATAGTTAGTTCTGCTAACTATAACTCGCGCCCCGCAATGCACTGCTGATGACGTCACATATTACATCACTCATGACATGGTCAGGGAAAAACTGCCACTGTTTGATAATTATCATACAATTCATAATTCTATGTCCGGACCGGAGGCGAGGATTATGCTATTCTTTCTTCACTTTATTGAATAGCAGCCATTTAAAGTAAACACCAAAAAACTATCATTCCCATGAAGCCTTGGGAATATTACAAAGCAACAATAGAGTCCAACAGGAGGATCATCCATCCACTTTTCACCAATCAGGGAGCTTCAGCCAGATCATAGTCCCTTGTCACTGGCCCTTCCTCCTCTTTCTTCGCTGCTTGCAGCCTGAGATAAGAGTTTATTTCTCACTTGTGTGGCATGCATTTACTGCGCTAGATTGAATTTGGTTATTTTAACGATTTTATTGTCTAACTCGCTGCCATGCACAATGTTTAAATTGTGATAGCGCTCGCCCATATGCCGTCATTTGGTGGCGTTTGGCCTTTGTAAGCACTTGGCCCTTGTGGCATGTGTCCGGTTCTCATGCGCTAGTTTCTCCTCAGTGTCGGCCTTCCACTTGCTCGGGGGCCCGAATACAGCCATTCTTCATTGGTGCAATCCTCGCGCCACCTGAGGACACATGATAGGTGCTTTTGGCCCGAAGCACGCGCTCCGGATTCCGCGCATACTGTGCATTGCTGGAATCGGAGTGACTGCGTGGCGGTGAGCCTTGTCCGTCTGAGGAGCCTATGCCCGCTGGCCTGTAAAACTGTTGTGACAGAACTCTGGCGCATGTACAGGGTCAGTAGGGTGATAAAAACCCCTCTCTCTGAACGCTCCCACGAGGGGGTCTGTATTTTCAGGTGTTTCGCCTATTGGGACCATCTCCCAGATGTGTTGCCCCCACAGTATTGCAATAGGGCTGCAGAGTCACAGGCTCCGGACCCAGTTAAAAGTGAGTCTTGTCCAGCATTTAAAGTTAGGCTGCCACCCTGCCCCCAGTCAGGCATACCCTGTCATTATTACTACGCCCACATATCGGTGGTTTCGACACTGCAGCAGTACTTTATTATAAGAGTGGCTGCACACATGGCATGGAACCCTATATGAAGCACCAAGGGGAGGAGGAGGACCCCCTTAGCTCCCTGCCAAGGGATGATGAATTCTACGATGCGGTAGACGCATCTAATCACAGGCAGTCTCTGAGCCTAGGGCACCCCTGGAAGAACGCCTTTCACTCCAGATTGTGCAGGCATGCGAAAAACTGTTGGGGTCCATCCCGGGGAATATCCATTTGGCTGAGGTCTTTTATGGGGGATAAGACTTTCTCTTCCCCCAGAACCATGATACTCCACTCTCTGGGACGTGAACTTGGTGCTCAATCTGTTCCTCTCTTGGCAACTGAATAGATTCCTCTCCAGAAAGGAGTAGTCGGCAAAGTTAGCAGTGCTCCTTTGCCTGATCTCTTGTAGGTGAGTGTCAGACGTCAGGGTTCTGAAGGTTTCCGACAGGATTTTCTCTCCCTCTGGAGTTATTTTCACTATCCGTAGATGTACTAAATGTGGAACAACATCTATCTCTTATTCGGCATCCCGATTCACCCACGCTGTGTGTGGTGTCCTGCCTCAAGGCCTATGAAGAGATATCAGAAGATTTCCGACCAATAGGCAAACAACAACCTTTCATCTCCCTGTGAAAACCACACAGAGCTGTTTCATCCCCCACGATTGCACAGTGGGTAAGATGGGTGATGCAGGAAGTGGGCATTGACCTGCAGATGTTTGGTGCCCACTCTACCAGAGGGGCAATGGCTTCCAAAGAATTTACCCTGGGGGCTCGCTTGGAGGATATCCTTAACGCTGCAGACTGGTCTTCGGACCCTACGTTCAAACGGTTTTACTTGAAACAGGTTCTGCAGATGGCCCACTTGGTGGTAAGTAAGCTTTGAAAGAGCATAATCCTCGCCTCCGGTCCTGAGATAGAATGAAAAATTTCCTAGCTATGGTAATGGAAAGTTTAAATTCTATGAAGGACACAGAGGAAAGGATTATCCCACCCAAAGGTTTGCCTATACCTGGAACTGCCCCACCCTCATTGTGGAGTAAGTAATACGCTGAGTATACTTATATTCGATATAATGTTCTTACTGTGTCATTTCTTCGAAGTACACAATTGCATAATCTTCCCTTTTAGGGATAATACTTAGCCATGGTTGTATTCTAAAATATGTCATTTGGTTGCAGGAATGGAAGCAAGCAAACAAGACTCATGAAATGCCGATGGAGGCTGACATCTCGTGACGAAAGAGGAGGAAGGGCCAGTGACAAGGGACTATGATTCGGCTGAAGCTCACTGATTTGGTGGAAGGTGGATGGATGATCCTCCTGTTGGACTCTATTGTTGCTTTGTAATATTCCCAAGGCTTCATGGGAATGATAGTTTTTTGGGGTGTTTTCTTTAAATGGCTGCTATTCAATGAGGTGAAGAAAGAATAGCATCATCCTTGCCTCAGAGTCCTTAATATAATTGAAACTTTCCGTTATGATAGCTAGGAATTTTTTCACTCTGATCGCAGTGCAAATACGTGTTTCCAAAGGGATCGGAATTTAGCCCTCAACTCTGCGAGGGATGTAATTGACTTCTATTTGCAGAAACTCAGCTGTGTTGTAATTTACAAAATAAAGTAATGTGCATTAACAGCATTGAAGAGCACAGCACATCAGTAAGGAGAAGCTACGGTGGCTAGTGCCACTAGAAATCACAATGCACCACTGGCACCACAACATGCACAGATTTGAGAGAAAGATACTGCCCTTTGCAAAAGCTCAAAATGCTGGAGATAATAGATCTTGGAATGTTTTGAAAGCATGGCTACATATCAAACGTCTCACATTTCAGGATCCATACCCTCGTTGTCTTGGTATAATGATGTCGTTGGAGGTGTATATTCCCCGGTCTGAGGCTCTAAGCTAGCATATATCTCTTCTGGCACCCGTAAGTATAGAGGGGATGCACACACAGGGTAGAATTAGCTGCCCTGTATAGTTGCTTGACCTGTATGTGACCCTGTTGAGGTGGTGGATGACTGTGCTGTACATGTGGAGGCTCCTGGGTTGAGTGTAGAGACATCAGGGAGGGTTCAGGAACATCTTGAGAGTGGAAATGGCAAACAAGAACCACAGAAGAAGCTGGGTCTATGCTAAGCTACCATAATTCTTTCCAACACTACTACTACTACTTGTATTACACTAACAAATACCTGCATGTAGGTTACAAGTTTGTGCCTACATTGCCTTTGGAAATGATTTTCACATGGTGAAACTGCCCGGATGTTATACTGGATCATGTACCAGTGATCTTTAGAGTTTTTCTGACTATTAGTACTCTATTCTTGTAGCCCTAACCAGGCCACCCAGAAGGTGCTCAACCCTTTCCTCATTGGACTAAAAAGTAAAAACCAAGGCCTACCTGCTTCAAGAGCCATGATGTACAACAGTGGTGAAATGTATCTGATTACTTACCCACATTTGTTGCTTGCTCGATTGCAATACATTATCCCCTAATAATGTAGGTCTACTGATAAGTCTGTCACCAAGACATTCAGCATCTGGACTGTATTGCTTCCACCGCTGGTATTTATTACTTACTTCCTGTAGAGAGCAGGGCTATCCAAGCGCAATAGGCTGGATTAATTGCAGTCGTTTAGCATGAGAAGTCAATTGTATGTAAATTAATTTCATGTGTGAGTCTCTAAAATCTGGAAATTCCTAACCCCTTGGACCCACAATCGACCCAATAGGTGTACACTGTATGACCAGTGCTGCCTCCTGTAAGAAGCCAATCTGCACAACCAACAGAGATTACACCAATGACTTGTAAATGTGCTTAGCCCTCATCAACATAAACCGAGCATCACAAGAAGTGAAGCTTCAGACTGGGTGCTCGTTCTCACTCTCCTACCTCACATATTTGCCCTTAACAAGTTTTGGTATTTACTGATAATCCATCATACAACAATTTATTTAAAATGGTATTTGTACTGTAGACAAAGCACACACACGTTTAAATCTAGAAAATGAAATAACCTGTTTTAAAATTGTAAGAGTTTTGAATAGTTTTTTTAAGTTATACTGATATTTGAAAGAATGTTGATATAGTGATATGTTAGGATGGTTTTGCCCTAATGTGATGAGTTTTGACAAGATGCTTGTTTTTAGAATATGTTGTTGTTTCAGATTTGGGAGCAAAGCAATAGAGGTTTTCTCCTTCTGTGACTGAATTGCTATAAGCCAAATAGTGTCCTAACATGCTATATCCTTTACTCAATCCAATGCTACATATACAAATATTTTAAGATAACAAGTAAATGGTAACATAAATGGGCAAAATATGTTTTTCTCCTTTGTGATTATTCCTTTGTCGTATTACAAAGCTGCTTTAAAAAATCATCTCATACCAAGCTATGCTTATTAACCGTAGAGAAGAATATGTGAAAGCATTTGGACTGGTGAGTCAAAGTTCCTTGAAATATAATAAGGCGCAACCGGGACTTGGGCAACTATGGTGGTTGTGCTGGTCTCTGACGCCATAGAGAGGCGGGGCTGGTGACGGGGCTGGTGACGGCGCTGGCGACGCGGCCGGCAACAGCCCGACTTTCGCCCGTGATTGGTTGTAATAGGGAATGCCCCGGAAGCACTCGAGTGCTTCCGGGGCCCGGGAGGTGGGTCCAATCTGGATTCTGCTTGTTCTCTGATCCCGATCGTGGCCCCTTTAATGGGGGCTGCGGAGCAGCAGGACGGTCTTTTCCTTACCGCTCCGCATCCGACCAGCAGATCCGTCTACGTGATGGAGATTTTTCATTTGCCCACCAACCATCCCCTGAGGCAGCATGAATGAGTGTTCCGTTACAGGTTGTCTCAATATTTCTCCTTCAGGTTGGGGTACTGTTTACACAACAAAGATTTTCTCTTGCAGGACGGTTGAGGGTGCCGCCGTGCTCTTTGCCAGGGCCTATTTTTGTACGATTTTGTTACAGGCCCGAAACGGCCCTGTAATAAAAACGGCCCCCACCCGTGCGGCGAACCGGGGGATTGCCTGGTGCCCGCTACGGCCAGTCCCGCCCTGGGGACAGTGGTCTCTCATGGAACTCCAGGAGGTGTTTATGGGCGGTAGGCTGGAGGGTGCTGGGGTGGAGAAGTTGTGCTTCAGGCAGGCCTTGGACCAATTCCCACGCAGGCACATGGGTGCCAAGTTGGCAGAACAGCACAGCCCCTTGGAGGTAGTATTTGAAGGCATACGGGGTACCTGAGGGAGGTAATCTTCTGGGCAACCGGCCCTCCTGCGCAAGGTCCCTCCGGTAGGAGAGGTGGACCTAGCACGTAGTTGGACCAGTCATGACCTTGCCCGCAGGCTCAATATGGGATATTCAGAAAACAAAATGTACATAATTTAGTTTTCGGTTAGGAATGGCAATGTATTAGACAATATGTTAAGGTCAACCATCCAAAATATTGTAAATACATTGCATACGAAATTTGGTTGATGTATGAATATTCTGTACTGATGGACTGGTTTTCTGCATATTGTAAATATAAACATTCTAAAATATGTTTTTATCATTTCCGACCCCTAACCCAAGACAATTGTGTTGATTTATATCTATTCCTTGGGGGAGAAGGGAGGTGGTTTGTGGTACCCAATGGGACATGATGGGAAAGGAATATCATCTTGGGGCGGGGAACTCAGCAATACCTGGCAATATGTTTAGTTATCATTTTTTATGACTATTGCCGCAAGCCACCACGTCCACTTTCCAAACAGTCAATTTGCTTAGAATATATACATTAACTTGGCAGAGTATTCATTTTAGAAACTGGCAATACCTACCGATGCCAGGTGTTCTGTTTTTTAACCTTTCCACTTCCATGATGAAATCATCTTTCAGGAACAGGAATCCAACGATGGAGAACAGGTAAACCAGGATAAGCGCAAGGACAGCTGTCAGAATAATGGAGCGGCCATTCCTAGTAACACTTTTAATGACATTTAACAGTGTTTCCTCTCTGTAGACCAGGTCGAAGAGCTGGAAGAAAATAGCAGAAATATTGTGGTATACATTACTCAACACGAAATACTTTAAATAAGAAACCAGCTTTATAAGGAGAATCCCCTCTGTACTTATTCTACAAGTACTCACCTTTCATCAGTTCCTGACACAGGCGGATGTAAATTACATGAGCAGTTTGAGAGCACTGCCTTTTCAGGTCTACAATTAAAGGTTTACCTGTCACCGCTACATGGAAAGGCGGGACAGGAGCATGAAAAGTGGAAATGAGTGAAATCCAGATTGCCACTCGAGTGTGCCAAAGAATAATATGGACAGTGCAGGAAGATCACAGAGAAGGACAAACATGATAATTAACAAAGGAAGGGCAAAGACAGTAAATAATTATCACAAAGCAAAAAAACAAAAAAGGGTAAAGGGTGGCCACTAGATGGGAACATAAAGGACATGTCATGACTCTGGGCAGAGAAGATAATGCCCCAGAGGAGTAGGAAGGAAATAGTATTTTCAATGTGCCGGTGGTGAGAGATCATAAAACCTCGAAGGAAGAGGGCAGATTGATAACAAGGGTATTGAGATGGTGCTTGAGAATACTGGTTCAGTTATGTTGAAGGCAGCCGTAACAAGAACGGGCCTAGGTTAAATTACATTTCAACGTCCAAATCAATAAAGCAAGCTTGGCAGAGTTCATATTCACACACTAGAGCCATACACTACTGAGTCAAACACTAAAATGACATAGAACTGACAACACTGCTTGATAAAGGAGATTTGCACATATTGGTTCCTCATTAGAACTCATTGCCCCTGAACATGTTTTTACCAATTGTCAATTTTAAAATTCTCTAAATGAACTATAAATGTGTCAGAGAATAATCAGAATGATCACATAGCACCATATTTCTGTGTTCTAGAGAATATAGTGTAATTTTAAATGTTAGCCTCAAGCCAAAAATCCTTGCTTTATAATATTTGTGATATACTTAGGTAAAGAGGGTTGATTAAGAGGGTAAAATCGGGCTTGGCTCTCCAGAGAGTGTCTCACAGTAAAATTTCTTCAAACAACAAATCAAAACATACTAAGAATCTGAAATTGCAGCCAAGAAAGCCCTACAACAGAACTCAAGCCAGTCAGATGTACATTTATTTGAAGATAAATATTTTCTTAAGTAGATGTTCCATCCAAAATGTTTTCTGGTCATGGACTGCCCCACAAAGTCATGCGAACTAGTCTTCACACAAGGTAGCAAAGTAATGCGTTTCTCTTCCACTTGAAAAGCGTCAGAAAATAGCAATAGGGATCACTGTGAAAGCCAAGTGTTAACCTTCAGCTGTAAATGTTGGAACAAAGTGATGGACTTTACAATGGAAGAAATATGACTGAGTGAGTCAGAGACTTCGTATTGTGTGTCATTCAAAACCCCCAAAAATATATTAGGTGGGAGTTCCCCTTTAATTATAAGTGTATTTCATTTTAAATAAAATAAAAGTTGACACCTCGACAGGGTAGTAAGCGCTATTTAGATGCAATTACAATACATCAGACACATTAGCTTGTATGAATGTAGCACAATATTAGGGTGGAGAGTGTTCAGTTCAGAAAAATCTTTCTTCGACTTGCACAGCCATAAAAGAATACTACTTCATACAATACATCATTGTATTTATTTAATACAGCTGATAATAAAAACACATTAAAAAAGAAGACAATTAAAATACTATAAAATACAGTCATCTCAAACCCACCCATCCTATAAACCAAGTTGGGTATACCGTTTCCTAATATAAAATGCTTCTCTGATGTAACTTTTCATGGCATAGCAGATTTCCGGGTCATTAAAGTTAGTTAAAAAACTATATATGTTGAGCACGGAGGGGGCGAGGAACCTTCCTCTAGGGATTTTATAAAGTGAACAAAAAAGTGCAGGGTGCTTTGTCTAGAAAAATTGTCACACGGATACAAGGACCGATCATCTGCCCATCCTCCTTGCACTAGAAATGCGGCCAAGATATGTACTATACTGAGTCACGCCCTTGTTAGATAAAAGCTATATTGTGGACTATCTATACAGGTAAGCTAAAATTGCATCTCCTGGTTAAATATCTCAATTTCCACATTAACCAAGGAGGGGAACAGGAGGGATTTACATCCACGCTTTGTTGGGCCTGTTCATAATAAGCTGACTTAATCAGGGCTTTGGTTGATTGAGGGAATAGAGCTGGTTCTTTATAAAGCTCCAAACATTCTAAGCCCTTCCGGCCGTGATGTATATATCTGAGCCATGAGATACTTTCAGCTTTATACAGAGCTAAAAAGTCTGGAAAATTCTAGTTCAGGTGCTATCCAATTATCCCCTAAGCTTAAAGGTAATGACAATTGCAGCACAATTTATTTTATTCTGATTTCAGCAGACCTAGTAGAATTAGTGGGAAAAGTTAATGTTATTGTGAACTGTTTATGCGATCACGATCCTCTCACCATATCTCTAAACTTAAATGTGAAGAATAACAACAACCCTATAGAGGGACAAGAAATTGAAAACTCAATAAGTAAAGGCGTAAGAGTCAAGTGGAACATAATTAATTCACAACAATTCATTTATGATCCGATGAAATCTAACAAGGAAGCTATGTTGGCTATGTTTAAGAGTTATAATAATCCCCCTTGCACTATTTTAGAATCTTTAACTCACTTTGGTCTTCTAGATCGTCCATGCTATTAGTTCAGAAAATCAGTAAGATTGAAAAGCAATAGTGATGGTTTAATTGTGTACGTACAGAGGCACATAAAAAGCTGAAACTATCCCTTAAAAAATGTCCATGCTCCAAGGATGATATAATAGGTGCTAGGCGGATTTAAGTAATAAATGCATGAAAAGAAGAGATGAGCAAAGGCATGGGAAGGGCTGAAATTGAGAGAGAACCTAAAAGATGGTAGGGCATTTTGGCAAGTGGTAAACCTTCCTTTCTTTACTGATTTTGAAACTAAAAGGTTAAGTGTTTAATCCCAGCCAATATCTCAGTCAAGTATTTTACCAGCATTCATGATCCTGGTCATAGCGAAGCTGACTCAATGGAGCAGGACAAAGTAACATATGATCGGGGCACTGCTCTCTAGCCTTAAGTAGCACCATTTTTATAAAAAGGGGTTACACTAGCTAATGATAAGCCTTGAGTCTTACAATTGTTATAAAAGAGGTTACACCAGCAAATGATAGGTATCCTCCTGGGACAGCCCTAGGTCGTTATGTTCCTAAGAACTTTTTAAAGACAACATTATCCTCTGGGCCCAATACTTACAAATGTATTATGAGCTGCGACTGGGCCAGTTATAGCATCTTTGGAGGAGTTCGTTATAGGGCCAATATTTAAAAAAACAATTTGGAGGAGTGGCTGAGAGAAATAATGTCCTATGCGTAGGGCACTCTACTTTATTTTCCAACTGTTGATCAGTGCCTTAACCTGTTTCTTCTCATAGGGCAATATGCCAGAGCCAGGACAGGTGCCCTAAGTATGACATTTATGGAACTGTTCTGTGCCTCTGAAACGACCAATCGATACATATGAATGAGATTTGAGCTGAAAAGGCGCTGATCAAGTTGCTAAGTGGCTTACATTGAAGTCATCGGCCGGGGTATGTTATGGGCCTAATGGTGAACATCTCGCCTCTAATACACTCTAAATCCGGGGTTCACCAAGGATGTGCCCTGTTGCCTTTCTTGTTTTTAATTTATATTATTGGGCAGGAGAATAACTTGACCTCTTCTCGGCTAGACATGTCACAATTAGGGAAACTCCAGGTACCAGTTCTCACATCAAGGGCTGTCAATGGGTTACAAATCCTCCTTGACTCATTTACAAGTTTTAGGAATGACTATTTTAAAATAAATTAACCAAGTCCTTCATTAAGTGTGGCCCGAAAAATATTAAATCAAAAGCCCATTCTATAAGGGAAGTTTTAGTCACTGAAGTAAAATATGTTACGTATTTAAGTATCCTGTTTGATTCTGCACTAAATTGAGAGTATCTACTTAATTTGAGAGTACAGCAATTTCATATGGCTATTGAATGTCTTCCACTTTACTTCAAAGCTGTTCCGTAAGCCGGTGAAATAGATAATGCAAATTTATTTGGCCAAGTGCATCTCAGTGGGCTTATTGGTTCAGGTTTATTGGGGTACGTGAATACTGAAAACCTTCAAACACTGGAGAACAGCTTTGCACACAGACTGCTATCTGCGCTACAAACCTCTGCCACTTTGTCACTCTGAGGTTTGAATGGGTTATCTGGAACATGTTATAAAGAAAGCTTTCCGCTATAATGGCCTAGTGTTTGGGAGAAGCCAGAAGCTAGCTTATCAAGGACAATGATTAAAAACTGTCTAACTCTGGATACCATGCTAGCAATCCCCTGGACTGCTAATGGAAGTGGGTTTTTACTACTCTGGGTGTTCCTGAGGTCTTTACCAATCCCAGGAGTGTTGATGGATATTCAAAAGAGCTTGTCAAATGATTGTTTTTAATCAATGTGACAATGACACAGTGCGAAGATTCACAAGATGCAGTTGGTTGCCTCGTATCCTGCTTTGAAGACCACTCCTGGGCCGGAACTTTACTTATCTTTACTCAGTAATTTTCAACCGATATTTTCTCCACGCGCCTTCAATTTATTAACCTTTTCTTGTTTAAATTTCCTATGAAGGGATCTTGGTTTATAAATCTCCCTAAATTCCCTGAAATAATCTATCTGACAATACAGCTAATTTTATGCTTTTTTTGACGTTTCATGACCCCAATTTTACGATCAGGCAATATCAGACAACTTTAAATTGCCATTATATTTTTACAGCAATTGGGGGCAACACAAATTTGGTAAGAGGATATCAATTTCCTTAGATGCATATTAAATATAAGGAAAATATATGGAGTGGTAAAGTAATTGCACACAAAATTGTTGAATGTCATTTTTTTATTGTACCTCATGGATTAATTTGTTCTGATTGTACATTTGTACATAATGTTTTTAATTTATTTTTTGAACGTCATTTATTACTTTGTGTATTTTATTTATCAATCTGTACTTTTTCATTTGTACTTTATTGGCTATTCTTAGCTGAATTGGGACGACTGAATGAGAATAAATGAAACTCTAAAATGACCTCTACATCTTGTTCAAGATGAGTGCCAATAAGACTCGGGTACAAACTGGAATAGTCAGGGGAAATATTCCTTGTCTATTATGTGAAGAGCTGAAATGAAACAAATGGTGTCAACAAAACGTTCAGCTCTACTCCCTCTGATAACCTATTTAAAGAAAGTAGGGATGTGGCTCACTTAGTGCCAACGTTGACTTAGAATATAACAGTTTAGTCTCTATAAATATAAAGCTTAAAGGGACATCACAGTAATGAATGTCAAAAGGGCGCTTGTGCTTAATTAAGCTACCACGGCTAGCCAGGGCTCTAATACAGTAACAACCTAATTTGGCTTTATTAGGACCATTTTCTTCCAAAAGTATTTAATACACTCAAAGGTGTCCACAATGCCGACCGTTCACCACAATACAGCACAATCCTTGCACACTTCAGGGAGAACTGGGCAATGACATACACCAAGGAGCAATTGAATCAATTCTTAATGCATAGCACTACCATTACCACAGGAATAACGAACAATTTCCAAATAGATGACAAGCAATATCAAGCAACGTTTTCGGAAAAAAGTGGTCGATGCAGGCATAAGATTAATCAACACTACAATAAAGATGAAATCCTGACATCTCTTGAGTCTAGAGCATGACTAAACATATGTGTATTTGTAAAGCGCACGTTTTCTCAATGGTATCTTGGCGCTGAATAACATATGTTTATTGTTACCCAACCCAATGGTACTCCTTTTATCAACCTCAGAAGGAGGAAGGGCTGAGTGGCCCCGCCGGGATTTGAACCTGTGAACATGAGGTCGAACACAGGCCTCTACAGTGGACGCATTAGTCCACAAGGCCACCAGACCTGGCTTTAGCTTGCAGCTATGCAACTGATGTACAGCGACGTCAAAGATCATGCATTCCAATAGGTAAATACACATGGACACAGCTGGCTGAAATGCAGCACTTTGTGATTTTTGTGCAGGTCACTAATCCGGAAAAAGAAAACCAATGGTTCAGTTGCAAGAAAAATGGGTAACTGTCTGTGGACTACATTTGGGAACCGATGAATGGAAAAATACCCTAATCTAAGACTGAAGGGTTCAGAAGATGCTAGCATTAAATGTATCTCTTGTATTATACTACACTGAACATAACAGTACCCAATTAAGAAGTAAAAGGTCTATGCATCACATTTCACTCATCAATGTATTGGAGACGATGCAGTAATGCACACACACACACACACACACACACACCTACGCCTAAATATAACCTTTTGGAGTATTCTTCTATATAGAACATTTGTTTGTAGGTTTTCAACAAAACAGTCTCAGTATTACAAATGTGTTTGCTCAGAATGGCCAAAGACACACAGATGATGGATGGAATGCAGAGCAAATCAAACATTCACTCCCAGTAATTAGATTTGTGTTAAATCTGTTGTTCTTCTGCTCACCATGCCACCCCAGTTTAGACCCAGCCATAAGCAAAAACAGTCTTGACCCTGTGCCTCATGGGAACAGTCCAGACTGAACTGCCAAGCAAGGTCCTCCCTGGACAGGAAACAAGTATCCTGGGACCGGTGTCGGGGCATCACCCCTCAGAAGCCAGGCTAGCTTGAATCCAGTGGTACAGTGAGCCCGGGACCCACGTCTGGGCATACCTGGCCCACTTAGGGAGATAAAGAAAAGACACACAGATGATGGACGGAATGCAGAGCAAATCAAACATTCACCCCCAGTCAACAGATCTGGGTTAAATCCATCGTTCTTTTTCTCACCATGCCACCCCAGTTTAGACCCGGCCATATGCAAACCAGTCTTGGCCCTGTGCCTCATTGGAACAGTCCAGACTGAAATGCCTAGCAAGGTCCTCCCTGGACCAGAAAAAAGCGTCCTGGGACCAGTTTCGGGGCATCACACCTCATCAGCAAGGCTAGCTTGAATCCAGTGGCACAGTGAGCCCGGGACCCACATCTGGGAATGCCCGGCGCACTTAGGGCGAGAAAGGAATCCTGGCTGATGAGGGGTGAAACCCCAAAACCGGTCCTAGGACACTTGTTACCGGTCCTGGGAGGACCTGGTTTAAGACTGATTTGCATATGACCAGGTCTAAACTGGGGTGGCATGGTGAGCAAAAGAATGATTGACTTAACTCAGATCTCTTGACTAAGGGTGAATGTTTTGATTTGTTCTCCATTCCGTCCGTCAATTGTGTATCTTCTGCTTTCTTGCTCTTAGTGTTCCGGATATGCCCAGATGTGGGTCCTGGGCTCACTGTGCCACTGGATTCAAGCTATCCTGGCTGATGAGGGGTGAAACCCTGAAACCGGTCTTAGGATGCTTGTTTCCGGTCCTGTGAGGACCTGGCTTGGCAGTTTGGGCTGGACTGTTCCCATGAGGCACAGGGTCAAGACTGATTTGCATATGGCCAGGTCTAAACTGGGGTGGCATGGTGAGCAAACGAATGATGGATTTAACCCAGATCTCTTGACTTGGGGAGAATGTTTTGATTTGTCCTGCTTCCGTCCATCAATTTTGTGTCTTTTGCTTTCTTGCTCAGAATGGCCAGCCTTGCTACTGTTGGTTCTGACACAAGCCATGGACAGATTTAAGGTATAGTAGCCTTGAAAAGTCTGCTGGCTCTGGTATCAGCCACTAGACTATTCCTGAGAGACTGGAAACTGGTTATCAAATGATACATTAGAAAAGGTAGAAGGACCCGAGGACCTGACAGAAATTATACCGCAGAAGTAGTATATTGTGGTATATCGAGGGATAAATAAAGATGTAATTACATTTTGGGACAATTCTTTTGTAAAACAGTTTACTAAATTAAAAAGGTAATAATAATGTTTTCAGACGACTAATGTCCCAAACAGGTAACTGAAAAATAATGAATGCAGAACATTCTTGCCAGTGGAAAATTAGTACAAAGGTATTAGAGATACATCAACCTGGAAGAAGAAGACTAAGCAACGTGTACAGGGACACTTAAATATTTGCAAACCTACATGATCTTTTATATGTAAAAACAACCTCAAAAATAAAAACTCTAAAATTATCTATCCGAAAATTAATTAAGTAATATTAAATGAAAAGTCAATATTGATAATGAACTGCGGCTGCGTGGAATGCTCATATGTATGATTTAGGTGTGGTACCCTGCTTAATAACCATTATCCAGCATCAGCGCAATGTGGGTGTAAAACAAAAATCAAAAATTGGGGCCAACAGAGACAAGTGTGTTTAGGTAAACATTTTAAAAAGGCGATCTTAAATATTTTCTTTTGTTAAATTATGCTACATCATGCGACAAAACTTTGAAACTCAACACACACCATCCCTCTCACTTACCAAGAAGCTGTAGAAGAATTCATGCACAAAGAGGCCCAAGGAGCAGACGACGACATACACCACATGATATAGAAATGCCATGTCCATGATCATTGCCCTATAACCGCGTGTGAACGTCCCACGGTTTCCAACGAAGCTCACCAGAAACACTATTTTGTTGCAGAGCTGCAGAGAAATAAAACAGAGCGTCAGACCACCATCCTATTATAATTAGGAAAGTTTTTGAAACAGCATCAACATTATTCACATTGTACACCCCTGCTGTCTCCCAGCTCAACTTTGTCAGCAGGAGGCATTGGCTTGGTGTGAAGAAAGCAATCAATGCACGGTCAGGCATCCATTAATTGGCTTAAAACCAATGCCATGTCAAAACTGCTCGTTTCTGCTCAAATAAACTGGAGGTCTAAAGGCTAAGCTCCAACAATGCTTAAATACCCTCTCACAAATCCATTTGGACTTGCTTAAGCTCAATAGCTTTGAAGTGCCAATCTCTACACTTCAAATGTTTTTAAGTGTTGAGGCACCAGTTGGACATGGTTATTGGTGTCTAGCTTTGTCACTTGGTTTAGTCCGTATTTTCATCTAGGTAGCAAGATTTCCGTTGTGTTTTCCCATGTAAATTACACAAAACACAATGCCAAAATGCTGCTTTTAGAATAATTAAAAAACAATTCTCAATTTGAATTTCCACAAGGTAATTTACATGTTGGTATCAATTTAGGTTTCACCCCCTTTTCCCCATCCCTCTGTAACACTGCATGTCACATTTTCAGCTATTGAGAATCATGAATTGGGATGCAATGCAATGCAAGTTAAATTAAGTACGAGGCCAGGGAATGTAAAATTGAGAGCACAACTAGATGGTGCAAGGGTTCTTAAGCCTTACATATATATACACTTACATCAAAAGACAAAGTACTATTCAATTTGCAAATGGCAATTGCCTTGCTACCAAATAATACATTGTTATGTTATTCTAAATGTATTTATAAAGTGCACGTTTACTATAATCCCTAGATGCCATATTGAGCATAGCACTTAGTGAAATCCAGGTCCTAGGAGGGGAAGAAGGGTTTGAGAGTAAAAAGTTAAGCTAAAGTCTACTGGAATTTAATGAGACAAGATTTGGTCCGTGGGGAGAATTCCAGTCTCGGTGCCGGCTAGCAAGTCTAAGTTTATGGACATAGAGGGATCAATAACCTGAATATGGAGTCTGGCCCGCATGAGTTCATGAGAGGCCTGACTCTCTCCATCAATATTTCAACATCCCTTGCGAAGGTGACTAGTGTTAAACTTTCCAACCCTAAAATTCAGTTCTGCATCAATTCTAAGACACCCAAGTCCGTTCTTTTACATATTCGGGTATTTTATTTGATGATAGGACATCCTGGGGCCCTTCTCTTCTCTTGAAAAGAGATACACTAGCCATATTATGTGGGGCGGTTTTGGATTTTAGCTTAAGGGTGGGAAGGAAACCAATAAAAGCTTTGATCCATATTTACAAAGCTAAGTGCGTTTCCGCAGCATGCTATGGCAGTGACATCTGGGGATACCGTGACTGAAGCACCATTCAGTTGGAAGAAAACAGGTTTGCCAGGCAGTTGTTGGGGGTCCCTCAAAGGAACTTGATCTTATATATATCTCCGACAACATTAAACTTAGGCCCTACTACGCTGGCACTCGATCTGGTATAAGAGTAAGCAAATGTTAACATGCTAATAATTAGGGATTGCCTATATTAGGACAACTGGAGAGTGATCCCCTGGCTGAGATATATTAAGTCTGAACTTGCAGGTTTGGGTCGTCACAACCTATTCATGCATGCCGAAGAAATTGTTATGGCTGATTATTTGTGGGTAAAACAGAATGTTTTATTGCGCTGTTCTGTTGCCAGAGAAAAGCATGAAGTGCAGAAACAAGCTGTTTGTGCTCACTGCTTGATGAAGATTGTTAATTCCATCAAACCATACCTGACCCGGGTTAACAATGTATAGCATGCTTTCGCCCAAGTTCAGGCTGAACTCATTCCTCCCTTTAACACCTTCGCTGCGGCGGCTATTCTGCTGCAGCGCTAAGGGGGTTGGGGGGGGGTCGCGGCGCGACCATGCTGGTGACGGAACCGCTTCGTCACCAGCCTCAGTTGAGCTGTGCTCATGACGGAGCGGTTCCGTCATGGCCCCGCCCGCTCAATAGAACGCGCCACGCAGGCGCGTCGAGCGGGCCATGACGGAACCGCTCCGTCATCAGCACAGCGCTACCGTGGCTGATGACGGAGCGGGTCCGTCATCAGCGTCAAAGGAGTTAATCAGCTTCCTCGAAGGTTGGGCTGCTGTGGGCCCCTTAGGCCCAGTGAGTGTGATAAAGCCTTGGCTCAGACCATTACACATGTTGCAATGGTTTGCACTTTATATACCCGCCCTAGGAAAAAGCTCCTGGTACCTATTTTAAGAGCAGCATATTTTAAGCAAGTAAAACCAGCAATGCTCTTTCTCCTCATGCTGGGGGAGACTCGCACTTGTGTAAATATGGGTCATTTTTAGTAGTGTTGGTAAAACCCGAGTAGCCTGGCCATAAGTTCTGATACACTGACCTACTTAATTACTGAACATGTAGTGATTGAATATGTAATACCATTTTATGTACCATGCACTGTGTATTATGTATTTAAATTTAAATTGTAGTTTGATTCTAATTGGGTTTTAATGGTTTTATTGTAATTTTGTACTGCTTTTCTACATCTTTTATGGTTATATTTATTTTAACTAAATTAAGAATGTACTACTGTCTGTGTGCTGCCTAAATAATTTACACATTGTCTCTGAGTAAAGCTTGACTGCTTTTGAGTAACCCTGGGCGTAGTTTGCGAAGTAGCGCTTCACGTAGCTATGCAAAGTGCACTACACGAGCTATGCGTAGCACTACGCGAACTGCGTAGTAGCCTGTTCGCACTGTGCAAGATGCCGTTTTCAATGATTGCACAGTGTGGACAAGCATCCGGCACTGTGCAATCATTGAAAACTGCATCTTGCACAGTGCGAGCTGTAGTTTTCTGCCGCTCGAGTACATTTTTACTCGAGCGGCAGCTTTCTCAACACAGACTGGTAGTTTCTCATCGCGAGCGGTCGCGAGCATACGTGACCACTCGCAATGAAAAACCTGACCTCCCTGCGATGAGAATCTCGCCGGGAGGTTTTTTCTCCACGCTCGCCACCGGCAACTTGATGTTGTTGATCGGGAACGAGGAAAAAGTCTAGCTGGGATGTCATTGTGCTTGCTTGCGGTCGCCAACCTGACGTTGAGGACCGCGAGCAAGCAAAAAATGACTGCTGCGCTACGCGTGTTTGCACTGTGCTACGTGCAGTTCGCATAGTGCGAAGTAGCGCAAACTTCGCAAACTATGCAAGCGTAGCGTAGTGCTTTGCCCAGGGTTACTTTTGAGACAAGCTACCAGAGAGTTAACCCCTTCTATGCTGATGACGGCCCCGGCCGTCATGCACTACGGTGGGCGTGTGCTGATGGCGGCTGGGGGCCGTCATGAACCAGCCCACTCATTAAAAGCGCCGCACAGGCGCAGAATCGCGGCCACGCCCAAGGGGTTAAACACAGGTTAATTATTTACTTTTTGTGGTTCACCCTGACAGGGACTGTGGTTACTGTTTAAGAAGGGTTCACATCGCCCTCAACCAAAAACCCAGCTTCCTACAACCCAGTAATCAGGCAGACTGTTGCAAGAGATACCAGTTGAAGGCTTTTCAACAACTGAAGTTACAAAGCAAATAGCATTGCCAGAGTCCAGCCAAAACTGAATCACTGAGATCAAGCTGAAAATGAAACGGAGTTTCAACATGGGGAATGTTCCTTTTCAACATTTTCAATTTGAGAGAACAGACATTTGCCGCCTACCACTCCACTTGGAATATAAATTTCAAGTTTTATAATAGATGTAGATGCCTCAATAACCATAGCTACAGATGCCTCTTTCCATATTATACAAGGAGCACTCTATTTTATTTCAGATTTAAACCAAGAAGGTCCCACAAACGGTTAGGAAGAGGTATTCTGTTATTGAAGAAAGACCCTTTAATATTGGGTCTGAAGTGGTAGACCATGAGGGAAATATGTGCGACCCCTGAACAAATGGGTTATTTAAAGAATGGCACCAGCAGGTGTGTCCTAACTCCAGAGCGCTTAAATAATGCTTTAGATATCCATTCTCTAGTGGCCTGAAAATACCAATTATTTTGGTATTATTTCCATTTAAGTGTAAGCAAAAGTCATGAGTTTGTATCTGTGCAAAAGAGGGTTTGGTGTAAACATTACTTGTAAAGGGAGCACAGCGTAATACAAAAACTTTGACTTTGCGAGTGGGTTGAGACTTGTTTTACACTGGTAGCAATCAGTTACCTCCACAATAATCTACTAGAATAATGATGTATGCAGTATTAAAGGCCAAAAGGAGGTTTGGGTTGAAGGGTGTAGCCAAATATCTTTCACATGTGAATGCCTTGGCATCAAACAGATTAGTTTTGTTCTGTTGTAAATTGAAGGAAATCCTCACTGACTAGAATTGATGTTTTCCCTTTAATATAATCTAATTGAGGTTGCCCATTGGAAAATTTTAAAGGATTCTTGATATTTTCTGTGCACATGGCTACATACAGACAGGTTCAGAGAACTCCAGATGGGTTTAGAGGGAGAAGAAAATGCCTTGCACCCAGAAGAGAACAAAGAGAGTTGTTCCATTACAGTCAAGACATGTTCTCCAGATATTAGATACATAATACCATTTTAATAGCAGCCTACAGATCTTGTGACAGATCTCCCCTGCCCTGCACTCAGTATCCATACCTGCAGTGTATGCAGGGTTAGCAACAAGCCACATCCTGCAGGAACTCACCAGGAGCTTCAGTCACACCACTGCATGTGTTCTTTTAGGACTCACAAGGCATGACCACATGCTCGATGCCTGGCAGACATAGGCTACGTCTTGGCCTTTAGTAATACTGTGTTCCAAGTACTCATGCGCTCAGAAACTGCAGGGCATGACTTCTGCCCTAAACTATGTGTACGAGGCACAAGGTATAGCCTACCACCAATCCCTGCATGTGAGAAGGAACCCCATTCACAACGCTCTGAACAGGAACTACCGCACCCAGAATGCCCTACCGGACAAAAGCGACCCCTTCCACAGCCGAGGAGTCGGGAAACACCAACCTCTTCTGTTTCTTCGCAGAGGAGTGCGGAGCCCGAAGGAGGAGCGGAGCCCGAAGGAAGAGCCGAACCCGGAAGAAGAGGCGGAACGCCAATAAAGACTGACGCGACCCAGGAAGAGGCGTCTTGGACCAGCGGGAAGGCGGAGCTGCATACGGAAGAAGACGCGAGCGTGGAGAACGCCGAGGTTCGGAACCGGGAACAGCGAGCCGAGACCCAGGACAACGTTCCAGACGCCGAGGAAGCGGGGGAGACCGAAGAACCCTGGTCGGAGGAGTGGTGGTGTCCCCCGGAGGAGGCTGGAGAGCGTGCCGTGACTCTGGAGAGTTACGGCGGGCCGGTGAGTGACACTGCGCCTGGGGAACTGTCGAAGGAGGTGGGAGGTTTCTGTTTTATGTGGTTGAAGGGAGGGAATACAAGTGGGGGATTTCACAGTATCTGCATGTATCACGACTATCTGACTGAGCCCTCAGCCCTCCTGATATCGTTCCTTCGTTTGCACTGTTATTGACCTGATACCACCTAGCTCTGATTGCACTATTATTGACCTGATTCCTTCTCAACCATTACCTCACGGATTACTCCTTTTACCCACCCCATCCTCTTACCAGATGCCTAGTTCTTGCCCTTCACTACCCTGCTGTTGTCTATTGAGCACTACTGGGTGCAGGGATCGGGTGCATATTGTTGACCCAGAACACTGACAGGTCCCATTCTTTCTCTCCTTCTGTTGAGCCTCCGGGTGCAGTTACGCCACGGACGAGTCAACTCCCCAACCACCTTGTCACCCAACCGAAGAGGGTAGACCAACGCTGGCCTCGTCATCTATTGCCTCAGGAAGCGAGAAGACCCCAGAAGAAGAGACTCTAAACCCTGTAGTAACTCCTAAATCGGTGTCAACTACTAATAAAGACACTCTTGTTCGCCAATATATCCAGCCTCCGCATCTGTATATCCACCATGCCCTCCCGCACTGCACCAGTAATTCTGCCCTCTTTTGTTAAGGCATGCAGATCTTAAAGGTGCAAGGTTTATGCGCTGCAGCCATGCCCCTAGAGGACTAGGCATGACAAATGGCTATGCCTGTGTCCATTATCTAATCTGAAATTAGGTCTGAAAAACCATGTAGGTAATCTACGTCTAACAGGGTTTGTATATAATCTGCCGATTTCTTCTGACTGCATCATTGAATATACTGGTCAAAATGTTACTATTTGTTTGCAGAATAGGGCATTTTAATACCTCTTGAGTCTGATCTTTTCCCCCTTTTGAGAAGTTGGTTGCTGGCAGATTCCCAAAATTAATCTTTACCTTGATACGGTGAACTTGCCTTGACGGGCCTTGTACTTTTTTCAATGCAGCATCTGCTTTGAAGAACCTGTGATTCATGTTGCCATCGTGCATTAGATCCAGTTGCAAGGTGTGCCCTCGAGCAGATTTAGAGAGAAAGCTGATCACATTGCTGCAGTTGTCCAGTGTGGCAGTAGTGGTACCTGCCACCATGCTAGACAGAATTCAATCAGTCGTCCTTTACTGTAGACCTTGGATAAGAACTGAATGTCTGACATGCTGCATTACTGAGTCAGTCTTGTGAGACAGCTAGAAATAAAGATGGAGGACCCGTCTGTAGAATGCAAACCATGGCACAGTGGAATGGAAGCTCGCCGCTTCTGCTCGTATTCAAATGATGAACATCTCCAACCGCCAAGAGGTGATATGTTCTACAGCACTCTTCCCTGCTTGCTTATTATTACAGTCGGTGACCACATTGCAAGTAGTGCCTCTCTGAGGATCAATCTTGCCCTTTTCTATAATTCAGAAACACAGTGTGAAAAGGCGGGAGAAATGGAAGTGGAAGAGAGAAGGCATTCTTGAGCTTTCAGTGTCCTATTCAGTGTACTATTATGGCTATTGGGTACAGGCTGCACTAGGTAAAGGAGATAGTGGTAGTGCCCATTGATCCCAAGCAGTTTGTGAAGGGCAGTAATAATGGGGCTCGAGTATGTCCATTTTTACCCACTGATGATTTTCGGTGGGGTAGGTGCTGCGTGTGAGAGTTAACAGATTAGGGGTGCAGCTACATTAGAAGATGATGCTGGCAGTCAATAATTTTAACAGCTAATATTTTACAATGAGTGGAGGGTAAATGACTTTCATTAAATTAACATGAGTTTTATAAAGCAGGCATTCGTGGAGCTGGGCTAAAGGAGTCAATGTCTGGAAATGTCCTGGCCCAATAAGTAAGTGCATTTTGAGTGCATTGAGGGTGTTTGAAATGAAATGAGGTGGGGTGACCAGGAGGAAGTTTTTCAGAGGGAGAATGAGTTTGTAAATGGTAGATGGACATCCATACCTGGCTTAAGTGAGACTTTTGGCCACGGAGTTTATATTAACATGGAACAAGACTTTCAGGTACAGCAGGATATAATCTGTGTAGCGATGATAGTTGAAGGTGGAATTTCTAATGGTGCAATTGGTCATTCAATATAGGGTTTAAAAAGAGTGGGAAATAAGGTACAGCCTTGAAAAACCCTTGAGTAGGTGGGTTAAGACGAGAAAATGTGTATTTGTTTGGAGCAGTTGCAAATAAAGCATGAGAACTAATCGCTACATCTGTCCTTCGACAGTTGGTAGGAGTACGACATTGCAGACTGTGTTGAAGGTACTTAGAGGTGAAAGAGAATTAAAAAGGAGGAGTTGTCTTTATCAAATATTTGAAGTGCACAATTCACAGTTTGGATGAATGCCATTTTATTGTTTCAGATAACTATAAAGCCTGGTTGGCACTTGCTGAGAGGTTATTTGGGTGATACATTTCTACCTTTGAAATTCTACACAACTTTCTAAGGGTTTCACAAAGACAGAGTTTGGATAAGGGGAAGAAGTTGTTTCTGAGTCTGAACTTACCTTTATTAACAGTGGTGGGATACAGCCCATTTTTAGCCAGTCAGAGGCTTTCCCCATGTCAGGGAGGGGTCGATCAGTTTAGTCCAGTGGGAGGCAAGGATATCACTTTCAGTTTTCAGGAGGTGATTGGGAGCCAATGAGTGAGGAGGTGTGTCCATTGGGTGGGAGGAAGGTTTCAGCTTTGCAGTGGTTATTGTGATGATGATCCATGAAAGATAGGAGCCCCAACGATTTCAGGTAACTGCTATTTAGACCTTGATTAATCGGTTAGGCGATAGAGCGTTCATTGTTTTTCACCTTTTCCTTAAAGCAATGAACAAGATTATCATAGTTTTCCACAGGAATTTAGAGGACAGCTGAGGAAGAGGGTTTTCTGTTTTTTTTCATGCTCTTGAATGGTTTTCTTGGAAAACTCTATTTCAAGCCTGTGCGTTTTTTATTTTATTTTTCTGGGACAGACTTTAAAGCCAGAGATATTCATTGGCCAAAGTGGCCTTCTTTCCTTATTCTGGTCTTTTGAATGCAATTTTTTTAGATTGTTTTTTAGTTTTCTGTTTCTTAAGTTTGAGAAGGTGAAGGTAACCTCTGATCACAGTCATAGCATCTCTGTAATAAGTATTGAGCATGTACAATTCAAATTCAGAGAGGTTGTCTTAAAGGTTAGAAGAGATGTGTGCTGTGAGAATGGGCGTCAATAATTTTGTAGATTTGGATCCATCATTTTGGTTTAACCCAGTGTCCTTATTTTCAAGAGACAGAGGAATATATATATATATATATATACATGGGCTGCACATTATAGGGATATTGCAAGTCACAGATGAGTTTCATGACCATACAGAGGAACTACAGGCTGAAGGATGGGTTTCTTTATAAGGTTATTGAACTCCAATACTTTTTTTCCTTACAATGCATGGACACACCATCACCTTTCTCACAAACCACTTAAATCCTTGGTGAGTAGATCTTTCATAAGAAAGAGAGCACATGTTTGCAAACATGAAGGATAAAAATAGAATATCACGTGCAAAGTTAAACACATTATAAAAGCTAATACTTTTGAAAAGAGCAGAATTGGCTCTACCCTGGTCACACAGGCGTGTTTGCAACTGAAGAATGTAAATGATAGCACTCGACCTTCTAAAGGTCAGACTGCTCAGAAACCATAAACCAAAGAAAGAAACATTATTCAAAAAGGGAATGCTTAAGAAGTCCAGCAATGTTTACTCCAAATTCAATTAGTGCATCATCAGTCCATATTTTTCACACAAAAGTGGTCTTCTTATAGATTCAATTTAATGCAGGAGCCATGATATGATTTTCCAAATGAGACTTTTTTTTTCTTTATAACATCCAACAGCAGCCCAACCAACATATTTTGTCCCAACATGGAACTTCTTCAGTATTTTTTAAATGTTTTTTCTTTTTTTTATTGATTCTTCCTTGATAGTATACGGCACAGAAAAGAGGACACTGTATATCTGTGTCCCCAGTTGGACCTCAAAATTACATAGGAGGACGCAACATTCCATCCATTCAAAGCCTTCTCATCATTAAAAAAGCTTTTAGATATTTGTTGCAAAAAGATATTAGAATCAGTTTAATATAAGTCACATTTTATCATACTTATAATGTGACACTCGTGCTAATCGCTCTCTTTGAGAGCCAGCAAACATAAGGATTAATATGGCATCAGGACACACTGTGAACATCTTGCCAGATTAAATTCATACCTTTTTATGCTGCATGTGATCATTTAACATCAATATACATGCAACACCGGAGACCCAAGTAGGTGAATGTTAGGAAAAAACAGAGTGGGAAGCTGGTTGTAATAATACAAAAGAAGCCAGAACTTAACAGAGCACTAGAAACTAAACATAGGAATAAATAGTGAAAGTGCCTCCTCATAATCTTTAGATAATATACCGAAGAGAAAAGTGCAAGCCTCTTTAATTTTATTCCTTCTCTGCGTCATGTTAAATTTCATCACAGACACACAATTTTTTATCATTTGGCTTTCCTAAAAGTGCAACCAGAGCACTGTTGGAATGATCCTTACACACATCACACAAGTACTTATGTATATAATTATATGTTAATGGTTATTATACTGATCATTGGAAGATATGGCACTTGAACTGAATCGAACAATCAAAACATTCTCTTTTTACTAAAATGATAATTATGTTAATATGCTCCTTTACTAATTTTCTACAGGTCATCCCCTGTCATATGAAACAGCTCATATATTCAATATCGTGATTAACAACTGCATTTCATTCCCATCCCCCATTACATCCCAACCTTCATCATCAGTAGTTTGCTTTAAACTAGTTCTATCTCAATATGCTGTACCACCCACAAATTCTTGAATTAAATCCATGTTTTTGGTACACACAGCTGTGTTTCCATGTACCACAAAGATTGCAAGGAAGGTGAAACTATTCCAGTAACAACCCTCCTGCTTGATTTAAGCCACCCGGATATTTGACCTGATGTGCAAAGATCTTGACACTCATGACCTAATATTTAAAAAATGTTTTGCAGATTAATACTGAATACTGCCATTTATTTATTCAACAAAAATTCTACTTTATGATGTCCTTAAGTTTATGTAGTGTGACTTCAATGGTTGTTTGCATCTGCTTTTGTAATCTATATTTATGTAAGCAGGTACATTGTGTCCCATTATCTTTTAAGTCAACCAGACCTACCCTGAAATAAAATGAAATTAATTAAAATGTAAACTGTCAAAGACCAGAGCTTCAAAAGGGAACTGTAATGCAGTATATTAAGTCATAAAATATAGATTGGCACCCTCTATGGACTGGTTTTATTTAGTAAATACTTTCACAAACTATTGATGCAAGTCTGGTGAGTGAGTGAAGGAGAGACAAAAAGCAGACAGGGACAGTTGATATTTTTTATGTGCTTTGTGCGATTTTGGGTATAGGTGCTAGCAATCTTAATTCCCATGTGTTCAAGGTTTTAACGTCTGTTAATGCCCACGGACAGGAAGGGGCATTAACCACTGCTCACGCCCTGAGTTGAGGCCAATTAAGCTTAATTATCACAAAGTATGACTGTTCTTATAGTCACATCAATTACAAAGAAAATTATGTTTCTATACACACACCACATGAACTTACTACGTTAGTACTTACGTTTGCAGCGCCAAGTAGGATCAGTGTAGGCCCCAGGCCAATTGTGTATATTGACCTAAGCATTACAGATACCAAAAAAGGACGAATGCCAAAAGGCTTGGGGAACAAGAAGAGCATGGCTGTGCAGACTGCCACAGCTATCCAGAGAAGGACAGAAACCAGAGGGGGCAGGGTACCTGCAAAAGAAAACAAACATTTAACGCCAAGAGGCGCACGGAACATTTGAAAATAGTATTTAACTAAAAAGTTTCATCAGCATTGTATTGACTTATCATCACCATACCATGGTTCTGATGGTCATAAAGTAAGATCCTGGGACAGTCAATAACTGTCCCCCACTACCAATGTTAAAGTCAAAGAGGTTTATTAGTGCAGGTTCGGTACAGTTTCACATAAAAGAAAAGGTTAGTAAGAGAAATACCCTTGATGACAGATGGTCTCAAATGATTCGTTCTACATTAGACTATACTGGTCTGCAAGTTTTGTTTACAGAATTTAACCAGTAGCTATATCAGGTCGACAGTGGTCAATTTCCATCTTTGATACTGATGACGGGTCGATGTATGCCTCTCGTATTTAAATAATACTCTATTAAAACCTCGAGGCTCAAACATGATGGGAGACAGAGGCTAATTAAAGGCATGAGCAAGCTTCCACAACAGAGAAAATGTAAACGTATGTTTTATTTTCAAAGGTAGGTCATCAAATGAGTCAGGCATATATATACGGGTTATACACTAGTCCCACCACGTTGGAAGCAGAAGATAGGGGTAGCAAGTGCTTGCCCTAAATGACACCGTGCGGGTCCCAACAGCAGAGATGACGCAGGCTCTTAAGTACACCAAGTCCTTCTTCCCCATCAGTCCCGCATGCACATGCACCTGTGTTCCCAGACGGACAGAGCACCTTCCGCACGAATGCGCTGCGCGAGACTACCACAACCGTTCCCGCCTCCACCGATAATGAAATAGAGAGAAACATCACGTGGCGCTGCCACTGGTAAACACGCAACACATGGACACTGCACAAGATACTCTGACGTGCTACGGAGGCGGAAAGATTGACATTTACCCTACTGGGAAAGATAAACTCACCACTTAATGAGGCTGTAACAGTATTGCTCACACGTTGAAATTCTGTAAAGTTATACACAACACATGAAGCGTTTTAAGCAAGCAAAACAAAAAAAAGCATGTTTTCTTCATTAAAAATAAACATTTGCGAAGATTCAACATTGTTCGTTCCCGAGTATGCCATCTATTTACAAAGGAAAATAAGTTCATTTCATTACAGAGGCACGCTTAGAAGATTTATGCTGCAGCTAAATTAAACACCCTTAGCTTCATTTCTTACCGTCCAAAAAGCAAGAACAGGCTTCAAACTAAAGGCGGAACTAAAAAGCCGTCTAAATCATATTTGGCTGCGGCATCATGCGTTTCATGTGCATTAGACTTAGAATCAAGATTGACCAGAGCTGATTAGGGGCCAAACTGCGCAGTTTGATCCACTAGTCACACATACTAAATGCTCTGTGATATACTGAATTGAAAGTGATATTATTCAACCCCCTACCACATTTTTATTACTACCAATAGGAGGACAATATAACTTTACGACCTCATGAACACACACAAAACAAAATGATACACGCCTACGTCATATTTCCTAGGTCTGCGACATGTAAATTTGATCAATTGCGTACAAAATAAAAAAAACATCTAATGTTAAAGTATCCCGTTTATTGAATTTCGAAAGCAATGATAATCTCAGTTTTCGAAGCATTTTGTTTCAAAAGAGCGGCCATTTTACAGGAGAACCTCAACCTCAGTTGCACATTTTTCCCTGTGATCAGTTAAATTGCTCTCCAGGAGAAAGTGCCAGGACTGGTAAACAAATACAAAATGGGTATAATGACCACATCTCCGCCTGGTTTAGCTTATATTTTGTTAATTATTTCCCAATCCCATTTCTTGCCCTAGGCCTAAATCCAACCTGTTTACAATGCCCCGCATCCTAAAAGGAAGGGGCAAATCCTTCCACCCTTGGAAAGTGCCACAAAGCGAGACTGTACCCTGGGACTCCTGTTTTTCTCCTCTGTTTTGACTTGAGACAGGATTCCAGGGACACTGCTAGCAAACGTATGGCGAACTGGGACCAGGTAAGTGGTAGACTTGGGTGGTCGGCACCTCAAATATGAAACTTGGATGGCCTCTGCACTGCAAGATGAACACAATAGCACAGCAGGACAGCTGGCTAGCAGACAGGGTTGTGGCACCCAATCAATGTGGCATAATATGGCAAAGCAGCACAGTGGACCAACTGGAGCAAGAGAAGATGAAGGCCATGAATCAGACTGGGCCACTCAAATCTTAGGATTGGAGTGGTTTGATCTGCTGAAGTAAACTCCAGGAACTAGGAATAGGACAAAAAAGATCTCTGTGGTGAAGCACCAGTCAGCTGGGCAGCCCTCAGACTTTGAAAGTCTTTGTTACAGGGGAGAAACCTTCCTGTGAGGCGATGCGTGCCTGCAGAGCTGTCATGATGGCAACTTCAGGATGACCCTGATGCCTGAGCACCCCTCTGGAATAAGAGGAGATAGAATGAGGGCTGTTGATTGGCTCAGATACCCTCAGTCTCCAGAGATCACCACAAAAGGACTTAACCCTTGAGGAGTGTGTTATCACAGAACGTACATGCCACCAGGTGCAGGTCCCAGATGCTCGAATGTCGCTTTGGGTTGAGTAACATGATGGCTTCATGTCTTCTTAACCATGCACAGCAGAAGCTCGGCTCAGAGCTTTCAGAGTTGGGCAGGGATTCCAGCTGACTTTCAGAAATACTTTGGCTTTAAATGTGGTGAAAATAATACGTTTTATTTCACGAGAGAGTAAGAACATGTTGTTATTAGCTGAACTTTGAAATAAACACCTGACTTCTCTGAAATAATTTAGTTCATTTACAGATTGTTCATATATCATTCTGTCAGATGGCGCGGTTAAAATGTACCATTTTAATCTGCTTCGAGCTGGGAATTAAGGTCAAAATCAAAATAGAATGGCTAAGGGTAGTTAGTGAAGAGCACCGGATAACCCGACAGGGAAAGGGTCACCATATCCCTTCATTTCCTAATGTATCACCAGTGGCCAATCTACACAGAAGCCCAGACATTTGGCAGATGACAGGCTTGGTTGCCTATATTCCAGAGCCTCTGCTGCTGCAGTGTGCAGGTTTCGGCCATGTTTCAGACACTCCGCCCCAAAAGGAAGGTCTGTTTATTTAAGTAAGGTTTCATTTTCAGTAAGGGATCCAAACATTATAAAACATACCCACATACCACTGACATCACAATTTAATATCAACAGTTAGGCACTGCGGTCAAGGCCGGTTCTAGGATTTGCGAGGCCCTGGGCTAAAAGGGACAGTGCGAGGCCCCCTCTAATTTAGATAAGTGGCCCCTTGCAAGGAGACCATTCACAGACACTGTGGGGGGCCCATTGTCCAGCATTTTGGCGCCCCCACAGTTTTAACTTTTACTCCACAAGCATTTCTCACACCTTCAGTCTGATAGGTGTGAGAATTGATTGTGGTCTAAAAGTTAAAACTGTGGGGACGCCAAAATGCTGGACAATGGGCCCCCCACAGTGCCTGTGAATGGTCTCCTTGCAATTGAGGGAGCGTCTCCGTCTCCCTCCCCTATGCCTCTGGACACCATCCCTGAGAGGCCCGGGGAGGGGGCCCCCTCCTATGGACCTTAATTGCAGGCGACACCTTTCTTTGTAATAGATCCCCAGGGAAACAACAGGACACATGACCAGTGCGTGGCCCCATGCTGGTGGGCTGAGTGCGAGGCCCTGTGCAGCCGCCCACGCTGCCCATGCCTAGCGCCGGCTCTGACTGCGGTCAGGGAATATCAAATTTTCCATCTACGGTCAGGCATGCAGTGTTTACGGGGTATGGGCATATTATGGCTATGCACCCTACATTACAATCAACTGGACTGAATACAGTCCTTAATTTGAGCCGGTGGTTTCCGGAACACCAGCATTTTTCATGAGCATCAGTTAAGGACACATTCATTTATGGTAGGCACGGGGAGATTAAGCGATTTACCCACAATCACAGGATGTTGAGCTGATGCAGAGACTCGAACCTGGTTCCCCAGCTCCGAAGTCACAGCTCTGGCCATTGTGCCACATCCTCCTCCCATTTTACACGTTAGTAGTTGGCTCTTTTTTAGGCAGCACTCACGTGAGAAACTATCTGGTGCAAGGTGCCTCCTGGCGAGAGCCCTGGCACTTATTTATTTGACAAATTAGCCACTGACTGAACACCAGACGTGACCCCTTATTCCTTGTAGATGAGAGCCAACGTATTCAACACATTGAGAGTGAAAGGCACTGCCTGCCTGCCCTTACACTCCAGGATTTGGCAATGGGAGGTGTCAGAAATGGGTTATTCATTTGGTGAGGACGGCCACTTACCAACTTAATAAACACAGTGTGGTTAGGTCACAACATAGTTCTAAGAGAAATTTGGTAGCTGTGGCACAAGTAGCAGCCAGTTGCCCAGAGAAACGAGCATTAAGTTCAAGCAGTACCAACAGTGGAAAAGCTAAGATAACCACACAATAAAATTCCCCAAATAATTTAGAAAACTAGAGAAAAATAAAAAAGTAAAAAAACACAAAATGGTTAAAATGAAGTATAAAGAACCAGTGATATGCATTTTTTTTGTTTTAGGACAAAATGGTTAAAAAAAATTACCTAGAAGAACAATGGAGAAATAAAGGCTATAGTAAGTCTCAGAGTGGCTTTCACCACCATTTCTCATAAGATCCAACTTAGACGGTTACAGGATTGCGGGATAAGGGACAAAGCAGTAGCTTGGTTCTTTTCCTCTGAAGGCCGGCGCTTTCAGGTCTTGGTTTTTCGAAGACCATCACGATTGAGGGCAGAGTCTCACAAAGTTCATCCTCGAGTCAGACTGCTTTAATACGCATGTTCAACCACTGGCAGACCTGGAGGAATCCTTCGGTTTTGTGCGATTCTCTTTTGCTGAAGACAATCAATTAGTCTTTTCACTGTCACAGAAGCAAAGGGCTCAGCGGAACACCTTACAACCTACTTTCTAGTTGTTTCTAACAGGAAGAAGAAGAACTGTCTCCACCTTAATGTAATAAAATTCAAGTGCTGGTGATCGCACACCAGCCTTTGCTCTGGTGTCCAGTCTAACTCAGCCCATTTCCCTTTCCTTAGCCTGCATAAGAGATCTGGTGTTTTGGCACAGAAGTGAGCTCTTAGATTGGCTAGGACTAACTTAGCTACTCTGCCTAGGTACGAAAAGAGCTAGAGCAGGAGGTTAGTGGTCAGCTACCTGACCTCTCAACTTTGAAACATGCTGCTGTCACAACTTTGTTTCTGCCCCAGCAATGCTCTCTTCAATAAACAGCTTAAAACCTGGCTCTTCGAGGGAAGCATTAGTGCGTGGACGGTACAGCCATAATGCTGGCGAGCTCTGGCTGGGTAGCTATGCACTTTATAAAATCATAACCCAAGTTCAGAGGACACTTTTGCACCAGAAATTAAAACAAGGAAAAGTAACCTACCTAACTAAGACCAGGAGATCAGGTGCTGAGTCAGTAATCTTCCACGCTGATATATTCCCACTTCTTGCCATCTCTCGGGTTCTCTCCTAAGGGACTCTAGTAACAGCTCCAAACTTGAGACAGGTCTCTTTGCCCCTTCTTCTAGCTAATGCCAAGTGACCAAAAAGTTTCTTGACGCTGGAAAAGTAACTCCTGGTCTCGCCTACAGCCCTCAAGGCCACAGTGTAGACTTCTAGGCACCAGGTCATTCTCCATCCAGGATTCTCTCCTTGAGTTCAGTCCCAAGCGTTAGGCCTTCTTCAAAGCATGGATCCCTTCTGCCATTTGCGTCCATTTAGCCATATGAGGAGGCCAACCATTTGACCCTTGAAAACAGGTCCAGTCCCTGGGCGGCGGCAGGAGACCTTTCCCTCGGTCTTTGACCCCAACAGCCAGGTAGATGTTTCTTCCCAAATCCTGTAATGTTCTGAGGAGGAGGTGGTGGTGAGGAGACAGATTTAACCTGTGCACTAGCCAATAACTGGGGAGTTACCTACACATAATCCTAACTATGTTCACACTCTATCCCCCACCTCCCTTTTCAGCACTTCTTTTAGTATAGGTAAAAGCTCCCCAGAAGCCTTAAAACAAGATGTGAGATCTGTCCCTTGTTCTGAATACGGTTTTGTCCCTGTCCCAAAAGACAAAATCATTCGTAAGTAGCCACTTGGTAATAACAACCCTCTGCCTTCGTGGTCCAGAGCCAATGCCACTGACTTGCAGGGTCATTTTCAGGTTAGCCAAGAACATGTATTTGGCCTCTTGAGTATGGCTAAACCAAACCAGTTCTAAACTAGTTTTTCTCTCAGGCAGCACAAAGTACACTTTCTTAAAGTAACTTCTTCACTTAAGGTCTCAGTAATCTACTTTCACAACTGAAGTGGATATTTGAAGCAAATATCCAGTTCGGTAGATGTTTGGATGTAGAAGGGAGATTTTTTCATATCTGGGCCTGTTTCTGGGAAATACAACTTTACCTACAGTTGGACCTGGCATTCTTGGCGTGTTTTTCTCCCTTGGTGCGGTTTTCCCTCTAACCTTTTGCCATCATAACTCCTGTTTTTGCTCACTTTGTTTTTGCTGACCTTAGGGCTTTGTGCACTTTACTACGGCTAACAAGTGCTAACGTACTTGTGTTTTCAGCTTAAAACATGGTAATGTTGACTTATTCCCAATTGGCATATTTAATTTATGTATAAGTCCCTAGTAAACCGGCACTACATGCGCCCAGGGCCTGTAACGTAAATGCTACTGGTGGTCCTGCAACACTGATGGTGTCACCCACTCTGGTGGTCCTGCAATACTGATTGTGGCACCGATTTAAGTAGCACTTTAAACATATCTTAGACCTGCCACTGCAGCCTGTATGTGTGCAGTTTTAAAACTGCCATTTTGACCTGGCAAAGTAAACCTTTTGCCAGGCCCAACCCTTCCTTTTTAAGTCTCACCAGCGAGACTTTTTGTCAGCGTGCTGCCTCCCAAGGGAGACAGACCAGGGCACGCGCAGATTCTGGTGTGTGTGAACGCGCTTCCCATGAACAGCTTGTGCGCGTTAATTAGATTTGAGTGCTCCTCTCCGGAAGACGTGCTGCGCGTGAATTACAGTTAAGTGGTCCTCTCCAGGAGACTTCCTATCATTTAGCGGCATGGGGCGCCTGTCGGCATGCTTGTTTAAAAAGTCCCCCAGTCCCTACACCCATGGACCCACTTATGCAGCCTTCGTGCGAAGCACCATGCTCACCACACCACAACCTGGCCAACCAAACACACAGGAGCGTGCTATCACAGCCAGGAATAGGTGCAAAACCTTCCAGCCAGGCACACAGGGAGCCTTGTCCCTCACTCCCCATTTGCATAGACATCGCGCCCCTCACCATGCTTGCGGCTCCGCTGCTTTCAGCGGTGCACGAACCAAGCAGTGGCAAACCGTTTCTCACAGCGTGAGCCACTTAAGACGACCTGGTGTCCACAGAGCCCGCCCCCCCAGAGGCAGGCAAGGACCAATCACAGACAGGGCGCGCGATCCCAAGTACGTGCTTAAACGGGAGTGTGTGGGCGGAGCGCCGCGAGCCTTGTGGAAGCCAGGTGCCAGGAGCTAACCAGAAATAGAAAATAAGGTCGGACTACACTTTTTTGCAGTGTTATGTAGCATGTACTTGACTCGAAGGTATCAAAGCGCTTTACGTGAGCACCAGTTGCATTACAAACGTACATTCATTTTTAGGCACAGGGAAATTGAGTGGTTTTCCCAGAATCACAGGATGTTTGAGCCTCCCGCCAGACTCGAATTTTGCAGAGAAGGCTCGGCGTTCCTGGCAATTCGGGACGGGCGTGATGGGCAGACAAGGGCAGTGTCCACTTCTGCTCTGCCGCTGGTAGCTGCCCCTCTCTTTCTTCCGCGTATTCCCCCTCTTTATGACAAGCTCTTCCTCACTTACTCACTGAAAACTGTGACTTCAAGGAATAGTTCTCATCCTCTCTTTCCCCCGTTCCTTTATTTTTTGTTCCCCTGTGAAATGGATCCCAAATTTAACAAGCATTTGCAATGCACTAGGTCTCGCATTTACGCGAGTTTGAGCTATTGGTTTTATAAATGACAACGCCTTTTATGTATGTGTTAAAAAACGAAAACAAAAAAAAGGCATTTTCATTTACAATGCCAATATCTCAAACTAGCGTAAATGTGAGTCCTATTGCATTGCAAATGCTTGTTAATACATATAATTCACCCCTAGTGTAGGCCCTGAACAGGTCAGAATGCAAGGTATTTAAAAAGTTGGAGATGTAAGTTTTACATGTCCTGGCAGTGAAAAATTCTTCAATTCCCTTTTTTACTACTGCAAGCTCTATCTCTCCCATAATATAACATTGCAGTTAATTTATTACATTTTAGAAGTGTAATTTGCAAATGGGAAGAGGTAACTTGTTTATGTTTGGTGTCTCTTGAATCACAATTTAAGATCCTAACTTATGGTGAAGTCAGATTTTAAATTGCAATTCTGAAAATGCCACTTTTAAAATGTTGACATTTTCTTGCCTTAGCCATTTCGTGCCTGCAGCCATTTAGCCTTGCTCTGGGTCACATGATTGGGTGTAGCCGATAGTGGGGCCTTGTGTATCCCTCTCAGACAGTCACAAACAATGGGGAGTTTAGGTGTGACCGGCAGCGCCATCACTGGCAGGATGGGAGGGAGAAGCTGGGCCCAACCCCACTTACACCAGAATAGGCTCTGTCCTGTCTCCACACAAAGGGCTGCATATCCCCTATAGGGCCAGGAAGGCAGCGCATCTGTGCCCCTCGAAGGTATGCCTCTAGAAGCTTCTCCCCACTTCAAATGCACAACTGTGTATAAACACTGGACCTCAGACACCAACTCTTCAGTACACTTCTGCACCTATGGATACTCTGCCAGGAAGAAGGACTGCTGCTGTAAAGACGTCCACTCTGCTGGACTGCTGCCCTGCTTTGCTGACCTACTGCCCTCATGTTTAGGAAAGGAGAACGGAAATTGCAACTTCATCTTGAACCTAGGACACCATAGTGACTCTAAGAGCTCGTCTTCTGGTCTCCTGATCCGAGCCTCAGCGATATAAATGCTTCTCAACATCCTGTACCAGCTGCAGCGAATTCTTGACCCCCAAATGGTGCCCCATAGGTCCTGTACCCTCGGTGTGACTCCGCAGGCTCAAATCAAGCTTTTTGGCTCTTTATGACCACAAAAGGGTCGTTCGCACCGAGACCTTGCCGCTCGCAAAACAATTCTACATGAAGTACTGCCAGCTTGACTCGTCGCACTCCAGCAATAACTACATGCGGGGGACAGCTAACATGAAGATCCAGCCGACAAGTCACCATGCTTGGTCTGCTCTTCGTGCTCTAGTATCCCACAATGCTTTCCTTGCTCCTCCCAACCCTCTGCAATGTGAACAGGACTCATGGCACTGTCTTGAGAAGGTAAAACTTCTGTGGGACTAATCTGGGGACTGTAGTCGACCAGCGCTCCTTCGTGGTTGGCCTGAATTTATGGCTTTGACCTGGTCCAGCGTGACCAGATATCCCAAGTTGGCTCTTCATGCTTTTTGTAGTTATTTTCACTAAGATCTTTAAAAATTAATATCTAGGGTTCTACAGATTGGATTTTTGTCGTTATGGTCTTATTTTATTTATTGAACCCAGCTCTAGTATTCGAACCTGGTGTGAAATCCTTTTTTGTGTGGTGTTTTGCATTAATACTTTACACATTACCTCTTAGTTAAGCCTGACTGCTCCGTGCAAGATACCAGGGGGCTGAGCACAGATTAAATTGGGGTTTGCTTGTGTCTTACCCCAGAGTAGGCTCCTCCCTTATAGCGGAGGAGTGTCTGCCCCTGAATTGCCCCCAGAGATGAAAAATAAAATTGTAATGACGTTAATTCATTACCATTTTATTTTTCGTCACCCCGTCCTGAACAAAGTGTCATGGGTGGCCCCCTGAATGGCGGCAGCAGCAGCAAGGAGAAGTGTGGGCTGCCTTTTGTACTTGTCTAAAGTGCACGTCTTTTTGGCCGGCCATCTAGTGATGGCCAGCCAGACAAGCGCACTTTAAACCTCTAAACTCGGCTGTCTTAAGACAGACGCCTTTCCCTCCAATCAGGGCGCTTCTCTCAAGAGCAGCGCCAGGATTGGCTTGGGAGCCTGATTCGAGGAGAGAAGACGATTGAGGGCAAAACGTTCGTTGCAGGAAGATAGGTGTGTTTTATTTTATTTAATGTATTATTTTTTGGGGGGTTTTGCCACCTGCCTCACCACTCTCGGGACATGCCAGCCAGCACTGCCTTACTTTGACAAGGATTGTGGTTGGTGCTTGACCAGGGCACACACCCCAGGCAACCAGTAAGGACAGCTTTTTGGTAATGGTACACTGCAAGGGCATACTAGTCCCAATATATAGTGTGCCACATTTGTATATATTAAGCATCCACACTCTGCCCTTTTGAGCTTACAGGGCATACTTTACAGATGAATTTGCGAATAAATAATAAGTTTTTGTTATAAATGGAAAATAGATTTTCCTGTGCTATGTATTATTGTAGTGCTTTTAAATCACAGCCCAACCACAACACAATTTTATTCCCTGAAGCTAAATACATTTCATACATGAGGGTGAGGTAAATACACACTGCAGCCCACAAATTACATTATTGTCACTGATACAATTTTGTGGCCAACCTGCAATGGACATACTGGACGGTTAATTAAACCACCTGCATGAAGCCAATTTTACACTGTAGTGTGAGGGAAAGAGCACACACTGTCATATCAAATATTTGTGTCAAAGTACACAGTAATAATACTAGCAAAGATAGGGCCCATAGAGAGGTGAAAACTCTGGGGTGGTTCAACGCAGATCAGGCAGATTCCCTAGAGATGGGATGTGAAAATTCAGAAGGCTGCAGAGTTTCAAGTATCAGGTGTTTCACTCCAGGGGCCGTATAACAGATGGTGTCCCGGGGGTGCAACGGGAGTTTGCGCCTGCTTTCGCACCCCAGGGCACTTTGGTGTTACAGAAGGGGATGCAGACGCTTGTGCTTCCCCTTCTATAATACCGATAGCGCTGGCGCACTTAAAGCACCAGCGCTATCAACAGAGGGTGTTCTCTCACTTGCATAGGGGCCAGCCCTATACATATGAGGGAATTCCTTTGACTCTGCACCCACACCGTATTACAGACGCGGAAGCAGAGTCAAAGAAGCCCTCAGGAGGCGCTCGGACAGTGCCTCATTTAAAAGGTGGCGCACTGTCAGTGTGACCCCCTGACAGCAACCTTCTACAGGGGGCAAAGGGGGTCCCATGGACCCCCCAGACATCCCCCTGCAGGCGGGTGCAGGCGGTGACTGCACCTGTCTGCAAGGGGATCTCGAAACCCCTTTGAAAGTGCAGGCGGGTCCGCCTGCAATGTGAAAACATGGAGCGGCTGTCCGTGTTTTCACATGAATTATCTGCCCCCAGGGCAGCGCGGGTCCGCAGCTGCCCTGGGGGCAGCGCATACACCATAATGGGGTGCATTATCACTGTTTGCACCAGGAACACCTTTTAAAAGGTGCCCCGGGCGCAAACAGTGATAATGTGTTAATGCGTCCCCTGGTTGTCTGATGCAGCACATTGAGCAAAGGGCTTATGTAAGCAGTTTACAGATTTTTATTGCATTTTGTATATATATATATATACATATATATATATATACATATATATATATGTATATATATATATATAAAAAACAGGGTGGTGACTCTTCTAGCCCATGCACTTTTGTGGCTTTTGTGATATTGAAAACCACCCTTTTCCTTCTATCATCCTCCACTGTGCCTATACGCTCTCAGTACCACCACCCAGTGGTGGCCACTACCATGACATGTGTTGGTAACTGAAGCACAGTCGGCTTCACAGTTTGCCGTGCTCAGCAGTTCCTGGAGTACTTGCTTATTCAGAAGTGTTATCAACATAACAATGTTTTCAACAATGTGACACAGGTGATAACATTTTAGCATAAAGTCTGGTCTATTTAAGTAAAGCAATATAAAAGCAAAAATAGAACATGTTTAGACAAGCTGAAATGGCGGGAATGGGCACAAAAAGGTGGCAGTTTTCCCATGTCACAAGATTCAGCGACTGCAGAAGTAAATTAAAAGGAAGCTTTGTAGAGCTCAGCAAAGGACCCTCAGCACATGAAATGCTGAATTCATTTTTCTTGTGATTACAAGGGCTAATGAAAAAAACAAAAACAATTGCGGGATATGCTGAATAACACAACACTAAAACACCACTACTGTGATAGCCCAGCCGTAAGCATAGGATAATTATTTTTGGTAGAAAGCTGACATTTTAAGCGTAACGGCTTAGAAAACACATGTTGCTTTGTAAGACCACAAACATACATAAAGTGATGTTTGAAAGTAAATCAAAATTCCCAAAAAGGAATGAGTGGGTGTATATTCTGTGCAGCAAGACTGTGCTACAGTCAAAAAATGCGCACGCCCCTAGAATGCAGCTGGTACAAGTGCGTTTGTAGGTGTAACTGGTACCAGTTTCTTGTATTTTTAAATCTAGTAACTTGTGCTACTAAACATCCAGTTGCAGTAGACTTGATTAACGAATAATAATTAGGTTATTCGCTATATGTGACCTTCTGTGATTGGTGGCATGCAAGGAACAACAGCCTACTGTTTGAATTCTCAAAGGAGATTTTTTTTTAAGGAGAGCATTTTAGTTAAAGGAACAGATACTGCTTTAAAAACAAAAATGTTTGCCATTTGAGAAGACATGGGGGAAATTCCAGTGGTCTCTAGTCCATTGCCTACTGCACCCCACACCTCGTGTCAATTCCCTAGGGGGGAATTATCCAACAAGGATAGCTTTGTGTATCCATTACCACCTTCATTGAGGTGTCTGTAGTTGTTCAATGGTTTGCAACCACAAAAGGTGGACACAAAACATCACATTATGAATCACAAATAAGAGGGAACGCCCCTTTTGCTCCCCTCCTTATTGTGATTTGTAAGGGGAATTTCAAATGGGGTTTAGCACACTGTATAAAAAAAGATTTTGTGAATTGCAGGGTTTAAAACTGCAGAATTATGTTGTGATCCAGTCCTATTTTCCGATTCGGACACATGCATTTAAAAAGATGCTCATAGTCCTGTTGGCTCATCTCTTCTGATGGTACAGTCTTAGGGAGGGTCATCTACAGAAATAAAGATTATGAATGTTGATGGGTAATATATATCAGGCAGCCATTATAATCAGAGCCAAGAGTCTACTCACCCCCACGGAATCCATATTTTTAGCAATATAATTGTGTGTCTGCCTCCAATCGATGGCTACTCAGGACTATAAACTTTCCTCACAATGTCTGAGAATGGAAATCTCAGTGCAGTAACCATCTAAGTGGTTACTATAGTCATAAGAAATAGCGTAAAGAGAGCGGCAGAGTAGTTTAAAGCTGCCAGCGTACTGAAAACCGCCAACTGCATACATCTATCTCACACTTTTTCACACATCACAAGTTACATATCACAAGTGCTGTATTCCATTACATGATCACTGCACCTCAGTGGGTATTACGCACCACTTGGAAACACTTCCCACATAGGATCAAGGACAACACACTTACACCGACACACCCTATAAGGTGTACCCTGCCACCCAAGTAGGCAAGTGCTTCAGATCCCCACAAAGGGGTAGAAAATGCTATTCATATGTTGCTATACAATACTCTAAGACCATGCAGTCTTGGCACTGGAGGCAAAAGCACATCAGCAGACTGTGGTCCAATGCCCACCCGTGAGGCAAGTGGCTGTTTGGCTTTGTTGAAGACTCTGAATAGTGGACACTTGGGGCAGGTGAAACTCAGCCCAGGATAAGGCCAACGTCTATGATCCATACCCAGTTTCATCAAGGCACGACTTTGCCTAGTGAAATCTGGGTGTAAGGTACTAGGTTTAAGGTCATGGACTGTGCCAAGCTCCTTCTTTGCATGGCCCACAACATACCCATCACTGTTTGCAGGAAATGGCGAAAAGCTATATCTAAATGTTTACATGTTGAATGGTGGGGTCCTACGCGTACGGAGTGGACTGCATGTGCTCATTGCCATGCACAGGAGTGTTATGATGAGCAGAAGAATGTGCACAGGAGGTGGAATGGTTACCTACATCATGTAGTTGGGAGTTATTCCATGTGACTAGAGACAATGCAAGGTGGCTATATGTTTGGGGATATTGCATTCATGGTGTAGGCAAATGCCAGTACAGGTGTCGGGATTCTCTGCTTCATAAACTACATCTTCACAAAACCAAAAGAAAATGAAAATATTACATGAGTAAATGTCATGGTTAGATACAAAGACGAGTAACTTCTCAGTATTATAAAAAGAAGCTTGTACATTTCCCATGAATCTTACACTCAATGAATGTACATTTCCTACGTCTCAACCATGTACACTTGCGAGCTGTGATGAGCTGCACAACCATAGACATTGGCTTGACACTCCCTAAACTACTCATGACATCTCTAAAAACGTTAGTAGCGACATCACCAAGAAATAACCCAAAATCTTATCATTACTAGCAGTTTTAAAGACTCAAAACCTGCAATCTGAAATCTGTTTTTACAAAGATAATATAGATAAAAAGGCAGCAGTAACCTAAACATGAACTAATGTTGCACACAAAGCAGTTTTGAAATAACAATGAACCGATTTCTTAGAGATGAATTGTGGCAGTTTCTGATCAGGAATTGTGTACCAAACCTACATATATCACAAATTTGCTCACATTTCTTCAAAAGCTACCGAACAGATTTTCACACAACCAAATCAAAGGATTTAAGAGAAACACTCTTCCTGCCAAGTTTGATGTAATTCTAGGCAGTGTTTGTTTTTGTTCTAGTAGACATCAAACATTCCTAGGTTAGTCTGAATAGGAAATACAACTTTCGGAATCTGCGTTATAAACTTTTCCTTACAGAATTGCATGCAAATATACGTTTTTGGAAATTTTGGTTTAAGAGTCATCCAACAAGCAAATAACATAACTACGAGGATGCTTCTAAATGCTCTAATAGGTAGTGAGCTATCAGTGGCGCTCAGCTTTTCATTCTTTTTATTTCTCAGCAGAATACATGGCTAGATCATCATCCATGCGCTTCAGCCCTCTCAGGCCTTTCTCGATACATCAGTAAGAACCATACATAGATTCACAGAGAGCGAAGTCCTCCAGGCTACTTGCGAAATCATATGACTTCAAAGCATGGGCATCATGAGACCCAAATGGACTATGTCTAGCAATATGAAGAAAGGCATAAATGAGGAAAATCAAACATTGCAAGAGAGAGTAATACTCAGATAGTCCTGGGTGGGAGTAGTAGGGACAGGCTTAGGTAGAGGAGAAAGAATGGAAAGAGTGAAAGGTGCACTTAACTCTATTATCTTTTGGAGATTTAATTGGGCATATGTAGACCAACCCACCGGTAATAGACTCAGCGCAGCAGAGTCCTAAACCATCTGGATTAAGCACCACATGTTCTACTAAAATGTAAACTGCATTTGTACGTCGTTTATGTTTTGTTTATGTGTTTATCTTGCTCTATTTCTTTTTCCCTCTTTTGTTTGTTTTTAAGTGCCCATGTGGGTTCAGATGGGCTACATGGACACCATGTGATTCAGCGGCGACTCCTCAACAATGGCGGAGGAGCATCGCCCCACTGGCTTAGAGTCAGCAGCTGAAAAATAAAATTATATTTTATTATTGATTTATTTATCAGTGGCGGCTGACAAAAGATGAAGAGTGATGAGGCGGATGGAGGGGACTTGAGGGGTGGGCGAGCGCGGGTGGAGCGCACGGCGGGGATGTTTAATAATAAACATGCCTCTCGATCCTTTTGCACCCAGTTCCTGGCCATGGTCCCAGCAGTTCCTGGGACAGTATCACAGACTCCCTGAACAATCCCTGTGCTGCTCTCAAGCAAGAGAACATCATGGGGATTGGCCTGAACGGGCTGGATCAACGCTTGCTCAGCACAGGGAGTCTTTGCTGTTTGCTGTTTCTCCAACTCGGCTGTGCAATACAGCTAGGTTGGAGAATTCGAACTGCGCATGTCAGTTTGGCTGGCCTAAGATGGCCGACCAAACTGCTATGCGCACTTAAAAGTTTACCAACCACTCCTCCTTCCCCCTCCCATGGCCCGACCCCGCCCCTCCTTGCACACGCTGGTCCAGCCAGCAGCTGAAGTGATGTGTCAATTTCTTTCTGTTTCATTTTACAATCGCTAATTAAATTTGGGTTTGCACCCTGACTTATGAAGTTGTTTTTACATTCTAGACTTTAAGTTACACTTAATGACTTTTGCAATATTACCATAATGAAATAACATTTATATTAACCTTTTTCTGCATGAAGTTCCATCATACTTCGAGGCACTATAAGCAGCTGCATGATAATGCAACTACCTAGTGTTGTGTGTTGTTTATTGTGTTTTTTATTACAGATGTGAAGTCATAAGAACTTGGAAGCAGCTGGGAAAGTGCGCATGCAGATTTGTGAAAGTCGTAAGGATGTTCAGTCTAATTTCATATTTGAGAAGGGTGGTCATGTGCATTTTACTCATCGTTACTATGAATAGTGGGAGTGAATGTGAGGGGCCTCATAAGATCTAGTTTTCATCGGAGGGGGTTTTAACATCGTAATATCCTTTAGGTGTTTTCCACTGAGCTAGAAGGTACGACGCAGAGCTAGTGCTCAATTGTCAATGTATGTGTAGCCTCTCTCTGACTTTGTACAATATTGTATATGACCTGAACCTGATCTAATATGGAAGGATCCTTTGTTAAAAAAGTGTGCATAACATGACCTCATAAATAGGTAATACAGTAACTAAGCGAGAGACAGAGGGGTTTGGCCACTAGGTGCTCCTAGATTCCCTCTTCTCAGAACCATTGCACCTGGGCTGAAGTTACACATTGCAGGGTCGCGGGAGGGAGTGGTCTTGCCTCCATACTCGCTGTGCATTGTCTTTTGATCCAACCTCTGCCTAGTTCCTGAACCTTCAGTAAGTACTGCCTACAGCATTCAGCCATCAGTGGCAGGCATTATGTGGAGGGCATGTGATTTGGCAATGCTCTGCTTGCAGTCCCAGGTCTTTAAGGTGATCACTGTGCTCTTAAAACAGTAGTTATTTTCATCCCCACTGAGGTTCAGGAACTATTATGATTTATGGTATAGTTAGGTGCTTTTTGTAATTTTTTTCTATCGCTCCTGGTGATCACATTCACCACAGATTTTTTAAATTGTTTGTACTCTGTGGATCGAACTGTGATTGCTTGTCTTTGGAATTGCCTTTTTCAAACATTTGCACTGCAGAGGATAGGAAGCCCCAACAGTGTGGACTAGGGCAGCACTCAGCTGCACTGGTCCTTCATTTCTGGTATCCATATGTTTTTTTAACGATCTCTATTGATTTTGAGTGAAAATGAAGCACTGGTATTTTCCAATCGGCATCAATGACATACATGGCACCAGCTCTTGTTTTCCTCATAGCTCTGTTAAAGTATAGAACTAAGGATATTGCAAATAAGCACGTATGTGGTGGACATGTAAACGATTTCTCTCTGAGTTCAGAAACTGTTGCCACTACTTTTTCTCAGTGGTCTGTCCTCGGTAGGAGTATCCAAACCATGGGGCAGTAATCAGCTTTAACAGTTTTACATTGGAAGCATGCACTCCCCGCTCTCTTGTACATCCTACCAAGACACCTGGGAAAAGCTCCTGCATCCATATGTAGAAGATGGAGGATAAGGCAGGCTGGGCGATGCCGTAATGTCCCTTTCACAGCTGAATAAATATATTATGGCTGCCAGTGCTTAATATGGGCTGGTCCTCCCAAGGCCTCTGCAACAGACTCAGCACCTTCTTCCACCACAAGATTAAGATGATCTAAGACAACTTCGGCAACCAAGACCACCTCACTGCTCCAGCTCCCCCCTCATGCAACGTCACCCAACAAACCCTGCTAAAATGGATCCCGCTCACGACAGAAGACACATCGAAGAGCATGAAGAGCATCCATTCTGGAGCACTATCAGACCCCTGCTCACATCACTTCTTCCACAGAGCCGTACCTACCATCCCTCCCAAACTAGGTCGGATGATCAACTGCTCCTTCGAGACCGCCACCTTCCCGGATGACTGGAAACATGCAAAAATCAACCCACTCTTGAAGAAACACTCTGCGGACCAGATGGACCTTAAGAACTTCAGGCCCATCTCCCTGCTTCCCTTCGAAGCCACGGTCATCGAAAAGGCCATCAACATCCAGCTAGCAAACTTCATTGAAACTTACAAAGCCATGAATATCTCCCAATCTGGATTCTGAAGTAATCACAGCACCGAGAACGCCCTACTCGCCGCCACCAACAACATCCGCTCCCTCCTGAACCAGGGTGAAATTGCAGCCCTCTTCCTCCTGGAACTCTCGGCTGCATTCGACATCGTCCCCCACCGCACCCTAGCCACCAGGCTTCATAACACCGGCATCCGTGGCAAGGCCCTCGACTGGATCCGCTCCATCCTCACCAGCAGACCTCAGTAGGTCAGATTCCCTCCCTACCTCTCGGAACCGACAGAGACCAACTATGGAGGCCCCCAGGCCTCCTTCCTCAGACCCATCCTCTTCAACGTCTACATGGCCCTCCTCGCAACCATTGTCAGGAACCACAGGCCCAACATCGTCTCATACACCAACGACACCTAGCTGATCCTCTCCTTCACCAATGAACCAAACATCACCAGACACAACTTCCAAGAGGGGATGATAGCTGTCGCCACCTGGATGAAGAACAGCTGCCTGAAACTCAACTCCGAAAAAACAGGACTCGTCAACCTTGGCATCGCCCCCTCCGCATGGAACAACTGTTGGTGGCTCTCCGCCATGGGAATCCCCCCACCTACATGGACCATGCACAAAAACTCAGCATCGTACTAGACTAATTGCTCACAATGAACGGCCAGATCAACGTCATACCCTCGACCTGCTTCAACACCCTCCACATGATCCTAAAGACTTTCAGATGGCTCCCAACCGAATCTAGAAAAACCATCACACACTCATCAGCAGCAGACTGGACTACGGCAACGCCCTCTACGCTGGAATCAATAAGAAACTCCTTTGCAAACTCCAGACTGTCCAGAACGCCTCAGCCAGACTGATCCTCAATATCCACTGTTGCAGTCACATCACCCAACGCCTGCGTGATCTCCTCTGGCTTCCAGTCGAAAGAAGAATAACCTTCAAACTCCTCACCCACATTTAGAACATATACAAGGCCCTTCACACCACCGGACCTGCATATCTGAACAGTCGCCTCTCCTTCCACGTACCCAAAAGACGCTACTCTCTCTGGCCACCGTCCACTAGACTTGGGGGAAAGTGCTCCTCCTACCACCTCACAGCCAAGGCCTGCAATACCCTATCCATCCACTTTCGGCAATCTCCCACATTGCCACTGTTCAAGAAGGACCTCAAGACCCGGTTGTTCGGATGAAACCAGCACTCTAGGGAGCCTCCCTTTCCCCCCCACAGCTTCTTAAGACTTTCACAAGTGAGTAGTTGTGCTTCACCAACCCTGATTGATTGGCTGCCGGAGGTTATCAGCACTGGTAAGCACAGTCTGGCTGGTATTTTACAGTGCTTCCCCCTTCCAGCTCAATTGGAAGACCAACATTTCTTTCCAATGCACAGGAAGGCAAGAAAAAGAAACGCAGACACCACCAGTCTCCGTGTGCATTTCTGATCTCACAAGAAGGGTCTGCATGGGACGTATGAGGAAGCGGAATTTAAGGACCAGCTGGGACGCAGGAGAGAAAATAAAAACAGGATGGAAATATATTATCAGCCTTTCATATGGGCACATTTAAAAAAAAAAAAAATAGATCATGATGGTGAATAGGACACCACCATTTTCCAATCAAAAGCACACAATTAGAAGGCAGTATGGCATGGGACAACTGAAATATTATCCAAAATCACGTTGGCTTAGGAGCAGGTTTCCATAAACCTGAACCAGAGAAAATGCTGTACCTGAAAGTAATCCTAGGTGCTGCTCAAATATGGCAAATATTTGCTCATTACAATATAGCAGCCAGGTAAGGATGTTCCTTATAGACCAGCCTTGATCAATGTACCGATGGGGTTGCCCTATTACCCTAGGCCTCTGAGGCCAGTGCAGCTCTCTACCACTGGGGCAAGCTAAATTACTCCAGGGATGAGAATTCCAGAAATGACTGTGAAAGCTTCAAATGTTTCTGAAACAATTTCAGTTAACTTATCACTTGGTTGCTAAATTATTTACATAAAGAGACTGAGGCAAGACTTTATCGCACCCATCACTACAGTGGGTTACAGTTAAAATCTGGAAACAGTGGTGCACGAGTCTGGAAGACCCTTCAGCTTAATCTTCCTCAAAGGAGAGACTCAATAATTAATATTAAACACGAATGATTGAGAACCCAAAACTTGTCATAGTTTCTAGTAATGTGCAAAATAGTTAGGTAAAGTCAAACAATAGATTGCAACTAGGTCACATAATGCACAATAGTGTTTTTCTTTAACAGTTGGTTGCTTTATTCATGATCCTCTCTGTTTTAAAAACATATATTTTTTTGTTGTTGCAGCGAGCGTGTTTAGTCCCTTCCGGAACTTCTAAAGGCTTGTATTAATATTCGGTCTGTTTGTCGCAGTAGCTGAATTGATCTTCCCAATGTGAAAAAGTGTAGCTTCAGCATTAAAAGCAATGTATGAGCAACATCGCTCACTGGACCATAAAGGGTCTCATCCTATATTGGATGGAAGATTTATGCACCAGGAGCCATTAAGAAAATACCTACAGTAATTCCAATTCCATGATGTTCGCACACAGACAGAATATCAATACAAGCCCTGAGGAAGTGCCGGATGGGACAAAACATGTTGTTTACAACAAAAAAGCAGAAGTAAAAAAAATTTTTTTTTTAAAAGAGGATCATAAATAAAGAAACCAACTTTTGAAGAAAAAACACTATTGAGTCTGTGTCAGACTCTGATCAAAAAAGTCCGACCAGAGACATTATTTTGGCTAGCCACCACTGAAATTGAGGCAAATTCCAAATAGTCACCATATCATGTAAGTAACACTTGTTTGTAGGCCCTGTTGGTCTGCGCAGCAGCACTTTTTATTCTAGTATTTAGATTTGCATTTTCACTTGATAAGCGTAGGCAAAATGGTACTGTTAAATAAAAAAAGCAAAAATTGTTGTGGTGACAAGTGACATGAGGCTGACTACACTAGTGACTCATTAGGGGCCCACAAAAGTCAAAAGGCTAAGAAAGGCTGACCTATAAGACTGATAAACTGCAAATCATATCCCTGACATTCTGCATTTATTTAAGGACAAGCAAGGACTTACTCTTTAAGCTATAAGTGTACTGACTTACTCTCTTTTCTGTGGCTTCACAGTATTATATTTAAGGGTGTTATTTCCCAACTTAACTGTGTTAATTTCATTTACTTCAGGCAGTAGACAAGGCTGAGTCATTCTTGGCTGGGTTAATTCCTTGGAGCTTCATATTCCTCAGAGATACAGGCAGGAGGCCTATTAAACAACTAAGCTATATCTTGAAAGATAAAGACAGCTTGTACAATGAGAACTTCAGTTTTTGACGCTTTCACAGGTAACAGACCATTGCTTAACTGCTGACCAATCTTGAACAAGGCAGAAAAAGAGGGCACTAAATAACCCCCCAAAATTGGCAATTTTTCTCATGCACTTTTGGCTGGAGCAGGCAAATTCCATCCTCCAGGTCAGAAGAGCACAAAATACTCCACACTCGTGGGCAAGGCGAGGGGGGATAAGGCACCCTCCCCCCTTGGTAGGGAAAATGCAGTATAATTACTCTTTGGGAAGGTGGGTACCAACTAATGCACCCAATCATGTACCAGTGGAGTTGTTCAGGTCTCCACATGCAAACCCTCACATTGTGTACGTCAGGCGGCAGTGACTAATACATTTTAGCTCATGAACGAGGGGCCTTGGAATTTAAGGGATCCGGTAATTGACCAGGATATAATTCGATACAAGGTTCAGCATGCAAATACATCGCCTTTGGGGGTATTCCCCTCCCCACGGTTATGGTTTGAACAGGCAAAGTGTGAAGTTAGGGATGTTTGCATTATAAGTACGATCTTATGGAATAGCATCTAATCAAATTAAGAAACAGTATAGTACATTGAAATGTACAGCAGAGAAAAGTAAGAGCTTGGTCGTTGGTTAAATGTCTAAATTCTTTTTTTGTTGGTTTCCTTGCGCCAGAGGGGTCACAGGCAACGTGTTCACCCCCTCATGGCACCAGGGCTGGAGCTTTCTATAACAGATCGCATTGAGACTGGTACTTTGACTACAGACCCACTATTACTGTAACTTAAAGATTGAGAGAATAGGGCCTGGCAGAGAGTTCTGTACCAAAACGTCTGTACATCCTTTCCAACGAAAGCCATGAAAAAGCCCGATGGGGGAGTGAAACGTGTGTTGGCTGAGATCCTTTGTCACAGGAAAGGCATTGACAAAAGGATTCAACCATTTAATTGACGATTACACACATTTCCATATGCTATATCATTTTTTCATTTGATTGGGTGCTACTCCATAAGAGAATACTTGTAGGGTAAACATCCCTGACAACCTTTATCGACACTGACTGATAGACTGCTGACTTTATGCAGGGCGTGGGTGCTCAAGAACCCAAATGCCCCCGAACACTGAGCAAGGTGAGGTCAGAGACTGATACATCTACCCGTGAACAAAGTACAGGGTAGGTCAAGCACACAGAATCACGGGCACCAGATGAGCTCTATCCCAGGGCTCCATAAACCCTCCAGAAAAATTGGGCAAAGGGGGGCTTGGGCAGCTACCAATTGCCCCCAGTACCCTGTTCAAAACAGCAAAGAGGGCATATTGTAAACCAGGGTCTCATCAAGCATTAGAGAAGCCATGCATCTCTAAAGTCAAATGATGCAATGGTGATCATGGCGCAAACCTCAAAGAAAATGTATTAAACCAATAAAGCTACTACCATAAATGTAGTTCCTTCCCCCACCATGCTCACTTAACCTCAACTCACAGTCCACTATACACTCTTTCCGACATTAAATATGTGTTCACAAGTACAAGGCCACATTATGCAAAATCACAAAGTATGTATATAATGCAAACATACGGACACCCACATTTATGCGGAAAATATGTTTAACAACGCAATATAAGAATTGGTACTTGTAAAGCTATATTCTTGACAACAGAGAACATTATACAATACAGTCCTAGAAGTTCTTCACAGTTTGTCCTGTATAAAAGCCAGTTTATGATCATTATGTACAAGCTTGTATTTACTATTCCAGGAACATGTGTATAATATGCATACGCTTAAACAAACATAAAACTACTTGCCTTCATCACCATCGTCTCCAAAGGGGTAGAAGAGGGCCACTGCCACGTTGATAAACACAGCCAAATTGAAGGAAATACTTCCCCAGAGAGAAATGTGTCTGGAGAACCAAAATAATCCTGGGTTATCTAAAAGAGGAAAAGAACACTGTTGAATGGTCAGATAAAACAAGCAGAGGTCAAGCAACATTAAGCAGCAAGACATACATGCCTGCTCGAGAAACATGAGCGGAGTAATTGTAATTATATTTTAATGAGGATGAAGGAAGAGCTTTGTCAATGAGCATTTAATGTTCTTAGGGCTCATGAAAGAGCAGTTCAATTGCAGAACCTATTCTAAAATCTAAAAATCAACTTTAAGTGAGGGCCTATATGTAAATTCCAAAATGACACACGTCAGTCTCTCCTAATTTGTTATTTTGGTACAGCACCCAGGTGGATGATTGCTTGCTCAGAATGTTTTTCATTTTGTGAAGGGAAGATGAAGTGTGTTGGAGGGTACACGAGAAAGTAATTGGTTTAGAGACGGGAGTATAAGAAGTACAGTTGATGCTAAATACAAAAATAGATGTAGGTGCTTTTTTAGTGCTTTCTAAATGTTATACAAGTTAGTGGAAAGGCACATTGCTCTAATCTTGCCCCAACCCAGTCATCTTCTTTAAAACAAGAAATACGTACATACCCTATCAGGTGAAATAGAACTGTAAAGTAATATGTAAGGGTTCTGCAATGTGTTTGAGATCAGAAGGCCGTCTACCAGGAGACACTAGTGCCCTTGTAAAGAGAGCTTTGCAGGCCACGGCCCATTTTAGATTATCTCAGGAGAAAAAACTTCAGATGCTACTATTAAATAAATACCGGAGTTAAAATGTGTTAACTCCAATGAGAAAACCCTAAGTCAATTCTCAGGTCCCGGAGAACAAATTACCACATACAATGAAGCAAGCAACTACTACTGAAGATGTTCTTGCATTAGCATTGTGAGAGCGTTTTTAATCATTAGAAAATAATGCTTAATTTAGATGTGTTTAAGCTAGCCTGATTTCGCTTCAACCAGCTTGCACTGACATTATTTCACATTTGCAGGAAGAAAATGCACTTTTATTTAACGGGAATGAACTTTCTCCACGTGCATCCGTTTCTCTGTGTACTTTTCCATTTCAGAAAATCATCAAAATAAAAGTCTCATTCGTTGCAAGGTTTATTTTATAAACAGTAATTGCATTAATGTGCCAGGAAGCCATGTCCAGGATATTCTTGTATGGTGTAATTTTCAAGGCCCTTTTTTAGGTTTGAATGAAAATACATTTGAAACATAAAAGTATTATTGTTTGTTAAGTCACAATGATGCACTGCCATCTACTTCATTTCATATGCACACCACTTTACAATATGCAGCAAAGTAGGTGCATAGTACATGTATTGTATTTGATGTATCTAATGTATTTTAATGCTAATTGGTCTTTGGCTTGTAATATGGCTTTCTGTGCTTAAAACTCTACAAACGTTATGTGCCAGAGCTTTTTGAACTTGCTTAGAGACTTTGTCAGCCTGTCTACTGTCTTATACATTGGCTTTTCTTCTTTTCCTAACTGAGCAGACTTTATGTCAGTCTGTCTGTTGCTTTAAACGTAGAACTTAGCATTTGTGGCTCACTCTTTAGAGCCCGATTCAATATCAGTTCTATTACTTAACTATACTTTGGGTCTGGCTACTACTTGCTTTAGAGAGTGACCTTATGTTAATTCTCTTGCATTTTTGGATTTTGACTTAAGATTTCTAATTCTGCATTATTTAACACTCCTTTGCCATCTGTAATGATCCTAATTTTTAATAAACTTATATGGTTTCGACTAGAATTTTTGTCTTCGGGAGGTTGAATTGCACAGGATAGGGCAAACTCAGACAGCCCGGATCCTACGTCTGGACTTTCTTAATTGTTTTAATTAGAATAACAACAGCATGATCGAGAACGAGAAAACCAAGGGCATTATGCCCAATTGTCTAACTATAAAATAAAGAAAACACGTTTTCTTAATTTATTATCAATAGACCTTTGCAAAGAGCATGCACTATGAAAAATGCTTCTTGATCAGGTCACCCTTTTTGGTAATTCATAACAGGAAACTCTGAAGGCCTTTCTATGACTACATCATTAAGAAAAATATGTATGACAAAGGCATAAAACAAAGTAACTCTCCCAGTTACCATTGTTTTGCATATTACTTAAAGGGATCACTATCAGAATGTTCTGTCTTCCGTAGAGAAATCATTATTCTAATTTTCAAGGTGAACAGCGCTCATAACAGAATTTATAGGGAGTTACCTAAACAGTAAACAGTGCACACCTATACTAATTGCATGGTTTAATACCACATATATAAGGCTGCCATGTACATAAGATGTAAGCCTAATCACAATAAATAACACACATGCTGATGCACAGGGTTTCATGCTAAATTATTACCATTGTTGTGTGTTGGAAAAAGGCATGCTTCACAAGAAGTGATGCCTCGAGTGGGACATGATGTCCATTCTCTCCCTCTGCAATGGTAATAAACAGCATATTACACTCAATGCATTATGGTTTACACCATTGCATTATTTCATGTGTATTTGCTTTAACAAGTTTTTCATCAACGAAAAGGTGACAAGGGGTTATGTTTGTTCAGTAAGGTACATTCACTTTGAAAAGGCCTCAAGACTATTAGCAGAGTTGTTCCCTGTGCAAAATAACTGCCACATGCAATACATGAGATAGGGAACAGTGTTAATATATCGGACTTGCAATGCAAAACTGAAATTTGACCGCTGTACTAATAGTAGTAAATGTGTGCAAATGTATTATAACAGTTGGGGTGGTGGGGGAGGGGGTGGCGGAGCGAGCCCGAGGCAAGATGGGGCCACACGGTAGTGAGGCTCTGCCAGCGGGTTTAATGACCTGTTAAATATCTGCGTATCCACCAAATATCAGGCCCCACAAATGTCAGCTCTTTGAAGCGGAACTGTCAAGGAAACACCTAGAGTGCAGCAGTGCCAGATTTTGTAGCAGAGAAGGTAGAAGCACAAGTTCTTGTTTCCTCCCTGAAACCTCGAGGGCGCACAAGATGGCAGCTGGGTCGGGCAGTAACATACTCTGTGGGGGAGGAAGACAGGACGTGCTCTGTGCTTGAAGTCGTGCTACCCCTAGCAGCAGAATCCAGATTGGGAGATCTATCGTGGAAGAGGTCTTCACATGATCCCGGACACCTTGGGGTACTGGAGTGGAACAGTGAGTGATTGTGGCTGGCATTCAGCGCGGCTATGGAGGACAGAGATGTCCTTGTGCCGGAGGGCGTCGGCGAGCTGTCCCCGAGCACTGAGACGGTGAAGATGCATAGCCTGAACTGCCACGAGTGAGGAGAGGACACGGCTGTACAAGCGGCATTGAATCGCGCGGTGCGGTGAGTGGGATACACCAGACTCCTACTTCTAGATGGGGCGTATTAGCAAACAGCCGCGGGGCGCTCCCATTGTGGACATCCACCTGTAGATGGCAAGCGGCACTGATTTCCTTGATGTATGAGCTCGGAAATGTATTTTACAATAAGCTGGGAGCCTTGCGGGCACGCACGCAGAAGCATGGTCTCACTAGGGGCCTGATTGAAAAAGTGCAGCAACACCAGCCAGCGAGCTCTTTCACTAACATTGGTGTGATACTACGCACAGTCACTTGATAATAGTGGACCCACATACCGACACCAGATTGAGCTGCCAGTAAGATCGGCAAATCTTGGCGGAAAAGTGCGACTGAGCACAGCATAGTACAGCTTCACGAGGTGAAGTAGGCCACGAAAACTTAGCTGCTGATTATACTCTTGTGGGGCAGCATAGTAGGAATATACCGTGTGTACAGTTCATTGCAATTGCCCTCTGTCACGCCATCATGGGGAAATCTTACTAACAACAAGTTTGAAGCCCGGCGCGCGAACCAACCTCTGAGTCAGAGAAGAAACAGCCTCAATCGCAATCCCCCATGCTGGAAACCATGCTACAGGTGATACAGCAGAGTTTGCAGGCGATTGACAATAAGATAGACAATCTGTCCCTCAGGATGGATAACATGGCGGCAGAAATGGACAAACAGGGCCAAAGGCTCATGGCAGCGGAACAACGCATCTCGGCGGTGGAAGATGAGCCACATTCCACGGCTGATAAATGTAATGAGAGGGAGAAGCTGTTGGAGGTCATCAGGGCCAAAAATTAGGACCTGGTAGCGTGTTCTCAAAGGCGTCACCTACATATCATGGGAGTACCTAAGAGCACAAACACTGGATGTCTGGAGGACTATGTAGAGGGCATGCTGAAGGATAGGTTTGGAGGAGAACAACTCTCGCAAGTTCTGATCGTGGAACGCGCACATCGCTCATTGGTGCCCAGGCACCCCCTGGTGCGCCACCGTGACCTATCGTTGCAAAGATTTTAAACTACAGAGAACGGGACACGGTCCACAGACTCGCAAGAGAAAAGCAGAACATGTGCTATTAGGGCAATGTGGTTTCTTTCTTCCCTGACTTCACAGTGGAGGCACAGATGGCCCGCAGGGAATATACGGAACTGAAAAGAAAGTTGCAAGCGCTGGAGATACCATACGCCATGCTATACCCGCCAGACTGCAAGTTAAGATGGATGGCAAGGTGAAGATTTTTCAATCGCAAGACTTCCTGCGACAAGTGCATGCGAAAAGGAAGGCAACAGGGAGTCCTACGTCAGCGACACCCTCGGTGAGATCGGATTCAGAGGAATAAAAGTTGGTGATGTTCTACGAACTTTTGCCCAATGTCTCCTGGTAGGAGGTGAGGTAGTTCCCCACTCACTAGAGCTCAGCCTATACAAGGTCTCCTGATTGCAGGCTATGAACGCAGGGGCTTACTTACACAGACATACGGATAACCACGCAGGACTGTAGGTGATTCTGTTCTTCTCAAGTTGTGTGTAAATGGACATTTTGACTCTGCATAAGGGGCTGGACATGAAGTAATGGACCTAGCACTCAGATGGAGATTGTTGCATTGTTTAAGTGTTGTGTCATGTGAGCAATTGTGGCCACTGAATTTTTCTCAGTCGCATTATGACGCATATATTTCTGTTGGTGGCACCGTTGTGGCATAGGTTTTTGGTACTAGACACCATTTATGTGGGGTGTCTTTTCACATATGTGATTGGAGGGAGGTCGGTGCATCACAGGACATCTGAAATTCTGGGAATATATCATAGTATCAGGGAAATGCGGGGGGGTTTCATCAGGATAATCGCAAGGCTACAAGGGTTGGGAGTCCATTTACTTCTAATGTGAGTTTGGTGCATGGTCTTATGAACAACACAGAGAGAGTGCGCACATATATATCCTGTTTAAGCAGTAGCTGGACAATGCGGGGCCCGGCCAGGAACTTATGTGCCTCCCTTATAGAGCGACCCTAGCGGGAAGGAAAGGTAACATATATTGCACTAATGTTCATATTCTATGATGTTCTGTTTGGGGGGCATTGATCACAGGGGTCTGGTTCATGTACGGTTATGTTAATATTGGCAGGGGTTGTTAGTTATATGCAGCCGGTGCTTGTCGGCTAAACAATGAAAACTGTAAGTGGAAGGATCCAAGGTAATTCGGCCTGGCCACACCTGCTTGCAGGTGGGTTAATGGTCCCTGGCCACTCCTCATGAGGGTGATACCCACAAGGTTTGCTTTCTTCTTTGCACTGTTATTTGGGGTATGATTGTTGGCATGATTGGGATGCTGAAGTGGGAGGGGGTGGGTGTGGTGGTTAAGTTTTCTCAGCTGTGTGACACAAATGGTACAACAAGATTATAGGATTCAGGTTTACAGTTCACTGGACAAGTGCATTCATGTCAAACTCTTGTCATAATCTGTGGGGCTCAGAGGGTGACATTAGAATGTTGGCGTGGAACGCGAGGGGACTGAATAATCCTAAGAAGATCAGTCAGGTGTTTGTATACCTTGATAGAGGCCAGGTGCAGCTAGCACTACTGCAGGAGACACTTGACATGGACTAGGGAGGACAGAATCAGCGGTCGCTGGGTGATGGCAAAGGCTGCCGCCTCATACTCTAATTATGCTAGAGGGGTGATGATATTGGTCAAAAAAGGAACGCCATTTAAACTACTTTCCACAGATTCAGACCATCTGGGGCCCTTCACACTGATTCAGGGGAACCTGGCAGGAAGCATACTCGCGATCAGCAACACATATGGCCCAAATATTGCCGATCCTGACTTCTACTCATGCCTCAAAACTAAAATATTAGTTGCAATCAGACTTCGTGATATTGGGAGGTGATTTAAACACATATCTGAATCCTGACGCAGATAGAAGTGCAACCACCCCGTGGCAGGATAACCGTTCGACCAAAGTGATACACGATATAATGCATACATTTCACATGAGAGACATTTGGAGAGACGGACACCCACATACTAGAGAGGGCACCTTCATGTCAGCTGTCCACAAAACATGGTCCAGGTTGGACTGTTGGATCCTCTCGAAGCCAATGGCATCTTGGGTTACTGGGATGCGACATATGCCGTGCACGCTTTCCCACCACGCACAAGTATTGTTAGATATTAACATCCCGGCTAGATATCATCAACTATTCCAATGGTGCTTACAGCCTTCGTCTCTTCTGGATCCGACCTTTAGGGAGTGTATCCCACCAGGCTCTTGAATTGTTTTTTGAGAAAATGTGGGCACAGTGGATGATGCAGGCACACTTTGGGAAGACTTTAAGGTGAGCATCTGTATTGGGCTTCAGTTTGGGGTTCTAAAGACGCTGAGAACATGCATGTATCATCTTGAAATTGAGATAAAACAACATGAACAGGAGTATGCCAGCTCCCTGAACGCATCCAAACTAGCAGAGATTAGGACACTAGTAACTGAATATCACGAGACAGCGGAGCAGGAGATACAACATTTGTCCAGATGCTGGAGGGCTAGGGTTTATGGTGAGGATGGTCACTCTGGCCTTACTCTGGCCGCAAAAATCAAAGGGGTGAGAGCTCAGGATTATGTTACGGAACTGGTAGGGCCAAATGGGACACTGTACTATAATACCCCAGATATTGTAGAAGGCTTCCATGATTATTACGCCTCCCTCTAGGGCTCCGGGGAGGAAGCTGACAGTGAAGAGGTTGGGGATTTCTTTGAGGACAAAGCATTAGCCTGGCTCTCTGAAGGCCAACCTCTCACAGTAGAGGACATGAAAGATGCCATACGTAAGTTACCATCTGATAAGGCCGCTGGCATAGATGGTCGGCCTGCGGAATTTTATAAGGAGTATGTGGACATACTAACCCCACATTTGGTGAATATGTACAGCAAGGGGTAGAAGAAAGGTCGGCTTTCCCCCACCCTACGTGAAGCACTCACAGTGACTTTGCTGAAACCAGGGAAGCAGGCACATAATTGCGAGCCATATCGTCCACTCTCACTGTTGAATATCGACACTAAAATAATTGCTAAGATTATAGCCACCAAATTGCATCTCCTATTGCCAGCTGTGGTCCTCCCGGATCAGTCGAGTTTTGTTCCATCTCAGTCCACATCCCATAATCTACGCACTCGGTTTGTGGTTTTGCACCAGCTGGACCCGGAGTGCAGAGCAATAGCTGTTTTTCTTGATGCCGCTAAGGCTTTTGATTCGGTCAAATGGGGGTATATGTTTGACACTCTAAAGAAGATGGGCCTGCTGTTCCCCTTCAGTAGATGCATAGAGATTCTCTACACAGAGCCACTGGCAAGGGTATACTTTAACAAGTACCACTCTCAACAATTTCACATACACAAAGGGACTAGATAGAGGTGTCCACTCTCCCCTATCCTATTTGCAATTGTAATGGAACCACTGGCGTGTGTGGTGTGACAGAAATACACAAATGTGGCTCTTCAGTTGAGTCAACGTCATCTCATAATCTCCATGTATGCGGATGATATGGTTCTGTACATATGAGACCCAGAAGAGAATCTGCAGCCTCTTATCCGGGAATACATTAAATATGAACATTTATCGGGGCTACAAATTAACTGGGGAAAATCTTCTTTCTTCCCACTCACGTCGAGTACACCGCAGTTCCCAATAGAATATCTACTTGAATGGTCGTCAGACCCTGTTAGGGATTTGGGGCTATGGGTAAACTCTGACTCAGAGATGTTGCTAAGAGAACATTTTGGCAGAGTGCGCACCTCCATGGAAGAGCAGGTGAATAGATGGATTGGCTTACCTCTCTCGCTAGCGGACAGAATAGCGGTTACAAAAATGGTAATTTTACCCCAGTTTTTATATCTCTTCACCAACATCCCTTTTAAGTTAATGAGGGCATTCTTCACACTGTTGCGCTTAACAATATTGCGACTGGTCTGGGCAGGCAAGAAATCCTGGTGTAGTTGGAGTACTCTCACAAGGCCATATTCACAGGGAGGGTTCGCAGTGCCTGATATGTACTTGTATTCTCTAAGCGCACAAGCCCAATTTGCCCACAATTGGTTCTTTCCTCCACCATTCATACCACACGTAGCAGTTGAGACTGATGACATGAGTCCGGATCCCTAGTGGCATTAATCTCATAATCACGCACCACCTATCCCCTTAAAGACATGTGCACTGCGGACTCCACGGCACAAGCATGAGCGCCATGGCGAAACATGCGGGTAGGCAACTGGTCTATGCCTCGGCTCTTCCAATAGCACATCATCCTGAACTCTCGGTGACTCAGGACAAATGGGCGCTGGAGATTCTAGCGGATATGGATATAATTACGATGGGCGATATATATTCGGAGGGCTCCTTCATCACAATGGTACAGATCAGCGATAGGCATCAGGGAGCGCTAATGTCAGTCTTCACATTCTATAGGTTGCGGGAGGCTCTCAAGGCTTTTAATACCAATCACCCCACTGCACCAAACACCTTGAGTTCCCTGCAGACCTTATTGTATGGTCCCTAACAGGGTAGGCTAGTCACCCGATTATATCAAACCATGCAATCGATGCTGTGCCTGTACTCAGCCAGGCCCGAGAGCGATGGGAACAGGCTCTAGGTAATGCTCTCAGTGAGGAGGATTGGGAATTCAGCGGCTTGATGACAAAACGGCTGAAGGACAATTGCAACTTGCGCATTATTCACTTTAAATATTTACAAAAGTTGTATTATACGCCCCTTCAGGTAAAGAGGTATGACCTGCGAGACACAGCAAGATGTAAACTGTGCGGGGAACAAAATACAGACTTCCTTCATCTCACATGGGATTGTTTCTGGATTAAGGAATTCTGGGTGTTGGTCACACAAGCATTAACTGACATGATAATGGAGGAAGTGGAGTGCTCCCCTTTGGCTTGCTTGCTGGGTCTGGTTAAGCGTTTTAAACCAAAGAATAAACGACTGGTATTGATAGCAGTTTTATTGGCCAAGAGGAAAGTGGCACAAACATGGGCAGGCAAAAAGCCCCTAAAATTAGAGACTGACTACATGATTTGACATTTTACAGGGACCGATTGGCATGTTATGCGGAGGAATTGCCAGCTCCCTCTAGTACCAAGGACGCCTGGTCCCCACTGACGACGTATCTGTTGACTAACCCTCTAGATGCTGCAGATGACAGTGGTACACTCTAACAGCTCTTCGAAATAATGCGGGAGGTTACGGGCTACAAAAATTAGCTTGTTGTATGATGCTATACTCTAATCTCACGGCTTCTTGTCACGCGGGGGAGGGAGGTTGAACGTCAATCAATCAATCAATCAATCAAGCATTTGTATAGCGCGCTACTCACCCGGAGGGTCTCAAGGCGCTTGGGGAGGGGGGTCCGCTACTGCTCGAACAGCCAGGTCTTGAGCTGTTTCCTGAAGGCGAGGTGGTCCTGGGTCAGGCGAAGGTGGGTCGGGAGGGAGTTCCAGGTCTTGGCGGCGAGGTAGGAGAAGGACCTTCCCCCTGTGGTAGCTCTTCGGATGCGGGGGACGGCGGCGAGGGCGTGGCCGGTCGATCGAAGCTGGCGTTCGGGAGCGTAGAAGTTGAGGCGGCTATTGAGGTATCCTGGTCCTTGGTTGTGCAGGGCTTTGTGTGCGTGGGTGAGGAGACGGAAGGTGATTCTCTTGTTGACCGGGAGCCAGTGCAGGTCTCGCAGGTGTCCGGAGATGTGGTTGCGACGGGGGATGTCCAGGATGAGTCTTGCTGAGGCGTTCTGGATCCGCTGGAGTCTCTTCTGGAGTTTGGCGGTGATTCCGGCATAGAGGGAGTTGCCATAGTCCAGTCGGCTGGTGACGAGGGCCTGGGTGACCGTCTTCCTGGTCTCGGTGGGGATCCAACGGAAGATCTTGCGTAGCTTGCGTAGGATGTTGAAGCACGACGAGGAGACGGCGTTGACTTGACTGGTCATGGAGAGGGATGAGTCCAGGATGAAGCCCAGGTTGCGTGCGTGGTCTGTTGGTTTGGGTGCGCTGCCGAGGGCGGGGGGCCACCAGGAGTCGTCCCAGGCGGAGGGTGAGGATCCCAGGATGAGGACTTCCGTCTTGTCCGAGTTCAGTTTCAGGCGGCTGTTCTTCATCCAATCGGCTACCTCCTTCATCCCTTCGTGTAGGTTGGCTCTGGCGGTGGCGGGGTCGTTGGTGAGGGAGAGGATCAGCTGGGTGTCGTCGGCGTAGGAGATGATGTTGAGGTTGTGATGTCGTGCGATGGCTGCGAGGGGACTCATGTAGACGTTGAAGAGGGTTGGGCTGAGCGAGGAGCCTTGAGGAACGCCGCAGATGACTTCGGTGGCTTCTATCTGAACGGGGGAGGCGGACTCTCTGTGTCCTTCCGGCGAGGAAGGAGATGGTCCACTGCAGCGCCTTCTCCCGGATTCCGACGTTGCTGAGGCGCTGTACTAGGGTACGGTGGCAGGCGGTGTCGAAGGCCGCTGAGAGGTCTAGGAGGATGAGGGCCGCTGTTTCTCCGTTGTCGAGCAGAGCTCGGATGTCATCGGTGGCTGGGATCAGGGCGGTCTCGGTGCTGTGGTTGGCCCTGAAGCCAGACTGCGAGAGGTCGAGGGATCCGTTCGTCTCGAGGAAGGCGGCGAGCTGCTTGTTGACGGTCTTCTCGATGACTTTAGCGGGGAACGGGAGCAGCGAGATGGGTCGGTAGTTCTTGAGGTCGGAGGGGTCGGCTGATGGCTTCTTTAGTAGGGCGCTGAGTTCGGCGTGCTTCCAGTTCTCCGGGAAGGTGGCGGTGTCGAAGGAGGAGTTGATGATGTCCCGCAGGTGGGGTGCGATGACAGCGTCGGCCTTGTTGAAGACGTGGTGAGGGCATGGGTCGGTCGGAGATCCGGAGTGGATGGTGTTCATCTTGCGGATTGCTCATATGTTGTACGTATTTGAAAATGCAAAAATAAAAGAGATACATAAAAATGCATTATAACCAGCTGATCTAAATCATGTGCCATGTGGCACCGTTTAATTTCACTGCCATTGCTTTAACAATTAAATTACTGGTTCAATTCAAAACTTACATTTGGGTGCTTAGGATTTAATTTGTTACCAGAACATGTGCAAATAAATATTTATATCTAGTGCCCACAAAATCACAGGACGTATGCATGAATAATACATAAAATCAGATCATGAATTGACTCGGAAACACACAATTATTTTGAGGTATAGAAAACATATATAATTATGTGTATTCAACTGGTTTGCAAACACTATTATATAATGTAATCCATTTCTTACTTGGCGTTGTATGGACTCGCATGTTTGGGCGAAAATACTCCTGTTCGAATATTTAACATTTGTGAAGCTTTACGCGATAAAATCTACTTTGAAGAGACTCTACGTGTCACTTGCACCACTTGTTGACACTGGGTTTGCACCTTTAGCATCGCCTTGGGCCAATAGTTAGCACCTTCTACTTCTTGCACTGCATAACCATACAGCACCTTTTTCTGATGGATCAGACTTCGCCAGAAATTAGAGTCATATTATGTGATGCTTTCTTTGCATAATCTACAAATGTTGATACTCACTCCTTATTTTCCGCTGCCATTTCATTTCATTGTACAGATCCTCAGTCTGTTGGAAGAAGTCATTCACTTTGCTTCCTTGTTCATCTCTTTCTGTTGAATTGAAAACGCGGCGCATTGACTCTCGCGTGAGATATTCGCAAATGTTTGGCACTGGGAAGACAATTTGCTCCATCGTCCTATCATGGCGAACAATCTGAAAAACGCATACCCAAAAAGCTGATATTAGACTATTTTCATATTCAAAGCATCAAATCCAGCAGACAAGTGTTCGACTCGCTAACAGATAAGGACATTATTAAAAAAAAGTTAGGACAGTGCAATAATGGAGTGCAAGTAGCACCTGCTGTAAGTGCTTACACACTATAGATATGTTTGACAGAAACAATATTAATTAAACCAACTTTTCAAAAATAGTACGCAGTACCAGCAGTCAGAATTTTTTTTTTTAAAGTCCAACTTAAAATATACTTCGGGAATTTCTTTTTGGGGGGTTTCTACGTCATTGCAGTGGGTACACGTGGCACACTGAACCATCTTGGGGTGTATTAAAAGTCCGATGGGCTCACTGCAGTGTTAGCGGAGAAAAGGATTCACCTCTAGGTCCAATATCTGCTATGTGTTCTAATTTTTAGTACACGGTGCCTTTTACTTATTCTCCTAAAATTCCTAAACTTAATCTCTTAAAATTAAGCATAGAGGAGAGAGCATGTCCTACATTCAGATACCAAAGGGATGCGGACCGTGAGATGCGTCATTCTAGGCAATGGACATTTCCCCGCCTACACAGCAGCACCTAATTCAGCAGCACTGCGGTTGTAGGCAGTGAAATGTCCGTAGGGAAGGTGTGATGGGGATGCGGGGTAAAAGATAAGAAACCAACAATCCGCTCAAGGCAGGGACCAGCCTCAAAACTGAGTTGGAGTTGTCCCCTCATTGTAATGTCTGCAAATCGGTTCAAAGATCTTGACCCGGGCCACCTCCCACACATCAAGATGCTGGTACCAACTCTCATTACTCATCTTCAGTGACACTTGTAAGGCTTTTTCAGCTTTGTCTGATGGCGATTTCACTGCTCTTTGGAGGCATTGAGTCAATTAAAAATCCCACTGTCTGCATGTGAAAAACAACCTAAATCAACTGAACGTAAGGCTCAGATGAAAAATACTGACAACAGGTGAACATTATACAGCGTTATTAATGCATAGGCCTAGAAAAAATATGGTCCCATACAGATTGCATGGACTTAAAAGCTAAATGGTGCCCAGAATGCACACATTACATACCACCACAAAAACCACCATAGCAGTGACCTGCAGACGTTTTGGGAGTGTATGACATTGTATTTACATATGTTTACTAAAATAAATGATTTGATTATCAAAAAGTATGTAACACTGAAACAGGAAACAAAATTATAAAAAAAATTCAGAGGCAAGAAAGACAAACATTGGCATAGCCAATAGGTCTCGCCTTTGGGACCTTATAAGTGTTTAACCATGCAACAGTTTATGTTGTTGCACCAAGGATATTGTGCTGGATGACTGTGATCTATTGTACCTTCAGAACCTAACATAACATAACATTGTACCTTCAGAAGCTTGATGTTCAGGTTTTAATTCACAATATGTTGTAAGACCTTGTGGTTATCATAGTACTGCTTCGGTGGGAGGTTTCATGAATCCTACTGTGTTGCATTGTTTTTGGTAATTTGGGACATCTGTGTAGTGTTCTGGAGCAACGGAACTCTGTGTATTGTCACCAGAGGAAAGGCATAAGTCACACCACTGATAACCGCTTTAATGTAGGATTTAAACCATTTATTGATGGCTCTAAAATAAGTTAAATAATTAACTGCGGTGCTAGGACTGGTGTGGCAGTAGCCAGTGCCAGGATCTCTAAATGGCAGTAATACCACAGCTGGCAACTGGCCCCTGGGCAGCGACAATGCATGGGTTATTGACCGCTAATTATATAGCTGGCAATTGGCATTTTCATGACCAGTGGCCACTGGGTGCATTATTATTTTTTTGGGGAATGTATTTATTTGTATTTTCTTAATCACATTGCAATACCACATCAGATGTACAAAACATCTTGTTTCTGTGTTCATTACAGGTACAGCGAGGTCAGAGATCACTGGTACATAAACAGTCAAGAACAACAGATAGTGTCTGTCAACGGGATCTCTCCTCCCCTCCCCCCACCACGATCTACTGCGAGTCTGTGAGCGTCAGGCCCTAGTAGGTCAGCCATGGCTTCCAAATTTTTTTGGGGCACCCCTTGCTTTGTATGTCGTCTTCTCCCCCAACATATACATATCCATCCCTCTCCGCCATTCTTCAAGTGTTGGAGTAGTATCTGCCCCCCAGGTCCTCGCCATGTCTCTTTTGGCTACTACCAGACCCGGCTGGAGAAGTATCAGCTTCACTGGGTGCATTATTGACTGCTTTCAACACCACAGCTGGTAAGGGGCCCGTGTGCAGAGGCCATTATATGGATTACTGGCTGCCAATAATACCATAGCTGGCCACTCGCCCTTTATGCAATTACCACTGCATGGATTACTGACTGCTAAAACACCACAATGGCCTCAATGTGGATTATTGACTTCTAAGCATGACATAACTGGCAACTAGCTCCGTGCAATTAGGACAGGCTACGGCGTAGATTATTGACTGTTAATATTACCACAGCTGGAAACTGACCCATAGGCAGCGGCCACGGCCTACATTATTGACTGCTAATAATACCACAGATGGAAACTGACCCCTAGGCACGAGGCAGTGGCTATGGCGTGGATTACTGACTGGTAATATTAGCACAGGAGTCACCAGGCCCGTGCCATGAGGGCGGTTCGCTGGCTAGATCAGCGACCACTGCAGTTGATAACTAACTGCTGATAACCAGTGGCAGTCGGCAGTAGGTGTTTCTGTAGGGCGGTGACGTGGGCAGGGGGAGGGGCAGGGTGGGGGGTAGTAATGTATGGATTACGGAGTTTTACAGGTAAGTAAACATTTAAATAAATAAAATGAATTTCGTTGCGCGCACTGCATCACATTTGGTGATGCAGTGTGCGCAACAAAATTCATTGCCAGAACACAGGGGTAACCCGAGTGACCCTACGGCATCTGGGTGATCAATGATAAGTACAAAAAAATGATGCCTAGGGATCAATAGTCTGAACAAAAGCGGAAAAGAGATACCATTAATTATCCCTTTCAAATGTGTAATTACATAACGGGTGCATGCGCATATGTCTTGATACAGGTAGCCCCAGTGCTTAATTTGTGCCGGAGCTTTCCGGTGCTTAGCACCGGCACATAATTATCAGGGCCGTTGCTACAAGCATCATGGTGCGTCATTCATTGATATATTGGATTTACCTCACTATTGGACTGTTTGCAGAGTGCTGTGTAGTACCTGCCGCCGGCCGTACACTTGTATATCAAGATACCAGTGCTGCACGATACTGATGAATATGATATAGCCCGGCTGGAGCTAAGTTAAACTGTCCTGCCCTTTCCGCCCGCCCGGCCCCTGCCCTTGAAGTATCCTCGATTCCTCCCAATTCTGAATGCAAAATCTGTGCAGGCTGGCAAAAAATGGACATCTGTGTCTCGCTCTTGCTGCTCTCGCACTCCTGGAATGCCAGTTATCAGGGATAGCGCAGACAGGAAATTAGAACCTCAACCTAGGCTCTGTGTGTGACTGGTGATGGCCTAACGGTCCATGGCTCCATTGCCTGCCATTTGAGCACTAACCAGTTGCAAGTTTCAGTAATATAAATCCACTGACCACATATTTAGGCTTGCATTAAAAGATCAGTGAGAGGAATTATCTTCACTCTCTTCCGAACGAGATCTTAATTACAGACCGTGGAATAAAAAATGGTTTACCTCACTTTACCACAAATGCATAGCTAAGCTCTGGTTGTTTCAAGTCTTTTTAATCTTCAGAAGATATTAATCACGTGGTTCAAAACTGCGCAGCTAGACTATTATACAACCTCCCCAGGAAACATGCAGCCAAGCAAGCACTGAGAACACTGCACTGGCTCCCCATATCCGAGGGCGTTAGGTTCAAATCACTCTGCTTTGCGCACAAGACCCTCTGGGACACAGGCCCAAAAATCCTTTCGAACATGGTCTCGTTTCATTGCCCCCGCCGCAATCTGAGGTCGGCCAATCTGTTCCTAGCCAAGGTACCAAAGATTAGGAGGGCAAGAGCGGGGGGACGTATGTTTTCATACAATGCAGCCACTCTGTGGAACACACTTCCCCTCCAACTCAGATCCACAACACAGCACCTCCCATTCAGAAAACAACTAAAAACTTGGCTCTTCCAGAAGCTGCAGTAGAAAAGGAATGCGGTGATGCCAGGAACCAGCACTGGGATGCCTAAGGGTAGCCATGCGCTTTACCAAAAATCGATTTAATAATAATAATAATAATAATAATAATAATAATCATGGCTGTTTACTTTCTCTTCGCTGTCCTAGAAATCTGCTCTTCTGAACTGCTGATTAGGTACATATACTTACTCTATCTAATGATAAAATTCCACATTTTTTGTTGTATGGCCGTGTAGGCACACACAGATGCCATCCAAAAATCTGGCATGCCTGTTTTAATTTGGCAAAATAAACATGTTCTTATAGCCAAAACGTGATTCCAAGGAAAAAAACGTACACCTAACTGCCAACATGCAGCATGTTTCTGGTAACAGTTTCTCCAAAAGCCCACCTTTCTCTTTGCACAGCTTGTTTGGAGCTCTCTCATCACGCCCCTTGCAAGGATCTAACTACTCCCTTCAGGTTGTGCTTGCATCAAAGACTAGTACAATGGCGTCTACCTTTGGGTATTTCTATGACTGTTTTGTTTGTCACTTCTGGTAATACTACTCCGGTCAACAGAAAAGCCAGGTCACGCAATGCTTGTTAGCATATCACTGATTTATTCATTCTAATTACTAGAATTTACAAAGCAGTATATTTTATAGGCTGTGAACACCATCATACAAAAGCTTATTTTTTTAATGAGGTGGATAAAATAGCTGCCTTAAAAAGCATAAGCTTATTCAGTACAGTAAACCAGAAAATGACCATTTGTGATATTTGCCTAGCATTTTATGCATTTGAATAATGTTCCTGCTGTTCTTCTTTGGTTTGATATAAAGCGCTGCGCGGCCCTTGAAATTAAGTTTGTCTTCTAAACTAGAAGAACCATCACAGTGAGTGCACACCTATATAAGCTATGTAAAAGTTGTACCTCTGAACTCAGACTCTTTGAAAAATGGCACACCCCAGTAGTGTCCTTTCCCCAAATCAGCATATAGATCACTCACATTTTCCATTTTCAATGCATTAGTGATTTTAGATAATTTATTCCAAAATTGTGCTTTAAATGCACTTTTGATTTAATCTTTTTCAAAATGTTCACAGGGCAGGGAAACCTCCAATCAAAACCTTACTATGAGAAATGCTCCCTTGCGGAAATTCAGATCAGGTATTATATCTGACTTTCATCAGTGCCAGTTGAGGATGTGAGTTTAGCTAATAGAGTAAGTGGGTGGAGCCAATGGAGGAAGTGGGTGGAGCTGGAGAAAAGTAGGTGTGGCCTCCGACAAACATTTGAGCACCTGCACTTCATATTTTGCAAATTAAACACTGGGTAGCCCTTTATAATTTACCAATGTAACATGGCTGACGGCCATTGTAGACTGGTAGATTAAAATGAAAGAAGGTAAAAAGCTTAAGCATTGCTTAAAAGGGAGCAAGCTGCCAAGCACGCGTACAAACACATATTTACATATACATATTTATATATCAATACATTAATAAATATATTTATGAATTAAATTATTCTTATGCGGAATGGGTAGTGAGGCAGCAGGGTGGAATTGAGTAAGGGAGAGTGAATAAGAAAGAGAGTGGCCTGGAAGCACTTTGAAATTAAACATAAAAATTAAGAAAAATATAAAAACATGGGGCTTGGGCAGGGCAGTAAACGGGATAGGGAACATCGGGGACTAGGAAAAGTAACAAGGGTGTTTATAAAAAGAAAAAGAGAGAGAGAGTAAGGAAACAGGCACTCTCATGGAGCGTCTAAACCAAAATAAAAAAAAAGTCCCTTCAAGTATGCAGAATAAAGATACAACTCATCCAATCAGAATAATGTGTGTCCGAAATGCTCCTGGGTGGGAGAAACAAAAGAACAGGGAGAAAAGCCGCTGAATCAAGAGCAGACAACTGAGATAGCCAAAAGAGCCATCCAATTCATTATCCTAAGTCCAGTCTAAGTATATGTTATGTCCTGGTAACATTAGTTCTGCGAACAATTGTCTGCACCCAAGACCTTTTTTGATGTGAACTCAACAAAACCTATAGGAAAACGGTGTAGTTAAAATACATTTGTATTATAAACTCAAACCGAAAACACTGACATTTGCATTCTAAGATGAAATACATCCTTACCTTAATGCCTTCATTGGTCATCATGCATAAACAATAGATTAAACCAGCATGAAATGTCCTTTTAAAATAGTATATAATTCCCACTGTGAGAAATGTATCGAACAGTGATCATATGATAAAAAAGTATATCCCCTCAAAAGACATTGAATGTGCATTGAATACACTTGATCGCATCATAACCTGTGATGACACAATCCATTCTATATGTGTAGTGGCACTAATAAGTGCTCTGAATTTTCTGCAAGGCACTGTGTTTGAAACCTGTGAGGAAATGGGTGCTGTGCGTACGATGAACGTCACATCAATCCTGTAATGCTTGGTTTTCTACTTAATAGTCAAACGTTTATGCACTTGTTTGCCTACAAAATGACAATGAAAATTAAAAGAAGCAAAAAAGAGGTTCCGACAATTTACATCAGCATGCAAGTGAGGAATGCAAATCTATGTTCAAAGAGGTGAAGGGTTTAAGGTCATTAAAAACTTGAAATTAAATTAATACAATTAGCAGAAACATTACACCTTGGCGCATTTAATTGAAGATATTGATTTTATGCATTTCTGGTAAATTCTTTATTTGATTGTTTGTGGGAATAGTACGTCTATAATTGGGAACTTATATGTCATTTGAATTAAAACAATGATAATGTAACGTCTTTAACTGTTTTAATCAAAGGTCAGGAGTAGAGAAAGTTACAATAGTTTTGCACAGATAAGGACTTTTGAAGAATATCACCTTCTTTGATCGTGGTTACATGTGCAACTAAAAGGGCTTCGAACCGACAATGTAGTGGATTTAAATCAACATATTACCCTGCAGAGTATTATAAGAATGGAAGCCCTGTGGATGCATTACTTCAAATAAACTGAAGTATTTCTGATCACTGGAATATATCCCCAAAATACATTTAGAGAATGTTATAGTAGGTGGAATTTCGTAAATCCCGGTTAAACGGTTGTAAATTATATTCTAATTAGAGACACTTTTTGGCGTAATAAGAGCAGGAATTGGAGAAAAATTACTCCGGGAACGCATAATTTGGCAGTCAAGGTTTAGCAAAAGAAAGGAAGTGGAGTCACGAGGGGAAGAGCCATGAAAAGGAGGTTCTGACATTCAACTTATACATTTAGTTTATTTTAACACTCAGCCACAAAGAAATTGGCAACAAAGAAAAACGTGACAGTAGGTCTGATCTGGTTGAATTGATCAAAAGGCTGTACTTTAAGAAATGTTATACTTGCTGCAGAGATATTTGGGTGCCCAGCAAATCTCAGCGGATAACGTGACAGTAGGTCTGATCTGGTTGAATTGGTCAAAAGGCTGAATAGCAACCATAATGGTAAAGGTAGTGTAGGGTAGTCCAATCTCCATCCGAAGTAATGTACAGTTTGATGCAGTAGAAAAAATGAAAGGTTTAATATCATTACCAAATGCAGTCATAGTCAGGGTAAAACTGTTCTCATTAAGGTGGGGTTCCTTTAAAGAGGGGATAGTTTCAGTGGCATACAAACAATTAACAGGATGCTGGTAGATATACATCTTAAAACCAGAAAACTATGACTAGGGTAAGCTTTTCCTTAATAGAGGGATTATCAGGGATCCAGCAGGGTTTGGAGGGTTTGGCCGGAATCGAGGTGGCAATCAACGCCACAGTCAATATTGTCAAATTATTGCAGAGGGTGGCAAACATTTTCTCTTACATTCTATGCACTGTATTGGAGAGAAATTCTGCTTGAAAATGACTTATTGTAATTTAGTATGAATTAATAGCAAAGGGAAGACGATACATGTAATGGGATGTATTGAATTGTAAATCAATAAACAAAAAATACTTAAGCATTAACCTCATGTGCCCTAGCAGTTCGGTTCTTTATAAAACACACAACTCCATCAGAACATGTTGGACTAACATCCCCACACCCCCATTCACCCAAGCCATCATAGCCATCTAGTTGTCAAAGCGATGTGACCTAACTGAAGACAGATCCCTCACATTTAAGAGCACACACAATTGCAATTAGATACAGCCAGACAATTCTCCGTACCACCAGCATATTTACTAGTGGTGCACAACTTTTTTTCACCATCACAATACTTTCTTTTCTCTGTTCTTTTTTATTTTTTGATGTGGTAGTGCTAATGTTGAGAACCTGAGTCCACTGGTGAGAACCAACCAGTGGACCCCCATGGTGTTACTTCCGTGAGGCACGCCACATCTCTTCTCACATTTTTTCTCACATCTCTGGTGATTTCTTTTCAGTCATACACTACACCACACAGTAGGATGTATGAAAAGGGGACAGAATATTAAAATTGAACAGGGATTCATGACAAGGGACAGAGAGTATATATACTAACTGCCTAGCTAGCACGCCAAAGGGTGGGTGCCACAATAGACATAGAAATCCACATAGAACTGTTCAAAAAACAGCGTCAGGTCATACAGTTGTGTTGAACCAGTGAGTGGGGGCTTGAACTGACTGCTATAGAACCCCTGTAGCTCCTTGCTGAAGATAGTGGTGTCAAGCAAGACAACCTGCAAGACATACTAATGTTTAGTTCCAATAATTCTAAACACTGGAATCTGTTGTTTCATATAGAAATACATGAAATAGCTAATAACACTGTGGTTTGATAAAATGTATTGTTCAGTAGCTTTAACCCCTTCGATGCGGATGACAAAGCCAGCTCGTCATGGGCGTTACCTGCGCTACGCGGATGACGAGCTGACTTTGTCACAAACCGCGCATTTTTGAAATTCCAGCGCACAGCGGGAAAACGCGGTAGCGGTTAAGACCTTGCCTAGTATCCTCACATTCAGAAAGAACAAAAAGTATTATTGCAGTATAGTGGTTAAACCACCACTGGTATTGCAACTTGTGTGTCTTGTCTTTAGTCATATAAATAATAGGCATTAAAATTATCCAGATCGACAGCACTCATTGTTTAGACATAACTACAAAGGCAAACAATCTCAAACTCAACTAACCTTCTGCTCAGCATCTGCGGTTCTTTAGAGGATTGTAAACTATAGCTTGCAGGCCGAGCAAGGCAAAAGATTGTGTATTCACGATTGTTGTTTTCACTGCCAACATAGCTACAGTAATTGGTGAATGTAATATACGTCTTATTTTTAACAGTAAGATAATTTACTGTGATGGTGTTCCTCTTTAAAAATGTGCATACCTACGCCATCAGATGATGCTGGTACAACGAAGGGGAAAATTCATGATAAACGATATAGGGGGAGACGGGTGGTGCACAAACGATCACAGCAATTATTTATGTACTAATACTAGAAAGTATGACATACATATATATCTTAAGCCCAGTAAGCAGATGCCCAAGTGCTGAGATGATTTGGAAGATGAATTTCGAATGATAAACTTTGAAATTAAAATATTTCCGTACCTCATAAGAAGAATTGGTGAGCATGTACTCTTGTAAAAATACATACCTCGATCTGAGCAGTGTGATTGGCGTAGTACTTTAAGGCTTCGTCCCCTTCTTCTGAATAGGATCCTGGCTTTAGCATCTGCTGCAATGTTTTGTTGTGGCGGGCAAGCTAAAAACAAACACAACTAGTTGGTATTGACGGCAAGTATTTCAAACCATGTTTTCCCCACCCACCTCTCTCTTGAATGATGAAACTTAATTACCAGTTAGCTTTCTAATAAATTCAGATTTGTCAATGAAAATGGGTGTTTTCCTCTTTTAGTATTGTTATATCGCTTCTACATAGTGCCCAATCTGATATTATAGCATTACACTACTTTTGGAATGTCTGGGATGGACTTCTGAGTTCTGAAATTTGCCATCACGTACAAGAATCTGATTCAATTAACTAGCTTCTCTGCCAAATATTGCCATGGTAATACCTCACCCCCATTCATCCATGCTAGGGATTATGTGTTCATCTCAACATAGCAGAGTGGTAGTAAATAAGTAAAGCTTCAAGCAATTTACTGATACTTCTTTCTGTTTTTTTCCTCTTTTTTACTTCTCTTCTCATCAACTTTTACAATACAATAAACAAAAGAAACACGTGTGGGAGTGGGTATCAGATGTCTCCATGACATTTCTACAGTGCAGTATACACCAGTACTGGCTCCATGAAAACGTTCAACACACTCAGTAGGGTGACATGTATACCATGAGCATTTTACACAGTTGCAGTAGAGGTAGTCTACTTGCCCCACTTTTTAAGATATTTGTATGTAGCCCATCACTGCACACAAATCTATGACACTGACCCATTATTTAGTCGTGGGGTCATGTGTGCCCCTCCAATAACGTGCTATGTCCCTCTTAGCTACCAAAAATCTGATGGCCATGATAGTATGAACAATACGAAAGCCTCCCATGGTATCTTTCAATCCCAGAAGGCAATCTTGGGATCTAGTTCCAGCCGTCTACTCACCACCTGTCCCTGTTGTTTGTTAATTGTTCTCCAATAAGTGGCAATTACTGGAAACTCCAATAGAGCATGGTAAAATGTGCCGGGGGCAGCATTGCACCAGGAACCTTCAGGCCTTGCCGCCCAACCCACGTGCCAAAGTCGCTATAACACATATGCATGTATTTAAATTAGATGAGTGGTAAGGGCATAGGAAGGGCCAGTATCCTAGTAGTCATTTTAGCTGTAAAATCCTCTTCTTCACGGTCACCCACATCTGTGTCCCATGCTGCCCTAACCTGCAAAAGTAGGTCAAATGAATGTATAACGAAAGCCCAATACAGACCTGAATTCGCTCCCTTAAACTGTAATTAAATTATCAGCTTAACCTCAAGAGAGCTGTATTCGGGAACTGCTTTTAGGTCTTCTCAGCAAGAATCCAGTGCATATCTCATCTGCAGATAGCGATAAAATGGTGACTTATGCAAATGGAACTCCGTTGCCAAAGCCTCAAAAGATTTGATGCAACCAAATTTCCAGATGTCACCAAGGGTTGATATTAAGTCACCCTGGGAAAATACTGTGCCTGTGGTCTGTGCCAGCCAAGTGCCATGCCACAATGGAGTTACCACAGTTAGCTTTTTTAATGCTGCTTGCCAGCACAGAATAGGCAGTCTGGTCACTTAGTTTATTTATTTAACAAAGGTATCCTAAGATGAAAATTTTGGAGGAGACAGTAACAGGTGTTACACAGATTGAAATGATGAAACACTTGACAATACCCCTACAATTTAAAGAGATACAAACTCATGAAATTCAACCTTTTAAATAGCAATAGCTAAGAGGTAGTTTTGGGATGCAAAGGTCAGCTGTGATAGACTGATTTATTATCATTGTTGCGGATTACAAGAGACAATATAATGTCCACTTGCATGTAAATACATTCTTTTTATGTCTTACAGTAACTGCTGTTACATATGAATCACATACTTTTTGTAGAGATTAGTAGTGTCCCCGAGTGGGCTGAGTATGCTGAGAGTGGTATATAATGGTACAGGGGAACACACTAATGACAACTGATTATATTTGAACAATTGTTTGAGAATCTTAACATTTGTTAATTTATAATATGATTGTGCTCCTTCCTACAGGGCTCAGTGTTAAGGGACAGCAGACCGGTATGAAAGCCTTATGCTTCATTTTTGCATGCTTTGCACATCTCTAGGTAGGTAGGAAGTTATGCACCCCTGAAGAAGACTGTTGACCAGATTTGGCACTTAATTCAGTGGAAACATGTTGGAACTTACTTATGGTTAGTCAAAACATTAATTTCACATGTAAACCACAAATTGAGCGCTTTTAACAAATACCAAGGGTAGCCTTAAATAAAGAAATATTTACCTATCATTATACCTCCGCCCCGTAGCTGGGACCAAGGCACGGGCAGCCTAAGAACGGGATCTAGGCACATCAATAACTAACTTGTGCACAAACGTGTTACATCTCGAATAATCATCGCCATAAACTATTACATTTTAAAAACATACATAGTTCATGTAACCCCAAAATTGCTTGCAAAGATGGATCCCAGCATATCACATGCATGCGTTAGATGCGCTACCCCTGAGGCTGACTTTCCACATCTTGCATGGAATTGCGCCCCACTGCGGGCGTACTGGGGGGTGGTCTTTCAACATTTATCCCTCGTGGTAGAGCAGACTGTACAACCCACACCATTGACAGCATTATTGGGGTATGTTCAACCTCTAAAAAAAGGTGTCAGGAGGTTCCTGCAATCTCCTTGCTAATTGGAAAACGAATATGCTACTTACCAGTATGCATCTGTTCTTGGCATGTAGGGCTGCTGACATTCATATCTTTTGCATAGATTGCTGCCTAGTGTTGGGTCCGGATGATTGCACATTGTTGTCCTGGAAGAGTCTTCGAAGTATCACGAGATAGGTGGCTCCTCCCCTGGACTACAGTGCGCATGGGCATCGACTCCATCCCCAGATTGTTTTTAGCCATTGTGGCAAAGATGGAGTGTAACACAGTGAGTGATGCCCATGCTAAGAGTAATTGTAAGTGCTGCAGACGCTACAGGCGCCGGGGAGGAGGGCGGGCGATATGAATGTCAGCAGCCCTACATGCCAAGAACAGATGCATACTGGTAAGTAGCATATTCGGTTCGAGGCATGTGGGCTGCTGAATTCATATCTGTTGCATAGAATACATAGCAGTCCCTCCATTAGCAGCGGCCGCCTGTGCCAGCTGCAGCAGTTTGAAAAAGTGTTTTTAGAACAGCCTGCACTACAGCTGCCTGCTGTTTGGAGTGCACATCTACACAGTAGTGTTTTGTAAATGTGTGTGTGGTAGACCATGTGGCTGCTCTACAAATGTCTTCTAAAGGAATATTTCCAAGGAAAGCCATGGAGGCCCCCAACTTGCGGGTGGAGTGTGCCCTTGGGGGGATTGTTAAAGTGCGCTTTGCTTTTTGATAGCAAATTTGAATACACTTAACGATCCACCTGGCTATACCTGCTTTGGAAATGGGGTTGCCTCTGTGTTGTGCTGAAAAGGCAACAAAGAGTTGTTTCGTCTTCCTAAAATCTTTGGTCCTACCAATGTAATACATTAAAGCTCTTTTGACGTCGAGAGTGTGGAGCATTCTCTCCGCCACCGACTCAGGATTTTGGAAGAACACAGGCAGTTCAATAGTCTGATTGATACGAAACTGTGAAACCACCTTTGGAAGAAATTTAGGGTTAGTGCGCAGCACCACCCGGTTGGAGTGAATTTGTATGAATGGCTCTTGGATAGTTAGTGCTTGGAGTTCACTTACTCGTCGCAGAGATGTAATTGCTATCAGGAAAGCTACTTTCCATGTTAAGAACTGAATCTCGCATGAATGTAGAGACTCAAAAGGTGGACCCATCAGTCGGGTGAGGACCACATTAAGGTTCCATTCAGGAGCTGGTGGGGTCCGGGGAGGAATGACTCGTTTGAGTCCTTCCAGAAAGGCTTTAATGGCAGGCACTCTGAAAAGTGAGAGATGCTGCCTGTTTTGGAGATAAGCCGCTATGGCGGATAAATGTATCCGAATGGAAGCATATGCCAAATTGCATTTGTAAAGATGTAACAGATAACAAATGAGGTTGGGCGTAGACGCGTCAAGCGGGTTGATGTTGTGGTCTGCACAATAAATGACGAACCGCTTCCATTTTGCCGCATAGCATGCTCTGGTGGTGGGCTTTCTTGCCTCCCGTATGATATCCAAGCAGTCGGGAGGCAAGTTGAGGTAGCCAAATTCTAAGACCTCAGGAGCCAGATCGCCAGGTTGAGCTGTTGCGGATCTGGGTGCTGAATGTCGCCATGGCTCTGCGTCAAAAGCCTGGGAGTGAGGTGCAGCCTTTGATGCGGTACCACGGAAAGTTCTAGAAACGTGGTGTACCATGGTTGGCGTGCCCACGTTGGAGCAACCAGGATGAGCGTCATGGAGTGTTGCTTCAGCTTGCGTGCCACCAGCGGTATTAGAGGTGCTGGGGGAAAAGCGTACGCAAATTTGCCTGACCAGTTCATCCATATCGCATTGCCCTGCGACTGTGGGTGCGGGAACCTGGCGGCAAAGCTTTGGCATTTGGCGTTTTCCTTTGTGGCAAACAGGTCTATCTCTGGATGACCCCACTGCTGGAAGTACGGGTGGAGTACTGATGGATGCATCTCCCACTCGTGCATTTGGTGGCTGTGCCTGCTGAGCAGGTCCTCCATCTGATTGTCCTTGCCTGGGAGGTGTTCCGCCATGAGGAAGATGTTCCTCTGAATGGCCCACTTCCACATGCTCTGAGCCAGATGAGACAACTGTGGAGAGTGTGTACCTCCCTGCTTCTGAATGTAGTACATGCCCGTCATGTTGTCCGTCCGGATCAACACGACCTTGTTGCACAGATGTACCTTGAATGCCTTCATTGCCATGAAGATTGCCATCAGCTCTAGGAGGTTGATGTGCATCTTCTTATGCTGCGTTGTCCATAGTCCCTGCACCGTGTAGTGGAGTACATGAGCTCCCCAACCCTGGAGAGATGCGTCCGTCGTTAGGATGATCTGTGGCACAGGCTCCTGGAACGGTCGGCCCTTGCAAAGGTTGTGTGGATTCCACCAATGCAGAGAGTTGTATGCACGACTGGTCACCAACACTAGGTCTTTTAACTGTCCGTGAGCCTGATTCCACTGACATGCTAAGCACTCCTGAAGCGGACGCATATGTAGTCTTGCGTGTGGGACTATGAAGATGCAGGAGGCCATCATGCCTATCAACTGCATGAACACTCGTGCTGGAAGCGAGTGTTGCGGTCTGAATTTCTGTATCAGCAATTGAATGCTGTTGATCCTCACTGAATTTGGCTGTGCTTTGGCTGCCAGAGTGTTTATCGTCGCGCCCAGATACTGCAGCACGTGGGCGGGCTGAAGGTGTGACTTTGGGTAATTCAGTGAGAATCCCAGATCGTAAAGAAGGTGAATGGTGTGGGACATGTTGGCGGCGCACTGCTGGGCCGACCGTGCTTGGACAAGCCAGTCGTCCAGATAATGGTAGACGTGAACGTGTTGTCTCCTGAGGTGTGCAGCCACTATCGCTAGGCACTTGGTGAACACCCTGGGCGCTGTTGTTACTCCGAAAGGGAGGACTTTGAATTGGTAATGCTGATTCTGAATGGTGAATCTGAGGTATTTTCTGTGTGACGGATGTAGCGGAATGTGAAAATATGCATCCTTTAGATCCAATGTGGCGAGGAAATCTCCCTGATTGAGCAACGGAAGAACCTGCTGCAGTGTTAGCATGTGAAAGTGTTCTGATAGAATGTACTGGTTTAGGGGTCTGAGGTCCAGTATGGGTCTGAGGGACCCGTCCTTTTTCGGGATTAAGAAGTACAGGGAGTACACTCCTGTGCCTCTTTCTTCCACCGGCACGAGCTCGATTGCCCCTTTTTGCAGCATGACGAGTACCTCCTGCTGCAATAAGTGCATATGCTCTGTGGACATAGGACGGTGTTTTGGGGGTATGTTGGGTGGAGTGGATGTTAACTCCAGACAATAACCGTACTGGATAAGCTTTATGACCCACCTGTCTGTGGTGATGGATTTCCAGACCGGCAGGAACTGTTGGAGTCTCCCCCCGACCGGTGTTGTATGGTCGGGGGCAGTGACAAGGCGTCACTGTTTGTTGGCGGCGGAGGATCGGGAGCTGTTGTTTCCACGACCTCTGCCTTTGGCGCTGTTTCCGCGATAGCCACCTCTACTTTGTTTGGTGTACGTGTTTTGCGCGCCACCCTTATTGTACTGTGTTTGCTGGGACATCTGGCCTCTGGAAACACCTCTATTGCCTGAGCAACGAAAAGAACCACCCCTGAACTGCTGCGACTGGAGAGCCCCCATAGACTTTGCAGTTTCAGTGTCCTTTTTCATTTTTTCTAGGGTGGTGTCCACCTCAGGTCCAAATAAGTGATCAGGGTTTACAGGCTGATTTAGGATGGTGGTTTGTATCTCCGGCTTGAACCCGGAGATTCTCAGCCAGGCCTGCCGCCGTAACATCACACTGGTATTAATGGCCCTGGCCGAGGTGTCTGCTGCGTCCAGTGCGCACTTAATAGAAGCATTTGAGATGACCTTTCCTTCCTGTATGAGCATCTCTGCTGCCTCTTTATATTAATCTGGCAAATGTTGTAACAGGGTCTCAAGTGTATCGTAATGTGCCCTGTCATATCTGGCTAAGAGTGCCTGATATTGGCCGCTTGAGCCGCCATCCTTTTCCCTGATGCTTTAGATTCCTTGTCAGGGGGAGGAGCATCACCAGTAGTTTGTGAGTTTGCCCTCTTCCGGGCATTGGAAACAACCAGAGAGTCCAACGGCAACTGCCCCTTGATGTAGGTAGGGTCCCCAGGTGCCGGCTTGTACTTCTTCTCAATCCTGGGGTTTAAAACCCTGGCCCTTGGGGGCTCTTTAAAAATGTCTCCAGCATGTTTTAAGACACCCTTTAGCATTGGCAGAGTCTTTACGGTCCTCTCAGAGGTGGAAAAGGTGTCAAACAAAAAATCCACCTCAATAGGGTCAGCATGGAGCTGGACATCATGATTTTTGGCTGCCCTTTCAATAAGCGCATTAAACGCCGCTGAGTCCTCAGTAGGCGATGTTTTCACGTTATACACCTGAGTGTCTGGGGCAGTTTGTGGATCTCCTGGGTCAGCAGCATCTGCCCATGTGTCATGTTGATCCTCAGGATCAGTGTCGGCAGGGTAGTTGTACTCATCATAGTCACCTTCCCCAGCCTCCACATCTGAGTAAGTGGGCGAGATAGGAGCAGTGTCCTGTCCACGTGGAGCTATCAGTTCGACAAGAACGGGTGAAGCCGTGGAATGCTTCTTCTTTTTAATGGAATTGTGTAGGACTCCATAGGCTGTGCCGGGGTGATCTTTCGTTTGTAAATAGAAAGTTTACCCGTGTTGGCGTCGATGAATTGTTCCGACTGCTCCTCAAGCAGGGGTTGTCGATGCTTTGTGCCCACAACCGCAGGTGTAGGCTTCGGCCCCGTGGACACCTTCATGGACGCCTCGACGACCGTCTTAGGTGCGAAGGCCTTCGGCACCACTTTTGGTGGCAGCGTAAACTGAATGGGCGCCGGCGACTTTTGAGGTTTGGTGGCAGGCTTCGGCGTGGAAGTATCCTTCGGACCGACAGCGGAACCTTTCTCCTTAATGCGTTTCAACGATTCCGACACCTGCTTCGAGAAGGAGGCGGACGGCTGCGTCGACTCGACTGGTTCCTTCGAGCCACCGCCAGGCGCGGACTCGAGGGTCATATTGCTTTTGGCCTTGTCCGGCCGACGTGCAGGATCGACAACTTTTTGAGGTCCGAGTCCTTTGTCTGTGTCGACGGCCCTTGGCGCCAATTTCTTCGGGTCGACGACCTTGACCAGTGTTTTCGGTGTCCCAGTCTTCGGCTCGACACCCTTTATCGACCTCACCGGGTCGACAACCTTTTTAAGCTTTGTCGGCGCCGATAGGTCAGAAGACTTCGAGCCGACCAAAGCAACACGCACTTTCGGTTCCGATGGCGCCTCTAGTGCTTTCGGTTGTGTAGACCCCGAAGCTTTCACTTTCGGTTTCGATTTCACCATTTGTGGCTCGTTAGAAGTGTCCAAAGCCGGGCCTGGAGGCGAGGCTGTAGAACCCAGTGTAAGATCTTGGGTAAGGCCCTGTGGCGATCCCTCGACCTGAGCCGTATGAATTGTTACGACAGGGCATAGCTCCTCGCTTGAGCTATCTTCCATGGCCCCATAGGCCCCATCGTCGTCTCCTACCTCGTCGACGACTTCTTCAGTATCGAGCATTTCAACATCAGCGTCGTAGCTGGAGTCTATCTCCGCTGCTGAAATTGGACATCGGCTGTTGATCTTCCTGCTCGTCTGCCTCTTCCTCCTCGGTATCGAAAATGTTCACTGGGTCAGGTGCCGTCTGCTGGGCCTCCTGGTGCGCTGAGCGCCTAAGTCGAATCGTCTTCTTGGAGCGGAAATGAGAACAAGCCATACAGTTGGCTTCATCGTGATCCGGCGACAGGCACTTGTTGCACACCGGGTGGACGTCGATGTGAGGATACTTTGAGTTGCACACGGGGCACCTTTTGAGCGGGCTCCGTTCCATGATGGTTCGTCGAATAAGGCCTCTGGCGTCGACCGGGCCTTCAGCGCCGAAGAGCCACGCGACTCCTCTGGATGTCCGACTCGGGAACTGAGCTGGAACAGAACTGGGCACCGATCGCAAGACAATACCGACGATATAGTAAAGGCCTTTGAGCCAAAAAGAAAGGTTTCTATATTGATTCCGAACTTGAGTGATCAAATAAGCATCCGAACCCAATGGCGGAAAAAAACAATCTGGGGATGGAGTCGATGCCCATGCGCACTGTAGTCCAGGGGAGGAGCCACCTATCTCGTGATACTTCGAAGACTCTTCCAGGACAACAATGTGCATTCATCCGGACCCAACACTAGGCGGCAATCTATGCAACAGATATGAATTCAGCAGCCCACATGCCTCGAACCAACACATTTCTCTAGACTGGGGCAGAGCACAAACGCCTACTGTGAGGGCCTGACTCCGAGACACGATTCACTGCGACACTGTGAGCGAAGTATATGCAACATTGTTACCACCTACCTCTCGCCCTCGAGACATTAGGTACCCACTGAAGAACTATTTACTTACATACCCCCTTGATAGGGACTGAAATGTACCCGCAGGTGCTATTGCACGAAAATACCACACAGGGAGATTGAAATATGATGTTGTTCGGGTGCTTGATATTAGTCATTACTAAAGTAGAACGGACCTTAATCCACTGCAGGAATTGTTATAATAGATATATTTGATGTAACACACTGAGTAGAATTGTCTATCTTTTCGGGAACTGCTCCCTTGTACCTGTTTATTGCTCGGGTATGGTTTTTATTGTCATAAATGTATTTCATTGTTTTGAAGTGCTAAACATTATCATGCACTATCAGTACAACTGTTCTTTGCAAATCTCAATAAGGAATATTTATAAAAAAAATAACGAAAGAAATATTCTTTGGGTATACCCTCAGGTATTTTAAATTGAACATCTGGACCTTTGTTTACTGTCCTGAATATAATATCAGAGAACTCCCAGGTTTGGTTGAGTCCACTGGACCAGTACCATCTTACTCCAGTGTGGGAGTCTCAGAGGATGAAGCATACCACTATAAGTTCTGGGTGAGGCAGCCTCTCAAATATCGATTTTTGAGCCCATAAGTAAGGTGGTTTCTTTAACTTGGGAAAAGTAATATTTTTTCTCCAAGTCCCTTGAATACCCAAGCATTATGTTGCATTTATATTTAACAACCAATGCAACCCTAAGCAGCAGACTGTAATGATAAATTAAACACTAATGAAACTACAATGTATTCTGGCTTCTGCTTAAATGTCCATTTGCTTATATGTTTGTAGTCTCCTCTGGCTAATAAATTCATACCTTTCAGGGTCTTAAATCCAACAGACGGCTTTCAACAAAGGCCAATTATAATACAAACAGGAAATGTATTGGGTGCGACTAAGCCGTGAGATATATCTATGTCGATGTGTGTTGTCGCTGTTGGTGAAATTAGGTATCATAAAATGACATAATATATATTTGGAAAGAACATTTACCATTTGGGTTGCTGGTATTCAAATCTGTGAGCATGAGATCAAACACAGGTTCATGGTACGGTATGGTTAAAAACCACTGACTTGCTGTAGATAGCTACTGAATGACATTTAATTCAAAAAGCTCTTTAAATTGCAATGACAGCTGGGGTCTCTATATAATCGGTTTAAACTTTAAGATGAGGACTCTACTACACACATTAATTGCAGGGTTCATGGGAGAGGGGGGATACATAATGCTGAATCCACAGAACAACTTGATTCGTCTTCTAAAAACATATAATTTACAGATGGGTGAATAACATATAGATAGTGTTTTCTGTGCTGAATACCTCTGGTATGATGTGAACATATTTCTCTCGGATTCCACACACATAAAGCTGAAGAAACATACCATATTTATCAACTAAGACCCACAAGTAACCTACTAATGCCGCTACCATTATATTTATTTATTTAAATTTATAATGCGCAACAGCTACCCGCAGTGGGTTTCCCGGCGCCAGGGATAGACTAAAGAAGAAAATGAGGACACAACAGTAGTACCACGGACCAACTAGAGCAGGAGATGTGATTTATTGAAAAAGTAAAGTTTTCAATTTTTTCCGGAAACAAAACAGATCGGTCTCTGATTTCAGAGCAATGGGCAGTGCGTTCCAGAATTTGGGGCCTAAATGGGAGAAGGATCGACACCCCATCTTTACAAGTTCACACATAGAACTCTGAAATAAAGGAGTAGCTCCTCTTTCTATGGATGATGATCAGAAAATGACCTTCAGGATCCCCCGACTCTGCTGCCAGCGATAGAGTTTTGTCATGGATTTTATTGTTTCTCTGCAACTACAGTCACTAAAGAAACACGAAGGAGTCAGCTGAGTCATAAATGCATCATGTTCCCTATTAGATCCCCAAGGAAACTCTATTTATTGCCTGATATTGAATATTTTTGTACGCACCTGGCACAGCGGCTTTATCAATACCTGCGGAAGGTATAAATGTATGCAGATGACACGCAAATTCACTTCATGCTAGAGAATAAAGCACACAGTTGCACCAACATCACTAGGTGACTTGACCATGTGACCTTTTGGATGAAGGAGCACCTCCTCTGCATAAGCCTCAAGTACCCAAAATGATAGGCACAAGGGAAAGAACAAGTTGCTTACCTTTCCTTAATGCTCTTTCTGGCGAATACTGCATCTAACCGCAAATTCCTCACCTTTAGAATATCCCAATGCACCAGACTGTATCCAATAGATTTAAGAAGTATTGGTCCAACACAGCAGTAGGTGGTGCAATGCAGCTGCAAGATGACTTTGTTCTGCCCCGGAATTAACAAAGGCGCTGCATATATACACCGCTCCTGCGTGCCAACATCAGTTTCTTTCTTGACTTTGTCTGTGCTCTTCCTCAATGGACCAGCCCAACATTAATCAGCGGTACTGGTGTGCGGAGCTCTGGTTTGCACACTGAGGATCTGTTGTGGGTTCAACTACTAGGTGGTGGACTAGGAGAAAGACTATGCGGCACCTTGATATCTTAGATACTTCACAGGGTGATAGTCGCAAGTCTGACATGAATCCTGCTTGCCCTTCTCGTGCTTTCCGCTTTGACTTACCAGAAGACTTACACTGCGGCCAGGACCGGTTATGTCAACAGGTCTGCATCTTTGAGTGTGTGCGGGACTACCGAGACTTCTCTTGGTGTTCAGCAACACACAGCTTTTCTTTGTACTCCTCTATCGCCTCAGAGGCCGAGGTTGTGCGTCAAACCCAAATACCAGAGGCAGTCTCTACAGGGATCTGTCACAGATATTTGTGTGCGACACTTCCTGCAAGGTTTAAACCAAGTAGTTTTAGTAGCGGACATAGTTCCCATGCACCCTAGAGATAAGAAGTCTTTGAGATCAAACTCGTCAACCGACGAGAGAAAAGTTGGGAGCCAGCTCCGTGTCCTAAGCGAGGCAAAAAAGGAACTGACATTGATGTGCAGGGGAGGCACTTATATGCAGCTCTATCGTCACTGCTAGGCCAGAAAAAAGTCAAAGCCAAGCCCCATTGTGCCATCTGCCAGTGTGTGGGTGCACAATTGTTTAAGTCTTCTGAATCCAGTCTGCCACATGTGAGTTTTCTAAAGGAGAAGAATCTGTGGTTGGAAATATCCATTAGAAATCTAGCACTTCAGACTTCCCAATGTTGATCTTAAATCTAGATACCCTTGCAAGACACTTACAGTCTTAAAGTACTAGTTACTTACCTTCGGTAACGATGAATCTGGTAGAGACGATTCTAGCCGCAGATTCCTTCACGTAGAATTATCCCTAGGCGCGAGACTGGATCCGGAAACTTTTTGCAACAGTATCCATGCACGCCGGGGTGCGGGGCGACATCACGCGACTCCGCCCAGGCGTCGTCCGCGCACGTGACATCAGCGATGTCATATTAGCACCACCCTGGCGCACCTACTTCAGTTTTCTTTGGTGAACCTTTCAGCACCACAACGCGGAACCACCAAACAAAAAACTGTGGGAGCATGGGAACAATGAGCGAAAGAGTATACAAAAAGGAACCCCATAAGAATAGTGCAACATCGCAGTGTCCAAGGGCTGAGAAAGAGAGGAAGAACAGAGCAGAGCCCTGAGCAGCCACCCCGCCAATACCTAGATAGCAACCCCCCACCTCACCCCCGGAGACAGGGAACCTGCGTAAAGGCATGACACCTGTAGCAGGCCTACAATCACACCCCGAAACAAGGAAGTGGAGACAGTCCCAACAGGCAGGAACAACCAACCTCCAGCCACCCCAGCCTAGAGGGCATCCACCCCCCAAGAAACAAGGGTAAGGCACGACCAGAGGGCCCCAACTCAGAGGAGGTAGAGGTGCCAGGCCCATAGCAGCAAGAGGAAGGGAGGGCAGGGAGATATTGGAGGCAAACCTCCTCGACCGGAAGCAGCCAGAACAGCGGGGCATAGAAGCACCAGAACCATACCTTCCCAGAACCAAGAGGAACCACCGCCAAGAGCAAAAGAAGGTACTCACAGAAGACATGGCCCTCACAGGGAGGCGAGTACCAAGGACCAGCCATGGGGTCCTCGCAGAACGGGGAGGAAGGGCGGGCAGTGAAGGAACCTGCGGCTAGAATCGTCTCTACCAGATACATCGTTACCGAAGGTAGGTAACTTGTACATCTGATAGAGACTACTAGCTGCAGATACCTTCACGTAGAAAAGATAACCTACCAATACCCACGGGGAAGGAGGGTCTGCGAAAGGACCCCACCAGACTGGACAGAACAGAAGGCCCACAGAGGACGAGACCTGTGGACCAGGGAGGTAACCTCGTCCCTACCAGGCAAGTGGACCCCCACAATTCAAACGCCAGAAGCCCCAGAAGGGATGTAGGAGGAAGAAGGAAGTGTAGAGGTCTACACACTCACAACAGAGAGACCTAGGGCAAGGCCGGAGAGGGCGAAGCACCTCACTCCACCCCCAGGGCAACAGAGCTTCCACCCAACTCCAGGACAGGCAGAGGAACAAGAAGAAGAAAAGAGGGTCCAAGGAAACCAAGGAAAGAGGCAAGCCCACCCAGAGGGAAGCCAACAGGCCAGCCAGAATGGGAGCTATAAACATAAGCCGCCAGAAGCATGAAAGACACTGAAGCTTCCCAGCTCTCAACACAAGAGCAGGAAGGAGAGGAAATGGCTGGCCCTACTACTACAAGGGCTGCGCACACAACTTCAAAAGGCAATAGCAACATACAGATTCGCCAAGGAGAACAGGCACCCGAAGGCAACCAGCACTCCCTAGCAGCGCATAGCTATAGAACAGCTACCACTACCCCACATAGGGTACGGTAAGTCCCAAAACACGGGAACCCTCTTTGGAAGAACTTCCGCAGCAGAGGAGAAAGCAAGCGTCACCGGAAAAAGACAACCCCGCGGAAGGCTTGACATCAGCCCAAAGAATAACAGAAGGCCTAATCCCAGGGCCAAATCTGTGTACTATTCCAGCAAAAAAACACACACACAGGCAACAAGGGCCGTCCAGCGGCCAACAATGCCAAAGTCCCAGCAAGGAGGACTCAATGACCAGCAAACACTATCTACAGCCAGGGCATTCAAAAAGCCCAAAGCCAGCTCAACTCAGCAGTCACTGAGGAGGGGAAGGAGGAGGAAGAGTGGTTGGCGGAGGAGGACGGAGCCCGGCCAGGAACCTCTGGATGGCTGTAACTTGGGCTAGAAGCAGACCAGGACAAAATAGGTTGCTCTTTCAACGAATTAAGGTTTATTGGGGCGAAAACACAAAACGTATAAGAAAACAGGGAAATGTTCGTCCCAGAGGCTTCTAGAGAGTCTATACTTGGTCCTTCTTTGCAAGGGATTATGGGAGTCGTAGTCCGCTTCCTTCCAGGGATTACTGAGGATTACCGTGTTTTGTGGCAGCCCCTCCTGTCGCTGGACTTGGTTGGTGCTCCGCAGTATGTTGCGTTGGACCACAGGGGAAGAAAGAAAACAAAAAAAAAACAAATGTCAGGAAGGGGTTTCCCTTCCTTTACATGTCGCGGGTGTGCCGGGCAAGTGTAGGGAAAGTCACCACTACCGTCACCAATGTGTAAGCGCTCCTGCAGCGGTTAACGGGCTCTTAGACTTGCTCACTCTTACTACCCCCAGCCTTCCCCTCAAACTGGGTCCCTCCCGGCGTCAGTTCGAGACGTCCTTGTACCTTGTTGAGCCACGACCCTTCTCCTGGGCCGTGGCTGGCTTCAGCGCGTTGCCAGCTAGGGTCTAGCTGCCCTCCTCGTCGGTCGTCCGTTCTCTCCTCCCGCAGTAAAGTTTCTTTGGCAGTAGCTGGTTCCCGGTTCTTCTGCGATGGCATAGCGTTGTTCCATGGCAGCACTTCAAAGGTTGTCACCAGCGTCTGCTCCTCACAAGCAGGTCCCAACGAACGGACGTCTTCCTCGGCCTCTTACGTTTTCACAACGCCTGAACCATGTGACCCCATCACATGACCGGCCCAGGCATAGGAATTAAAGGGACCATACTCCCCGGGGACGTTCTGCAAATATAGAAGGGGAGAACAGTGAGGGGAAAAGTGCCCCGATTGTGCCTCCAGAGAGTCCGCGTCCTCACACACCCCTACCCTAGTTTGTCACGTTCGGGGAACAAAGGAAGGCGGGAAAGAAAGTCAGCATTTCCATTGTCCGTTCCCTTCCGATGGACCACCTCAAAGGAAAAGGGTTGGAGGGAAAGGAACCATCGCAATATTCTTGGATTGTTTCCCTTGTTGCGGCTCATCCAATGCAAGGGAGCATGATCTGTATATAGAAGGAAATGGGCCCCCTCCAAATAGTATCTTAATTTCTCAATCGCCCACTTAATAGCTAGGCATTCCTTCTCCATTATAGGATATTTCTGCTCAAGGGGAAAGAGTTTTCTGCTAATGAAAAGGATTGGATGTTCTACACCATCAGATGACAACTGGGATAATACCGCCCCTAACCCGTGTTCGGAAGCATCTGTGTGTAACAGGAAGGGTTTCGAAAAATCATGAGACCTCAAAATTGGGGCAGTGGTTTTGGCCGTTTTTAAGTTTAGAAAGGCTGTTTTGGCGCTTACGCTGGGGGGTTGGAGGTCTTTAGTCTTAACGTTTTTCTGCAGTAGGTCGGTCAGAGGAGCAGCCAGTTCAGAATATTGTGGGATAAACCTTCTGTAATAACCAAGGAGCCCCAGGAATGCCCTAACCACTTTCTTGGTTGAAAGGGGCCTCTACTATACCCTTTACTTTTTCAGATTGTGGTTCGATAACACCGTTTCCTAAAAGGAACCCAAGATATTTTACCTTCCTAAACCCTGCTCTGGATTTTTTTGCATTGATATGCAAACCTGCCTCTTGAAGGGATTTAAGAACCTGGGTACCATGCTGTAAATGGGTTTCCCAATCAGGGCTGAATATAACGATGTCATCAAGGTATGCGGAGGAGTACTCCTGATGCTGTCGCAATACATTGTTCATGAGGCGTTGGAATGTGGCAGGCGCCCCATGTAACCCAAAGGGTAAGACAGTAAATTCGTACAGGCCCGTTGGTGTAACAAAGGCAGTCTTTTCCTGGTCTTCTGGTTTGAGGGGCACCTGCCAATAGCCTTTTGTGAGGTCAAGGGTTGTAATGTATTGAGCCTCCCCCAGCTTCTCTATAAGCTCAGCGACCCTAGGTATGGGATAAGAGTCCCACTTTGAAATAGAGTTTACGGCGCGGAAGTCAATGCACAAGCGGACTGAGCCATCCGGCTTTGGTACGAGCACGATGGGGGAGGACCAGTTGCTTTTAGATGGCTTTATGACGCCCAGGTCTAGCATGTTTTTAACCTCTTCTTCTATGGCTTGTCTTCTGGCGGCTGGTATGCGGTAGGGTTTCTGTTTTACTATTTTTCCTGCTTGTGTTTCTATGGCATGTTCAGCTAACAGGGTTTTGCCTGGTATGTTGGAAAAAAGATGGGAAAAAGGGCTCAGGGTATCCTGAAGGGTTCTATCTTGGTCCTTAGTCAAATCAGGATTGACAACCAGCTCCTTCAAGGTGGTTCCGTTCTGAGATGGTTTGCCTATGTTATGTACATCTTGAGGGGGGGACCTAACCACTTTTTGAGCAGATTTATATGGTACAGTTGGGTCTTCTTTGGTTTGATCTGTATTTTGTAAGATGTTAAACCTACTTTTTCTGTGACTTTATATGGGCCTTGCCACCCTGACCGTGGTTTCCATAGGTTGGAAAATAAAAGGACCAGCACCCAATCTCCTACATTGAGTTGGCGCCACTTCTTTCCCTTGTTATATATCGTTTGTTGTTGTATTTGAGCTTTCTCTAGATTGGAATCAGCAAATTCCCTTAGTTTATGGAGTCGTGAGTGGAGGTTCTGTGTATACTCAAGAACATTTTTATTATCCTCTTCTTTCTCTTGTTCCCATACCTCCTTAGTAATCTCCAAAAGGCTCAGAGGTTCTCTCCCATATAGGAGTTGGAACGGGGAGCACCCTAGACTGGTTTGAACCTGGCTCTGGATTACATACAAGGCTAGAGGAAGCAGCAAGTCCCATTCTTTACCCTCGACGGTTAGAAGCTTCTTCAATGTCAACTTCGAAGTGGCGTTGTAACGCTCACAGAGTCCATCCGTCTGGGGATGATACACAGACGTTATAATGTGGGAAATATCCGAAGACTTACAGATTTGTCCCATTAGCTTAGAGACAAAGGGAGTTCCCTGATCGGTAAGTATTTCCCGAGGGAAACCGACCAGTGAGAAGAGCTCCAGGAGTTTCTCAGAAATATTGCGGGTTGTGGGAGTGCATAAAGGGAAGGCTTCTGGATATCTCGTGGCATAGTCAACCATGGCCAAAGCATAGATGTGGCCCTTCTTGGTACGTGGCAACGGACCAATGAGGTCCATATCCACCCTTTCGAATGGGTTACCCACAACCGGTAATGGTTGTAATGAAACTGCTGGTGGCCTGTACAGGTTCATTTTTTGACAAATCTCGCATTCTTGGCAGAAGCGAGTGACTTGCAAAAATATGCCAGGCCAATAAAAATGTCGCAATAACATCTGTATAGTCTTTTGGGCCCCTCTGTGTCCTGCCAACAGATGCAAATGAGCAAAAAAAAGAACCTGTTCCCGAAACGCTTGAGGTACTAACAATTGGGGATCATCCCCTGGTTTCCCTATGCGATATAACAAGTCGTTTTTTGTTTGAAAAGAAGGGTAACTCAGGGGTGTTTGTTGAACTTGAGCCCAGGCGGATTGTAAGGTCAGGTCGTTTTTCTGAGCATACCTGAAGCTTCTATCTATGACCATGGAGCTTGGGTTAGAAGAGTAGGCGGTGCTTCAGATATGGAAGTGACTCTCTGCAACTTGTTTTTTAGCATTTTAAGGAATGAGGGATTGTCTTGCCCTATTATCATTTGCTCGGGCAGACTAGGAACAATCCCAAGCCTGATATCTAAGGTCTGGCCTTGGGGAAGAGTGACAGGGATTTGCATGACCTGATAAACCTTAACATCCCCGTGTACACACCTAATCGGTACAGAGTCTTTGACCCTATCAGGGAGAGGTGACACAATGGACTGGAGAATGACTGACTTTGCATCCTGAGTCTAGTAATGCCCTTACTTGCATACCCTTTATTTGGACACTTACTTGGAAGCTGGGTCCTAGTTCCGCAGAATATAGAATGGAACGGGGAATACATCCAATGTCCATCGTCTCTTCGGGTGTTTTCTTCCGGGGACAGTTTCGTGCTATACGACCCCACTTTCTACATTCAAAGCACTGTGGATTACGTAGGGGAGGCAGTTCTAAACAGGTTACTCTTGGCTTTACTATTTCCAGCGGAGCCTTTAGGGGTTTCTTTTCAGGTTTTACTGCCCCTCCCATTGGTTTTGTGGATTTGTCAGAGTCCCAAGGTAAGGCCCTAGGCTGTGCCCTATAAAAAGTAATGGCCATTTCTACCGCCTGTTCAGGACTTAGACGTTTGTGTTGTTTCAGCCATCTTTGAATGGGGTATGGCAGGGCCTCTAACAACTGCTCTAAATAAATCATATCTGTGATTTCATCCTTTGTTTGTGAATGGGGTCTTAACCACTTATCTGCTGCTGCTTTTAACTTGAAATACAGAGTTTTGGGGTTATCTGATGTGGTGCCGCGTTCTTTCCTGAACCGGACCCTATATGTCTCTGCATCCATGCCCATATGAGCCAATATCAAGCCCTTTATTTCTGCATACGTAGTATTGCCATTAGGATTAGCCACCTGGTAGGCGGCTTGTGCTTCTCCGGTAAGAAGGGGGCAAAGAAGAAAGGCCATTTAGCTTCAGGCCACCCAGATTCCCTTGCCGCCCTTTCGAAGTTAAGAAGGAAGGCGTCTGGGTCTTCTGTCACATATTTTTGGAGAGATACGTTTGGCCCGGTTCCTGCTTTTATTTGGAGTTGTGTTGTTAACTCCCGCCGATCATCTGCTACTTTCTGCATGATTAGCCAGACTGTCTCTCATAAGTTCCCGGTCTGCTTCGGCAGAGGTAATTTGTTTTTCTACCGCCCATTCCAGCTTTTCTTGCCCACGGATTAATTGCTGGATTAAGTTTTCCATCGCGAGGCGAACCAAGATCCCACTTCTGACACCACGTGTAACGTGGGCGAGAAGCAGGACAAGATAGGGTGCTCTTTCAACGAGTTAAGGTTTATTGGGGCAAAAATACAAAACGTAGAAGAAAACAGGGAAATGTTCGTCCCAGAGGCTTCTAGAGAGTCTATACTTGGTCCTTCTTTGCAAGGGATTATGGGAGTCTTAGTCCGCTTCCTTCCAGGGATTACAGAGGACACCTCCGTGTTTTGTGGCAGCCCCTCCCGTTGCTGGACTTGGTTGGTGCTCCGCGGTGATAGGTTTCATTCATCCATGCCCCGCCCACTGAATACATTATGATTATGAGTTAGCAGAATGTGTCTAACTACTGATATATTCATTTATGCATTTACGTTTATACTTTTCTGTTAGTTATTCATTTATGCGTGTGACATTATTCCTGTGTTCTTAGCTTAGCCTGTGTGCCACCATTTTGATGCATTTCCCTATTCGTGCGAGTTGCACTTGCTCATCCCCCCTCCCGTAGGAATAGGAATATTCCACATGTCAGCAGTTTTTACTTCTCGGCCCACTGTGACTGAAACTACCAGCGAAACTCCTTATCACTCTGTTCTCATGTGCTGGAGATGCTCAAGCCTGGCTCCGTGTCCTTGGGGGCTGATAGGGGAATGTTGCAATCCCAGGTGCAGATGCCTACTGTATGAGACCATTGTTCACCATCTCAGGAGTTCAGTACTTTTCCACAAATGGGCGTGCCTTACTCTGCTTTTTCGCATTATAATGTGTTACTGTAATGACGGGAGTCAGTCCTTCTCGGCGCACTCTTAGGGGTGAGGTCGAACAGGGCCCTCTCATATGGGAATGTATGGCCTAATAAAACTAATTGTTTTTATTCTTCTCCACTGTCCGGCTGACTTGTTATTGGGAATAATAGGTGAGTGCTGTAAGTCACTCGGGTGGATTTGAGCCACGCTTATCAGATGGCGCCCGAACAGGGACTCCGGGATTAGGACCTTTCTCACCCGTAAGGGGGTAGCAGAAGGCCGGGGACCCTCTGGTCGGCACGGTGGGCCTGGGTACCCATTTGATGCCGAGCTTGGTTCTCGCAGCGCTGCCCCGCCCTGCTGATCGGAAGAGGTCCCGGTCCATGATCCTACGCCGGAGTCCAGAAGGCGGAACTTTGGAGCTGACCGTGTTGGTCCAGGCAGCCGGAGGTGGAGAACGGTCGAAGTTGGTACCGCGCATAGAAGGTGAGTGGTCCGACTGTTGTTTGGAAGAGCCGGAGTGCTCCGAGGGACCGGTGAGTCTCTGGTGATTGGAGGAGCCGGCGTGCTCCTGGGGCTAGTGTGCTCCGGGGAACTCAGAGTGCAAATGGCGCTCTGACAGACTTGGCGGAGATTGGGTGAACGTTGTTTTGTGGTCATCCGACTGGATAATACCGTAGGCGGCAGGTGGTTTGCCACGGAGGGATCTCGGGGCTCACCCGGACACCTAGGGTGGTGGTTCACGGGGAAGAGCGCCGAGTCTCATGTGGTGTAGCGCATGCCGATTTGTAGTGTTGCCCAGGAGACGGATGTGTTCCTCAGTCTCGGAATAGCGGGTGTGCGCTGTTCGGTCTGCAGTAGGGTCCAGGTTCCCCAGGACTTGGTCGACGGGCCTTGTCCCATTTTTGGTAACACGTGTTTTGGTACGGATTTCATGTGACGTGCATTGAAGTTGTGAGTGTGATTTACCGGTAAGCGAGTACGTGTGTCGGTGTGAATTTGTATGTTAGTGTGTGATTGTGGGAGAGCAAGATGCCGTGTTTCAGTAAATTGCGGTGTTTGGGGTGCTGTGGTGAGGTCTCAGACGTTAGACTGGCCGAGAGCCAACCTGCACCAACGGAGGGCTCTCCAAATTTCGAAATGTACGTTAAGCACGGCTTACCCCCGATTTTGTTTTCTACTCTGTGGCATAAATATACCAAGGATAATGTGGATTTGCAGTGGCCTTTGCTTGGTTCTATTGATGGAGCGAAATTAGATTATTTACAAGACAGATTGTTTGCTAGGCGCAGCCGCCAGAGCATGTTCGATTCTTTGCAGATGTGGCAAAAGGAAGTACGAGAGCGGCAGATGAGGGAGGAGAAGGTGACTCAGAAGAGAGCGGCGCAGACTATGGCGCAGAAGGCCAGAGAACACACTAAGAAAGAGAATGAGCTGCGTATTGAGCGCGCAGATAGACGTTTTAGGCTGTTGGATAATAAGAGTTATGTGGTGAGAGAAGATGAACAGGATAAAATGGAGGACATTTTGAATGCCCGACCCCCTCCCCCATATGCCCCGCAGCCTTTGTATCCCGTGTTGGTGGATTCCACCTTCTCGGCAGCGGTTTCAGTTCCTCAAATGGGTGCCCCTCCCTTGTCCGGTGCACCTGCTTCCTCCGTGGCTGAACGAACACCCCCCTCTGTCACTACGCCCCTACTCTCTTTCTCCGCGGCAAGCCCAATTGTACCCGCTGTGCTCTCCCCGGTATCCTCTACTGATTCTGCTATTCCCGCAGTTTCAGCCAGCGCTACCCCTCAAAGCGCGCTACTGACCCCTACTAGAGGAGCGGGAGGCGGACTGTTTACTCAGGTACGGAAGTTACTTACACGTTCGGCTGTTGGGTTGGATGAGAAGACAATGGTAGCCAACCAAGCTTGCCAATGGGCCAGAAATAACATTTATTCATTGGAAGACATTTGGTCTACCATGAAAGACTACGAACCTCTGATGCAGCAGCATGCTTTTTGGCACATGTCGACGACATTGATAGCGTTGTGGGAACAGGGGTATGGTGGGGAGGCGCCAGCGATTCTCCGGGATATCAAGAATAATGCCTATAGGGCCAACACTGGAATAAGGGATGTGTTCCGTAGTTTGAGGTTCCTGTTAGAATATAGAAACGAGTTGCCAGAGGCGGGGGAACCCCATTACCCTGGGGTACACCCGATGCGGGAAGTGCATCCTATATTTCACCCTGAGATACCATAGATAAGAGACCCTACGACACAGGTTGTGACCCGAGCTCGTATCGATGCTCATTTTCAGGAACAGTGGGTGTACACGCCCTGGAAAAGGAGCGAGGTATTAGCTTTGAAGGCTCAGTTGCCTGACTCGAGAAAGAATCCAACAGCTTATTATAAGGAATTAACAGAGGCAGCTTCCTCGACGGTCATGACTTTAGCAGATATTGAATTATTTTTCGGATTATTGGTTCCTGTGGACGTGTGGAGACAGGTGAAGGGTTCAGATCATAGAGAGGAGCTGGGTGGTACTTGGGAAGAATTTACGGATTGGGATAAGGAGAGAAAGCCAGGTGAGAAGCCGAAGGCGGAGATACTAGCGCTGCCAGGGTGCATAATAAAATACATGCACTCACTCATCCCGCCAAAGAAAGTAGACTGGGATAAGTTGACGGCATGTAGACAGAAAAAGGACGGGGCTGTTTCAGATTTCTTTACCCGTTTTGAGGAAACGTTCATGGATTTTAGCGGGCAAGATATATCTCAAGATGGCTGGTTGCGACTCTTTGTTAATAGGTTCGTAACGAATCTGTTGCCAGAGATATCAACTCGATTGCAAGCGTCCGAGAGTACGTGGACGACATCCACTCCCTCTGGAATTCTGAGTATGGCCCAGTATTACGAGCATAGGGAAAATGAAAATAAGGACAGGCAAGAAAAGAAGGCGAAGGATTTGAAGACAAAGGTGTTATTGCAGCAAGTGGCGAAAGGACAGGGACGTGGAGCCCCGCCCATGGTGGCCGGTCGAGGAGGAGGTAGCTACGGACGGGGAGAGAAAAGAGAGCGTTTGGGTCAGAACCAGTGCGCCAACTGCAAACAGGAGGGGCACTGGTGGAAAGACTGTCCCCTGCTCCGGTCCACTACGGGACAGGGCAGGGGACGCGGACGGGGAGACGCGAATAAAGATAATAGGCAGTCTGAAGAAGGCAGGAGACCAGGTGGGAATTACTTCGACGGAGGTAGGGATAGACAGCACTTTCAAAAGGAGGGTGACGATTATGGAGATCGGCAGTACTATAACGATGCTTATGCTATGGATGACCTGACTGGCTTTTCTTATAACTAGGACAGCGTAGGGCAGAGCGAGGGACCTGTTTCTGTGGATGTTGATCAACGAGGGCCTTATGTAACGGCAGACTTGTCGGGATCCCCTCAGAAATTTCTAGTGGATACAGGTGCTACGAAAAGTTCTGTGGCACATGCCCAGGTCCCCGGGGCGGCTCTGTCTGGCAAGACTAACATTTCTGTGGGATTCTCCGGTACCCCAGTGGTTAGCCCCGTCTCCAAGCCTCTTGCACTTACGATTGGCCCTTTCACTGTTGACTCTCCTTTTCTTTTAACATCGAATTGTGGTGAGAATTTATTGGGTTTGGACCTGTTGAAAAGATTGAATGCTACAATTTACTGTTCTCCAGACGGTGTGTACCTCACGTTGGGTCCTTCTGTCGCGCGTGCGGAGCAGTGTTTCTCGAAAGATGAGCCCCTCCCGGTTGAATTGGAGGGTGTTCCTGGGAGTTTGTGGGCCAGCAGCGACACTGATGTGGGGAAGATGGACATTGACCCAGTGTCCATAAAAGTTAAGATGGGAGCGAAGTTGCCTCGGATACCCCAGTATAAAATATCTAGGGATGGGGAGAGGGCTCTGCTGTTAATAATACAGGACTTGATCCGGTCTGGGGTGGTGGAAGAAACGAATTCTAACAGTTGCAATAGCCCCATCCTTCCGATACTTAAGAGACCCCCAGGTGATGCAGGCGAGGGTACCCCTGATGTCTATCGTTTTGTGATTGATTTACGCCACATTAACAAGGTGGTTGAGCCTCAGTATCCGGTGGTCTCCGATATCACCACTATTTTGACTATGATACCTTCTACAGCTAAGTATTTTTCTGTACTGGACCTTAAGAATGCTTTCTTTAGTATCCCTGTGCATCCAGATAGCCGTTATCTCTTCGGATTCTCATTGGCTGGCCACAGCTTTAGATTTTGTAGAATTCCCCAAGGTTATACGGAAAGTCCCAGTATTTACAGTCAAGCTCTGAAAGCACAGTTGGATGATTTGGAGCTCCCACAGGGGAATGTCTTGTTGCAGTATGTTGATGATATTCTCATTGCCTCGGATACAGAGGATGGATGCCGTGAGTCTACTGTTAAATTGTTGCATCATTTGGCCTGTAAGGGACACAAGGTGTCTCTTCCTAAATTCCAATACTGTCGACAGGAGGTTACCTACCTCGGTCATCTCCTATCAAATGAGGGGAGAAGGCTGACGCCGGAGCGCATAAAGGCGATAACTAACATGGCTATACCTAACACGCGAGAGGTGCGCGCATTCTTGGGCATAACATCGTACTGTCGCCAGTGGATACGTAATTATGCTTTACTAACAAAACCCTTCTGTATCTGACTACTAAAGAAGTGCGCGAACCCCTACCTTGGACTCCAGCATGTCAGGAATCGTTTGAGTCATTAAAAACTGCTTTATGTTCTGCACCTGTCTTGGGAACACCCGATTACCAGAAGCCCTTTGTACTTTACGTGCACGAGGCGGAAGGTTGCGCGCTGTCTGTCCTAACACAGAGTTTTGGCGGGAAACAGAGACCTTGTGCTTACTTCTCTGCTATGCTTGACAACGTGGCAAGAGCACTGTCGAGCTGTCTAAGGGCTACAGCGGCTGCTGCGGTCTCGATAAGACAATCGGCAGGGCTCGTACTGGGCTCACCCCTCACAGTAATGGTACCACATGCCGTGGACATTTTGCTAAACAGGACACAGACGCAGCAATATAACTAGTGCTCGTCTAACGGGTTATGAGATGACATTATTTGCCCCACATGTAACGATAAGAAGATGTGCCACCCTGAACCCAGCCACGTTGTTACCTCTCCCTTCAGATGAAAAAGACGATGAGGTCCATGATTGCTTGTTTCGGACAGAAGAGGAAACAAAAGGAAGAGTAGATTTGACGGATAAGCCCCTAGATGATCCTGATGGGGAGCTGTATGTTGATGGGTCCTGTTTTAAACTAGCAGATGGCACCACAACGGCAGCATATGCAGTCACGACTTTGAAAACAGTGGTAGAGACTTCTAGAGTCCCGTACAATTCAGCTCAGGCTGCAGAGATAATAGCATTGATGCGAGCGTGTGAATTAAGTGAAGGATTGGAGGTGAACATTTACACAGACAGCCAATACGCCTTTGGCGTGGCTCATAGTTATGGGAGACTGTGGGCGGAGAGGGGATTTTTGACATCACATGGACAGAAAATTCAAAATGGCCCATTGATATTACGACTGTTGACAGCTTTGACACTTCCCAAACGATTGGCCGTGATTAAGTGTAGTGCACACAAGGCAGTGGTGGATGATGTAGGACGAGGGAATGCATTTGCAGATCAAACAGCTAAAGAAAGTGCTAGGACAAAACTTCCGCGAATGTTCGTGGCAGGACCAGCTAGGTGGGTACCAGACGTTAACATGTTTGAAGACACTGTACAGAGTGTGCGGAACATACAAGAGAAAGCAACCGAGGAAGAGTTGGAACAATGGAAGGATGGAGGGGGGCGGTTGGACTCGAATGAGTGTTGGACGGATGTGTCAGACAAACGACGATGGTTGCTCCCGAATGCATATGTTCTCCCAGTAGTGACGATGGCACATGGACCAGCTCATATAAGTACAAAGGGAATATGTAAATTATTAGATCCGGTGTGGAGTAATAGGAACATTTCCAGGGTGGCGACACATTTGGTACAACAGTGTATGGTTTGCTTAAGACATAATCCTGGGAAGGGAACCCCCGTCCCTGTAGGCAATTTCGCACCTCCATCCTACCCTTTTGAAGTGATCCAGATGGATTACATTGAAATGGAGAGGGTGAACAACCTAAAATATGTCCTTGTGGTGGTATGCTCATTCAGTAGGTGGGTGGAGGCTTTTCCAACAAAGGACTGTACAGCCATATCGACAGCTAAGATGTTGATCAAAGAGTACTTCAGTAGGTTCGGTTTACCCAGGGTGATCTGGAGCGATAACGGAACGTCCTTCAATGCTGAACTGATGAAACAGATCTGTAAGGGCTTACAAATCTCTCAAAAATTCCACGCAGCCCAACACCCACAGGCGGCGGGTTTAGTTGAAAGATTCAACGGTACCTTGAAGTTAAAAATGGCCAAGATACAGGAGAGTACGGGGCTGCGTTGGCCAGACGCACTTCCCCTTGCCTTGCTTTCCACAAGAGTAACAGTGAATTCTAAGACAGGAGTTTCTCCCCATGAGGTTATATTTGGCAGGCCCGCCAACGTGTGGGGTGTCCCTAGACCCAAATGTTTCTCAGAGATTGAATATCCTTTGTTGACAGATTATCTGTATGCTTTGACTAAAGATCTTCGTTCTATTCATCAGCAGGTAGCAGACACACTGAAGCCGTTGCCTGAGGGGCCGGGCCACGACATCCACCCAGGGGACTGGGTCATGGTGAAGAAATACCAGCGGAAGTCCTGTCTGGAGCCTAGATGGTCCGAACCAAAGTTGGTGCTCCTCGCCACCCGCACCGCACTTCGAGTGGAGGGCCGGAAGGCATGGACGCACGCCTCCCATGTAAAAAAGGTTCCTCTACCTCTACCTTATCTTGCGTGGATCCGAGGTGGCGTAGCAGATCACGAGACCGAGCGTATGCCTAGATATATTCCCTTCTCTGATGCTTCACTGATAGAGGGGGAGAACAACGAGAGCGCGCAGGGGCCAGCCCTGAGTACAAGTAGCGAGGCTCCTTTTGGTCGCAGTGCACAAACAACGGAAGCCACCCCTTTTGAAAGTGATTCACCAATTCTGTTCACAGATCCTGAAGTGCGAGGGAGCACTCGCTATAACTTGCGGCCCAGAAAGGAGAGGCGAAAGAGCTGAGCACTGGAAGAAGGGCTGAGATAGGGATTAGAAGTGGACTATTTTGAACAGGTTAGCTTAGAGATAGGGATGGACTGTTGAAAGAGCCCTGGTGCACTTATGAGACATTGCTGAGCGGGACGCTAGAGGTGTGTGTGTGGGCCCAAGTCCAGTGCTCCTGAGTGCCTGTAGTTGTGCGACTCCGTCGAGGGATTAGGGTTTGCGAGACTGAAAAGCCTGCCTATGAGGCTTTAACGGACATAGGGAGAAGAGCCCTTTGAAGGGCGAAGCACCCCTCTGGCCGGTTTTAGAGTGTCTGGAACTTTTAGGAGAGCCCCTAGTGTTTTGAACTTTTAGGGTGTCACTTGGTCTGTTCATTCGGAGACATGTATCCCTTTGGTCGTCCTATCCCTGAGGAGGAACAGCCCTTTGCTGCTCCTCGCAGATCTGAACCTGATTCCCCATGGCATGCTCTGCCGCGAAAAGGAAAAATTGTGGCTATTGTGGTGTTCCTTGTCATATTTTTGATAATACTAGGAATATTGTTCTTTCTGGATGAAGCTTACCCTGTCCACAAGCTGGTTCCTACTCCCTCTACTTTGCCAGAGCATAATATGATAACTGTTGACTACGGTGAACAATGTATGAGAAAGGGCTATCGTGATAATGTTTTCATAAAAACTTTGAATCATGCACATGCTGTGGTACAATGTGACAGACTGTTGGGTATGCGGGTTGCTTCCTTCTGCGGCATATAAAAAGGACAGGTTACTGGCACTTCAATTGACTCCTGTGAATAGCTGTGTGGGCTGGTATACCCTGATAGGCATGGTAAAATTATTTCAGCAGCCTGATTCTCTGTCCCCACAACTCCCTGGTAGTGGGTCCACACTGACAATGCGAGTACGCCCTCTGCCCCCTTCATTCCTTGGACGGTTGTATACTGATGGACGTTTTGACCAAAAGTTCCTCGAGACCTGTTCGAAAAGGATAGAACGATTTACGATGCCTCATGACACTGACAAAGTGCGAGAGAGTTTTCTACAGTTGAACTCTTCCCTAGCATATAGACATCCCCCCTCAGCGAATGGTACTAGTAATTCTCTGGTACCCCTAGCGACAGTAGGGCCCTCACCTTACTTCTGTATTCAGGGTAGGGGTCTGATTAAAGTGGGTGACAGCCTTTGCAATGTGACTGCCTCGATTTGTCTGCCCCTCAGTCCTTCAATGGTTACCCCTCCGAATATCTATTTTGTATGTGGAGATAATGGGTATTTGTGGTTGCCTGAGGGTTGGGGTGGGACATGTTACTTGGCGTATTTACTCCCACCTGTTAATGTGGCACCTTCAGATTACCATAAAACTCACCGAAGGTTTGCCGTCATGGAAGGACTGCGTAAAAGGAGGGACCTCCAGGTGGAGGACGTTGATCAGACTGACACTTCTGGGCAACAATTCACAGACTTCTCGAAGGGTTTGTTACCATTCTGGGGTCCTATTTTTAATAGTAGAGCCATTAGGCGTCTGTCGAGGGTGATGGAAAGGGTGGTGACCACGGAGGCTGACATTGCAGCAAATATGTCTCTTGAGATGCAGGCTATGAGATTATTCACGATCCAAAATAGGATGGTGCTTGACGTCATCCTTGCAGATAGGGGTGGAGCTTGTCGCGTCATCGGGACCTCTTGCTGCGTGTACATCCCTGACTCCGCCCCAACGGTTAATCTAGCTGTACAGAAACTCCATAGGTTGGCAGCCGAACTCCATCAGGATACGGGTACCTGGTCCTTGCAGACATGGTTGTGGGGTGTTTTCTCCTCCTGGGGTTGGAAAATACTGATGGGTTTAGTAGGAGTAGTTGGTGTCCTTCTGACATGTTGCCTTTGCGTGTACTGCCTTCCTCCTTGCTGTTCTATGTGTGCCAGTAACATACAAGCTTCTAAAAATAGGTCGAAACAATTCCCTGTTTCCAATGATCTCGAACTTTATGATCCCCGCTGGTTGATGCTTATCGATGATGATGTTCTTGATTAATATGTTATGCTGGCCCTTAGAATTAGATGTAAAGGCTCTCCTTTTGGTTAATAAAGATAGCCACAGTCTGCTAAAAGGAGGGGCTGATAGGTTTCATTCATCCATGCCCCGCCCACTGAATACATTATGTTTATGAGTTAGCAGAATGTGTCTAACTACTGATATATGGAAAACAAGTAGGAGAGTAAGGAGTTGTGTCCGTGAACGTCGGACGGGAAATACTCCTGATTCCCTGGTCAAGGATCAAAAGAACAAAATGGAGGAGTACTACCCGATGAGGGTATGTGAAGGCTCTTGTCTGAACTCAGGAAGAATTGTTCCTTTGTTAGGAAACCCCTCACTCACCACCTAGTGGTGACTTGCTTCATCATCGGGGCCCACCCAAGTGGCCTAGCGTCACTTGGGTGTGCTTCAACACCTGCAACTGCAGTGGAGCTGGTAGTGAAGTGTGGGGTGCATACAAAAAAGAATGTGAGTGTTAAAAATTGTCCTGGTATTCTTTTGTATAGAGTTTTAATAAAAAAGATACTGGACAAAATTAAAAGATAAGGTTGAGATAGTAGTGGGGAAGTTACGGCCCACTTATCTCTGTTTTATGTGTTGGTCGACATGTTTCTACCATAAGGGGAAAATCCCCGGTATTCCTCAGGACCAAAACAAGGAAGTGGGTGGTATGTGCCCCCTAAAAGACACACCCAGACCTAAATCCTTGGACAGCCAGAAGAAAAATCAGCTTCTGGGACGCACACCTAAAATAGAGGGTGCTTTAAAACAATGCTGTAGCTCAACTCGAGCTGCATCAAGCAGGAGGGGGGCGCTATGCCGGTAACAACATAGTAGTTGTCAGGGCGAGATCAGGCGGTTCACCTACTTCCCCGTGCTCGCTGCTCGGTGCCCCCCTCCTGCTTGATGCAGCTCGAGTTGAGCTACAGCATTGTTTTAAAGCACCCTCTATTTTAGGTGTGCGTCCCAGAAGCTGATTTTTCTTCTGGCTGTCCAAGGATTTAGGTCTGGGTGTGTCTTTTAGGGGGCACATACCACCCACTTCCTTGTTTTGGTCCTGAGGAATACCGGGGATTTTCCCCTTATGGTAGAAACATGTCGACCAACACATAAAACAGAGATAAGTGGGCCGTAACTTCCCCACTACTATCTCAACCTTATCTTTTAATTTTGTCCAGTATCTTTTTTATTAAAACTCTATACAAAAGAATACCAGGACAATTTTTAACACTCACATTCTTTTTTGTATGCACCCCACACTTCACTACCAGCTCCACTGCAGTTGCAGGTGTTGAAGCACACCCAAGTGACGCTAGGCCACTTGGGTGGGCCCCGATGATGAAGCAAGTCACCACTAGGTGGTGAGTGAGGGGTTTCCTAACAAAGGAACAATTCTTCCTGAGTTCAGACAAGAGCCTTCACATACCCTCATCGGGTAGTACTCCTCCATTTTGTTCTTTTAACTACTGATATATTCATTTATGCATTTACGTTTATACTTTTCTGTTAGTTATTCATTTATGCGTGTGACATTATTCCAGTGTTCTTAGCTTAGCCTGTGTGCCACCATTTTGATGCATTTCCCTATTCGTGCGAGTTGCACTTGCTCATCCCCCCTCCCGTAGGAATAGGAATATTCCACATGTCAGCAGTTTTTACTTCTCGGCCCACTGTGACTGAAACTACCAGCGAAACTCCTTATCACTCTGTTCTCATGTGCTGGAGATGCTCAAGCCTGGCTCCGTGTCCTTGGGGGCTGATAGGGGAATGTTGCAATCCCAGGTGCAGATGCCTACTGTATGAGACCATTGTTCACCACCTCAGGAGTTCAGTACTTTTCCACAAATGGGCGTGCCTTACTCTGCTTTTTCGCATTATAATGTGTTACTGTAATGACGGGAGTCAGTCCTTCTCGGCGCACTCTTAGGGGTGAGGTCGAACAGGGCCCTCTCATATGGGAGTGTATGGCCTAATAAAACTAATTGTTTTTATTCTTCTCCACTGTCCGGCTGACTTGTTATTGGGAATAATAGGTGAGTGCTGTAAGTCACTCGGGTGGATTTGAGCGACGCTTATCAGCGGTATGTTGCGTCGGACCACAGGGGAAGAAAGAAAACAAAGAAAAGAAATGTCAGGAAGGGGTTTCTCCTTCTGCCGGGGAAGTGTAGGGAAAGTCACCACTGTGTAAGTGCTCCTGCAGCGGTTAACGGGCTCTTAGACCTGCTCACCCTTACTACCCCCAGCCTTCCCCTCAACCCGGGTCCCTCCCGGCGTCAGCCCGAGACGTCCCCGTACCTTGTTGAGCCACGACCCTTCTCCTGGGCCGTGGCTGGCTTCAGCGTGTTGCCAGCTAGGGTCTGGCTGCCCTCCTCGTCGGTCGTCCATTCTCTCCTCCCGCAGTGAAGTTTCTTCGGCAGTAGCTGGTTCCAGGTTCTTCTGCGACGGCGTAGCGTTGTTCCACTGCAGCACTTCAAAGGTTGTCACCAGCGTCTGCTCCTCACAAGCAGGTCCCAACGAACGGACGTCTTCCTCGGCCGTTTCCGTTTTCACAACGCCTGAACCATGTGACCCCATCACATGACCGGCCCAGGCATAGGAATTAAAGGGACCGTACTCCCTGGGAACGTTCTGCAAATATAGAAGGGGAGAACAGTAAGGGAAAAAGTGTCCCGATTGTGCCTCCAGAGAGTCGGTGTCCTCACAATGGCAGAATCAGCCGGGGCATGGAACAACAAGCTGCCATCACACGGAAGATCAATGAGCCACTCCTGAATATTCCCCGGGAACACGACGTCCCAAAGCCAAGCATGGCAACGGAGGGCAACTGAGGAAGCCATGGCCTGGCCCAACACCTCTGAGATGTCCAGAGCAGAGCGGAGGATAAAGGCCGCCAGCTCCTGGCCATCCAAAGCATAATGCCGTAAGTCCACCTGAACAGTCTCCTGGAAAGCCGCGGATCCCCACAGGTGTGAAGGGCCCGCATGGCAGCACTAGTGGAGGCAAACATGTTGCGCCCCCAAGAGTCCAGCCAGTGGGCCTCCAGGAACGGCGGAGTCAACAGTGGTGGCAGGGAGGAAAAAGCGGTTCTCAAGAGTGGACTGGCAGCAGAGGGGTGGAGGGAGAAGCATGTGGGGTCAGGTGGTGCCGGAAGGGGACGGTGCAGAAGGTGTTGAGGTACCGGATCTCCCGAGGCTGGACGCCTCCAAGCTCCCTCCAGGGAAGAAAGGAGCAAACCCTCAAATGGGAATAAGATCTCCCTCACACGAGAGCCCTGGTGGAGAACCTCCAAGAGATGTTCCGCCGGAAAATGAGAAATCGGGTCCCCCATGCGCGGGATACCCACAGCTGTGGACACCTCGTGCGCGAAGACCGCACCCGCCTCTGAAGGGCCCTACGGAGAGGAAATCCGGTCCTCCGTGGGTGACGGCTGTAGACTAAGACGGCCATCCCCAAAGCCCAGCGGGACGGGCAAGGGCCAGACCTGAAAGCCAGAAGGCACCGAAGAATGGGGTACCTGCCGCTCCTCTGACTAGCACCTCGGCCACAGAAAGGGCAAGGAGCCACCCTTCGACGCCTGTGAAAAAGACACCACGCTGCGGCCAGTCTTCGGGGAAGAGGACACCAAAATGCAGCCAGCCTCCGGAGAAGAGGGAGCTTCCGAAGACGAATCCGCTGCACGACCTCTGTGTGGAGCCGTGGAGTCCGCACCCTGAGGTAGGATGCCAGCATCATCCGACGCCGAATGAGAGACCAGATAGGGCTCCCCCAAGTCATATCGCACCGGGGACCGGAGTGGGGCTGGAGCCCAGTGGCCAAAGGGTGGCGCCGAAACAGCGCCGACTCGACCTTCGACGAGGCAGCCCCCTGCGTGGAGGGACGAGAGGGAGCAGGGGAGTGACCCAAAGTTCTCTGCCAGTCTCGGCCCAGAATGTTGCGGAGGCGGTCCGGCACCGATGTGGTGGCACCAGAGATGACTCAACCTCCCACTCGCCCTCCAACAAGGCAGCCGCCTGCGGGGAGGAACGAGTAAGGCCCGGAGGGGGACGAGGAGTCCCCGCCCCACCTTGGCGCAGAGCGGGACGAGAAGAGGTAACCGACCCCTGTGGCGCTGCCCGAAGCAGACACCGTCGCCTGGACGGCGTCAGCTCAGCCTTGGACGAGGCCTTCGCCTCCCCAGAGGGTGGAGCATGGCTCAGGGAATGCAAACCGAGCCCCGGCGACCTCTCGCGACACCACAGGGACTCCCGCGGGAGTTTGCCGCGAGGCAGCGGCGCCGTGGTGTGAAGGAGGGACCCCAGAGGGGCCGCACCCAACAGCACCACATCCTCTAAGCTTGGATCCGAACCAGTCGGCGCCGGAGCCAGAGCCGCCGCCGGCGCCGCGGAGCGCCCCGTGCGAGGCAAGGGATCCGTGCGAGGCAAAGGATCCGTCAACACCCCAGGAAGGGAAGGAGGAGGAGACGCCAGCAAAGCCGCAGCATATGTCACCATCTGGTCTCTTGAAGCCCCCTCACCGGGAAACGGTGGATAGAAGGATGGCACGCGGGCCGCATCACCTGCGGAGAGTCCACACCACCAGAAGGCCGAACACCAGCCCCCAGGGATAAACTGCGACACTTACCGACCGGGAAGCGACGCTCTTGCGACATCAGAGAAGAAAGGGGACGGCGACCACGGCCTTATCTGAAGCCGCCTGCCGAAGCTGACCAGGGGGAGGAGGTCGACCTGGAGAGACACACCGATAGAAGTTTCATGCGGCACTCCCGCCGTGACTTCGGCTTCAACTGTTGACACGCCTCACAATCAGTGGTGCCGTGACCCTCCCCCAAACAGCACCTACAAATGAGATGAGGGTCCGTCGCCGACCTAAGACGCCCACACGACGTGCAAGTTTTGAAGCCCGAAGGCATTCGCACACGGTTCCACCAGACAGAAGACATTTGGTGAAGAAAAAGGGCCACAAACAGGCCCACAGCAAGACCGGATCCACGTTGCACATGGAAAAAACTGACGTAGGCGCGCCGGGGTGGGGCTTATGTGACCTCGCTGATGTCAAGTGCGGGGACGACGCCGGGCGGAGTCGTGTGATGTCGCCCCGCCCCCGCCGCGCAGGGATGTGGCAAAATGTTTCCGGATCCAGTCTCACGCCTGGGGATATTTCTAAGTGAAGGAATCTGCAGCTAGTAGTCTCTATGAGATCCCCTTTTCACAGTGAGACTCTAGTGTGCCTCAAGGTTAACAGAATGTCATCTGCACAGTCAGTAATTTCATATCCCTCCTCCCCTATCTCAATTCCCTGTATCAGTGCAATTAACCCTTGTGTACAGCCAAGGGTTCCACTACCAGTGTTAACAGTAGCGGTTGTAGGCATTTCACTAGAAAGGCCCATCCAACGCATTCAAAAAACTTTTCTGCACCACGGGCCAACACACAAATGTATGGCCTTGAATGCTAGATGGGGCAATTTCCTAGTCTTGGTCTAGTCTTGAATCCCATCTGGTATGGGTCTAAGAGTTACAGAAGGATCAGTTCTAGCCATGCAGTCAAGACTTTTTGTAAAAACATCTTGATTCTACAGATTAATGTGGTCAGTCTGTAGGACACACAAAGTGCCTGGTCTTTGCCTGGCTTACACAGAGTAAAAATTGATGCATCTGACATTGATTGGGTGAAAAATAAACGAATTATAAAAAAAACATCTTTCATAGAAAAAGAATGTAAATTGTCCTGCTTTGGGGCTTGCCTTTCTTCACAGAGCGGTGGGATTTGTGATCACATCTTTGATGATGGAATAGCAAAGGTTCATTCTTCTTTAAGGGGGTATTTCAGGAAGCTGTGCCTTGCAAGTATTCAACCTCACTTATGGGCTTCACCTTATTATAGAAAGTTTTAAATAGACAAGTATATAAAGGTGATGAGTCGGTTCCCATCTTCCGACAACATCGCTGGCAAAATAGTTGTATGCGATCTGTTTTCTTAACCTCTTAGCTTTGCTGCTAGAACTTTATCTGTTTTGCTACAGTTCTCGAATACAATTTGATTTGTGTAAATAAATATGTGTCCTGCTTTGTTTACTTGTAGCAAGGCTAGTGACTCTTTAATCGCTGTAAAAGTTCTATACAGTAATATTACATTAATCTTATAGTCGCGTAGTTCTTCCTAAATTTAGCCAGCAAACAAAATGCACCTTCTTTAGTTTTAAGGCAGATACGTCCCTCAGTACCACTGTTCTGAATGTCCAAACCCATGCTATCAATGCATCTCCCAAATATTGTTGTTCATAATACTGTATTATACTACCTGTCAGTTCCCGAAGTGTCATAAGTTACTCAATGGGTCGAGGAGCAGATGAAACTTGCATTTGCCCTGTTGTTGGCAAACCACATGCCCAGGCTACGCAAACATTTCATACAAGTCCCTTTCATCCATCTATTAATAAAAAAAGACCATATAAAATATCTATACATAAGGCAGCATTAGTATGTCATCCTCAATCAAGCACTTGTGAAAGGAAGGACGAATAATGCACGATCCTTGTAGGGCACACAAAGGCTCCTGGAAATTCTGCAGTAAAACTGGCATACGGGGTATCGAGTCTCCCGATGAGAAGTAGATTCAATCATAGACAGAGTCTCTCTCTTAGTCAGTGATTTCTGTCAATCACTGACTAAGAGAGAGACCCTGTCTATGATTGAATCTACTTTGCATCGGGAGACTCGATACCCCGTATGCCAGTTTTACTTTCAGAATTTCCAGGAGCCTTTGTGTGCCCTACAAGGATCGTGCATTATTTGTCCTTCCTTTCACAAGTGCTCCCTACTTAACCTTGTCCTGATGAAGACCCCAAAGTGAGGAACAATTCACCCTCCTTCTTCCAGGGGTCGAAACGTAGACCATCATCAATGAGGTATTGGGGCCTGGTGGTGTGTAGGCATTTGTAGGTGTAGAGAGTACCTCGAAAGTAACTCTTCTCGACGGGGAGCCAGTGGAGCTTTCATAGGTGTTGGCTGATGTGCTCGTGTCAAGGGATACCTAGGACAAGTCTGGCGGTCGTTTTCTGTATTGTCTGGAGCCTGCGGAGAAGGGACTTGTTGATGGCGGCGTAAAGGGAATTTCCGTAGTCCAGCCTCCTGGTGATGAGTGCGTGGGTGACTGTCTTCCTTGACTTGGGGGGGGGGGGGGATCCATTTGAAAGTCTTACGGAGGATGCAGAGGGTGTTGAAGCAGCTGGAGGTGATGGCGTTGACCTGTCGGTTCATGGAGACGGAGGAATCTAGTATGATGCCGAGGTTTCTTACGTGCTCTATGGCGGTATGGGGGCTGCCGAGGGCAGCGGGCCACCACGTGTTGTTCCATGCTGAAGCCGTAGTTCCGAGGACGAGGACTTCTGTCTTAGTTTTAGGGAGCTGTTCCTCAACCAGGCTGAGACATCCTGCATTCCATCCTGGAAGTTGAGTCTGGTGGTGGTGGGTCTTTGGTGAGAGAGAGGCTGTGCTGGGTGTCATCGGCGTGGATACTATTTTGAGGCCGTGCTGTCGGACTATGGTAGTGAGGGGGCCATGTAGATTTTGAAAAGGGGAGGACTGAGTGATGATCCTTGGGGGACTTCGCAGTTGATTTCTGTGGGTTCGGAGAGGAGGCAGTTTGATCCTTTGGCTTCTACCGGTGAGGAAGCATCAGATCCAGTCGTGGGTGGCTCCTTGTATGCCGGCGTCATGTAGTCTGGCGGTGAGTGTGTGGTGGGAAATGGTATAGAATGCTGCTGAGAGGTTGACTAGAATCAGGTCTGCGGTGTGCCTTGGTTGAGTAGGGTACGGATGTTGTCTGTGGCGGCGAGTAGGGCGGTCTCAGTGCTGTGGTTGCTGTGGAATCCGGATTGAGAGGGGTCGAGGATGGCATTGTCTTCAATGAACTTGGTCAGCTCTGCATTGACGGTCTTCTCAGTGACTTTTGCCGCGAATGGGAGGAGCAAGGTGGGCCAATAGGTTTTGAGGTCCGTAGGGTCTGCTGAGGGCTTCCTTACCAGGGGCCTGACTTCTGTGCATTTTCCGTCATCGGGGAAAATGCCGGTCTTGAAAGTGGTGTTGATGGTGTGTCGTAGTTCTGGTGCAATGGTGGTGGCGGCTCTGTGATAGATGTGAGGTGGGCAGGGGTCTGTGGGGGGCCCTGAGTGGATGCCTTTTATGGTCGAAGTGGTCTCTTCTGTTGTGATTGGTGTCCAGGAGGAGATGGTGAGTTGGCTGGCGATAACGGAGGGCGGGATGGCTAGAGAATCAGGATAGTGGTTGTTGAAGTTGTCATAGAGGTTTTTAATCTTCAGGTAGAAGTAGGATCCAAGCTTGTCGCAGAGGTCCTGGGAGGGGGTGATGTCCGAGGCTTGGCTGCTGGGATTGGTGAATTCTTGGATGACGCTGAAGAGTTACTTCGAGTTGCAGGAGTTGGCGAGGATTTTGTTGTGGATGAAAGTTCTTTTGGTGGTTCTGACGTGTTGGTGGGGGGTTTCCGTCATGGCATCCGTGTAGGTGGTGTGGTTTTCAGGTGTCTTGCTGTTTTTCCAGTTCTTTTCCAAGCGTCTGCAGGTCGGTGGTGAACCATGCAGCTTTTTTGGGGTGTTGTCTGTCGGAGTTGCGTAGCGGGGCGAGATTGTCTGTGCAGTTGGAGATCCATGTGTGGAGTTACCTGGCTGCAAGGTTGGCATCGGTTGCGGCGGAGGGGATGTTGCATTTGAGGGTGGATTTGAGCTGGTTTTTGGTGACTCTGTTCCAGTTCCATCGCTGGGGGTGCGGAGCGGGTCTCGGGGGCTTGGGTTTGTCGACGAGGAAGTGAACACAGTGCTTCAGTCCGATGTTGACGAGATTGTTGTAGAGGTTGGTAGAGTTGGAGTCGCTGGGGTTGTCAAGGTGGAAGTTCAGGTCTCTGATAAGTATGTAGTGCATGGTGGGGAACGCGTGTGGTGCGATGAGGTCATGATGGTGTCGGCAAAGAGGACCCAGGGGTCGGGGGGGAGCTGTGGAGTGTGGAGTTGGAGCTGGTCTGGATCTGGAAGTGCAAGTGTTTGGCGGCGGGGAAGGTGTCACTGGAGGTGGAGAGTCGGAGGGAGTTTTTGTATGCAATGGTGAGGCCTCTTCCCAGGTGGTTGGGGGCGGTCCTTCCTCTGGATCTTGTATCCGTCCGGGATGGCGATGGCGATGTCAGGGGCGGAGGAGGCGTTGGTCCAGGTTTCTGTAAAAAAGGCGACGTCGGGTGATAGGGTGTCAAGGAGGTTCCAGATTTCCAGTGCGTACCTGTGCATGGAGCGCACGTTGAGGAGGATGCATGATAGGGCATCGGCAGTGTTGGCGGCCTGGGCGGTGGTGACAGCAGTCTAGCATCAGGAGAACTGGCCGTGGGTCGTGTACGGTATGGACTGCTGGCAGTTGTTGTTCCTTCCTGGGTCGAGTGCGAGGAGGGTGGCAGAGTCGTATTGTGGGTGGTTCGAGATCCAGGATTCCTAGGGCTGGTCACGGTCGGGTCGCAGATAGGCTTGCCTTTGGCTCATGCTCGAGTTTCCTCACTTCTAGATCTATAGTTACTGTTCACAGGGTGTGGATACTTCTCAACTCTGCATAATTCAAGTATGGGGTAATCATTGTAATAATGTAATCTATTCAAGGACATGCATAATGTATAGCCATTTAGGATTTTCTGTTGTACCGTTTGTCCTGGTCTTTCAGCATTTCCTGAAGTGTGAACACAATATACACCCTCAGCAAATTTGCGAATGGTGCGTTTTGTATTAGGCTTTTGTGGAGGAAAAGTGGTGTAGTAGAAAGTCTATTTAGATTACCACTGACCTGATGTGTTTCTGGAATACATTAATTTCAGAGCCTTCTCTAAGAAAAGATTATTATTTTCTTTTTTACATTAAGCGATGTTAATTGCTTTTATTGCCATTTTTCTACAACGTATTGGTCTAGTGTTTGTATCTATGACCAAGCCTCCTGTTCACATTTTCAATAAACAGTACACATCATACACAAAACTTAGCAAAATCACCACTATTCCATATTCTCTAATGCAATTCTTTTACACTGGATTAGAAATTGCAATATTCTCCTTGACAGAAAGCACTCTCACCTTGACCTCACTAACAAGTTTATTTACTCCATATAAAACAATGGCAAATGTACAGACTTGTCACTCAACAACTCAAGGCAAAAACAGTAATTCTTCCCCCCACCTACCACTTGGGAGCCCAGTTACTTTAGGTCTTCTCTCTCGCTGATACATGTTTGAGCACTTCTTGTCACTGTTACTATTATTATTTTGCACTTCTTTTCGCGCCCCATCCCTGAACACCTTCAGGAAGGCTCTCAAGACCTGGCTCGTTGGTTGAACGGAACTGCTGACCCCCGCGACCCCCCACCGCGCCCTGAGACCCTCACGGGTGAGTAGCGCGCCTACAATTCCCTGATTGATTGAGTTTTCAAGAAACTGCTGTTCTCAAGGCAATGGGCCTGCCATCACTCTTTCTTGGGGATTCGCTTCAGGCTGTGATTTTACCCTACCTCCTGGGGTGGCGGTCAAGTGTGCTTTCCCGACTATTTTAAATGTGAGTCTGAAGCGGTAGGCCTGTCATCAGAAACCTTTGCAGCATCAGACGATCTGTTTCATGTTGCTCTTCTTCACCACCGTGGTCCAGGCGGATCTTGAAGGCAGGTGATCATCAGAAACTGTTTCCAATCAACTTTCAGGGCTTTAGGAGTATCGGGTACACTTGTTCTGTGGATTTTGCTCAACATTCTACAGAGGGAGCCATTAATTGTTGATTTTCTATGAGATCTCATCTCAAAGATACATGTGAGACAGCTGTTATTGACATTGCTGACCGCTGGTTTGTCTTCGAGACCAGCACTCAAGCTAGCCTTTTATGGATATTACTACTTCCCCTCAGTCTAACTCATGGTGTTTGGTGGGGTTACTGTTGAGTATTTTGCCACATATTGCTCTTCTCCTCCAGTGCTGCCACTGCTCCCTTCCATAAAAGATCACTTGAAAGATGACATATTTGTTCCTGCTCACTGAGTATCTGTTAAGACTCTCTACATGGGTTCTTTGGGCACCCAAGACGTTATTCTAACTTCTGATAGAAGGAGAGGGTTATGCTGGACACACTGGCGGAATCCTGTTCATTATTACGGCTACTCCTTCGAGGACTATCTTTCACTTGTTTCCCCTTTTTAGGTTTCGCCTGCACAGCACTTGTGCTGTGCTTGTGAAATCTATTGTTTTTAATATAAACTTAATGGGGCTGGCTTCACATTGATTCCTATGCGCGCCACTTACCTTTCCTCCAGTTCTATTGGCCGTGACATATTTTCCTGCATTTACCAATGCTTGTTCCTTGCCTGCTTCTCTTATCAGATTTCCACCGCCAAAATACTGTTAACATCTGCTTTGGTGGACCTATATTTTTATAAAGATTTGCCTTTTACTATTGCAGCATATCACCGGAGAGATTACATGATTTGCATAGAATCGCAAGATGTTACGTGGCTCCGCCGAGACTCGAACCAGGATCCCCAGCTCTCGAGTCAGCAGCTCTGGCCACTTCCCCACATCCTCACAACAACCGTGCTATCTGTCAGGGAGCTCTGTCCTTCTCCCAGACCATGATTGATGAAAACAGCTCTTTATTCATTACATAAGCGAAACCGATGCATTACCATTGCTGGTTTTTAAAGCAGTCTAGTGTTTCTTGCAATCTAGTCTGTCTGCTCCATGAGGTGTTATAATGAAAGGGTTTGGTAACCAGACACTTTCTCAGTGCTCTGGTTACTCACATACCTGACGAACAAGTTACTACTTGTGTAATGATATATCTGTAAGAGACATTAGTGAGTGATAGATTCCTTACCTTAGAATATCTCCAAACGTCAGACTGGATCTGGAAAGCTTTCGTCAATAGTACCCCTGCGCGTCCATAGGCGTTGTCATATGGCTCCACGTACGTCGCTGGCATCGTATTCGCCGAGATGACATCACTGGAGCCACTTAGACGCTCCCACTCGTGCTGACGTCAGTTCTGTACACAACTTTCCGCGACAGGAACGCAGAGCCATGTAAGATACTGACCACTGGTGCATAGAAACTAGGGCCCGAAAGGATGACCTTAACCCTAGAAATCAGTTCGCAGAATGAGGGGGATGGGTGGGGCGGTAAGGAATCTATCACTAACTAATGTCTCTTACAGATATATCATTACACAAGTAGTAACTTGTGCTTCTGAAAGAGACATGTTAGTGATAAATTCCTTACCTTAGAATAGATACCCCAGCAATACCAACCGTGGTGGTGGGTCTGCAAACAAGATTACGCCAGAAAGTCACGGAGAACAGAACAGCTAAAGAAGCAGTCTCTCCCGACCGTCAAGGCAACAATGCTTTGTAAAAGTGTGCAGCGAAGCCCAGTGCCCACCGCCCACCGTGTCCCAATGCAGTAGTAGCTGCTATCGCCCTGGTAGAATGGGTACGCAACCCCACAGGAGGTTCCATTTTAGCCATAGAATAACAGGCCTTGATACACAAGACGACCCAGCGGTAGATAGTTCTCTTGTGAATAGCCCGGCCTTTCTAGGCGCCTGCGTAGCCAACAAAGAGCTGGTCATCCACCCAGAATGTTTGTGTGCGATTCAGGTAAAAGGAAAGCGCACGTTTTGGGTCCAGACGGTGGAGCCTCTCTTCCTCTCTGGAAGGGTGCAGAGGCGGAAAGAAAGTGGGCAAGGTGATAGTCTGCCCAATGTGGAAGGCAGTGACGACCTTGGTCAAGAAGGAAGGACGAGTGTGAAGCACAACCTTGTCCTGATGAACCGACAGAAAAGGGGGCTTAAAAGAAAGAGCATGAAGCTCACTCACTCTCCTGGCAGAGGTGATAGCCACCAGGAATGCAGTTTTCAAAGTGAAAGACGTAAAGGACAATTGTGAAGCGGCTCAAAGGGAGCGCACATGAGATAAGTCAAAACAAGATTCAAGTCCCACTGAGGCATTATGAAAAGAACAGGAGGGAACATATGTGTAATGCCTTATAAGAATATCTGTACAACAGACTTGAAAAGAGAAGGCTGATCTGGAAGCTTCGGAAAGGCTAAATGGCCAAAAGGTAGCCCTTGACAGTGCCCAGAGCAGAGCCCTGCCGGGCCAGACAAAGAAGGAACAAAAGGGCGAGAAAGGGGGTCCATAGTCTTGGCTGTGCACCATGCCACTAATTTGTTCCATCTGCAGGCGTATACCGATTTAGTGGAGGGACGCTTGGCTACCAGAATGACATCACAGACTTCAGGAGGCAAGTCAAATGGAGTCAGCTGTCGCCGCCCAATCTCCACACATGTAGGTGGAGGCTGAACAGGTTCAGGTGGAAACCCGTCCTTTGCTGCTGTGACAGAAGATCCTCTCACAGAGGCAGTCGGATCGGGGGATCCAGGCTCATACTGAGTAGCTCGGGATACCAAACTCTTTGAGCCCAGTCCGGAGCCACAAGGATGACTTGGGCCCGTTCGTGCCTGATTTTCTTCAGCAACAGACCGCAGCTACACTTGCGGCAAAAAGCAACGCCGAGCAAGTGCCGCCTTGGAAATTCCAAACGCGCAGAACTGCAGACATTGCGCGTTCTCTTCTGTGGCGAATAGATCTAACCAAGGCTCTTCCCACTGTTGAAAGAGACCTTGCGCCACCTCCGAGTGAAGATGCCATTCGTGATCCATCAGACACCGGCGGCTGAGTTCGTCCGCCCTAGCATTCAAAGAACCCGCCAGGTGTTGAACCGTCAAGGAAATGCCATGACATTTCAGCCATGTCCAGAGGCGTAGAGCCACCTGACATAGGGTCCACGACCCCACCCCACCCTCTTTGTTGCAATACCACATGGCGGTGGTGTTGTCCATGAACACCTGCACTACCTTCCACCTAACAGAGGGAAGGAATGCCTTCAGTGCAAGAAGGATCGCCCGAACCTCCAGAAGGTTGATATGGAGCCGGGACTCTGCCGGAAATCAGAGGCCTCTGATCTCCGCCTCTCCCATGTGGCCGCCCCATCCCAGGAGGGACACATCCGTCACCACTGTGTGCTCCGGTTGGGGAAGGGAGAGGGGTCTGCCACTGACCCAATGCTTATTTGTGAGCCACCACTGCAATTGTTGTGCAGTGCCCTCTGAGATCTGGACATAGTGGACAGGTTCCCCTGATGCTGCGCCCACTGGAACTTCAGGTCCCACTGCAGAGCCCGCATGTGCCACCTGGCATGGTTGGTCAGCAGGATGCAGGAGGCCAGGAGTCCCAGCAGCCTCAAGGTCGTCTTGACCGAAACCCAAGACAAGGGCTGAAAGATCGGAATCATACCCCGAATGTCCTGGACTCGCTGTTCGGGAGGATAAATTCAAAACTGCGCTGTGTCCAGAATCGCTCCGATTAAGAGAAGCTTATAGGAGGGAATCAGGTGCGACTTTGGCACATTAATGTAAAACCCCAGCAAATGCAGGAGGTCAGCCGTAGTCTGGAGGTGGGAGATGACTGTCTGGGGCGAGCCCGCCTTGAACAACTTGTCGTTGAGATAGGGGAAAACTGAAACCCCTGATCTGCGCAGATGAGCTGTGACCACCGCCATCACTTTTGTGAACACCCGAGGGGCGCTGGTATGGCCAAAGAGGAGCACGGTGAACTGAAAATGGTCCTGGCCCACCATGAATCGCAGATAACGCCAATGGCCCGGCAGGACGGGAATATGAAAATAAGCGTCCTGCAGGTCTACTGCCACCATCCAGTCTTGTGGGTCGAGAGCTGTCAAGACCTAAGCCATAGTGAGCATTTTGAACTTCTCCTTCCGGAGGAAGCGATTTTTGCTCCGAAGGTCTAAGATGGGACGTAGACTCTTGTCCTTCTTTGGAACCAAGAAGTAGTGAAAGTAACAACCACAACCTACTTCTGGCGTCGGAACACGCTTGATGGCCCCCTTGGCCAAGAGGGACGTAACATCCTACTCGAGAAGTGCCTTGCCATGCAGTGGAACTGCGGTGGCATGGCTGGGGGTATAGACTCGAAGGGGAGGGGGAAGCCCCTTCAAACAATCTCCAAAACCCACCTGTCTGATGTAATGGTGCGCCAGTGGGGGAGGTGATGACAAATCCTACTCCCCACTGGCGTCTTGTGGGCCTGAAACACCGGACTAGGAAGGTGTGGAGGCACTGGCAGCGAGGGTGTGGGTGGACTGACCCACACGCTGGCCCCGTGATCCGCCTTTGCGAGCCCCACGTCCACGGCAGCGCTGGGACTGTTTCTGCGCCGGCTTGTTCTGAAATTAATGTGTTTGTACGCCCCTTCCGGAGCTTCGAAAGGAACGAAAGTTAGAAGGGAAGGCATACGTGTAGCCGAAAGGCCTAAGAACTTGGCCGTGGCCCGAGAGTCCTTGAAGCACTTCAATGTGGAATACGTCTTATCACCAAAGAGACGAGTGCCATCGAAGGGCATGTCCATCAAAGTATTCTGGACATCTGCCGAAAAAGCGTTCTCAACCAGGTCTGACGACGTTGCGCCACCATTGTGGAAATCACTCTACCCAGCGAATCAGCGGTATCAAGGCCACAACGTATAGTGAATTTGGCCGCATCTCTCCCCTCCATAAGAGCTCGGGAGAGAACTGCCCGGGCCACCTCCGGACACTGAGGTAGCACTTACTCAACTGCATCACATGCAGAATGGGAATAGCGGCCCAAGAGACAGGCAGTGTTCACAGACCGCAGTCCAGAACTTGCGGAAGAATAAATCTCCTTGCCTAACTGCTCCAACTTCTTGGCTTTCTAGTCTGGTGGAGCAGAAGGAAACGCACTTGGGACGTCGAGGCCTGAACCATCAAACTCTCAGGTGTAGGGTGCTGGGTGAGGAAGGCAGGGTCGCCCGGGGACGGGCGATGGCGTCGACCCACACCCTTGTCCACAGGGGCCCCTGTGTTGGGCCGGGACCAGGTGCAAAGAAGCACATCAGTAAGTGCATAATTAAACGGTAACAGCGGTTCTGTAGAAGAAGAGACTGGCCGGATCACTTCAGTCAGTAGGTTGGTTCTGACAGCCACAGTAGGGAGCTCGAGGCCAAGAGCCTCGGCCGCTCCATGTAGCACCTTGGAAAAGGTACCACTCTCCTCCGTAGTAGCTCTAGGGGATGGTGAACCAGGCGCCTGAGTGTAATCCAGGCCACCGGCCTCTGCCTCCTCATCCCAGTTGGGGACAGACTCGCACTGTGCTGGGAGAGGGTCTTCAAGACCCCCCAGTCCTCCCCTTCCTCCACAAGTGGACGAGGACGTGGGTGAATAAAAGGGTAAAAGTCCCCCATTGGCATTGGTGCTGGGAGACATCGCTCCGGCACCGGGCCGACATCAGAAAAGAAGTCGATGCCGGCGCCGGCGATGTTGATGTTGGTGGGGGCCATATACGTTCCACCAGCAAGAACGGGGAGCCAAGGGCTTAGCCATGGAGGCCTCTGAGCGTCGACACGGAACAGTGGGACCCGCGGGGCCCAAAGGCTTGCCGACGGGGCCGCACGGGCCATAGAAACGTGCCATTGCAGACACAAACTCTTGCAATTCGGCCGGAGTCGCAGCTGGACCCGGTAATGGTGGGTAAGTCAACGGTAACTGCTCAGGCTCCGTTGGAGCCGCAGGGGCGGTGCCACCTGCCCCCTCAGCCGCGTACCATGACCGCCGAGGTGAGGACGAAGAGCGGCGTCGCTTCTTCGACTTTTTGTGCTTTGCCTTACCTGACTACGAGTGCAACGACTACAAATGATGGTGCTTGCTCTGCGACCGGGCCCTCGACCTCCCACAGTACCGGGACCTGGAACGACGTGGGGCAGACTCCTGGGCCTCCAGCCACTTTCAGGACCGATCCCACAAAGTTTTCGGGGCCATGACCTGACAGTGGGAACACGACTCGGTGTCGTGGTCACGCCCCAGGCAGAAGAGACACTCAAGGTGCGAGTCCATCAGTGACATTGTGTGCGGACAGGCCTCGCAAAGCTTGAAACCAGGCATCTCTATGCACAGGGGTAAGTTTACTTACAAATTATAACAAACAAATACTTAGTCAACAAGTGACGGGGTACTGCTCTCTCCGGATCTGCGTTTGCTGACGCAGAAAAAGAAAGAACTGATGTCAGCGCACGTGGGTGTGTCTAAGTAGCTCCAGTGATGTCATCTCAGCGAATACGACGCCAGCGACGCACGCGGAGCCATACGACGCACAGGGGTACTGCTGACGAAAACTTTTCGGATCCAGTCTGACACCTGGGGATATTCTAAGGTATGGAATCTATCACTAACATGTCTTTTTCAGATTCTTCTTAATGTCACATCAGAAAGAGACGGTATGATCCATGTGCAAGAAAGTCTCTTGACCCCAGGGTACCCTTTTGCACTCTCGCTCCATCACCTTTTGCTCTCTTCAGCAGCTCCCTGTGACCAGTCCGAACAAGTTCTCGCAATGTCTCTCTTCTCCCTTTCATCTGCAGGGGGCCTATTGTGAGCAATCACCCACCTTGGGGAGACTTCTAATCTTCATCACATTATTTCCTGAGGCTTGAAGATGATCAGATCATTTATGCGGTCCAGTTACCTCAAGGGGACTTCCTGTTGAAGGTTTCCAACACCATGGGTCACACGTCTTCAAGACTCCACTTGCCCTGGTTGTCATACCTGGTCTTGACCCAACAGTCTGACAGATCACCTGCTCTGCCTGACTCTCTTACTTTGGCCTTGTTTCTTTGTCTTCCCTATTCTTCCTACTTGTCACTGCTTTGAAACTCAAATACTCATGGTTCTCTTTGCTGTTCTTCTAGTACTTGGGCTGTCTCCAGTTGATTGCACAGAACTTGCTGTTTTGATATGACGCTGCTACCAATCAATTTGCTGGTCGCCATTTTATCAGCTTCGCTCTACTGCAGTGGATTGCATTTGTTTATTTGAGTTGTATTTGTCTGGTTAATACTGCTTTGCTCTTTCCTGTCCTGCAAGCCCTTGGAATAATCTGGCCCAAGAATGAGAAGCTAATGTGGGGGAATCTTGAGGTGCCTGTAGAATACTTCTTAAAGTCTACAACACCATCCTGGAATGTAGTATTTTTGGACAGCACTGCCACCACATTTGAGGACTGTAAGAATGGGATTTTTGGTTGGGTTGGCTAGGGCTTGCGCCTAAGCCAGGCAGAAACCACCACTCTAGTCAGGAGAAGGGAGTTGCACGCTGAAGATAACTCCTGCTCACCCCCTTGGTAGCTTGGTACGAGCAGTCAGGCTTATCCCAGAGGCAATGTGTAAAGTGTTTGCGCAACACACACACACAGCAGCAACACACTAGGCACATCACAAAAGAAACTCCACACAAGGTTATATATGAAATAGCCTTTGTATTATCCAAAACACATTCGAATCATAATCACACATATACACTGTGCCAACTGGCACTAGGCAATATTTACAGGGGATTATATGACTGGGCCAATTGGGCCACTGTCAGAACCTTTTAGAAAGCACTAGTAGCACATATAAAACACAACCAGTGACTACTGGTAAGATACTGTACAAGGCAAGATCACCCCTCAACATAAACACATTATGACTGCATCACTTTGGGCATAAACACATTATGTGTAGACCTCATAAGCATAAACACATTACGCAATAGGCATCACAAGCATAAACACATTACGCAATAAAACCCAGTGCACCACAGTACACTGACAAGGTGCATACATCACCTTAGAAACTGACCCCAGGCCAACTGGCCTTTCACTGGGGCTCCAATGCCCTATGTCCAGAAATGTCAGGGCTTTAACTGGGGCCTCTCAAATGGCACTCTAGCTGCCGAATACAGCGAAGATGCTGCGCAATGCGCTAGGGCACGGGGGAGCGCGTCAACCCCTCCTTATCACTAAGCACCAAAAATTAAAATGCCCCCGATCGGCACAGACATAGTGCCCCGCACTAACAGTGCCACCTGTCCTTAATAATGAAATGCTCCCTTTGCAGCTGCCCTCTATCCGATGGGATAGCTGTAGGAACTGGCTTGGGCACCCCGGTGCCACTAAAGCCCCACCCCGGGACTTTCAGAACAGAATTGCCCCTAATGTTGGAGCGGCCCGCTCTCCTGCGGGTCCGCTCAGGGAAACAGGCACTAATACCACAGTGCCTCGCGAGCACCGTCACTGCGCAGATTCGAGCCCCACTCACCGAGCTCTCCGGGGACTCCTCTGGGCCTCTTGCTGAAGCTTCCAGCACACGGGTGATATAGGCTGCACACGGGGCTCTCCTCACCAACACGGGAGCCCTGCATGCATCGCGCAGCCTCTTCCTCTTTAGCCACGCTGCAATTGGTGGCCTCGTTTGCCCCGCCTGGCTTCCGGGTCACTCTTGGAGCGGTGGCTTCGTCTCTTCTTGGCAAAGTGCGGGGTAGGCTCCCGCCGAAAAATAAATATCCAAAACGGGGTGGGCTCCCGCTCATGAGCACAAACGTGGGGTGGGCTTACGCTATGGAATCAGCATCGATGTGGTGGAGATCCACAAATGCGGGGTAGGCTTCCGCTCTATTGGTAAAACGCAGGGTTGGCTCCCGCTTCAAGGAGCATTAAACAATGCGGGGTGGGCTCCCGCTCCTTGACACAAATGTGGGGTGGGCTCCCACTCTCATTTGGCAATGTGAGGGGGACTATCCAGGCCGGGGCTCACTCCGAAGGCAGCGACGCACTGCAGGGCACCAGGATTCCTTCCTAGAATGAAAGATAGCGCTCACTAGGAGCTATGCCCCAAAAACATCCAGGGCAAAGGCTGGGCCCACGCAGGCCAGCTCACAGGGCCCTCCAGCAGGAAGGCAGTCCCTTGTGGCGGTTCCTCCTGGGGGCCAGCTGCAGCAAGTCCCCTCAGCACCGGAAAAAGCACAACATTTTCATGGGGTCACAACCTTAATATTTACACCCACATTTGCTTTGTCTGCCCTGGCATAGCGCTTGGCGAAACCAGCCTAAACTGGTTCTGGGGGATTTTGGAGCACTTTGTTGACAAGGCGCATAATCAAATCTGCACATTTTCATAGTGGCTTTAAAAGTATACGAGAGTCTCTCAGTCGTCTACTGCATTTTATTCATGGTTAAGAGACATTTGTGTTATCTGGCAGATTACCGGAGAACAATGTAACAGTTTGAAACAGCGCTCCAATCCTTTGGTACTGAAAAGCCCACAGAGTATGTACCTCTTACTTGTACTTCCTAACTCTGTGGGGTACCCCAGTCACCATTCTCGAAGGAACAAGTAATAGCCTCACACCAACTTGAGCCTAACAGTTATCTGTATCATCTTTCCGAAGTAGCCCATACGTCATTAACCATGAATAATTCTTCCATCTAGCTGCTTCTGCTTGCACCTTCTATTAGCTGCATTTCTCAACACGTGAATACTTCAATAAGAGGAAGACTTTTAAGGATGTAAAATATTGGACTGTTTTGCAAATATAAGAAGGGACCCCCCCCAAAGTATTTGTGGGCGCCCACCGTTTTCTAAAGGTGGGGCAAAACACTGGATCTTGGTGCATATTTAATAGATTTGCAAGCTTTGAGTCACAGAAAACTCTAACTCAGGGACGTCGTGCATTTGCACTGAATATTCCAACAGAGATGGGATAGCTGAGCCTGTAAAGGACTTCATCTAATGCTCACCTCAGTACACATCGACTGCAGTCCGTTGTTGCCCTCAATGTCATCAACCTGAAGTGAATTGACTTATTTCAGCTGATGCCTTTTAGTCCTCATACTTACGTTGTACCAGTGTTGTTGCCAGTAAAAAGTTTTGTTCCGAGTAACTGAGCTCCTCAATTTTCATAGTGCTGTTACCAAGCGTGGTGACTGGGGACCTCCCGCTGACACTCTCCCAATGTGGCTCCTACTGACGAAAGCCGTCTTACAGGAGGTGCCTCTTGCTTTTGAAATAATTAAAATAAGACTGTTGTGGCCACACCCACTAGCTGGGTTGACAGCAGTGGGATCATAATCTTTATAGCACCACTTTTATAATAACTCATGAAACAACTACGTCTTGAGATTCTTGCAGAGTTTGAGATTACGGCATTTTCTTTAAGGGACATAGCGGCAGAATTCCAAAGATTGGAACCCAATAAGGCCTTGAGGAATAGTTATTTACACGGGCCTATTCTACGCACTATGATAAACATCTATTCAGATTGTGTCACTCCAACATGTACAATATGATCCACTATGAGTAGTGTGGTATAAGTGATAATATAAATAAATATATATATAACCTTTAAAATTCAGGATTATCATAGGATCAACTCATGGATGAACATTTCAGTACTGTGGCTAAGTATCTTCCAAATTACAGACATGCATCATACCCATGAGCACACCCGGCATGCCGCTGCAAGAGTTTCACGAGCCACCACATGCAAGTGAGCCCATCGTTTCTCTTATGTGTTTCATTTCAAGGACCAGGAGAAAATTAAGTTCTTAGCAAATGCCAATGTGTGACTGGACCTCTTAAAGCCAGCATCCAATTACTGTTAGTCACCTTGTGTGTCATTAGTGACACATCTGTGGCAGCACGAGAGGTCGGCGTGTGATCTGATAATGTTCCTGCTCTGTATCTGCGTGAAAACACAGCAAAACCTAATAAGGCACCAAACACCAGAAAGATGCCTGCTCATGGTCTTTCTTGCAGCTGTGGCAGCATCATCATAAAGAATGCATGAGACTTTGATTCTGCTGAAACTTAATTATGTACAGTTCAAACTGTCACTGTGATTCTGTAGCCTGAATCACGATTTGTTACGCTATTCTGAAAATAACATCTGAGTCAACAGAACACTACAGAAAGCTTCAAGCCTGTCAGCTCAAGCAAATGTGAGATATTTTTCAAACTGTTCTTGAAACTAAAAATGCTGGAATAAAACAGACCAAATTTCCTCAGCTGGTAGTTCTCATCGATTACTGCAGTCAATCGTCAACATGCAATTGGCCCGCCACCTGGAAGACAACAACATATTGGACCCATCCCAGTCCGGATTCAGACGAAACCACAGCACCGAGACAGCCCTCATTGCCGCCACAGACGACATCAGGTGCCAACTAGACAACGGCGAAACATCAGCCCTCATCCTCCTGGACCGGTCAGCCGCCTTCGACACGGTCTGCCATCGCACTCTAAAGACACGCCTCCTAGAAGCCAGAATCCAAGCGAAGGCCCTTGACTGGACCACGTCCTTCCTCTCCGTCAGAACCCAGAGCGTCCGCCTCCCACCCTTCCGATCCAAAGCCACGACATCATCTGCGGCGTCCCCCAGGGCTCATCTCTCAGCCTGGCGCTGTTCAACGTCTACATGGCCCCCCTCGCACAAATGACCCGCCATCACAACCACAACATCATCTCCTACACTGATAACACCCAGCTCATCCTCTCCCTCACCAAGGACCAGTGGTGGCTGGTGACATTTGAAAGTGGTGAAGCGTAAACGTTGCAGATGCATGTTGTGAATCGGCGGAGGTGTTCTCCCACTGAGAATTATTTAAAAAAAACAGTGGGAAAATCATGCATTTTAAAAAATCTAATTTTACAGACTAAAATTGTTTAGTCACTGTAGTGTGCACAGTTTACAGTATAAGTACCGTTTGTAATGATCTCACCTGCACACGATTGTCTTGTCCGTTTACTGTCTGCAGTAGAAACATCCCCTCATATTTGCATTGAGCCCGCAATATGTTGCGATAGCTATAGGCTGATGGACACAAACTATTCTGCATTGTGAAACGTTCAGAGCCTCAAGTTTGTAGCTTGTGAACACAAGAGAACATTGTGCAAGGCAGGGATGGAGCCAAGGGGCAGGTCGAGAGAGAGGAATGTGCAGGGCCCACTCCACACACAGTGCCTTCTCTTTATTAACCTCACTGCCAATTTACAACGTATTTGCTGCCTTTCATGAGTTTCTCCAGTCAGGATTTGTGTTTTTTCCGTAATCGAGAAGGTTTCATTGTTAGGCATTTCATAACGATCGTAGTTTGTGCCCGTCCTCTGAACAGCTCAGCTATGTTTACAGCAGCGAGGCAAAAGCTAGACATATCTGCAATTCCAGTCACGGCTCGTGCAGGGGAGGGGGCGGGGAGCCGGTCCGCGCCACCTTTGCTGCTCCTCTTGGCGCCTTGTTCACAAACGGCCCTGGAGTGGCCCCTCTCAGCCAATCCTGGCGCTGCCAGCAGCGCCAGGCGAGGCTTAGGGCACGACTAATTTTCGCCCGAAGCACGCCCATTAGGAGGCCGAGGGGCTCCTAATGGGCATGCGCAAACAAGGGAAAACACAAGTGCGCATTAGTGGGCACGGTGCGAAAATTCGCACTCCGTCCCCACTCATGCGCACTTGTGTTGTGCTACTGCCCCTGGTGACAGTCATGTCAGCCAGCATGACGCCAGACCGCCCAACCCCTTCGTGGGCGGTCAGAAGTCATGCTGACTAGTTCTTCCTCGGCGTCTTTGAACTTAAGTAAACAGATTCAGTTTACTTAAGTTCAAAGGCAGCGGGCGGGGGGGCTACGCCCCCACGCCCCAAGGACCCACACACCACCAAAACCAACCTCCACGAGGGAATGAAGGCCGTCGCCAACTGGATGAGGAGCAGCCGTCTGAAGCTGAACTCAGACAAGACGGAGGTCCTCATCCTCGGACCCACCCCCTCAGCCTGGGATGACTCCTGGTGGCTGACAACACTGGGAACAGCACCAACACCCACTGACCATGCACATAACCTAGGATTCATCCTCGACTCCTCCCTCTCCATGTCTAAGCAGGTCAACGCCGTCTCCTCCTCCTGCTACAACACCCTCCACATGCTCCGCATGATCTACAAGTGGATCCCGACTGAAACAAGAAGAACGGTGACACAGGCCCTCGTCAGCACAACACTGGACTACGTCAACGCACTCTACGCAGGAATCCCAGCCAAACACCTACGACGACTACAACGCATCCAAAAGGCCTCCGCCCGACTGATCGTCAAGGTCCCCTGCCGCAGCCACATCACCCCCTACCTGAGAGACCTACACTGGCTCCCCGTCGACAAGAGGATCACCTTCAAGCTCCTCACCCACGCACACAAAGCACTCCACAACGCCGGACCAGCCTACCTGAACAGCAGACTCAGCTTCTACACCCCCACCCACCAGCTCCGCCAGCCTCGCCCTCGCCGCTGTCCCCCGCATCCAACGAACAACCTCCGGCGGCAGATCCTTCTCCTACCTCGCCGCCTAGACCTGGAACACCCTCCCTATGGCAGACCCAAGACCTACTCGCCTTCAGAAGACTCCTCAAGACCTGGCTCTTCAAGCAGTAGCAGCACCCCCTCTCCCCCCTGCCCATAGCGCCTTGAGACCCTTACGGGTAAGTAGCGTGCTTTACAAGTACTCTGATTGATTGAGTGATCTGGTTTCTGTGATCTAATTTTTCCTCCCATTTCGCTGATCTTTATATTGTATGTATGTTTGTTTAAACTATTGAAACTCTCTGTGAACATCAACAGTTATATTAAAATTATCCAAATACAGTATTTCAAAAGCAATATTGGCAATCACCAATCAATTACTAAATTTGTGTCTACTATTAATAATGTACATAGATAGTTCTCTATCATTGATGATTGGATCTTTTAGTAGGGGATAATGCCTCAGTTGCTATTTAATACATTCAAGGTTAGCAAGATAGACCAATTGATGATTTGTCAAAACCAGTCTTGTTTGTTACAACTTCCCATTTCATGTTTTGTAAATTAGAGCCATAATATTGTCCAAGTATCCCAGACCTATTGACATCCCTATTTCAGCGGTAAAGGAGGAATGGCAGATCAAGACTTCAGAATGACTTAAGAAAAATGACAAATTTTGCATTAAATGGATTTGATGATGAAGGGTATTCGTTGCTTTTCAGTGACAGTGACTTCTGAGTGATGTGATGAGAAGAGTAAGATATCCAGAAAAACTCCAGGGCAGGGGTGGCTCCTCCATGTGGGCAGAGGAGCGTCGCCCCACTGCTTTCTCGCTGTGCGAGAAGCAGAAACATAAAATGGTTTTATAAATACCATTTTATGTTTCTGCTTCTTGCACTGCAGGAAAGCAGATGGGTTAGGTTGGGGGCAGGCGTTCCTGCTCTAGGGCAGGGGAAGAGTGGCTTGTCCACTCTGAGGGAGCTGACTGTTTGGCCAGCCCCAGTCATGCGCACTCTGCGTTTTCTCCATGTATGCTCCATGCAGCCTACATAGAGAAAATGGCCTCCCCATAGATGCCTGTGTGGTCAACATTCCAACCAATCACAATGTTGCCTTTGAAGGGCATGAAGAAAATGGGCATGAAGCAAATGGGCTGGGCTGTAGGTATATACAGTGTATAAGGCATCAGTCGGCCCTGAAAGTGCCCTACAACCACATAAATCTGCCACTATGTGTAACAAATGTCCTCCCCTACCACCAAAGAAGCCGAGAATGCACTGGAACGAGTGGCCAATTGAGGAAGTAAGACTTTCAAAGCCAGCATCCACAGCGCACATCAACTTTCCACTTTCTCCCACTCCTCAAAACCATGTATGCACCATAAGGTCCAAAGAGTATGGCCTGAGTTTTTACAGTTTCATTATGCAAGACCATCACTTCCACTTCCCCAGAGAAGGTAGGATTGTCTCTCATAGACCAGTTTCTCCGAGATGTGAGAAGCAGACATTATCTTCTCTTTCCCACAGATAAGTAAGTACCTTTTCAAAATACTAGTCTGTAGCTGTGCCCAATGACCACATCCCATTGACTTTCCCTTGTTCTATTATGCATATCAGCATAATACACCACTGCATGGAGCTTCTAATTACAATGACGTACATGCAATGTTACCCCAAAGGAAGTGAGATGGGTTCAATGATAGAGAGGTTTTAATCAGGATGAGACTCACTCCACCTCCACTGGCCTGTATTTTGGAGCCTTTTATGTCTTATTGCCATATGCTATTAATTTCTCAATAATTAGAATACCAAAAACCTAAATATCTTACAGAAAACATTCATCGACTGTGCCAATACATTCCAATCAGTCTTCATCACCCAACTTACCTTTCAGATTTCAATTTTCGATTCTGCATGTGTTCACTTAGGAAGACATTGTGAACATTTCAGCATTGCAAGAATACTCTACTCTGATGTCCCCCTCCCACAACAAATATTTACTATTACTTAGTTACATCCATTACGTTTCTCTAACCTGAAATATGCAACTATTTGGTCAGGTAGGAGAAGTTACCTTATATGGGACATTTCCCCATGAGTCCTAACGGCACCACTTCAATTAGTAGCGGAAAATTCAACCACAGCAACTACCTCATTTTATTCCCCAACCCTCCACCTCCTCTCCCCCCCTACCGCCCCCCAACCCTCCCCTCGCCTCCTAAATTTTCTTCAGCATTATATATGAAAACCTCAGGGGATAAAAAAAAAAAAAACTCAAGTGGCAATAGTGTAATTTCGTGATCCTCCGTGGCAAACTTTCTCTGCAATATTATCTCTTAAACACGTTAGCATCCACAAATGCATCCCCGGCCTTATCCATGCCACAACTCCGATTGCACCCTTAAATGTTGGACTAATCAACGCCATATGTTTAGCAACTGCCATCAGGTGAGACAAAATGAATTTCATTGACACAAAAGGGGCACCTCATGTACGTAATGTAATCTTTCTCCACGCAGTTCACCTGAAAATGGAATCTAGCTATCTTTGTGACCATTTAATACATCTGTTTTTCTCGCGGAAGACCACTCAAATCAAAAATTGACACAATGGGTTGAATATATGTCACACCGTCTTTTACCATAATATATTTCTCTGAGATAATATCTTTTGAGGTGGAACCTGGCCTGTTACATCATGGCAAGGGTTTAAGCCTCTAAAGCATCTTTTAAGTGCAATGTATAGTTTGTTTACTTTTTATAATCCAACTCAGGCTAACTTTCCAACGGAAACATCTAACAACACAAAAAAGTTATACATTTTGGGGGAGGCTAAACATATATATTTTAGGATAAGCTATATTCAGGTTCCACTATAGATAACTCACCAAGTGACAGGATTTTAACTTCATTTTTAAAAAACTCTGCCCCCCAAAAGAACTCGAATGCTACTTCGCTTATAGTGAAATAACTGGTCTCCTTCTTCACAAGACTCGCCTCCAATAACTTAAAATACCGGTATGCAATCAAGGTACCCTCTTTTTATGTTATTACAAATAATATGGCCATTATTGTGTTAGCCTTAAGTTTACATTGGCAGTTGTTAGTGATAGTTTACACACAACTCTGGCAACATCCTGTGATTCTGAGCAAATCACTTAATCTCCCAGTGCCTAACAAAAATGAATGTGTCTTCTTGTAAAGCAACTGGTGCAATGTAAAGCGCACCGAATACCTTCAGGTCAAGTTCGCGCTATTTAAACCTCCCTTAAAAAAAACATTTTTTTTAAAGAATGGTGCAAAATGGGGTCTATGTAGAAGGAGGTGGATGTAATTGTTAACTGGTGTTGCTATCCTCTTTCTACTCCATTCCTGATCTGTAGACTTTATGAAGAGACTTGTAGAATTTCTTCTTTTTAATTCCTTTGCCTCTACTTTGAGACTTTCTGACGTTATTTCTGCAGCATGTTATTTCAAGGGCTTGTGTGGCAGTTTTCAAGTCTTCTGTGGGAAATTCAACAATTCTAACTATTCAGTATTTACACTCAGAATTGGAAATTGTCTAGATGTTAACTCTTTATATATAACTATCTCATATTTGGCAATCAAATGTTAGAAATGAGTAAGGTCTTTCCTTACCTAGAAGTTAATTCATAGGACTGAACAGAAAAAGAGTTTCATACAATTCGGCTGCTTATTTTCTTTTCACATTTGGCTTTAAACAGCATTAAAGCACCTTTGGATGTGCCGAAGTTAAGAAACATGCCCATTAAGGTTAAGTTATTTTTGATCTTCATGTGTTAAATTGTAGGTGGCACCTTTTGCCATCAATGTCATTGGCATGGTGGGGAACAGACACATGTAGTTGGTTTACAGAACAAGCATCTAAAGCGCATGTAAAGTCGAGCGTTTAATTATTGATTTTGATCTTTGATTCAATTTTAATTGAGGAAAAGGGTGATGAAACGGCATTCATCTGGTGGTTCATGGTGATCAAGGAGTCCAGGAGGGTGCCTAAGTTTTGTGCATGGTCTGTGGGTGTGGAAGGTTCCAGGAGCTGCGGGCCACCAGGAGTCGTCACAGGCAGAGGGGGAGACCATGATGAGGACTTTGTTCTTCTCTGATTTGAGCTTAAGGCAGCTGCTCTTCATCCAGGTAGCGAGAGCCTTCTCCCATCATGGAAATTGGTCTTGGCAACTGTGGGTTCATCGGAGAGGGAGAAAATCAGCTGGGTGTCATTGGCGTAGGAGATGATGTTGAGTCTGTGGTTCTGGACGATGGTTGCGAGCGGGGCCATGTAGATGTTGAAGAGAGTGAGGCTCAGGGAGGAGCCCTGTGGCACACCGCAGCTGGTCTCTGTGGGTTCCGAGTGGAACAGTAGTAGTCTGACTCTCTGTGTTCGGCCAGTGAGGAAGTAGTAGAACCATTTAAGGGCTCTGTCGCAGATGCCGGCGTCATGGAGTCTTGTGCAAATGGTGCGGTGGAAGATGGTATCAAAGGCGGCAAGAGGTCAAGGAGGATGAGTGCTGCAGATTCGCCTCAGTCTAGGAGTGTGCAGAAATTGTCTGTGGCAGCAAGGGGGGTGGTCTTGGTGCTGTGGTTTCTATGGAAGCTGGATTGGGAGAGGTCCAGGATGTAATTCACTTCGGTGAACTTGGAAAGTTGGGCGTTGATGGCCTTCTCGATGACCTTGACTTGGAAGGGGAGAAGAGAGAAAGGTCTGATTTTCTTGAGGTCCGTCGGTTCGGCAGAGGGCAAGTGAACAAGTCAAATTGAAAAAGCGGTTTCTTAATTGCCATTTAAATTCTGCCATACCTAAATCTCGCAAATATATGTTCTATGAGATATACATTGTACTCAGAAATCTCAAATGATTACCTAAGCAGCCAGCTCACTGCTGACATCCTTTGCAAAAGCTCCGCAGCAGAAATAGTTGATATTTATGCCAGTTATATCTGATTTCATTTAAAATTACAGTAACATTTCTCAGAAACCATTTCACCAACACTTTGTTACTTGGTAAAAAACTGTGCATATAATGTCTACATCATCAAAAGTCACTTTTCAATCCATTTTTAAAAGGCGTAAATGTGATTAGTCTTGAAAATGGGTTCTCACACTTAGTTCTTCTACAATGTTTACCTAGAACCTTTTTCCTTCGCGACCTTCCCTTCCCAAGTCCTATTCCATGGGTTACTCCACAAATCCCCCTTCTTGTTTTCACCTACTTTTTTCCCGCCAATATTCCTTCGCCTTCAACCCTCCTCCTTACTCTGTAATCCTATTTTTTTGCCTTGAGCTGCGCCTTCAGGGCAGCACTTTTTCCAATATAAAATTACTACTTTTCAAAAAAATACTTGGTATATGAATAACCTGCCCAAAAGTACCCTAGGACAGGAGTTAGAATAATAAATAAGTCTCCTGGAATATATAGGGGACAGTTGCTCTTTTCCTGAGTTAAAAGGGCAAGAAACACTCACTTGATTTTCTCGAAGGGTGGGTATGTGCAAATTTTCCCTCTCCCTTTGCACTTCTTTGTGGTGGTCCCTTTTGCAACATCATTCCTCCTCCTACTCCTCATCCTCTCTTTACCTTGGTAATGTTGCATCTTTTTGTTCGTTTTAATAATAGACTTTGGACTACAAAATACAAGAGACCCATCGTTTTGATATCAAAACGGTGGGCCTGTTGTAGACAGCCATTTTAAGATTTGCAAAATTACAGGGAAAAAGTAATTTACCAATAAGCAAAGCACCCTGTTTTTGTGACTTAACTATTTTTTTTCTACATCAAACCTATGTTCCCTAAACGGGATTTTATAGGAAACCCACATTTTTTTCTTTATAAAAAGGTTTATTTTCCTGTATATTGATATTAATTCTTACATTTTTTTTTTGTTTCCTTATCGGGTTTTCAAATATTTGGGTTTCCTATATAATATTTTTCAAAGAATGTATATAATACCGTTTCGGCAAGTACTACTATATCTGCCAATGACAATGAAGGGGTCTTTTGAAAACCTGGAAACGTCAGAAACATACTGATCAGGTTAAATTATCAATTGATTGCATTACTATTTGTCTTTGTAAATAATAATTCAATAAAATTATGTGCATGTTACACTTATAATATGTATTTCATATGTTACATAAGGGAAGTGAATTCTGCTGTGGCATAAGTAATCAATCGCCATTCACATGAGGATAAAATTAAAAACTAAACTACCTCATTCTCAAGAAAGACTTAAAAACTAAACTGCTCCAGTGTCCACTTCACTAAACCCAAACTTTCGCAGTGAAGAAAGAATTCCGAATAAGGACCGTCCTTTTACCAACTAAAATGAATCTCTGCCATTCTGTATTTTAACTTGCGTTCTGAAGTAACTAAAAGAAAATATGGCACCCTGCTGCTTGCGGAGGCCTGCGGCTGTGAGCTGCTGCCCCAGGACGTCCAGCAGGCCCTGGCCGCGAGACTGCTCCAGCGCCTGGAGCTGCGTCACTTCCGGCAGGTAGCCTCAGCCGCCAACCAGGCGGTGCTGAGGGAGCGGCGGCTGCGGGCCCTGGCCGGCCCGGGGGCCCTCACCAACACCCTGAACCAGCAGATGGAGGACGTGTTCAAGGGCCTCTATGTGCTCGAACTCCACCTACAATACGAGGCCGAGCTGAGAGACGCCAACGGACAAGTCACCGAGCAGCAGTTGGACCTGGCCTTTGGGGAGCGCAGGCGAAGGGTCGGGCTCATACCTCATACACCCCCCCCCCCCCCCCCCCCCCCCCGGCAGCTGAGCGCCTCCATCGTGGAAGTCCATCCACACTAACGTTCAAATGATTCCACGTTGTAAATAAATGATAATATGCACACAAATTTATTTATTTTTAAAAAATAAATAAATAAATAAATATGAGCAAGCGCTGTGAAATTCTGATATTAGCCGAGATAACCAGAAGCCTTAGAATGAGGGGGATTAAATACTGCCTGACTGCATGCAATACTTCTTTGAGTTGAGGGAGAGCTCAGAGGAGGCATACCCAGCATACAGAGTGGGAAGGAGTAGGTGCGTGGGAAGGAGTAGGTGCATGGGGAGGCAAGGTGGAATGCCATGTGCTAGCACACTGTTTGTCTATCTATATTAATTGATGCATTAATGGCAGTTTCTCCTCAACCTGTGTCCATACCCTCACCTCAAGTGCATTATTGCAGAAGAGGGTGTTAATACTTGATTGGTTATGCTAATTGGACTAGTTTGTAGGATTGCGGTTGAAATGTATTCATTAGAGTTTGTGGTGCGTTAAGTACAATTAACATTACTAAAAATTTTAATTATTGTGTTGTTTTGGTATTTTGGACCTCGACTGAAGATAATGAAGTGGCTCAGGGCCAATAATGAATGGTAGAGACTTTCTGCGCCGACATTTTGCTCGTTTCTCTGCTTCTTCCAGTCTATTTTAGAATCTTCTACCCTCAGTGTTTTAGGTATTCCATTAGGTATATAGGCCTTCTGCCTTGAGCTGTATTAGTTGTTAAAGGCCCTCTTGCCTTGCAGGCAAGGAAATGTCTTTCGACAATCATAATAGCCTGGAACTGCCTCAGTATAAAAATATCAGCAATGGTATTCTACTTTACTCGATTTCTTCAATTGCTTGCACTATTCTGAATGACCATTATGCTCGTCAAGAAAAACAGCTGCTCTTACAGAGCATTACCTGAAGAAACACAGCAACAGGCTGTGCAGACGAGCGACGGAATTCATTTATTATGCATGCGCACGCGCAAATGAGCAGAGGACGGGGCCAAGTCTTCTGAGAAACTGTGGGCAAGGATGGGTATTCCGGGTAGTTCTGGAAATATTCTTTTCTGGCACCGTTTGCGTTTTAAACAAGAAAATCAGTAGCTCGTTAAATTTGCCCCTTCACAAAAAGGGTTATCAAATGGAGTGTTCAAGAAATAAAACCTGAACTGTACAGTAAGCTGGTAGTACAGCACTGTGGCAAGACGCACCGGGCCTTTGTGATGAGGCGCGATGGCCGTGACCCCGGCCATATATTTATGTCTTCCTGCGAGCACGAGGGCAGCCGCTTACAAGAACGTCTTTCGCTTCTGGTAAACCCGACTGCAGGAAGGGCAACGGAAGATGGAGTGGCAGCAAATTGCAGAACCTCAGCCGACCTCAGAAATGTCGCACCGACAACAAAAAGAAAAGAAAAAGGAAAGTCTGGCTGCACTAAAAAAAACCTGTCTACAATGGGTTTCAAAATGGAAAAAAAGAAGAAGCTGAAACAGGTTAAAGGAAGAGGCCACGTGAAAGAGAAGCAGGCGAACTAGAGGATGTGTTTCAGACAAAAAGGAAGCGGCAGTGAGTGAAACTTGTCCGTGCATCTACTGCGCGTGATTTAATGTACTAGTAGGACCTAAGCAGAGATTAGAAACGCGCGGCTTCTGAGCGTTCACTCCAGGGGGCCATATTACGTATCGGGCGCACTTTCCCTCTTGCGCCACGGCGCACATTTCAAAAGGTGTGCCAGATACACACAGGGTCATTGAAATACAGAGCAGTTACTTCGAAGTCGAACCCTGTTCCACATCCACAGTGCAGGCGGCATGCCGCCTGTACTTTGTAGAGGGGTTAGAACTCCCCCTGCAGGCGGGTGCAGTGAGTGACTGCATCCGCCTGCAGGGAGATGTCTTTGGGATCCATGGGACCCCCATCACCCCTCAAGAGGGCTGCCTACAGGAGGTTCACTGTGGTGCGCCATCTTTTTAAGGGACATTGTCAGTAAACCTCCTATGGGCTTCTTTGCATCTTTGCCCACGTCGAAAACACGGTGCGGGTGCAGAGGCAAAGAGATGTCCTCACTTGTATGGAGCAACACCCCACGCAAATAAAGGAACAGTATCACATAATGGCTCTGAGGCTACATGTGCGCCAGCGCTATCAGTATTACAGAAGCGGTCGCATACGCCTCTGCGGACCCTTCTGTAATACCATTGCACCCACGGGTGTGCACAAATTGGGCGCACCTGCCAGTTGCGCCCCCACCTCCCCCCAGGTGTAGGAAGCACACACAGGCAGCAGAAATGGGCAGCAATGGTTTGTTACTTCAAGGATAGAACATTTTTTTCACAATGCAACCAGCAGAAGGTCAGAAAGTAGCTTAGAGTTCAAAGATTCAAATCTAAGCATCAAGGTCAAGAGAGCAACCTTAAGGCAAACAAGAAACCAAACTAGCTGAGAGCCATTTGAAGCACAGCCTGCTTGGTACTGATAATGACAAAAAAGGAGTTATAATTCTGAAAATTAAGGGCCTGATGCACAAAGAGACAGGTTGCAAATTGTGCACCAAACCTTTCACACCGGTCACTGATTTTGAGATGGTGCCTCTGTAATAGGTCATATAGTAAAGCCTCCAGCCTCAGAGGCCAAAAAAGACCTGTCCAATGAATATTAGTTAGACAGGTCACTAGTTGTAGCTTCCTGAGTTGGATATAAACACAGAAAAAGCGACACACAAGGAACAACAGACCACCATCTGAATGGTTGAATTTCCAAATGGGATTTTGTTTTAAAGGACTAAAAAAAAATTAGGGTTTCCCGATTAGAAAAAAGATCGAGGGAAGCAGGCAGTGGTCCACTAGACCAGCTTTTATTCACCTGTGACCCATGGACCTCTGGTGGTCCATGACACATATTCAGGGGTCCGCTACTGCTCAGAAAATTAAATAATATAAAAAGATTAACAAAGTGTATATAAATAAAGAAGCAACATGTAAAATTGAACATTTTAAACGTTCTGTAAATGTGAAGAAATTTAAAATTGGAGGTTGAAAATTTAGTTAGTATCCTCAAACTGATTCATGGCAGCAGTGCCATCGCACCAAGCCGAATATAGTAAGGATGACGGGTGGTCTCAACTGAAATCAGGAAAGCGCCAATCTTCCCATTAAAACAAACATTTTGATTTTATTATAATTGTTTGTGTATTAAATAAGATATTTCAAAATGTGTGTATGTATTTGATGAATGCTTGTTTCCATAATATTATGTATTGTTTTGCAGGTGAAATCATTAAAATTGCTTCGGCCGCAGTCCTGGGTTCCAATAATGACTTAGAGGGGTTCCCCAGAATCCAATGAGGATTCAGTGAGAGTCCCAAGAATTCCAGTAATGATTAAGTGGGGGGGTCCAGGGAAATTAAATGGTTAAGAACCACTGCACTAGACCACTTTCTAATACCCCCCACCCCGAGTCTGCTGGCGGAAGCGGAAGGTGTCCCAAATGGACACCTTCCCCTTTTCAAATCAGTTACCACCTCCTTTCAGGTGTCAGTAACTGGCCAATGGTTTGCAAACATTATTGTAGGCACAAATTATTGCTACATACAAAACCAAATAATTAAAATGAGAAAATATCGATAATTTAATGCCCCTTTGTAACTGTAGCTCATTGTGGGTTGGTAAACCCTTTTTGTGAGCAGAAATGCTTTTCCAATGTGAAAAATGGGTTCTCTACATACCAAAATGTGGTTATGTATTTGCAAATCCTGTGATTTTATAAACTGACGGGTTTGCCTATTCAAAATGACTTTGTAGAGGGGGGCATGGCTACAAGCCTAGATGGTGGATGTATATTGCGAGCGCTGGGCCAAACCAGCACCATTCGATACAATCAGCCAAGTAAGCAGCCTTTTTTAGGCCCTTATGGGCCATCAAGAGATACTCTGTACCCTGGGGGTCCAATCTAGAGTGTTGGCACTGTGTCGTGCGAGAAAGTGCTGGGCAGCTGACAAGGGCCGCTAGCAAACGACGAGACCCACGATGATTGCGGCAAGCTGAGACAAGCCATGATCGTCCCACAGAAGATCGGGGAAATCGACGCTAGCGGGGGAGTACAGGGGGCTGAGGCGAGTCTCCAGATTGTAAGGCCTAAGTTGACTGAGGCGTGCTGATATGTGGAAGTGAGCCTCACTGAGGCACATGGTTGAGGATCAAGGAGCCCAGGACCTAGAGCGGTCTTCCGCCCTGCATGAGATTGGTCCCTGGCCGAGCTTGGAAGCCTAACGGGGCTGTGCAGCACTAGAAACGCCCAATCGTATGGGACATAATCCCTGCAGATCCCCAACTGATGTCTGGCTGCATCCTGCACTAAGGCCTTCCCAAGACATTGTCAGTAATAAATGCCTTGGAGGTGCCATCACAAGAGGGGAGCTGAGATGAAACCGAACACAACACAATTTAGTACCTGTGGAGTCCATTACTTGAGAGGACCTGAGGTTCCGTGACGATTTTACCCCGTGTTTTTAACATTGTCGCAAATACATAATTTTGGTATCAATGAACCGCAAATGATCCATTTAGTATATCCTGGTGTTTTCGCTATGCTACGAACAAGAGCACTCCTGTTACAAACACATTTCTGTTCTACCCATGGCATCCATCTTAGACCACGGAAGCCATTTCGTATTCTTTGCCCTCACATAGTCAATGAACACGCAATAACCTCTTTCAATTAAGGACACGTAGGCCTTAGCCGGCAATTCACCTTGCTAGTGACACGTGCACCTTAGGCAAGCAACGCTGTGGCAGCATGACTCAGCAAGAGCTGCCTCCCCAGCCTGAGGCCAGTCCTGCTATACTGGTTCTCGTGTCCGTTGGCTTGATCATGATTAGGCGGCCGAAGCTGGTAGCCTTGCCCATTTACGACCCACAAACATCTCTTATCCTACTGTTCTATCTTCTGCACCTGGCTCTGCTCCTTTCCTTCTGGGCCTTTATTAGGGGGAGGTAACGAAATTTACGATGAGGCGGTCCGGGTCTTGAATGAGAAATTGACATGGGATTATGATGGAATAGTGGGAACCCCTCGTTCGTAATGTTTTGACATCAGATATTGTTGACGATTCCTGTGCAACGCCAAATATTTATTGTACAAGATACAAAGGTTTTGGAATGTGCTAACATGTAAAGAATTTGCCTGAAGCCCAATATTCAGTATATAAGGAGCAACCCTCTTTGTACAAATTGAACAGGCTCCTAGATACTGCCCATGTGTAGTTTCTGTGACTTCTGTGTCCCTGCAGTAATAAACCTTTGGTCTTTGACGCCACCATCGAGAAGCCCGTGTTTCTGTTTGTTTGTGCACCGAGGCAGGTTGAACTCCGGGGTCTTCGGGTGTTATCCCTGACACCTCTGGACGGAACCAAAAAGTCCAGAACTCCAGACCAGGGACCTATCTCCATGCTCAAACGACTCCTGGGCTATTCTGGAGTTGAAGTAAGAGACTGATGCTTTAGCCTACAGCGCTATTGTAGCTTAAAAACGCTAGCGCGCAGCACGCTTTTTAAAAAACCTCCTTTTGTCTATTTGAGTTCTACTTTTGTTTGTAATTATCCCCTGATTTTAGCAGCGCCATTCAGGGCCCCTTACCTGCACCATAAAGGAAATTGCACCGCGTTTTCGCGGGTCCGGTTCCCGGGCGGTGATTAGAGACGGGCGCCATCTTGGAGTGGGCTGGACACCGAGTCACTCCAGAGGGAGCGGTCTAGCGCTCCTCACGCCCTTGGGGAGTCCTATTTAAGGCGAGCACTTGCCGGTAAGCCCTCGGCATTGATGCTTTAGCCTACAGCGCTATTGTAGCTTAAAAACGCTAGCGCGCAGCACGCTTTTTAAAAAACCTCCTTTTGTCTATTTGAGTTCTACTTTTGTTTGTAATTATCCCCTGATTTTAGCAGCGCCATTCAGGGCCCCTTACCTGCACCATAAAGGAAATTGCACCGCGTTTTCGCGGGTCCGGTTCCCGGGCGGTGATTAGAGACGGGCGCCATCTTGGAGTGGGCTGGACACCGAGTCACTCCAGAGGGAGCGGTCTAGCGCTCCTCACGCCCTTGGGGAGTCCTATTTAAGGCGAGCACTTGCCGGTAAGCCCTCGGCATTGATGCTTTAGCCTACAGCGCTATTGTAGCTTAAAAACGCTAGCGCGCAGCACGCTTTTTAAAAAACCTCCTTTTGTCTATTTGAGTTCTACTTTTGTTTGTAATTATCCCCTGATTTTAGCAGCGCCATTCAGGGCCCCTTACCTGCACCATAAAGGAAATTGCACCGCGTTTTCGCGGGTCCGGTTCCCGGGCGGTGATTAGAGACGGGCGCCATCTTGGAGTGGGCTGGACACCGAGTCACTCCAGAGGGAGCGGTCTAGCGCTCCTCACGCCCTTGGGGAGTCCTATTTAAAGCTCCCACTCTACGCGCAGCGGTTAAGCGCAGCGGTCGCGCCCTCCCTGCGCCTGAGTCGTGCCAGAGTCCTGCCCGTCTGCGCTCGTCAGCGTCTCGGAGGCGTACGTGGCGGGACTCTGGTCGATATTACAGGTATAGCAGAACTAACTGTTTGTGCGGGGGATGTGTCGACCTCCACTATCTGGGGTGCTGTCGTACAGCGCAGCTGTTTTGACTTCTCTGCGCACTCATCCATTGGGATGTAAATGTCTTTTCCGCGGAGGGCGTCTTCTGGGGAAAGGCTGTCCCACATGTGGTTGGCGCCCTTTGGCGATGCCTGCCCTTGTTCGTCCTCCTCTTACCCACAATTACCATTGTGCTCTTTTGAACACAAGGTCTCTGGCGTGCCATGCAACGGATATTTGGGGCTTGCTTGCTAACTCTGGTATGTCATGTCTTTTCTTAACGGAGACATGGCTGGGGGCAGGCTCCGAACCAGATGTTGTCTGTGCTCTGCCGCCTAATTATACCATCTGGAGGAAAGACAGAGTAGGGGGTCGTGGAGGTGGAGTGGCCCTGATAGTGGACAAGTCCTTGGGTTGTTCCACCTTCCCTGTGGAGAACATTGCAGGCTGTGAAGCTTTAGGCTTCACTCTTAACCTCTCGTCCTCCCAGACGTGTACCGGGATTCTTGTATACAGACCTCCTGGCCCGATAGGTTCGTTTCTAGAAGACCTGCAGGCAGCTCTTTCCGTACCCTGTTTGCGCTCTGCGCATTGTGTGCTGTTGGGTGATCTAAACCTACATTTGGATTCACCATCGGATGCTAATGCATCAAAATTATTGGAAATAACTGCAGCCTTGGGACTCGAAGCTTTTATTGATAGCCCTACTCATGTCAAAGGACATATGTTGGATGTACTTTTTTCTACGGCGCCGATAGCAGTTTCTCCGCCGCTTCCAGTCCTTTGGTCTGATCATTTTTTATTAAAGTTTGTTATGTCTTATGAGACGAGGTCCAGACAAAGAACACAGAAGGAGGGGTCTCGCCAATCTAGAGCCTTCCACTTAGTGACAGCGGATATGTTATCCGATGCTCTCTGTCAATATCCTTGTAAGCTGACGGGGTCTTTAGAAACGGATCTAACCCTGGTTCAGGAATGGCTGCGACTGAGATTTATGGAGCTAGCTCCTGTGAAGCCTACGAGAATTGCTCCTCGCCACGACTCTGCTCCTTGGTTTACGGCTACATTACACTCCATGCGTCAAGACTGTAAAAAGGCGGAACGTCTTTGGCGCCGTAAATATGATCCATTGGAGAAATCTAAATATCGTGCGGCCATTAAAGGCTACCATAAAAAGATTGCGGAAGCCAAAAAGGAATACCTTGAGCGGAGGATCGATCGTGCGGACAATACTAGCAGGGAACTCTTTAGAATTGTTAAGGAGTTTACAGATCCTGCTGTAGGAGCTTCCCCTCACTCTCACACCGAAGGGTGGATACGACAGCTTGCTGACTTTTTTGTCACTAAGATTCAAACCATTCAGGACTCCTTTCCCCCTGTGGATGTATCTGGGGTAGCTGATGCTTTCGTCCAGAATGGACTGGTACCAGCCTCAGAAGCCGAAAGTCAACCCACACTATCGGTCTTTCCGCAAATGACTTGCACAACCTCCCTGGAGCTACTGACACGGCTTCAATCGGGCTCACCGTTGGACGTGTGTCCAGCGAGATGTCTAGGCAGGGTGGCTCCGGCACTTAACAACTTGCTGAACCCCCTGCTTAACCTATCTTTGAGTTCCGGAGCGGTGCCGCGGGAGTGGAAACATGCACTCATTCTGCCGCTTATCAAAAAGCCTCAGTTAGATCCGCTGCAATGGACTAACTATAGACCGATTTCCCTCCTCCCTGCTCTGGCGAAGGTAGTTGAGAAGCATGTTCAACTCACTCTTACCACCTTTATTGAGAAGAATAACATTCTGCATGATTCTCAATCTGGTTTCCGTGCGAATTACAGCACGGAGACGGCCCTCGTGGAGGTAACCGACGCCATCAGGGAGACGCTCGACCGGGGGGGGAAGGCTATGTTAGTCCTGTTGGACTTGTCGGCGGCCTTTGACACCGTCCCTCATGCGGGTCTCCTTTTAAGACTCAGGGAGATCGGCCTGCGGGGGACGGTGTTGGACTGGTTTAAGTCTTTCCTATCGGGCCGCCGGCAGGTGATCTGGGCTCCCCCGTTCTCCGCTGAAATGCAAGCGCTAGAGGTTGGGGTTCCTCAAGGGTCCATTCTGAGCCCGACCATATTTAATATCTATATGGCTCCTCTGGCGCTTGTAGCGGAGACTTATGGGGCCCGGGTCATCTCATATGCTGATGACACCCAGCTTTTGTTCACTTGCAGCAAAGGTGAGGCTTTTGATGGCGACAGGATAAAGCGCTGTTTGAGTGCAGTATTCGCGTGGTTTCTGAGGCACAGCCTGAAGTGCAACTCAGATAAGTCTGAGTTGCTTTTCTTCGGCTGTGTTCCTGATCCGGACTGGAAGTCCTGGTGGCCCCAGGACATGTTTCCCCCTGAGCAATCATCTTCCCAAGCAAAAAATCTGGGAGTGCTGCTTGATGATGCGCTCTCGTTTAGTCCCCATGTTATGGGGCTATCTGGGAAATGTTTTGGCATCCTCAAGATGTTGAGGAAGTTTCTTCCTCTGCTGTCCGTACAATATCGGAAGACAGTAGTGCAGGCGTTGGTGGGATCTAGATTAGATTACGCCAATGCACTCTTTGCAGGTCTGCCCAAGTATCTTCTGGCCAGACTGCAAGTTGTGCAAAATTCGGCGGCCAGAGCTATCTTCGGCTTGCCAAGGAGAACAAGCGCACAACTGCTTTTGAATAGGCTGCACTGGCTGCCTATTTCGAAAAGAATTAGATTTAAAATTCTTACGCTGGCCTTCAAAGCCCTTCATTCCATCGGTCCTAATTATATTAGGAAGCGGATTGCTTTCTATGTGCCTCGGAGGGTGTTACGATCTGCCGATCTGGCTAAATTGGAGGTGCCTCCGGCTAAGCGTGTTCGGATGGGAGAACGAGCCTTTCAATTTGTGGCAGCCCGATGTTGGAATGAGCTCCCTCTCCCTCTACGCAAAGCTACGAACCTCCTGGCGTTTAGGAAAGAGTTGAAGACTCTCCTCTTTTCTGCGTAATTCTTTTGACAACTGTGCTGCTCCTCTATGTGTCTGTAGATCTTAGGCCTCTTTGCAAAAGCGCCGGGACGCCCCCTTGGGCAGCCGTGCGCTCAAAAATATGGCCATAACTGACTCCCGCTCGGTCATATAGACCCCCTCTCTTTCTCCTTATCCTCTGCTAGGGCCCATGAAGACACACAGAGGGGAGCCTTGGCCCTGGCTCCCTTCTCTATTTGGCCTGGAGGTACAGATCCAATGCGCACAAACAGCCAGAGTCTAATTTGCACTAACTAGCAAAACCCTCAGGAACAGTGACCCACTTATGCTCAGCCGAGTGGTCCCAGTGTCCACGTTCTCTTGCTGCTAGACGCAAGAGGTGGACTGCCCTTCCTCAGGGACATTCCCAAAATGGGCCAACACAAACAGGCTGCCCACCCCACACAGAATAAAATTGAGAAACACAGCCCCGGAACATCTGCCAATACACCAGATGGCAAAAGACACACAATTGATGGACGGAATGCAGAACAAATCAAAACATTCCCCAGTAGTCAAAAGATCTGGGTTAAATCCATCATTTTTGTGCTCACCATGCCACCCAGGTTTAGACCTGGCCATTTGCAAATCAGTCTTGACCTGGTGCCTCATGGGAACAGTCCAGCCCGAACTGCCAAGCCAGGTCCTCCTGCACCGGAAACAAGCATCCTAGGACCGGTTTCGGGGTTTCACCCCTCATCAGCCTGGATGGGCTGTAAACTCTCGAATGGCCCTCTGAATGTCTGCTGTGCGTACCTGACAAAGCGCTTAGAGACCCCCGGGTTATAACGCGCTATGTAAATCGAAATAAATAAATAAAATAAATAAATCAGCCAATATAGCTTGATTCCAGAGGCATAATGAACCCGGGACCCACGTCTGGGCCTACCCGGCACACTTAGGGCGAGAAAGCAAAAGACACACAATTGATGGACAGAATGTAGAACAAATCAAAACATTCACCCTCAGTCAAAAGATCTGGGTTAAATCTGTTGTTCTTTTGCTCACCATGCCACCCCAGTTTAGACCGGGCCATATGCAAATCAGTCTTGACCCTGTGCCTCATGGGAACAGTCCAGCCCGAACTGCCAAGTCAGGTCCTCCCTGTACCGGAAACAAGCATCCAAGGACCGGTTTCGGTGTTTCACCCCTCATCAGCCAGGATAGCTTGATTCCAGTGTCACAGTGAGCCCAGGTCCCACATCTGGGCATACCCGGCGCACTTAGGGTGAGAAAGCAAAGGACACACAATTGATGGATGGCATGCAGAACAAATCAAAACATTCATCCCCAGTCAAAAGATCTGGGTTAAATTCATCATTCTTTTGCTCACCATGCCACCCCAGTTTGGACCTGGCCATATGCAAATCAGTCTTGCCCCTGTGCCTCATGGGAACAGTCCAGCCTGAACTGCCAAGGCAGGTCCTCTCTGGACCGGAAACAAGCATCCAAGGACCGGTTTCAGGGTTTCACCCCATATCAGACAGGATAGCTTGATTCCAGTGTCGTAGTGAGCCCGGGACCCAAGTCTGGGCATAACCGGCGCACTTAGGGAGAGAAAGCAAAAGACACACAATTGATGACGGAATGAGGAACAAATCAAAACATTCACTCCCAATCAAAAGATCTGGGTTAAATCCATCATTCTTTTGCTCACCATGCCACCCCAGCTTAGGCCTGGCCATAAGCAAATCAGTCGTGACCCTGTGCTTCATGGGAACAGTCCAGCCCGAACTGCCAAGCCAGGTCCTCCTTGGAGCAGAAACAAGCATCCTAGGACCGGTTTCGGAGTTTCACCCCTCATAAGCCAGGATAGCACAGTGAGCCCGTGGCACAGTGAGCCCGGGACCCATGTCTGGGCATACTCGGCTCACTTAGGTCGAGAAAGCAAAAGACACACAATTGATGGACTGAATGCAGAACAAATCAAAACATTCACCCCCAGTCAAAAGATCTGGGTTAAATCCATCATTCTTTTGCTTACCGTGTCACCCCAGATTAGACCTGGCCATATGCAAATCAGTCTTGACCCTGTGCCTCATGGGAATAGTCCAGCCGAACTGCCTAGCCAGGTCCTCCCTGGATGAGAAACAAGCAGACTAGGACCGGTTTCAGGGTATCACCCCTCATCAGCCTGGGTAGCTTGATTCCAGTGGCACAGTGTGCCCAGGACCACGCCAGATGTTCACTCCGACTGGGAGGATGGGGCAGGTCGAGAGATATTTCTGCAGTCCTCTAAGCAATAAAGTAAAACAGGACTCCTGAACATATCTGGGGTGAAAATTGGAGAACTCAGCATTGACCTATCCCTATCAGGCACTCCAAAACATGGTCAAAAGAGTACACAAAGCAAAGGGGATGGAGATCTAAGGCTAAGGACTCGATTAACACATTCTGCGTCAAAATCCCTGACCTGTAGAAGAGAATACAATACCTGGAGACTCAAGTTATAGATGCGGAGGTCTGTTCTAGATAGAATAATATTCAGACCGTAGGCATGCCAGAGGGCGAGGAAGGCTCCAACCCCAAGGACTTTATTGGAGACTGGCTGAAAACATGTCTTCCAGCAGAGGCATCATCATCCTGCTTCATCATTGAAATTGCACAATGTTCAATGTGGTGGTGATCCACACCACGACCGATAATCGTTCACATCCTGAACTATGCTGATCATGATCTCATTCTGTGTACCTCTCGAAAACAGGGAGGACTACACTTGCGGCACATCCCCGTGATAGTTGAACCTAAGGGTGTAGTCTGGAAAGACTAAGTCGCAGGTCTTTCCTATAGGTAAAACAGAATCTATGTACACTAAACATTCAATATATGTTGCAATTGCCAGCGTGACTTAAGGTACTCTTTATAGAGAAGGCACATTTCTGTGATAGCCTGGAAGATGCTTGGAGTTGGGAGGAAGAGCGGCAAACTTGGCAGACGAATGATCAAACATAGTGCCCCCTCTAAGTTCCGAAGGCGGGCGCGGGGACCTGGGGGTGACCTCCAGGTTGAAGCAGGAGAACCCATCGCAGACATCCCCTTGCTGATTTCCTGCCCGCACAGTGCTCACAGAGGTTTTGGTGGATGAGGAAGCCATCAGCAGGGCACTCAACGCAACATAAGTGACTGCTGAACTTTCCCATCTGGTACATCGCAAACCTTCCACCTGTTTGGTGCACCCCGCATCGCTTGGTTTATCTTTCTCTTTGTGTATGTTTCTTTTGTTTCTGCTTCTTTCTCCTGTTTTCCTATGATTTCAAAGTTATTTTTCATTTAGTAGATGAATTGAATAGTTTGGGTAACAGATTCTTCATAGGTAGAAGTGTAGGGTGGGGCTGGGGATCTTTACTTAGGTAATACTGTCAAAAAGGGGTGAGATACCGCGAAAAGTGAGGGGAATGCCTTGATCAAATTCCCTAACAAAGATATGCTACCACTGTTTTTTTTACAAACGACAAACCCTTATGGTCCTTATACTCATGTGAACCCATACACCGTCTAAACAGGTCTGGAGATGGATTAATCCTATCACATTATAACATGTCTCAATGACAAGTGTGCAATGTCAACTGAATGGCACTGTGCCCAGTTGGCACTCCTTTTGAGACGACTACGAACACTGCCCCAGGACAACACATGAGAAGAGTTTTGAACGCGATTTAACACAATTGCCCTGATAAAGGGCGTTGTCCCGAAATGCATAGGGATGTATACTTTGTAATTAGACCAATGTACATGAAGGAGACATAATTTGTGCAAAGAAAGGAGGCTATGAACAAATTATGAACATTGTGAATCAACAACGAATTGGATATAATTTAAAATGAACATTTGAATCAAAAGAGGACAAAAAGAGTTTTTTGTATCTTTTTTTTTTAAGCGGAATTGAACTTGTGAACTATCGTGAGACCACGTCTCATAAGGAGTGCCAACTGGGCAGTGTCATTCAGTTGACATTGCATCTCGCGATTTCAAGTTTCTAACTCCCCAGGGTCAGAGGGAGCTACCCATTGGCACCCAAAAACGCAAATTAAACTACAGCAAATTGTTGAACAAGAAGTAAAACACAGAGAAATACAGTGTGCCACACACTACGCATCACATTTTCAATGACAAGTGTAACATCAGTGCGATTTTTAATCAGGTCAAGAAACGTTTCCCAGACAGTCTCCTCTTACAGAAAACACAACTGCTGAGCACTAACTGTAAATTCATAGGCCAACAAAGGTACACCCGGGGGTACGACCCAGGGTACACTAAAGATTCAAGAGAAGTGGACAACATTTTGTGCTATTTCCTTTCCCTGAACCCCATCAAAATATTTCCACACTCAGCAGGCCGGTTTACCTATCTTATGGGAACCCTCAAAGGACATACATGGTCCATTGTCAGCAAATACATTGCACCGACAATGATAGATTCCTGACTGGCCGCCATGGTGGCCCACCTTAGCTCACTACTTGCTGGCATTGTTCAACTGGGGGGTGATTTTAATGCAGTCATTGACCCTGTACTAAGCACCTTCGACATTAGGGTGGCCCACTTACAACATGGTCCACCTCACTTGAGCTCTACGACAATTAGAAGAATGGCACCCTGACACCCGGCAATGCTATTTTTCGCCCACTCACATTCATCTTTCTCTCGTATAGATCACTTTTTTGCACCAGCCACCGGAACTTTGGGGGGAGGGAAGTCTGAATCCCCCCACCGTAGCCTATCAGACAATTCTCCAGTAGAGCTGCATCTTGAGGGATGGAGGCGCCTAGTTCAGCAAACTTGCCTCTCAAAGCATGGTGGTTGAGAGATGACAGTTATGCCAATGGTCTACAAAAAGTAATAGCCTCTTATTTTGTGGAAAACTAGGGTTCTGAGGACTCTACTTCCACTGTCTGGGAAGCCTTTAAACCAGTGATCTGCAGCCACATTAAATCACTCATTACAGGCCACAAAAAAGATAAAGCTAGAGAGGTACAATCACTCGAAATGGAAATCACAGACTTAGAACTTTACATTCAACGGGGACACAGACAGGAATATGCAGCTGCTGATGGCCGCCATGGAGGATTTTCAACACCTTCATCTGACTATAGTCAAACACAATTGGCCCTACAGTAGCTCTCCCCAGTGAGACAACTGGGGCTGCGAGCTGCATTTGTTTTCTGAGAAATTGTGGTGAACTATTATTCATTTTTAACGGCGGAAAGCCTCTGTGTACTATTTTAAAACGTACTCATTTTATTGTTTCTAAATTTGGGGGACGTGCCTGCAGTTAAGGGGAATTATTTTCTGTTAGGCACACTGACACCGCTGACACTTCAAACTCCGCATTTCGGCATTGCCGCTCTCCTCCAATACCGGCGACGGTGGGCGCCATCTTGAGGGAGGCAGGGAGAGCGCTCTAGTCGCGCTATACTCCCGCCCCCCTGGAATATTTAACTCGAGTCTTCCCCGCGCTCGGTGCCCTACAGTAGCTCTCCCCAGTGAGACAACTGGGGCTGCGAGCTGCATTTGTTTTCTGAGAAATTGTGGTGAACTATTATTCATTTTTAACGGCGGAAAGCCTCTGTGTACTATTTTAAAACTTACTCATTTTATTGTTTCTAAATTTGGGGGACGTGCCTGCAGTTAAGGGGAATTATTTTCTGTTAGGCACACTGACACCGCTGACACTTCAAACTCCGCATTTCGGCATTGCCGCTCTCCTCCAATACCGGCGACGGTGGGCGCCATCTTCAGGGAGGCAGGGAGAGCGCTCTAGTCGCGCTATACTCCCACCCCCCTTTCTTACTATATTATGTGTAAGCCGGCCAGACGGCGCAGCGGGCTGGCGCAGCGGGCGCGCCGGACGCGCGCCGAAGCCGCGCCTAAGCCAAGCCCGTCTGCGCCCGTCTGCGCCCGTCTGCGCCCGTCTGCGCCCGTCTGCGCCCGTCTGCGCCCGTCTGCGCCCGTCTGCGCCCGTCCGCGACCGGATCGCGCTGGGCGCAGGGCACGCTGTCGGTCCAAAGCCCGTCATCAGGTATGACAACAATCATTCATTGTCCCTACGCCCTCCACCCGCCCCCCATGGTCATGTTTGCCCCCATATTGACCTCTCCTCCAGCCCTCTGTTATGTCCTTGCTGTAAATGGACACCTTTGATACCCACAAATGGCGTCGACGATATGCACGCCCCTCCAAAGACTCGCCCCACCCTCTTCAAGGGAGGTCTGGTTAATGCCAGGTCCTTAGCCTGCCATTGCCAAGACGTACACGACTTAATACTAAACCAAGAGCTGGATGCCTTGTTTATTACGGAAAGTTGGCTTAACGATTCTTCCAACCCTGACCTGGCCATTGCCCTCCCCCCTGGTTACACTATTCTTAGAAGGGACAGACCCTCAGGTCGAGGTGGTGGGATAGCATTAATAATCAAGGATATATTTCCTTGCCACACATTCGACCTATACCATCTTAAAGACGTTGAAAGTCTGGGGTTCTCAATTAAAATTACTCCATCGTTCTCTCTCTCGGCCGGACTTCTCTATCGTCCTCCGGGCAACCCCTCCTCTTTCCTCAACTCTCTGGACGAGGCCTTAGGCGCACTTATGTTACAATATTCTAATTTCATGCTCCTCGGCGATATGAATCTACACATGGAATCATCCACTGACCCCCACGTCATTTCCTTCTTACAGTCCCTAAACATCTTCAGCCTCCCCCAACTTATTAACATGGCCACCCATAGCGCTGGTCATACCATTGACGGCATCTGTTCTAATATCCCTACCCTTTCCACCTCCCTTCCACTGCCCTTAATTTGGACCGATCATTTTTTCATCCCCTTTGACATCACGACACCCACTGCTCCCCCATCTAACCCCAGACACACCCAAGCCGCTTATACAGTCAACTGGAAGAAGGTGGCAGAACGTATACAGCTTGAGTCAAAACCGTTGCCCCTACCCCCCGCACTAACTGGAGATGTCGAAGCTGATTCATGCAACTTCCACACCTGGATGCACCAAATAGTTGCGGTTAACTCTGAACCCAAAAACAACCAAGGAAAGGGACCCAAGAAAAAAAAAACCAATGCCCCATGGTACACTAAGACCCTGGCAGATAGCCACCTCCAATGCCGGAGACTTGAAAGACACTGGAGACAAACATATGACACGGCCTCCAAAACTCGCTATGTTCAACAGAGAAAAGTATATCTCTCTGACATCAAAGCAGCTAAAAAGGACTATTTCACTAATCTCATAATGGAAGCGCACCAAAACCAAAAAACAATCTTCACTATAGTCAAGTCCTTCACCCACCCAAAAGCTCTTACTGTTGACATACCTCCGTCAGAGAGTCTCTGCAACCAAATTGCAGACTACTTTGTTGACAAAATTGTCAACATTCAGAAAGACTTTCCTCTACCCCCGACGACCACCACACAAGTCACAGTCAATCACCTTCCTCTCTCCAGTTTTAAACCAGTATCCTTGCAACAGACAAGCAAGGCAATCCGCGCCTGTAAATCAGGAGCACCTACGGACTCCTGTCCTCCTATCATCCTTCATCACCTGATTGATACAGTCAATCCCCACATCAATGGAATCATTAATGAATCCCTTGCATCTGGAATTGTACCTGCCAAATGGAAGAAGGCCACTGTCAAACCTCTGTTAAAAAAACAGAATAAACCACCCACAGACCTGACTAATATGCGGCCTATCTCCCTACTTCCTTTCCTAGGCAAAGTCACGGAGCATTTAGTGCACGAGGAACTTAAAACCTTCACAGAAGCCCATAACATCCTGCATCCACAGCAATCGGGCTTCCGCTCCGGTCACTCGACCGAAACAGCTTTGATCGAGCTTACCGACTCCATTAAATTCCTACAGGATGAGGGCAAGCAAGCTGTCCTCATCCTGTTGGATCTCACAGCGGCATTCGATACCATCTCGCACGCTATCCTAATCAATCGAATGCGAGAGATCGGTGTGACAGACTCAGCCCTGGCTTGGATCTCATCATTCCTATCAAACAGGTCCCAGACCGTAGCACTTGGACCATATCTTTCCAGCGAAAAGCCAATTACATCTGGAGTGCCCCAGGGGTCCATATTGAGCCCCCTATTTTTTAATATCTATATGGCACCCCTCTTAGCTGTGATAGAGTCACATGGTATCCTGGTTACGTCCTACGCTGACGACACGCAATTGGTCGTCACCATCGACAAACAGCGTACGGACGCAGAGCTTCGCTTTAAAAACTGCCTATCCGATGTCTTTGTATGGCTAAACACTAATCATCTTAGATGCAATAGCGCAAAGACAGAGATCATTCCAATAGGCAAGAATATTTCTTTCTCCCCTAAAGATTGGTGGCCCACAGACTCCGAGGCTCCTCCTAGTGCAGTTACAGCAGCCAGAAATCTGGGCGTACAATTTGATTCCTCCCTCACTTTTGATGATCACGTCAAGATCACTGCCGGTCGATGTTTTGGACTAATAAAATCCCTGAGGAAATTCTTTGATTTCCTCCCAATTGCAGCCAGAAAGTCAGTCACGGTAGCTCTTCTACTCTCCCGACTTGACTACTGCAACGGCCTTATGGCTGGGGTGAAAAAATCTACCCTCAGGAAGCTGCAGAGTCTACAACATGCTGCAGCTCGACTGGTTCTACAACTCCCCAGAAGGTCATCTGCATCTGCAGCTCTGAATTCACTTCATTGGATGCCTCTGCACAAAAGAATCCTTTTCAAACTGCTTCTCACAGTCTATAAAACCATGCAAAATACAGGACCCCGCTATTTTGTAAACCGCTTCAAGCGCTACAATCCTTCGCGCTGCCTGAGATCTTCTGGGACTAACCTTGTCCAAATCCCCAGATTTAAATATAAGACCAGAGGAGGAAAATCCTTTAATGTTCTGGCAGCTAAAGCCTGGAACACCTTACCCATTGACCTCAGAGTCATCAATAATGAGAACAACTTCAGGAAACTTCTTAAGACATGGGTCTACAAACTCTCAGACTCCTCTGTCCTGGCTGCCATCTAGCTCTATCTTTTATTCACCATTTTTCTCAGTTATTCCTCCGTAACTCGCCCAGCGCCATGATGCTCCCCTGGGAGCGAACGCTCGCGCTTTACAAATACCCACAAAATATCAAAAAAAAATATCAAATGTTCAACACCGCATTTACGAATAGGGGGACAAAGCAGGCCGCCTACTATACTAGCTAGCAACCTGAGACCAAGAGCTTATGGCGATGGAAGACGATGGAAAGCTGGCATACAAAGCTCACAATATCGCTGAAGCATTCATGGAATGCTAGTCCTCAATATATGCGAGTCACACTCCACCTAGCATAGAGAACACTGCTCGCATAGCTAATGACCTCCCAATTCAACCTCTCAACACCACCCAGAGGGGGGAGCTTGAGCCCACACTTTTACTTGAGGAAAGACAAATGGCTATCGTCTCCCTGAACTCCGAGAAGACTCCAAGCTTGAATGGGTTCCCTGGTGAATTCTACAAGCGCTACTCTTCCCTACTAACCCCACATCTCCTCAACATGTTTGAGGAGATGGTGGAAAAAGGTCTCCTACTACACAACTTAAGAGGAGCAACTATTGTTGTTATTCACAAAACCGAAAAAGACCCTGAAGAATGTGCCTCCTACCGCCCGATCTCGCTAATCAACATGGAAGCAAAAACACTGCCACAATTCTTGCTACTCTGCCATAATGGGTCCTACATCCTTAATTCAACCCGTCCAAAATGGCTTCATGCCGGAGCTTGGGACCAGCCATTGTATCTGACAACTACAACTAATCCTGGTCAGACCAAATGAACTCCAGGAGACAACAGGCCTTGCGCTAATCGATTTTGAGAAAGTGTTTGACTCAGCTCATTTGCCCTTCATGTTTCGCATTCTCTGAAGAAAGAACTTTGGCCCACGCTTCACAAAGAGGGTCAGAACACTATACAGTCAACCATGGGCGAGTCAGGATAAATGGGGCATTTACTTCCACGTTTCCGATTGAAAGAGGCACTAGACAGGGCTGCCCTCTTTCTATCCTTCTCTTTGCGTTAGTAGTCGAGCCCCTATCGGAAAGGATTTGCTGTGACGCCCAGATCTTTGGGATCCACTGGGCTACCCTACCTGAAGACCAAGTCTCTCTCTACACAGATGACTTGTTGGACTACATACAAAGGCCGTCCGACTCATTCCCCAACTTTTAAACATCCTACGTATATACGGCAAGGCTTCTGGGCCTACACGTAAACCAAAACCAATCACAATATGTGCCTATAGTGGGGCCCTGCTCCGCAGCTGAGGCAATTCACTCCCTTTTAATAAGTGCAGGACCTTTAAATATTTGGGAATACACTTCACTATTGTAACAAGTTGACAAGGAGGCACTTGTTATCTGAAGTAATAGGTTTATTCCAAAAGGTGAAACTCCACCCGGCAGAGAGCGTCCGGTCAGCGGCAAGCCAACGGTTACAATCTGGCGAATCGTAAACCCAACGTCCATGCACGGAGGACCAAACATTTATACAATAACATGTTATGCATGGATGCACGAGTTCACAGACATATCGTCATACGCCGCGTGGGGTTCCACGCGGTGTATGACGCAACTATGTATATTACATCACCTTCCTCCTTACAACAACGAACAAAGAGGAATTCAGTAAATACTTAAAATTTCACAAATTCATTGTACCTTTCAGGGGTTTTAATGCGTCTACCGAAGGAAGAAAATTGTTGATTAATAGCAGTGTTTTGGATATCCAAATTCTGTCTGACAGGAAGAGGTTCATCAGAATGACATGGAACATTCAAAACCTGTTTGGCTGGAAGTGATTCATTAGATCGACGAGAATCATTTGCTACGTGTGGACCATTGATCCAAAAAGACCAGTCTAAATTATCAGGGGTGTTAGAGTACATTCTACCTCTAATAATTTCAGCTTGGCGTTCTGTAATCCTTACTAATTGACGCTTATTCCACCAACCTCTTTTATTAAGGAAAGCGGATCCTTTGCTGACTTTTAATACTTGGACAGGTGTACCAAATTTTGAACGACCTTTCGTAACTTTTCCAGGACTTTTAATTAACACCCAGTCACCTACTATAACGTCAACAAGATTACTGTTTAATCTCTTGTTAAAATTCAATTTCATTCTATCTTGTTTTTCTCGTACCACATTCTTAATTGAATGAAACTCAGGGGGTTTCCTCACAGAATCTTTTTGTAACCATGATGGAAACAAAACAGAACGATTTTCTCTCCCTCTTAAAAGGGAAAAAGGGGATACGCCAGTTACACAATGAGGGGACGTGTTGTAATGCCAGACTTTTCGGGTAACGAATTCTCCCACTTTATGACCACAAGAAATTGCAGTCTGGATACCCTCTTTAATTACCCTATTACCTCTTTCCACGAGGCCATTTGACGATGGAGAATACAAAGCTACTTTAAGTTGTTTGATATCTAACCCTTCTAAAAATGCATGCATTTTATCAGACACGAAATGTGTACCATTATCTGTAACTATAGACTTTGGAGTTCCTTCTAAATCAAAAACTTTCTTCAGGAAAGTAATGGTGGAGTTTGAATCTGGTGACTTAACAAAATCAAAGTATAACCATTTAGAAAAATAGTCGACTAAAAGGATCACATATTTATTTTCTTGTTGTAGAATGGAATATGGACCTGAAAAGTCTACTCCAACCTTTTCCCAAGGCGAATCAGGAAATTCCGTGGGATGTAAAGGCCTTTTTATAGTGCGCCAATGTTTATCTGATAATAAACACTCAGGGCAAGTATCAATTAGACTCTTGACCTGAGCGTCCAAGGACGGCCACCAATAGTTTTGCTTAATTCGCATAGCAGTTTTTGTTATTCCTAAATGTCCCTGATGTGCCAAATTAATAATGGATTCTCTCAACTTAAAAGGGGGAACAAATTTCTCACCTTTACGAACAATATTATTTTCAACAAAGAGTTCCTCTGCCACTTGAGCGAAACTCCGTAACTCTCCGCTCAGATTTCTCGGTTCAGGCCAATGGTGGGTAGAAAATTCTATGACCTTCAACAAAACATTATCTCTAGTGCCATTTTTCCAGTCTTCCTCTGAAATGATGGCACTAACTTCCTTTATGGCATCTATTAATGTGACACATTCTACATCTTCCTCAACCGAGTCTTCTTCATCATCTTTGGACATGGCCATTCTGGATAAACAATCAGCACGAAAAAAAATTCCACCTGCTATATGCCTAATTGTAAAGTTAAATTCTTGTAGTTTTGACACTAGTCTCATGAGTCGGGCTGACAAGGATGTCGAACTAGATTTGGTAAAAATATAAATCAGTGGTTTGTGATCAGTTACTAACTCGAATTTCCTTCCCCAAATGTACATTTTAAATTTGTGAACCGCCCAAGAACAAGCTAACGCTTCCCTTTCTATTGTACTGTATCTTTGCTCAAAATCTTTTAATGCTCTTGAGGCGAATGCAACAGTTTGTTCTTGTCCGTTCACTTTCTGTGTAAGAATTGCTCCCAAACCAGAAATACTTGCATCTACTGTAATAATTGAAGTGGCGTCCTCCCTAAATGCATGAATGGCTTTTGCAGAAATAATCATCTTTTTAACCTCACAAAAAACCCTATTTAAATCATCGGTCCAAATGAAATTTGTCCCTTTTCTTAACAGTTGTCTCAGTGGCTCGACTAACTGCGAATAAGATTGCACAAACCTGGCGTAGTATTCTGCCAGACCGAGAAAAGATCGCAGGGCGTCTTTATCTGGAGGGGGTTTTGCATCTTCAATAGCCCTAACTACAGAAACTTTAGGAGTAATGCCTTTGTCTGAAACAGTATGGCCCAAATATTCAATCTTATTTACTGCTATTTTGCATTTTTCCTTATTAACTGTCATATTTTTAGACATTAAAATTGCTAGAACTTTTTTAAGGATTTTGTTATGCTCTTCTGAAGTTTCTGCAAAAATTAAAATGTCGTCCAGGTATGCTTGGACGCCTGTAATTCCTTGAAATAATTCATCCATTAACTTCTGAAAAACACTACCTGCGGACGCCAGCCCAAAAGGAAGGCGCAGGAATTTGAAAGCCCCAAAGGGGGTAATGAAAGATGTGAGTTCTTGTGACTCTTTAGACAAAGCCACCTGATGGTACACTGACCTCAAATCTATCAAAGAAAACCACTTTGCTTGACCAATGTTTGCTAGTAATTCATGAATTCTTGGTAAGGGATGGCAGTCGATAATAATGTTCTTATTTAAAGAGCGTAAATCCGCACACATCCTAATTTTTCCAGTCTTTTTTCGAATGACTACAATTGGTGCGACCCATTGAGAAGAATTAATAGGAGCAATGATACCATTTTTGCATAAATCATCTAACATTTCTTTCAATTCTGTTTTAACGCTCAACGGAACTGACCTGACTTTATGTGTCACAGGTTGAGCCTCTGGGATTAATCTTATTTTATGCTCGAATCCTTTCACACTCCCAATCTTCTCTTCAAAAACGGGTTTAAATTCTGATAAAATGTCTTGAATATTTACACTAGAATCCTCTATGCTAGCTACAGAAAGTCTATCAGAAACTGTTTTAAACTTAGGTAAGTCTCCAACCTTGATGGGATTTTCGTCACCCGGAACTAGATAAAGTCCCATCAAGGCTAAATCTTTCCATCCCACAATGTTTTTACCTTTTTCGGCCACATACATTTTTGTAACTGTTTCTCTTCCTAAACACTGAACCAAACCTTCAAAATAGCCCAACATATTAATATCCTTCTCACCAAACGCTCTTGGATTGACATCAGATTCCATTAATTCAACTCTTTTGTCCAATTTTTCATAAAAAGTAGAATCTCTGAGAATGGTATATGGCGAACCTGAATCCGCCATGACCTGTAATTGAACATTATCAATAATGGCGGAACATAAAGGGCCCTTAATAGATTCTACATCGCCATTAGTATCGAGAGTTACAATAATGTTTTTAAATGAATTTCCACAATCATCTACATCAATGCAATTAATATTGGAATTTTTCTTTGCAAATCTACAAACACCTTGGAAATGGCCTATTTTTTTGCAAATTGAACAACGCTTCTTAATAGCTGGACAATTTGTAGCATTTGCCAAATGATCCCTTGAACCACATCTGTAACAGAAAACATTCTTTTTCTTTTGAAAATTTTTGCTTTGACTTTTGTTTTTAGGGTTAATTACACAAACAGCACCTTCCTGGTCAGAATCAGAGTAGTCTAAAGCATTAATTCCTTGTTTGGATGGTTCCATTACTACCTTACTGGCTAAAGTGGATCGTTCAATACTGAGAGCCAGATCAATAACTTCACTTAAAGATGGATTTTTACATCCAAGAATCCTTTGTTTGATTTTTCTAGAGACACAATTGAATACAAACTGGTCCCTTATGAATTTATCCGGAGAAGGTTCAAAACTACATGTAATAGCAAGGACTCTCAGCGCAGCAATGTATTCTTCAACCTTCTCTTCCTCTTTCTGTTTCCTGGAATAAAAATTGTGTCTCTCAAGCATGATGTTAGGCTCATCACAAAATTGTTTTTTAAGTCTAGCGATGGCTTCGGTATAAACGTTCCATGTATTATCTCCACTTTCGTCTTGAGAAATAGGGGGAGCAATAGGAACGATACTTTTAAAAATTCGTTGGCCAGCTTGACCTAAACAACCAAAAAGTAATGCGAATTTTCGTTGTGCAGAGTAACCAGTTGCGTCAATGGCCACTAAATGGTTCTCGAATAAATCAAACCATTCTGACCAAATAATGTTAGGGGTCCCTGGTTTGTTCAAGAAAGGAGGTGGCTGTGTGATCTGGTGCCATTGGTTTTCAGACATGCTTAAAATTGAAGAGGTAAACCAAGCAACTCTTAATAAGTAACTCTTAACAGGCTTTAAATGATGTATTTATAACCAATTTGTTAATACATGACTCATATCATACTAATTTGTAATTATAAATAATTTCTAATACACCTTTTTGTAATATACATTTCCAAAAATAGCTTGGTTTTGAATTGAAGGCGCGTGCGTATCGCAGTAGATACGCAGAAAGTAATTTATATGAGCGTGCGCATCGCTGATGAATATGTAATTGATTCAAAGAGCGTGCGTATCGCTGTAATTACTTGTAATATCAGTATAAGGATTGTTAATAGCGTGCGTATCGCTGAAACGATACGCGCATGAGTCTTCATGCTTGGATCGTCTTGAACGTATTTTAAAATTAAGCAAAAGATTAACAGTACCTTCTTTCAGACGGGAAAACGTCTATCTTTTCCGTCTGTTTTCTCTTGTCGAGCGTAAACCAGTTGAAATGTGCTTTAAGAACAGGATTGTAACTGTCCAATGGGTGAGGTTTGATTGGCCAAAATAATAATGTGTGGCGAATCAGCGAACCTCTCTCAAAATTTGGAAACTCTGTTGTATGCTCTGACGTTTTGAAAAGCTTGATGTGCTGGAAAGTTCCGGATCTCCGAGTTGCAGCCAAGCACGAAGATGAAGAGATAAGGTGTCGGAGATGAGGTGCCGGTATCCGAGCTCGTAAGTAATTAAAATCTCTCTTATTCGCGTGGGAAAGGGTGGAGTTTGATCCCACCCTCGTCGCCAAATGTAACAAGTTGACAAGGAGGCACTTGTTATCTGAAGTAATAGGTTTATTCCAAAAGGTGAAACTCCACCCGGCACGGAGCGTCCGGTCAGCGGCAAGCCAACGGTTACAATCTGGCGAACCGTAAACCCAACGTCCATGCACGGAGGACCAAACATTTATACAATAACATGTTATGCATGGATGCACAAGTTCACAGACATATCGTCATACGCCGCGTGGGGTTCCACGCGGTGTATGACGCAACTATGTATATTACAACTATTGATCAGCAATTATCCTGGAGCCTTAACATCGAGCACATGCTTCTCATCACACGCAAGGAGGTCGAGGCCTGGGATTGGCTCACCATCTCAATCATGGGTCGGGGAGCTTTGTTCAAGATGTTGGCTATACCACGCTTTCTATACACCCACCAGAACTTCCCCTACACTATACATCCTTTCCTCTTCAGAGAAATCAAAATAGCCCAAACCAAGTTCCTATGGGCGGGTGAATAGCCTCTCTTGTCAAATGTATACAGATGCCCCTCGACAGGGGATTGGGGATCCCAGACATGCAACTATACTACTGGGCGTTGCAGCTAATCATAATTAATGATTGGCTATTTGGAGCCAGGGATGGCCCAACATATTGCCTAGAATATAACATCCTGCAGACATGGGAACTAGAGAAGATCCCACTGGTACCCAAGGGGTTGCAAGAGCCCACTTGGGCACCTATGACTTGCTGGCACAACACCATTAAAAGTATCGAATGAACACCCCTATGGTGCAGATCCTGCCCTCTCATTACCGTATACTGGACCTGCATACACAACAAACTGAGTAGAATCGGGCATGCAGTACGGGGTATTGAGGAGTCCAGGGTGGACTGGATGGGCCTCAAACATTTCATAGCCATAGGAGCAGAGAGCATTTCAGGACATAACCAGATAACCTGTGCCCACACTCAGCCTATTGAATTAATCTCTGTCAATAGTAACTATAAAGGCCTGAATTCCAGTGCATATTTTCTGCACACTAACCAACTCAGCCTTGGTCCTTCTCCATTGTGAAGAGTCCAGCCTGATGTACCAGCTAGAGACCAGAGAGTACATGACCTATGCCTAGGCTTCCGAACTGCACTTATGGCCAGATGTACAAAAGGTTTTTGCGGGCGCAAATGGGTTTTAGACCCGTTTGCGCCTGCAAAAACACCAGTGGCCCATGCACTAATCCTATTTTGTGAGTCGCATATCAATGTGCGACTCGGAAAATAGGATTAGCGGCTGGCTATTAGGAAGAGGATTTCCAATGGCGTCCCTTCCTAATAGCGACTCCTTAAGCTATATAAGAATGTTTTGCAACAGCAATTGCAGTCGCAAACCACTCGCAGTTTACCACCCTTCTCAGAACGGTGGCAAAGCACTCACAAATGGGAAGGAGTCCCCAGAATGCATGTGAAAATATTTTTTAAGGACAGTCAGTGGTCTCATGGACGGCCTGTCCTTAAAAAATGAAAATGAAAAGTTTCATTTTTATTTTTTAAAAGCATCTTGTTTTCCTTTAACAGGAAAACTGCTTTATTTAAAAGCTGTCCCAGACATGGAGGTCTGCTGCCCCCAGCAGGCCACCGTCCCTGGGAGTGCCAGCCATTCCCAATGGGGTCGCAAATTGTGACAGCCTCATTAATATGCATGAGGCATGCAATCTGCGACCCCATTGGGAATCACAAACAGTGTCTCAGACGCTGTTGTGCATCCCAATTAGCGAGTCACAAAGTGCGAGTAGCAAATGCTACGCAAATTGCAACTCGCTAATTGGCGGTTCATATATCTGGCCCTTAAGAGTGTCTCGGTGAGAAAACAAAAAAATGATGGTTTAAAGGCATTAATTCATCCTAGCCACCAGTAAATGCTATGGGCTCACATTCCTGGCAATCAGTTGTACAGTGTAATTTACATCAACAAGGAAGTACAGCCCCAAAGTAAACCTAACCATGCATAGTAGTCCTAGAATATCAACAGAGGCCGCCCCAAAGAACAGGGTTGCATCATAGCTGCAATTTCTGAGAAATGCAGGGAATACACGGAAGTTAAAGTCTAAAATGTTCTTTACTGGAACTTTATCCTACAGTTATACTAATTTTAGTGTTGATACTACGTTGAATTAACAAAATTTACTGTGCCCATTTGAGTCATATCTTTAGTCATAATTATTAACTTGAAAGTACCTATTAACAGTCTATGGCTTTCTAGCGTTTATAATAACACATGTTTCTATTGACGTAATCAAATAAAATATTTATGGAAAGAAGAAAGGCTGTGTAAGCCACTCTGGGATTCACTGTGAACCAATAGTTTTCCTCCTTAGGAGGTCCTGAGGCCGCGCAGGTATTTGCCACATTAAAAACAACTCATATACCATTCCAACAGTGCTTCAATGCCAACATACAACTAGCAGCTCAAACATAAGCAAAGGTGGTAAACAAAGTAAAGACTGAGAAGGGCTGTGTTTTCAAATGTATTTCTGGTACCTGTGCATTTTACTACATACATTGAATTTAATACGAGGCTAAGCCATACCTGATGTGCTAGAATATAAATATTGTGTCCAACGTCCTTGGGTGAAATATGCTCCTCTCCGCCTTGTTCTTCGTCGTCCCCTTCCAGGCCTTGGTTATAGGCATTCTTCATTACATCGACCTGCACGCAAACACCAGGAAAAGAAGCACAACACAGTTACAACAAGCTCTCTGGAGACAGATCTCCACTAAAGGGGCCATCCACTGAAGAGAAAAACTCTTCTCTACACCCTGCCCTGTATGGCTAACAATTATCAGCAATAGACATTCTAGAATATTCCTTTGTTTGATGGAGTGAGCGTGGGGTTTGAGGTGTACTGTGACACCATTCACGTCGGCAAACAATCAACAATAGGCATTGTAGAAGCATCCTTTGTTTGATGGTGTCAGCTAAGGTTTTGAGGTATACTGTGACGTCATGCACGTTGGCAAATAATCAACAAAAATAGGCATTGTAAAAGGTTCCTTTGTTTGATGATGTCAGCTTGGGGGTTTGAGGGTACTCTGATATCATTCACGTTGGCAAACAATCAACAACAATAGGCATTGTCAAAGGTTCCTTGGTTTGATGATGTCAGCTTGGGGGTTTGAGGGTACTCTGATATCATTCAGGTTGGCAAACAATCAACAACAATAGGCAGTGTAGAAGGTTCCTTGGTTTGATGATGTCAGCTTGGGGTGTCAGATGTACTAGGACTAGGCCTGGGCGAAGCACTACGCTCCGCTCGCGGAGTTTGCGAAGTTTTTGCAACTTTGCACTACGCGAGCGGCACGTAGCACAGTGCGAACATGCGTAGTGCAGCGTAGCGCTAATTTTTTGCTTGTTCGCGGTCCTGAACGTCATGTTCGCGACCGCGAGCAAGCAAAATGACATCCCGGCGAGATTCTCAACGCGAGGAGGTCAGGTTTCTCATTGTTAGTGGTTGCGCATGCTCGCGACCGCTCTCAATGAGAAACTACCTGTTCACGTTGAGAAAGCTGCCGCTCGAGTAATAATCTCCTTGAGCAGCAGAAAACTACAGCTCGCACTGTGCAAGATGCCGTTTTCAATGCTTGCACAGTGCCGGATGCTTGTCCGCACTGTGCAATCATTGAAAACGCATCTTGCACAGTGCGAACATGCTACTACGCAGCTCGCGTAGTGCTACGTGAAGTTCGCGTAGTGCGAAGTGCACTTCGTGTAGCGCTACTTCGCGAACTACGCCCACCCTTAACTAGGACATCATTCAAAGGATGGAACCCTTAAACCCCAACTCCGCCCCAGACACCCCTGGTAAACAGCCCTAAACAATGTGTGTTGTCATCTCATAATATCCAGCTGCAACTCACAGTAGCACAGTAAAGACACTCTCTAGAAACCTACTGTCATCGTTATACAACACGCATACCTGCAGCAATATCGCACAAGCAACAATTGCGTTCTTAAAAAAGGTTCTTAAAGAATTTATATTTGATCATATTTGACTTCCAAAATGTCAACACATTGTAGAAATGAAAGAAGGCTATGTTTGCTTTGGGCATACCCACACATTACCGTTCAACTAAGTTAGTTGGAGTGAACCCACAATGCTCTCCATTTCACAAATATAGGAGAACCATAAAGTCAATAAAGACAGAGCTTGAGGGGCTGGTGCAGTGTGTTTGCATGAACAGTTACTTGGCACCCAAACAAGAAAGACTTAGTGCCCGAATACTAGATTCGGCGGTGCAGGGGCAAGCGGTACGTCAAAGCAGTGCCCCGCACCTCCGAGACTGGCTGCCGCCTGCCCGACCTATTTCGACTTTAAAGTGGTCTGGCGGGCGGCGTGGTGGACCTAGGGCGGTGACTCTTTCAAAGGCAGCAGTGTATTTTTTGAAAAAGGCACTGCAATGGGAATGCCTCACAAGGTTCCTGCACAACATGGACTTAAAAGTCCATGCCGTGCACGAACTGTTGTGCATACACACAGGCGGGCACATGTTATATCCCCCTGTGTGCATTGACAAGCGCAGGAGGCGCAAGTGACCCTGTAGTGTCCCTTTTGTTTCTTCTCCTCCATGTTGTACAAGGAGGACGAACCTCCACGACACCGCCGGAGGAGAGGAAACTCGTAATATGCTTAGCCGGACCGCAGCGGTGCTGCCAAGCATATTGCGGCCTCCTGTCCGTCATGCGATCTCCAGAGAATGGCAGTTCATTGTCGGCGGTCCGATCCCCCAACTCGTAATGGGGCAGTTGGAACACCGGTGCAGCGGTGGCTGGACCGCCACTGCCACAGCCCTGGGAGTCTGCTGCTCCTTGGGCCGCCAGACTCTTAATTAGGGCCGAATTGTGATTTCTGAATTATTCAAATCTAAGGAAGGTCAGAGGGCACAAAGCAAGGATGGCATATTTACAGCAGTTATAGAGTGGTATGAAAGAGTTGACTATCATGGCGAATGGATGGATGAATGAAATATGCAAAGACATACACCACAGAGGGATCTTGGTGATAGGAGAGTGACAGGAAAAAGGAGCAAATAATAGCAGCGTTTTACAGATTATGGGAATTTATTGAACAAATAGGTCACAATTATCTTTGTATTATTACCAAAAGAAAGTTATATATTTTTTACACAAGATTTATAATCTGCAATTGCTCGGAAGACACTAGGTAGGTGGTTTCACATATACTGACAAATGCTACTTGTGCATGACAGTGGAAGTTAGTCTATGGCTCAGAAATACATCAAGTAGAGGCGCACATGCAAAATTGGAGACATTAAAATGTATAATGTGGCATAAACCACCTTCAGCAAACACCTGTCTAGTGGAAAACATTGCTCTCACATATAGATAAAACCCCCAGATCCCAAAAGTGTGTCTAGCGGTAACGGGTTGTATCAAAACCAGTCGTAGGTGAATCTCATGCAGTAAGACCACGCAATATATTTTTAACTGGAACACGAATTAAGAAGTCTTTTTTTATGTTTGACAATACCATAATTACCCTGTAGACCAGCAAATACTGGTTTGCAAGACCAATGCATTCCTCCTCCTGCAGCTTTTTATATCTCTTTTGGTGCCCGATTCTGTGGGCGGGTACAATTGTTCAGAAATAACTATTTTCATCTAAATGGAGGATGAGATGTGGAAATGTTGGTTCTACCATATGGTTTGTATCAATGTCATAGGTTGTCAAAAAATGCTATAGGAATGTGACGGCATCCTGCATCTTTTAACTTACAATATGGTATGACCATTACAAAGTAATCCGAAAACACAACAGGGGTTTTTTGACGATTGTCCATGCAGGCAGTGGAAATAACTATTGTCTGTCATGCATTTAAGGAGGTGATCATTTTTACAGAGGTCACTTAATTAGGGATACAATATAATTCGTCAAGTTAATTGAAGAGATGTCAACAATCCCCTGAAGCCATTCCAGTACAACCATTTCCACCAAAGTATAAACGTATTTTCAGTATTGTAGACTTTAATTTTACTCTACAATTAAAATATTGTTTACGGCCTTAACCTCATTTTCCTTTTGAATGGAAAATCCAATTTTAGTCAGGGTGGATTAATCCTGCCATAGGTTACCCCGAAGTACTCGCAATCAATTAATCATATTTATTTTATTTTATTAAGTCCTTTATCTGACACTTGAGACTTTAACCGCTGAGAGACTGTGCGGACAGACAATCACCTTCTGAGCCTGACTAGTTACAGAAAGGTAGAATTTGGTGTATCCTGGCTTATGAATAGCTGAGTCGACTTGCCATGGGAGTGGGAGTACAGCACATGTAACCTTTATAGGACTCACCACCAGTACTACAGAAGACATATCTTCACATACCTTCTTTACATTCAAGTAAATCCAACAAATGCTTTAGTGTGATGTCTATATTCGCATCCAAAAGACATTGGCAGACACACATTATTTACATCCGGTGTACACAGTTGCCAATTCTAGCATCAAGTTATACATGTTATTCTAAAATTGACCTTTTAAAACACAATTTGCTGTTTATATTACTGTATGATAGGCATTGTGCTCACATTGATGTGAACATTTCCATCGGTGGGATATTTAATGCAGATTATAGCTTATCAACATTTTAAATTACCTCTCTAATTAGAATTACAGGGCTATAGATAGATCAACGTAAAGCTATCGTTCACCATTGTATTCAGTCTTTTTCCTCCTGTATTTGTTCCAAAGCAGCTAAAAATGCAGAGCACTGCAAACCTGGACAAAACTGGAGCTCACATTCAAGGGAATTACACCGGTCTTTGGTCAGTTCACAGCATCCACAGCCAAGAGTCACAGGTTTGGACTTCAGTAACACAATCCTAACAAACTAGTCACTTATCTTCTGTAATGCTCTTTCTATTGGATACTATATTTATTAGCAGATTTCTAGATCTGCTCCTATCACAATCCGACAGAATCGTTGAAAGCGGACCTGTTATGACAACCTCCATCCACAACTTATCCTAATAGCTGAATCACCCATGTAGTACCCAGATTAGTGGAGACAGCCCAGATTCACAATTCTTTCAGTAGCAGTAACACAATACCCTGAATGCTTCACAAATTCTCACAGTACCGTCTGAATTCATTCACAAAATTCAGCTAGAATTAATACATACATCCCAGATCAACAACATGCATATTCAGACTGAAGAGGAGGTTCTCTTACCAGTTCTCTAGGTCTCATGTTGTAGAGAATTCTTTCTGCATTCTCACTGTCATGCCTGCTTTCCATGATTGCCAACAGAAGCTTCGAAGCATTGTTCTGTAGACAGAAGTTCACATTAAATTAGAAATATTGGAATGTGTTTTTATCACCAACAGCACTATATTTAAATGCAGGTACTAAAATAATGAAATGACAACTTTCCAATAATGCATACTTTCAATATTAATGAATTGTAAAAAAGAATGATTTCATATATGGGATAAAATACCCCCTGCTGTAAACTGAAAGGATATTGCAAATTACCAAAGAGTTCCATGACCATACACAGGAATGAGGCAGAAGGTCGAGCTCCTTTATAAGGTCATGAACTCTGCGGTGACACTCAATATCCTTCTAATGTGTAGCAGGGAGTACTTTATTCCTTAAAATACATTGTCACACCATAACCCTTCCCACAAACCACTTATATCCCTAGTATGGTGCTCTTTGATGTGAAAGAGAAAATTGAATGTGAAGGGGTGGCGTAAAGGCTAAGTTTGATGAATGTTCCCAGCACAGGCAATATATGGGGGCAGAGGATGGCAACAGAAAAACCTCAAGTTCTGGTAGGCTTGGGACCATTAAAGAGGCATTGATTTGGGACCATTAAAGAGGCATTGATCTGGAGCCTATCAACTCACCTCCTAGGGCCCAAGATGAGGAGTGTGAGAAATTGGGTTGTTGGTTGAGCGGGGGGTGAAACCCTACCCAAGCAACAGCCACAATCCTTGTGAGGGTGAATAACAAAAAGTTAATAAGTTAACCTATGCTTTACCCTCTGGTAACTTGGCACAAAAGCAGTCAAGCTTAACTTAGAGGCAATGTGTAAAGCATTTATGCAGCACTAAAACAGCAATGAAGTGAAAATACAACACAAAAAAAATCCCACACCAAAGTAGAAAAATAGAGTAACCTTTGATAAATCATTTGACACCAAAACGACAAAACCCAACCAATAGAACCGGGGATATGCAATAAAAAAAATGTATGGTAAGAAGAGAACGTAAAAGTGCAAAGCCCCCCTCGCAATTATCTGGTCATGCAAGGCCAGATTAAAGTCACAAGTTCAGACCGACTGGGATATAGTGTGGGCGGTATACCGGGACCAGGTTAGTCCAGCTGAACAAGTTACCTTTTAAAGTCCAGCGCGCAAAGTGCAATTAGTGGTGGAGGAGGCGGCAAGAAGCATGGACAGCATCTCAGATGGTTGATGCTGGTGATCGCTGTAGTGTGAAGGATCAGGTTCACCAGGGCTTTGCATTGGGGTTTGGCATAGGTGGCAAGATATTGGTGTGAACACGCGGTTTGCGGATACGAAGAACCAAACATTGCAGGATTTCTACTTTTCTTCAAGGAGGAGCTCAAACAGGTTTTACACTAAGGATCCAGGATGTGGGAAGCACCTCTTGGGGATCAGGAACTAACTCCAGCAGAAGCCAACAGGGGTCAGCCAGATCCAGAGAAGCAAGTCAGCTGTGCAGTTGCAGAGAGGCCTCTGGAGCTTGTAATGTACCTATAGCTCAGAAAAGGATGTCAGTCAGCTAACCCTTGGAATCATTTCAGCCTGGGATGAAGGTTGCAGGGCCAGTCATTCTTCTTAGACAGCAGGGCAGGCCTCAAGTAGCAGGGCAGTCCTCCGACAGCGCAGCAGTCCTCCTTTTTTAGTAATCACATATTCAGGAATTTACTGAAGAGTGGGGTTGAGGGTCTGATTTTTGTTATTATATCTGTTGCCCACATTGAGCAGAAGACACTTCTGGAGTCTTCACCCTACAGAAGTGTCTGGAACTTCCTGCCTCCTTGCCCTGGTCCCAGCCTGTCTGTGGACACAGTAGGCTACTATCAAATCCTTTGGTGTGAGCTGAAGCAGTGTCTTTGAAGTGTAAGTGTGACAGCTCCCCCACGCCCATCAAGTCAGCCAACACCCAGACTATTGTGTGGCAATCTGGGAGGGATACACAAAGGCCAACTGCCACCTACATCTAGTCATGTGTACCAAATGGTTAGGACAAGAAAATGGCAACTTTCTAAAAGCGGCATTTTCACAAGTGTGACCAAAAATCTGAGTTTACCAATGAAGAGACGTTTACATTACAATGCCTCACACACCACACATGACATTCCTACCTGCTCCCACACAAAAGTTATCACTTATTAAATGTAATTAGGTGACTCAATGTTAACCTATGGGAGAGGTAGGCCTTGCAATAGTGAAAAACAACTTTTGGAGTTTTTCACAACCTGGACAAACTTAGAAGTGCATGTCCAACGCTTTAAATATAACGCAACCTGCCATATGGGCTGTTTAGGGCCTACCCATGGGGGTTACTTATGTGCATTAAAAAGGAAGGTTTTAGCATAGCAACATATTTATTTTGCCAGGTCAAAATGGCCGTTTAAAACTGCACACACAGGCTGCAATGAAAGGCCTGAGACAAGTTTTAAATTGGGTGGCACAATAAGTGCTGCATGCCCACTAATAGCATTCCATGTACCAGCTGTGTGTTTAAGGTATACCACTTTACTAAGGACTTACAAGTAAATTAAGATGCCTATTGAGACTAAGCCAATTTTATCATGTTTAAAGGAGAGAGCACAAGCACTTTATTGCAGGTTAGCCGTGGCAAATAGCACAGAGTCCTAAAACAAACAAAAAACAATAAAAATGAGCAAAACAGGAGGGGTGAAGGCATAATGTTTGGAAGTGGCTCTGCAGAGGGGGCCAAGTTCAACAAGGAAATTCAAAGTTATGGGGCCTGATAGCATGGGAAGGAAAATATTGGAGGTTATTTGGGGGCCACAATAAGCGGTTTTTATCATATGTAGTATGGCAATGTTTGTGGGGAGAGGCGAATGGTTGAAAAGGGATTTGGCATATTTTGTTGATACAATATTTCAAATCTGATTGTGTCGGCAAAACCAAAAATCCAATAAAATGGGTTATAAAAAAAAATGAAATATCTAGTGCATGATTAAACACACTAAAAAGCAGTTAGATATTTGTTTTAAAAAGATATTGTATTCAGTTTAGTACAATTTAGATTTTAAAAGCGTAGTTTAGAAACATGCAAAGTCTATTTTATTTATTAATTTATTAAAGTTTTATACAGAGCGAACATGACCTGTGAGGGTATCGGAGCGATTTACAAATGGTTGGAAATAAGAAAACAGGGAAGCAAAGAAAAACATAATCAAGAGAGGTACACAAGGATAAATAAAATAAGTTCACAAATAGAGGAAAGTAGTATCTCCATAACATACGGCAAAACAATAGAGATGGACCGAGAGTCTAGCAATAAACGTGGGTGCTGATCTTGAGATGAATTGTATGCATCTTTCCTATAATTACCGAAGGCATGTAGCCATAAATATCTAATTTCCACTGTTTATCTAGAAAAAAAGAGCACAAGAAGGAAAATAAATGTTTGCTTTTTGTTTTTTTAAAGTGCAGCTTTAATTATGTTCTATGACCTGCCTTTCCCGTTGGGGGGGGGGTGGCTCTAGCAGCACGCTCGCAGATGCTTGAACTCAACTGTAATAACTTATTAAAATGGAATGGCTCTGTAATTCCTTTATTACAAACCAATAGGTGTGTCACAAGTTGTATGTGATCAGTAAAATAGAGGCAGTTTTTTTACAGAGATTGCAGACTCCGACATATTATAAACAACCACAATACAACAACAATCTTACTTATGAACCTATGATATTCCAACTCACATCTGTTATTTTCACTCAGCAATAACTGCTAAATTGCCAAAAATATAACAGAACGAAGCCTAGTGCAATCAAACACAATATTATTTTTGGTATTTTTACATTTTTTATATTATTTCACCTTGAATCATCAGGGTCAGAATAGGACATGAAATAGGATTGGGTAGCAAAATAACGTTGAAAGCTAAAAATGGATCCATTGTTTGCAAATTGGGGCAGTTTTGAACTTGTAGAGACTCCCTGTGTAAGTGTTTTGCAAAATATGGAAAACTACATGGATTTGAGCTTGCTGCAAACAATGTTTCTTTAAATATCAGGGAATCAACAGGAAAACCCCGCCACCAGACCATAAAACAGGCCCACAACCAGCTATAAAAAACAGACCCACACACTCACCTGCCAAGACCAGCCCATCCAACCATGTGAATCATTGATTACAGTCTACCTTTCTCATAGACAGGTTCTATGGATGCTCTCCTGCACAGCCTTGCTAATGTAGTACCCCCCCGCATCGTCATTACATCCCTTCGAGCTAACACATGCCACTCTCTGCACTTCTCTATGAGATTCACCACTGTTGTCAAGTACACATGGGTCGCCCATCATTCAAGATTCCATCATTAACTGTAATTTCCTTTCATTGACCTCTGACCTGATTGCCCACATCTAGAAGCTTGTTTGCTCCATCTTCATACCATCCACTTGCCATGGTAATATTTTTGTTCAGCAAACCCAACTACCACTAACAACAGCATCACCATGTTCCTCTGTCCTCGCTTACTGGGATATTAATGCAAGCTTCCTTTCACGCTTCCCCATTGGCTCTCAGTTTCATTGGCTGAGATGCATTTTTCTTGGCGTCCCTATGCAACCAGACAATATTGGGTTTCATTGTAACAACTGTGGTTATTTAGCACTAGTAATCTGAGGTCCACAATACTTACACACTCACAATTAATAACCACGCACGTTAATGTCACATAGACTTCTGCACGAAGCAATTTCGAGCAGCCAAGAATTACTTAAGAAGGTTATATGAGATGGTTTGGAATGCAGTTAACACAGCAGTAAATGTTTCAATGCTCTTGGACTCCAAACCCGAAGGAGTCATAGGGAATGAAATGTAGATTAACCTTACCAGTTGAAGCCTGAGCCACTAAGCCCTTTGGGGTAGTTTTTGGTGAGAAAATCAGCATTGACAGCAATAACAGTCAATAAGTTTAATGTCCAATGAGTTCTATATTTTCTAAAGACAAGGACTTTAATACACATACATACAAAATACTATAAACACAATTAGCATTTCTAACAGAAAGAGATGTCTCCAGCATCTTTCTGGTGAGAGACCTGACCTCAAACAGTACTATAGGTTTTAAGCACTAACTTGATAGAGGTTACAGATAATACTGGGGACAATAACTCACGCCACTCTATGAAAAATGTAGATGAAACCCCTGCAAAACTGCTTGAATCAATGGGCAATAGTGCTATAACCAGGGACCAGGACAGCGCTAAAACTCCAAGGGCTACAGGAGGTAAGATGTTACATGAGGCAATAAATGCGGAGCCTGCTCTTTTGTCAATAGCTAATGCAGCTGATGAAGCCGATCACAATACTGACTCAGGTGCTGGCTCCCCCACACCGACTACTCAAGCGCTGAGCTCAATAACTAACTCAGTGATTAATATCAGCATAAGTCCTACGCAGTCTGAAACTTTGTTTTTGGAAATTCCTTCCTCTGATCCAGGGGCGTCTACCAAATCTGCTGAGCTCGGGGGGGTAAGAGCTGAAGGTAGTGATAATGCTGATAATATTGACGGGACTGAAACAGATGAGGAGTATGTCGACCTTAATGACCTTAATGATCCTGGGAATAATATATCTGGCCCGGTTAAAGAAAAAACTATTAATATCAAAAAGCTGAGAGGTAAAACCAAGAGCAAACCCAAAAAGACTATTAACAAATCCAACCCAAATACTATGAAAGCAATAATAGAAAATAGCCCTATCAGACAATGGGTACAAGCAAAGGGCGGTGTTAAATCAATGGCTTTGTGACTTTCAGGTAATAGCCCCAGTGATTTAGGTGCTCCAACTAACGTCGTAACACCTTCTGATTCCATGATAGAAACATCTGGAGCAATGTCTGCTAACCAACTACTAGTCAGTATCGCCACCGCTGCTCCGAATGTAGAAAAATCAACGGCTCTGACGGATGTGGCGATGGGGAGGGGATTAGAAGGTCAAGAATTAACTGGCTTTGGGAAAGAAACTTTAAAGAAACCCATCAGTTGTGGGCCAACTATATTACAATCAGCTTCTCTGTCAGCTACAACATCTATGTGTGATACTCCGATATCACCACAAACTAACGATACTCACAATACTCTAGCACAAGATAAAGAAGGTACTGCTAGAATAGCTAAAGATGGCATAGAGGTGGCCTCAGCAATAGAACCAATAGAACTAATAAAAGATACTACTTCCGGAGGATTGGACAACCCGTCGATCTCATCGGTAGACTGGACCCTTCAAAGGGAGGTGTCTGCATCTTTCCAGACAATATTACAACTGCTTAACGAGCAGAAACAAGAAGCTAAGATCCATTACCAACAAATGAGGGAGGATAACAATAAGACTCAAATATCCCTGCAAGAGATGTCTTGCAAATTGGCGACTGTCTCACAAGACGTGGAGGAGCTACAGCAAAGAGTGGATCTTACGGAGCAAAAGACACAATGTTCTGAAACTGCTGTAAATAAACATTCTTCTCAAATACTCCAGATTCAAGCTAAGCTGGAGGACTTAGAAAATAGGCAACGGAGGCAGAACCTACGCGTTTTTGGTATTGCAGAGGGTTCAGAGGGCGCTGACCCTAGGGCTTTTATTACTCAATTATTCCAGAAAGCCTTTCCTGACCTATCAGATTGGGATTGGGACTCCCAGATTCAACGCGCTCATCGTCTACCTTTAGTGCAAAGGAATAAGAGCACTAATTTTCCTCGTCCAATCCTGATCTGTGTAGGTAACTTTTTGCTTCGTCAAGCTATCTCGATAAAAGCACGGCCAAATACCCCAGTTACTATTGATTCAGTTAAATTTTTTGTTAGATCTGATTTATGCAAACTTTCTTTGGAACGACGATGGAAACTGAAACAATTTATTGATCCTATTAAGGAATTGGGGTGCCAAGTTTTTCTTCAGGAACCAGCCAAACTGAAAGTAATCAAAAATGGCCGGTCTTATTTTTTTTTGGAAGAACATGAGGTTGAGTCTGCCATGGCTACCTGGAGATTGGAAAAATGAACTGGCTACTGACTTTTGATTATGCTATGTTTCTTTGACCCCTCTTATGAGTACATATATGAGTACATATATTAATTTACCCATAAGACAGGTCTGATTGGTTTGGGTCGGCAGTATTCGTTTCCTTTAGATGTTATCAACTGCTAAAAGTACGGCGTTTAAATTTAGTATCCATGCACGCCCGGATCTTAAAAGCGGCTATTTCCGCTCTTTTGGCTGCCAACATAGCAGCAGCCAGGTTAAGGAGGGGACCCACAGGTAACTATTGGGTGGGGGGAGGTTTGGGCAGAACGCGGGGAGGGGGAGGGGAAGGGGATGACGCACCTTGGGATAAAAAATGCATCAAAAGGCACCAAAATTACAAAATTTACAAAACCAAAAGGAAAAATAATGTCGTTGTGATATATTGTTTGATTAACTATAGAGGTCATATAGGTTATGATATATATAATTTCAAATGTATCAAATAAAATGTTTAGTTTGGAATGTCTCGGGTCTAAATAATAGAATTAAGCGGAGCCTTGTATACGAGGAGCTTAAGATGTATAACCCTCAAATAGCGGTTATTACAGAAACTCATATAGCTTACAAGGATAGACATTTACTTAAGCAGTTAGGATATGATATTATAGTTTGCACTGAATTCAATGCTTCAATCCGGGGAGTAGCAATAAGGCTTTAAATGTGAGTTGATAAAGACGCATACTGATAAAGCCGGCAGATGGGCCATAGCACAAATAAAATTAGGCAGTCGCAAATATACAATTTGCGGGGTATATGCGTCAAATCAAGATGAACCTATAATTTTTGATCAAATCAATATGGAACTACTTGAATGGGATGGGGAATACATGGTGCTGGGTGATTTTAATTGCATTATGAATTATAATTTGGATACTACTCGGAAAAACTCCTTTCAGAGAATGAGGAAAACTAGAGCTGCAATTTTGGATTTAGCTGCTATTCATCTCTTAAAAGATGCTTGGAGATGCTTAAACCCTAAAATAGCTGGCTATACATATTATTCTGCAGCTCATAAGTTATACTCACGCTTGGATATGATTTGGGTCTCAGATTTTATTTTTGATAAATGCTCAATGGCTATATATCCAAGGGTGACTTCGGATCATAATCCGATTTCTTTAAGTTTTGATGCTGCATCCGAAGAATTTTCCCCTCGACTCTTTTCGTTCCCAAGATATCTGTTCGCCGACTCTGTATTTATAGATCAACTTAAAGAGCATATAAAAGAATTTATTGACATAAACATACATTCTAGCTTATCATTGATAGTTTGGGATGCTTGTAAAGCAAGTATTCGAGGATTCACACAGCAATTTATCTGGCGACAAAATAAGGAACGCCGAAAGTTACAGGAAGACAGGCTTGGAAAAATCCGCGACATTGAACTTCAAGTGGCAGAAGCACTTTCTGGTGGGGCATTGAACATAGATGCACTTAATCTTAAACTAATTGAACATAAAACTGCATTAAAAGAGGTCCTTAGGGTTAAGAGTGTTCACAAATTAAAGAAATATCAACTTGATCAATATGAAAGTGGGGACAAAATTGGTAAGCTTCTGGCCTACAAAGTTGCTGAAGATCGCTCTCAGAACATGGTTAAAGAGATTAAAGGGGATAATAATCAACTACTCTGCGATTCTAAATCAATACTACAACAATTTGCTTCTTTTTATCACAAGTTATATACACCCGAGAATGCTATCTCAGATGATAGTATTAAGAACTATATAGAGTTAAATATGGTTAAAAAACTAGCGCCAGAACAATCTTTACAATTAGCGGTTGATATTGCAGCTTCAGAAATTAGGGATGCCATTAACTCCCTAGCAACCGGTAAGGCCGTAGGGGAGGACTCTATTCCTTTGGAACTATATAAATGCTGCATGGAGGAATTGATACCTTTACTGACTGATGTGATCCGCGCTATTGGCAATGGTCAACAAGCTCCCAAAACTTGGAATCTAACTCAAATTATCTTCTTCTTAAAAAAGGGTAAACCTCCACAAGAGAGAGGATCTTATAGGCCAATTTCGCTTATCAACTGCGATGCGAAAATCTTCGCCAAAATATTAGCTAGGAGGTTGGCGCCAGTAATGTCTCAGCTTGTTTCTTGTCAACAACATGGATTCATTCCAAAAAGAGACACTACAGCTCACATCAACATGGCCATTTCTGCTTTTGATGCTGCACGGATTCAATCCGCCCCACTCGGGATGATTTTATTGGATGCAGAAAAAGCATTCGACCGAGTGGGGTGGGATTTCCTGTGGGGGGTCTTACAAGCATTCGGTATTAAAGGTCAAATTCTGAAATGGATACGATCGCTTTATGATACCCCTACGGGTAAGGTATCTTATATGGGAAAATGCTCTCCTATATTTCCAATCAAGAGGGGGACAGGACAGGGGTGTCCTTTATCACCCCTGCTTTTTGCTTTAGGTATAGAACCCTTCTTAATTGCACTGCAACGCCAAGCTTTAATTTGCCCTTTTTTCAATGGCCTAAATAAACTTGATATCACTGTGTATGCGGATGATATCGCAGTTTTCTCCTCTGATGTCGCTCAAGCAATGAAAGGTATTTTAATTGAAGCTGGTAAATATGGTCTAGTTTCTGGATATAGACTCAACACTAATAAAACGCAAATTGTTATGAATTACCACTCGCCTTCCCCCATCACAGGCATATGTGGTGTCGCAACTTATTTGGGCATTAAAATTTCCTCGAATATTGACTCCATTGTAGCATTAAATTATGAATCATTGCTAAAAGAGACTGCTATGCAATTTAAGAAATGGCATAAATTGCCATTAAGTATCATCGGTCGAATAAATTTAATTAAAATGAAAATCTTGCCTAAGTACTTATATTTATTCCGAGCGATTCCCCTACGGGTCAATAATTCGTACTTCTCTAGATTAGAGGGGAATATTAGTAGTTTTATATGGGGGTACAAAAAAGCCCGACGTGCTGTTTCTTTACTTAAATTTCCTTTCAACCAAGGTGGATTGGCTCTCCCCGATTTTAAGCTCTATTATTGGTCGTCTTTCTTGATTCGTCTTCGCAGTTTAATAGTTAATGATAAATGTTTTTATTTTCACAAATTCTTACTCGGACAGGATGTTAATATGTTTCTGTATAGGCTAAATGACCCTAACTATTTTAAAAGGGTTAAATTCAAGACGGTACGTGATACTGTCCATATCTGGCGTTCTATCAAGTCTAAGTGTAATGTTTCACATCTACATAGTAAAACTCCCTTGTGGGGCAATCCGGGCTTCCCCTCAATTTTTCATGACACCTCTTGCCTAATATTCGCAGATTCTGGCATTAGACTTTTGGGAGATGTATATGATCATTGGGGATTTATGGCATTTGAACAAATGAAGCTATGTTATAATCTACCTGAACTGGCCAGGTTTAAATATTATCAGATCAAGGACTATTTGGTGAGGAAATTAGAACTCACAATGGTAGGAGATTCCTCCCTCTGGGACTGTCTCTACAGAGAGGTAGACAAATCTATGATTAGCTTGGGATATAAGATTCTTTTTGGCTTTAACATTAATGATGTAGCTAAGTTAACCGAGAAATGGAATAAAAAATTGGCTTTGATCCTACCATCTGACCTAGTTCCTTCATCTTTTAAAAGTTTGAATCTGGCAGTTCAATCTTCTAGCTTAAAACTGCAAATGTTTAAAACCATTTGTCAATTATACCATACTCCCGAGAGAATTCTTAAATGGACAACAAATAACAACTTTGGGGATCGTACGAAATGTCCTAAATGCGATTTGAGCGGTGCTGATATTATCCACATGTTCTTTTCTTGCTCTCATCTCAAGGATTATTGGGATGGTATAACTAAGGTGGTTTCTGATAGACTTGGTCAAAATATCGTATTATCACCCTCTGATGTTCTGGTGGGTATTTGTGGAGGCACTGCACTTAGGGACTTGTTGAATATCTTAATTACCTGTGCAAGACTTACTATTGCTAGAGTCTGGATTAAAAAAAACCCGCCTACGGTTATGGAATGGTGGAGCCTAGTCAAGGAAACATACAATATGGAGGTTGCACTTGCTGCTTCAAGGGGTATACAAGCTAAACTCAAAGTTGACCGAATATGGGGTTTGCTTATGGCGGAATAATAACATATGGCATTGCCGGAAGTGTTTCTTCTATAGTATGGAACAATTTTTCTCTCTGTTTCATCTCTTTTTCTTTCTGTATGACCCCTTCTATGTTTATTACTTATGGAATATATAATGTTCTTGTATAGAAATCGACTAATTCTGTTAATGATGAACTTTTTTTTTCTGCTCTTGTACTTTTCATGTGTCCATTTGATGCAAATAAAGATATTAAAAAAAAAAAAAAAAAAAAGAAACCCCTGCAAATCCTCTGCTGTGAAATCACAGCACTATGCCAAGGTGCCTCTCCAACACTGTTCAACAGAAAAACATTAGCAGTTTCAGAAATAAATTTGAAAGACCAAAGTAGGTCAATGGATTAAAGTTGTAGTGATTTGGGGGCCCTTTTGTAATGAGTTTTTTATAAGGTTCCTTTATATAGTGAATTGGTTTGATGCACCTACTTTGACATATTGCATTGAATCCGCAGACTACCTTTCGATGCATCACCTAATGAGCAGCAGCATCAAATCTGTTAAAAGAGCAATCTCCTTTGGGTGCTTCTTGATGGTGTCTGGTAAGGTTACTGGGATTCTGTTGATGGTGCCTAGTGTTGGGGCGCAGATCACTGTACTCACAATTTTCAATTGGTGGGGGCACCCATTAAGGACACCAAACACACCAAAATTAAAAAGTTACTTACCTTTGGTAATGCTCTTTCTGATAAATACATGAACTGCAGGCTCCTCAACTTCGAATGCTCCCCAGATGTCAGACTGAATCCAGAATCTTTTTCCAGCAATTGTAGCAGGGATTCTGCTCCTACACAGTACTGTGCATAGAGACTTGGAACCTCAGTGAATTAGGGTGTGCCAAAACTCACCTTAGTACCCAACATCCCCTACCAGACTAGCATCAGTGTCTCATTGGCTCTTCCATAACACCAATGATTAGACAACCCAGAACATGGAACTTAGATTACCTCAGGCAATGTGGAACACATGAACTCTCTTTCATTATACTATCATACCAGTCCAAAACAGGGAGTAAATGAAGACATGTGCAAGTTTGAAATGTTTATTTCTAATGCCGTCCTCTCATGCGCAGTATCTTAGCTAATACAAGCAGACATATTATCAGCAACAAGATTATCAGCATAGTTACTATTCCATAAAATACAAAGAGAGAAAGTATGTTATAATGCTAAATGGAAATGGGTTTAAAATATACCTATATTTCACCCTCCCTTGCTAGTAGGTTATTTTATATCTTTTTTGTTTTTTTTTATATCTACAGAAGGTCTCTTGAGATTACAAAGGCGGCCCCATACCTCTGCTACTAGCAGAAATGGATCACATCAGATTCTGCACCAGCTCTCAGCATGCGAATGTTCTCCAAGTGTGTGTGATCATGCCTACGCAGTGCATTATTAAACGCGCCAAAATCAGAGGTGGGCAAAGCTGCATATATGTTATGTTTAGAACGTGCGCTGATCAGTCCGAACAACAACCACTGTGTTGAAATAACCTTGAAGACCTTGGCAATCACTGTTCAGACAAAGCTTACCAAGCAAGGCTGCTAATATAGAAAAACATATTATTCTTGTGTGAAGCAAAACACTCTGCTAAACTCTAAACATTTATTATAATGTGTGCCGTGTGCAAAAGGCAGCAGAAAGGAAAAATGGCGTTTAAACTTCTAATAAGCTCATGTCAACTTAACACAATGTGTACGCAAGGCTCAGCCCCATGACACAATTCTTCCACTTGGTGGTGCTGAGCAGATCTGTGCCGGCTCTGTACAGCCTCGGAAGGGAAAAAGTGGAGCAGCATATAAACCAAGCCCTGCACACTATCAGTTTCTTGTTCATCTCTTTCCATGCCCTCAGATATAAAATGTGAACAATTATTTGAGCATGTGAACAGATTTCTAATATGAAGCATTTTTATGTTAAAAAAGAGGCCACTCCACAGAACAAGGTGGTAGGAAGGCAGTGAGAAATCTACTGTCAGAGTATCAATCCATAAAGAGTGTTATTATCTGTTCCAAAACCTAGATGGCATCAGATAGATTTCTTTTGTACTGGGCCCACATGAACTTTAGATTTCATTATTTGCATGTGTTACCTGGCATTGTGGACCAGGAAGATGTATGATGCTGTGAGGCTAAGAAGTCTCAGAGCTCCTTTCACAGAGACCAGGCTCAAATATCAGGATCATAGCCCAAATGTCATTGATTGATTGCGGCAGAGGGAAGGCTTTGAAATGCACTGCATCTGTATATTTCCAATTAATGGCAGCCTCTGTGAAGGAATCAGGTGCAAATTTGACTTGTTGATTGTGAACTTCAACAACTTCAAGAGGTTCGCGGTCATCTGTAGGTGGTCTATGACTGACTATGGATAGCCCTCTCTCAACAGCCAGTGGTCTAGGCAGTGAACAATTGCATCCCCGCTCATCCTCAGAAGGTGTGCCACAGTCACAAACAGGACATTTCTGAACACCCAATGAGTGTTCATAAAGCTGAAGAGGAGCACTGCAAACTGAAAATGTTCCTGGGCGATATTAAACCATAGATGTCTTTGGGATTGCATGACTGGTACATGGAAATATGCATCATGAAGGTCCAAGGATACCATCTAGTCCCCAAAGTGCGGAGCTGAGTTAGCATGGGAATTTTGAATTTGCCCTTGCAGAGGTAGGCATTTAGATGTCAATGCTCCAAAACAGGCCAGTGGCCCGGCCCTTTTTTATCCCAAGGAAACAATGAGAGTTGTTACCACTATGTCCTCTTTCTCTATCCAGAACTCTAAAATGTACCTGTGGAGATCAATACTCATATCTCCTGTAACAGAATGGACAGGTGCTCCTCGGGAAAGTCAGATATAGAGGGAAGATTTGGCAGAGCAAAAAGAAAGGGAAAGGCATAGCCATGCTGAACAATTTTTATGACATTTCTGTAGGACAAAGTGAATTGCCACCCAGGGAGGAAATGCTGAATTCAGTCCCTCACAGAACGGGTCTGTGCCGGTAAGGGCAAAGCAACTTAGTGGATGTAGCTGCAGGGAAAAAGGACTTGGAGTACTGGTGCCCCTCTCGGCCTGAGCTGTGCCTTTCAGACCCACATCCTAGGCATAGAAAGGACTGGGGTAAAATCAGTAACAACTGTCACTGTCTATACGCCAGCACCCTGGAGGAGCATTGAAATTTTCTTTACTGATGTGGGACCTGCTTGGCAGGAGTCCAAGGGCTCCAGGACAGAATGAGATCTTTCATCAAAGAGAAGTGAGCCATCAAAGGGCATAGCCTTGAGAAAGGCTTGTAGGTCCCCAGATAATCCTGTGGAATGCATCCACGTGTGGAAGAGGAGCAACCACCATGGATGAATAATTTTGCTGCACCTGACCATCATGAATTGTTTGAGCAATGGAGACCTTAAGCTGAGGAGAACATTTGCTACTCAAATGCTTCAGTCCTCTTGCTATCATGGAGGATGAATTGAGGATTCACCTTACTGGTTTAAGCCTGAACCTCCAGGCTCTCTAGGGGTAGGGTAGGTGCTCAGTGAGAAAATTAAACGCACCAGACCTTGGTCTGTGATGCCTGGCCACCTTCCTATTCACCGTTGGGCAAGGAGAGGGCCTTGACCAAGTGCTCATCAAGGCATCAGTGAGGGCCTCATTAAGTGGGAGCAAGGGCTAAAACATGGAAGGCCTAGACTGCAAAATTTCTGTAAGGACATTAGTCTGGGTCTCAACTGAAAGTAGCTGCAATTCTAGGACTTCCACATACAGCTGCCCATCGGACCACTTCTACAAATAATGCACTTTCTTCTGTTGGTAGCCCAAGTGGCAAGTCCAACCCTGTATCAGGTAAGGCATCAAGCCCACTGACCTCTTGCAAGTCCATGTAAAAATTGTTGTGATTAGGGGGGAGATTTGCAACCCCCTCCGCACCATCATCTCCCTCTAGTGGTGTGCCAGAGGGAGATGGAAGTATGCCAAAAATCTGCAGTATGGCCTCCATGGAGGCTTCAATCTGTTACAGCTTCACACTGGTCCGACAAACTCACGGGCCACTGAAATTGGTTGGAGAATTAGCTCTGTGACTAGGTGCCTAGAGGGAGACAGATTGACATCATGGCACTCTTGCATCTCCTCTTTGGATACAGTGTGGCAGGAGGGGTTGAGTTATGTTTCACTTTTTTATGTCTGTATTTAGATTTGGCCTTGGACTTACTGGAGGACTTCAACAGACCAGTACTCCACTTGCAGGAATGGCCTTCGGAACAATATCAAGTTCAGACCTGTGACTTGGAGTGGGCTTATGTGGGGCCATAACGTCTTCTGTTTGGTGACATAGTTTTGCTTCTTGGTCCCAGACCACCTTCGGGTGTATGAGAATTCATTTGTTGTGTCCCAAATCCAAACACCAAAGGCACACCTCAAGCGAATCCATGACGGATATCTCTTACCTAGTCACAGCATGGTTTGAACTCTGTTTTAGGAAGAGACATTGTTTCTAGAAAGTCGTCATTAGGCCAATGAAAGAGAGGCGCTCCGAATCCGTAATAGAAGGTAGGTAAAGAATTTAGCAGATTTCAGCACGAGGGGTGGCCCTTACATCAGCTCCACTCCATCACTCCTGACATGGTATGGAGCCAGTGAGGTGGGAAATGGTGCTTCCTTAGATCGTGCAGGAGTATTGCTAGAAAGGTTTATGCATCCAGTCTGGAGCTAGGGGAGTGTTGTAAGATAAGGAATCTGCAGTTAGAAGGATCCATCAGAAAAAGATGAACAATGAGCTTTCACCAGAGTTCTGACATGGGTTTAAATGGTATCATTCCTGGAAAAAAATAATTCAATGAATTCCTTAAGCAGGACACAGGGAGTGAAGTTGAGAGCACTTTAGGACTTTAGTGGGGGCAACAAGAGAGAAAGATATACGATTGTCAGAACAAGGGGGTAGTTTAAGGTCGGAGCAAGCTCACCCTCAGCTTTGGTTGAACTCGGTAAGTTTGCCCCGGGCCTAGTTATTTTCATGCTGTAATCCTTGCTCCTGAGGCAATCACAGTCTACTGGACTGTCCCATACAGGTCCTTTCAAGATCAGCTGAGATCCGCTCTTCACTAGGGTCACTCACTCCTTGATGCAATCGAGGTGCAGCATGTCTTAGAGGCACGTAGGTCTTCCTCTCCATACAGACTGCAAAGACACCTCATCTAAAGTCTTTCCAGATTTGGTGTCAATCAGCAGAGGTATTGTCCAGAAACATGCAGTGATTGAATGTGGCGAAAACAATAAATAATGAACAAATTACCAGGTTGGTTAATCTGCTTAGCTGCACCTTGCAAACTTGGGGACCTCCTCCAGCCCTAGAGGGGTATGATCTAAATATTATCAGCTTGTGTTATGCCTCACTGCAGCCTTCCTGAGTCCATCCACCAGCTCAGGTGAAATGGATCTTTTCTACAGAAGGGAAGTCATATGTTTTATATACTTCAGGAATGTATACACAACGGGAGCTAGGGGCAAAGCGGGCCTATTTCTAGCAAGAGAACTGTGTCTAACTTTTAAGTTTGGGTCAGCTACATACCCTTCAAACAGAGACAAATCCAATAAAGGGGAAAGCAGAGTGTATATGGTCTGTCTACCAGGCACAAGACAGAATCTAGGGAGCTTTACCAAAGCAGAGCACGATTTTCAGATACTCGAAAGGAGTAATCCAGTGGACTCCACCATTCCCCAAGCTAGACACTCATGCATCACATATCCATAAATACACAACACACTCAAGCCGCATACACATACATAAATACACACACGTATAACTTACTCCGTTCATGTTCTATACACAATGGATGCAATGGAACTGAGTTACAGGAGACTGCAGAGACTTCATAGGGAGGGAACTTTGAGCTAAGTAAGCAAAGGCCCAGGAACACAAACTATAGACACTGCTGCCATCCCCCATCAGTCTCTCCGGGCCTAGGTAGAGAGGATGGCAGCTACATACAACTAAAGGAGTGCACTTCTGGTGAGCCCTCAACACCGGAGTGCCACTTTGATATCTGACAATAGTACAACTGTAGCTGGAGATATCTCTCATGCCCCATATGCTTCTATTTTTGGTACTTTCATGATTTAGTGTAGAGTATTTAATTTTAGCTAATAATCCCTAACTCGCATTTCCTTTTTTTGTATTAAGCCTTATGAGTAAGCAGTCCCTCTTGCATTTCAAATATCTATTTGAAATGGGCGCACCAGCGGCAACCATGGCAGAGCACACTGGATCTTATTCTTAAGACCAACAAGCAGCCCCAGTCCGTGCATGTATCAGTGGTGGGGCGTTGGGACCATGTTGGGGGGTTATTTCGAGGGACCATGCTGAGGGGAAATTAAATAATTAATTTCCCCTCTGCATCGACCCTCAAAATCCTACCCACGCGGACCAATCGCTGTTCCCTGCACGGACCAAGTCTGGCAACAAGCCCTGGACTTGGGCGATTCTTACCGACCGATTACTGTGATTAATAATGATGTTAAGATTTTTACCAAAATCCTAACGTGAAGCATTCTGAACCTAGGGACACAAATTTCACCTTAACAGAGTGGGCTTATAAAAAATAACACAATCCAGGGGACAACACCAGGCAGGCAATAAATGCTAAAGAGAATGCTTCTTGAGATAAAGCCCAGTTGCTCCTTTTCTCCCTTGACGTGAAGAAGGCATTTAATGGAACCAATTGGTAATTCCTCGACAAAACTCTTATCAAAGTCAGTATAGGCCCAAATTTGAAGAAGTGTCTGGTGGCTAATTGCACCAAGCCATCAACTAGATAGAAAGTTGAGACTCATTTGTCGGGGCCCATGCTTTTGTCGATCTGCACTAAACAGGTCTGCCCCATCTATGTCCCTTTTTGATCTAACTATGGAACATCTGGTCCAAAAAATCCAGGCCAACCCTAATATTTGAGGTTTACAGATAAGAAATACAAAATTGTAGACTGGACTGTTTACTGATGACACACTTTGTTTCCTTACCGACCGCTCAAGCTCATTGGTACCATTTAAGGAAGAGCTTCTGGCATTTCAAAGGGTTTCAGGTTTTTAAATTAACTATGAAATATCTTAGGGTATGGGAGTAGGTCTATCCACAGACACACTACGGAACCGGAGAAGGCTATTGATTTTGATTGAGCCTCTAGTGCTATCCGATACCTGGGAGTGACCCTACCAGCCGACCCTTCATGCCTTTATGACTGCAACATTCCCCTACTGGTGGAGGTGCTTTACTAGGATCTCTATTCATGGGGGTGATTAGGAACTTCTTGGATATGACATACACACTGTGAGAAGCTGAACTTCTGGTCGAAACGTTTATATATGGTAAGTGTTCTGCCACTTACATTTCCATTGGAAGCAATTAAAGAGATCCCAAATAGAAATTGGGCCTTGATACGGGATAACAAAACACCAAGGGTCACTAGATCACTACCATATAGGACCCCACTTAATGGTGGAATGGGTGTGCCTGAAATAAATAGATCTTTTCTGTAGCCCAGATGACCCAAGCCCCATGGGTAACATAAAAAGACAAACCCTGGTCGCTGACAGAGCAATAGATAGGAAGAACTCATCTGCCACATCTATGGCACCCCCCATGCCCCCAGGTGTATGATCGACTGTGTTCACTATATCAATCAACCAGCATCACATTGCAGTGCTGAAAGACGACCGTCAGGGTGAAATTAATAATAACCTGTTCCTCACCTCTTAGGCTAATATTAGGGAACACTGACTTTCTACTGGGTATATTGGACAGTGGCTTTGTCCGTTGGTGTAATGGGCTCTGTCTCACATTTGGCATGGGGCAGCAAAGTCCTCCCAGAGAGCACCAGAAAGAGCCTGTAAAATATTACTCCGGTGGTACTTGACACTAGTTTGGTTAGCCCACTTGCACAGGGCACTGGCATTTTGCCAGAAGGGCTGCGATCCCAAGGGAAGTATTCCCCTCTATGATGGAGTCTTCCGGCAGCCTATGCTTTTGAGGGATGGTGATGCCCCAGATCCAGAATATCAGTAGGATTGAATTGATGACATTTTGTATATGTAGTGAATTCAACTACTGCCAAAAATATATTACCTGACAGTGAAACTTTATTTTGGAATCCTTTTTCTACGCCATATATACAATTGTATTAACTAATGTGTTTAGGTGAGAACTGTAGCAGACTACCCATTAACAAATGAAAACTTTTTAAAATGAACTCCCATGGGACCATATTTATGTTTATGTACTGTAATTAACCCAGGTTCGAGGAACACAGTAGGACTCCATATTGTATTGTGTATGGAGGGACACACTGTTGCGGTTTGAGAAAATCTGGTCCCCTTTTTTGACGTTCATAAAGCAGCAGTACTCGGCGTCACCTACCAACCGAGCCATAAGAATGCTCAAGGTGGCTGGCTTATCTGTTTCCTGGGGGCAGAGAGTGAGGCGAGTAAATCAATTCCTTGGGAGAAGAGGAGTGTGTTGGACTTGTGATGGGGCTTAGTAGCCTGCAGTCACTTTTTCATTTGTATATGAGGGGAGGAGACAGAATTTTTCACAGAGGGTATACGAAGCATACACAACCTCTCTGGCCTTGCATCCAATCTATAACTGCTATGTGGATTCCCACCAGGGCATGTGGATTCGCTCAGGGGACAACTTTCATCATGACCGATAATAATGTGGTATACAGAGAGATAGTACTCAATATGTGTGTCCTCCCAAGTGCACCACTTTAAGATCCTATGCGTGAGATCAATTACGTTTCTGCCTGTTAGATCTGGGGGTCTCTAGTCGGCAGAGGTAGGTACCACTGTCCAAATAGGGACTCTTGCTTCTAGTCAGGATAAGAAGGATACACTCTTTAGATAACTCCTGCTCACCCCAGTGGTAGCTTGGCACGAGCAGTCAGGCTTATCAAAGGCAATGTGTAAAGTATTTGTACCAACACTCACAGTAACACAGTGAAAACACCACAAATGGACTCCACAACAGTTTATAAAAATAGAAGTATTTAATATAAACTAAACAAGACCAAAACAACAAAAATCCAACATACACAGTCCAAAAATATGGTTCAAAGAGTTCTTACGGTTGTGTTAAAATAATCCACAGTTGCATCAAAAAAGTTCCAAGTGAAAGCTGCAGCGTTGAAAAACAAGCGATGCGTCACTCCTGAGACCCTGGGAAGGCGATGCGACAACCTCACTGGACGCAGCGGTCATGTTGCGATGACTCCAGTCTGTATGGGGAGGGATGCGATACCTTGTGTGGATTCCGGTGCGCAGGTTTCTGTGGAAGCGTCTCGCAAAGGTACGATGCGACGATAATCGGGACAGCGACGATCTCAGGTGCGGCAGCGATGCGCGGCGCAGCGTCGATCTTCTCCTCTCGCGGCCCCTCGATGCGATGACTCTGCGACGACTCTCGCAGCGACGTGATACGGTCCGCAAGCAGGCGGTGCGACAATCTCACCCAGTGACGACAGTCTCTGCGACGATACTCACAGCGATGGTTCTTGCAGTGGCAACAGGCGCTGCGACGATCTTTATCTTCGCGGCAGCGGGAATTTCCTCGCACTGACGGGATGCGCTCCGCAAGCGAGCGATGTGTGAAACTTTGCAGAAAGTCTTTAGTATCTTCTTTTCCAGCTTCCCAAGCACAGGTACAACTTCCAGAGGCAGCAGAACTGGCCGAAGCACTCTAGGAAGAACAGAACTCTCTCAGTAGAGTTCAGGGAATCTGGGGGTGAAGTCCTTTTGTTCCTGGGACTTCTTAACAGGGAGCCAGCTCAACTTAGGCCCTTGGAGATCTCTTCAAGCAAGGGGACACAGCACAAAGCAAAGTCCTTCCCCCTCTCCTTGGTAGCAAAGCAACTGCAGGTCAGCCCACAAACACACAGCAGGACAGTCCTTCCTCTTCAGTCTTCCAGCTTTCTCCTTGGCAGAGGTTCATTCTTGATTCCTGGATAATCTAATTTTCTGTAGTCTGGGGTCCTATACTTATAGCCCTAAAGGTCTTTGTTCCCTTTGTGCAGGAGGGCTCTGAGCCCGGTCTGAACCAGTTCTGGGTGTTCCTTAAGCACTTTGTTTTCCTGGCCTCTGCTTTCCTTTCAGAGAGAGGGGCAGGGTCGTCAGCCGACCAGCAGGAGGTGGAGCCAGCATTGTGGAAGGCAGGCACAGCCCTATTCAGGCCCAGGTGCTACCCCTTCCCAACACTCTAGATGCAGATGGAGCTATTCAGCCCAGGGATGGCCCACTCAGCCTCTGGGAGCCACCCAGCCCCTGCCACTCACAAACCAGACAGTCAATTCATAAACAGGCCAAGGCACACAGAAAGGTCAGACAAGAGAACAGTAACTTTCTAAAAGTGCTGTTCTCAAATATATGATTTAAAAAACACCTTTCCTAAAAGATGTGTTATTAAATTCTGAGTTCAGGGATACCAGACTTTTATGTCCTATCTTGCTCCTATCAGAAGAAATGCAGGCAGCCATTGTAGCCACCATTCCCCAAATGATAGCCTATGGGCAGGATAGCCTTACAATAGTGAACAACGAAAATGGCTGTAATTCACTACCAGAGCATGTCACCTGCACTAGTACATGCTCTACCTTTCACATACACTGCACCCTGCCCAAGGGGGTACCTTGGGCCTTCCATAGGGGTGACCAATGTGTACAGAAAGGGAAGGGTTAGGCTTGGTCAGTGGGGAAATTGGCCAGGTTGACATGGCAGGTCACAGACTGCCCACAGGCACTGCGGTGGCAGGCCTGAGACACCATTTTAGGGCTACTAATGTGGGCGGCACAATCAGTGATGCAGGCCCACTAGTAGCATTTGAATCATCAGCCCTAGCACACTCAGTGCACTTTACTAGGGACTTCTTGGTGATACAAATATGCCAATCATGGACAACCAGTTAAAATAACAATTTACTCAGGAAGCACTTGCACTTTGAAACTGATCAGCAGTTGCAAAGTGCCCAAAGCATCTAAACCAGTGCACTTTACTAGAGACTTCTTGGTGATACAAATATGCCAATCATGGATAACCAATTAGAATAACAATTTACTCAGTGGGCACTTGCACTTTGACATTTATCAGCAGTGGCAAAGTGCCCAAAGCATCTAAACCAGCAAAAACGAAATCCAGCACAGCGTACAAAATACAGGAGGTAGAGGCAGAAAGACAGGTGGAACCACGCCAAAGATGCCAGGTCTAACACTGACCTACGCCCTTGTTTGTTTTTGCCCAATATGTTTTCGGGTGTATTTGTTTGTGCTTATGATTGTTTGTGTTAGTCTGTAGTACATAATTGTTTTTTCTTTTGTATGCTGATGACCTTCCTCCCATATGGGTCACATGGTCCATGGCGGTACACCAGTTATAGTTTCATTATTTTCAATATTTTTACCTGCTTCATATGGGGTCCAATAGACCCTAAAAGAAAACTAGCTTTATTTAAATAAGTTATTACACTTTTGCCTGCCTCCTTATATCTGTCTGTGAACCCCAGAGGGCTGCCAGCTTTTCCTGCCTAAAATCTAGCAAGTAGCAAATAAGAGTTAGTTCATGCATGGATACGCTATAGTAAGGCATTTGTGACAACAATGCTTATATATGTTACATTAAAAAAAAGAAGATCTTTTCAAGCTGACCATTAACCTCCTACTCTTCCCATTGTGACCGGACAAGCATAATACTCGTCTGATTCGCATTTGTTAATTTGGCAGCTAATAGTTTTAATTTGTTTCACTTTCCCAAACTACTCTTACAAGTTCCCGTTTCGACTAATTCAATGTTTTCAAAACCCACCTACTAACACTATTCACCACAGCCTATCACCTCATTTTCTCCCGCTTACTTACCCGACTTTTGGAACCAGTTCAAAATTCGTACTCCTTGTTAATGCCACATATTTTATATCTTTCCCAAATGCTCTCATGTAGCATACTCGCTAGTAAGCAGGCAATGGGCACAGAAGGCACAATGTGTGCATTAGGATCATTCATGATACGGGTAAAAATAAGCCCGATACACGTATCTCCCTCTTGAGATTCTATGCTTTCTTATTTCAACAAATGCAAAGCACTGTTGCACATTCTCTCTTTCAACATCTCTCCTTCTTTATTCAGCTCCATTGTATTCCAAAGGCATTGACATCTGGGCATCACCCTTCCTATACATTCCAAGATTAAAGTCTGAAACAGAGCATGTCTTCATTTTCCACAATACAGCCCTGCCCCAGCGGCGTACTGTCTCTCACTCCTTCCACCACCTTTTGTAAGAGTTTTAATAGTTCAGATATGTCTCTCTTTACCCTCTCTTCTGAGTGTAAACCTTTTGCCAGCCATACTAATGCATTTCTTTCTATTTTTGCCTCATACAATACGTGTTTTTCTTACTGCAAAATACAGGTGAAAAGATTGTGATTTTTTTTTATCTTATGGCCATTTATCCTATATGTTTCACAGCTGATTGATGCCTCTGTACTCTGAAAACAGGGTCTGCAAAAAATAATGAAATGCACCTAAAAATCACTGGTATTTGTTGTTCTGTCAGCTTCTCAAACAGAAATGTTCTCTAGTGGTAACTTGAGAAAGCATCAGGAACCATATTACATACAGGGTGTACTCTGCTTCACCAGGGCGCACCAGGGGTAGACTGGAACAGTGCGTCTCATTACAGACAACGCGCTGTTCAGAGTGAAGGTATCGATCTGCTTCTCACTTCAAGCAGGATACACAGTCTCAATTTTAGAGGGAGGCATGTATGCACCCCTTCAGGCAGGTGCAGTGAGTGACTGCATTATCCTGTAAGGGGAGTACTTGTGGTGTCCATGGGACCCCGTATTTACTCTCCAAGTGGAGCCCTGAGTGTGCTCCCCTATTATATGGGTCACAATCAATGCGTCTCCTGACAGCTTCTTATTGCATCTGCAGCTGTAATACACCATGGTCGGAATGGCAAAGGTCTTGACCCCATGCCCATGAGAGAAAGCCTGTTATCGGGCTAGGATATATTTTGTGTACATATTATAGAAGGAGCCGAGCAAGCATCTGTGTCCCCTTCTGCAATACCAAAATGTCACAGGGGGCGTGGCTTGGCTTGAGCGTCAAAACAAGATGGCGGCGGTCGTCTGAGCTCCGTTACTTCACGGAGCTTCCAACTTATTTTGTGGCCGTATTGGGACCATGCCCAGCGTTCCCTATGCTGGTCTCAAGAAGTTAAGTATTGCGGCATTCCTGAGGGCTAAAGGACACCTTGGAACTAAAGTCCTTTTGATGCTGCAGTCGCTCTGACGCTTCTACACAAATGCGAGCGGCTGCAATTTTGTTGGTTTTACCGCTCACTTCAGATCTGCCCAAAAAACAACAGAATTGCCAATACTGATATCATTCAACGAGTTATTTCAACAATCAAACGTGATTGGAACAAAATTGATTAGAAATTATTTATTTCTTTAGAAGTTCAGTTTTACATTTTTTCAGAAAGATATAATTAATTCATACACTAATATCCTGACCAAATATTTAGTGGACCAAACGAATACAATACATACAATTTGACAAAAACATTATATTACAGTAAAAATACACTATATATATCTATTTTCAATGTGCTCAAGTTCCCTCAACAAAGAAAAAGGCAAAAAGGAAAAGATTGGAAACAAACCAAAAGATAATTAAAAGAGAGTCACACGATTCTGAAAGAATGGGTACTATACCAGGGAGTGTTGGCCAAACAGTACGGTATTCAGGGTTAGAGATCACAATTTGATCAATAATACAATATTTATTAGCCGGACACCGCTTTTCTATTAATACTCATTTGGACACAACAAGGTCTACGCGTTTCAAACCCAAAAGTGTTTTTAAGGATTATCCTCAGGACCAGGAAACAAGAGCTCAGTCAAATTGTGTAGTGGCATTCATGGTGCTTCACGTCTGGTTCTATTCGACAGACAACCACTTCATCAAGTTTATAAGGGCCATTAAGGCTTCCTTAATGCAGACGGTAATGGCGACGGACGACAGGATGGGTGCGGAGTACCACGTCTACGCTTAGCCATAGGTGATCATGGTCCCGTCCCCCAGCAATGGCGCATTGCTATAACGGCCGGTGAGTTGGCGCCTTCATGTCCCGAGGGGAGAAACTGGAAACGATGATCTGGACGGCGGAGTCTCTTTTGGTCAAGCGAGTGCTCTGCAGCAGGCAGCTGTGTTTTTCTTGAGCGGTCATTGCATCCTGGCGATTAGCGGCTGGCATTCAGCGGCCGGCAAGGATAGAAAGTTGGCGGCGGCTCAGTTTGGAGATTTTGGCAACCCAGCTGCCGAGGAAGTGGGCAGCGGACATCGGTGAATGCGCTGCTGCGCTGTGGTAAGCCCGCACACCTCGGCGATTTGGTCGCTGGATTCCCTTCAAAGTGAAAGAGGCAAAAGAGGCAGCTCGTTTAGCGGGGATGGAAAATGCCCCTTTCTCACACGGCCTTGATTCTACATTGGAGAGTTCTGAAGGGGAGGATGGATCCTCTGCAACAGCAGCTATAGCAGCTAAACCCAGCATCGGGGTAAACCAGCAAGGAGCAAACTACTCTGAGCTCTGCACCGCGGCTGCGAGAAGGCGGCGAATGGGATGCACAAAAAAAGCAGGCACTATAAAAGAAGTTAAACAATTCTCATTGTTTACAAAAAAAACAACGCCGCAATCTCCCTCTCCAGGCACTGGCCTAAATATACAGAATACTAAGGAATTTTCTGGAGTGATAGAACCCATAGAGGGGGGCGGAGTATCAGAGATAGGATTTGCTGCGCCTAGAGCAGGTAATGAACAAGCGGTTTTAAAATCTGATGCCACTATCGATTTGGAAAGCTTGCCAGGATTGATTCTCCACAATGACGAAGCAACTGCTTTACTCTCTGTTCAGAATGAGACGTCTGCAGTTAATTTAGTGAGTTCCGAAATTGTTCAAGTTTCTGATCAAGCTGCCAATGTTAATAACACACATGGCACATCGATACCTCTGGTCACGGCTCAGTCAATACATCTTCAACAGGAGGAACTCGGACATGGCGCCTTCTCTCCAGCCGCAAAGTCCGTCGGTTCCTTCTCTAATTTAGATCCAGAGTTAGAGACAGTGGGAGGCTTTCAAATGAGCATTAAAGACATGTTAAATCTAATACTGGAGGAGGTACGTGACCTGAAAAAAACTCAGAAAGCGGAACTGGCCTCGCTTAATTCACGATTAGAGAAGATTAAAACCACAATGGCAACTTTCCTAGTTAAACTCCAGGAGGCTGAAGAAAGGATTTCAGTCTTAGAGGACCAGTTATCTACGGTTATGCAGGAAGTTAAAGCAGTAGCTAAAAGCAAGCATGCGCTTGAGAATAAGGTGGAAGAGTTGGAAAACTATTCCCGAATATCCAACCTTCGTATAGTAGGTGTTTCAGAAGGATTGGAAGGTTACCAAGACCTTCAATTGGTGAACACACTAATAAAACAGAAAGTCATCCCCGAATTTCAAGGCGATCTTACGATCACTAGGGCTCATCGTGTGCCAGCTCATCCATTCCCGAATTCTATGTTGCCTTGCACCATTCTGATAAATTTTGCTGATTTCCGTGTAAAGGAAACAATTCTAACGAAAGTGATTCAGCAGCGGCAGTTCGCAGTAAATGACACAACTAAGTGTCGAACTTTTTCAGACATGACGGCTGCAGCAGCGCGTCGAAGGAAGGAGTTTGTCAAAATTCTTCATTTATTTAAATCGAATAGGGCACAAGCTACAATTGCTCATCAATCTAAGTTGAGAGTCCTTGTTAAGGGGACATTTTTTATGTTTACTGATGTAATTGAGGCTCAGGAGTTCCTAAGAGAGATCTCACAAGCTCCGATGGTCTAAAAGATAAGCTGCTTGAATTATTAAGGCTATTATGACACTTAGGGAAAAAATAGAGATTTAGAAAAAATGTTAGTTCCTTAGAGTAAAAGAAATGCTGCACTGTCTATTGGTATTATGAAGATAAATAGGGGACAAAAAAAAAAATGGAAAAGAGAATGTTAGGTTTAATTATTAAGGTCTCACGCAATAGGTAACATTGCTGGGTAGGTTGGGCCAGGATCACTGGGGTGTAAATACAGGACACCCGGGATTAATAAGGGGAGGGAGAAGTGGTGGTTGTGGTGGAGGGAGGAAGGTTCACTTTTCGGGGGGTGGGGGTCACACCATAAAAAGGGGGAAAAAAAGACTGTTATTTTTCAAGTTTGTGTTGAATATTTGCATCTATTGACTAAAATGACTCTAGGTAAGATGGTGGGTGGGTCAAAAACCTTGGTTTTGTTTTGCATATGGCTAATAGGCAATTGTTGAAAGTAGTTTCATTTAATGTTAACAGTCTGAATGATCACAAAAAAATGCGTGCAATTGAAATGTGGTTAAAAACTGAAAATTCGGGGGTGATTCTCTTGCAAGAAACCCATATTCCGACCATAAAACTTCCAAAATTTCCCATGTTTAAATCTTGGCCAGCCTATAGGGAATTTTCGTCGTCCTCAGCCTCTCATAGAGGGACTGCCATATTCCGGAGTAAAAATCTACAAGCCGACTACGTTAACTCTGGTAAAGATGAACATGGGCGGTGGTGCTGGGTTACATGTTCATTTAGAGGAAGATATAGACCGTTAACATGTATTCGTTTTTACGCACCTGTGGAAGACAGTCCTAAAGCCTATGAGGAGTTGTGTCAATCATTGATTGAGGTCCCTGGCGATAAAATTGTAGGGGGGATTTTAACATTCTTATGAACCCTCAATTAGATTCTTCGGTGCATGGGAAAAGAGACGAAATCTAAGCCTTTTAAGGTCTTGCAAAATTATGGAGCAATCTTGGATCTATGTGACCCCTGGCGAGTAGCGTTCCCTTTGAAAATTAAGTACATGTGTTGGTCAGGTCGGTTTCGTTCTTCATCTCACATTGATTTTTTTGGGGTTTCCCAATGTTTACATTTTTTTCATCAAAACATTTTTTATAACGGATTCTCCGATCATGCAATGCTGTCACTGGAGATCGACACGGGGGTTGGTATGAGACTCCCGAAGCGTTGGATATTAAATAAACAATATTTCAATGATGAGGACTGGGTGAAATGTATGGGGTCAGAGATCGAAGAATTTTTAATTCAGAATAATCAGTCTGCTTCAATAAATGTAGTCTGGGACTCACTCAAGGCTTTCATTCGTGGCTTAACTCCTTGCATGCTCATGACGGAGCCGCTCTGTCATGAGCCTCGGTTGAGCTGTGCTCATGACGGAGCGGCTCCGTCATGGCCCGCTCAGCGCGCCTGCGCGGCGCGAATTTCCGCGCCTGCGCTGGACGTTCCATTGAGCGGGCGGGGCCATGACGGAACCGCTCCGTCATGAGCACAGCGCAACCGTGGCTCGTGACGGAGCCGCTCGGCCCCCCCTTCCCCCTAGCGCTGCGGCGGAATTGCCGCCGCAGCGAAGGGGTTAATTATTGGAAAGGATGCAACAATTTCAAAAAAAGTTAGGGTGGATAAGACAAATGTGGAATATAAAATCCAAGCACTCCACAAGGCCTTTTTAAATAATCCCTCTGTTTCTAACAAAAGCCAGCTTGATCAGGCCAAACATGAACTAAGTTCTGCTTATTATACTCAAACTGAAACTCTTTATCAACAGTATCGTCAGAAGACGTATGAGGAGAGCAATTTCACGGGCAGACTTTGATTCACTCGGATCAAAATGGTTTTATCGCTGGCAGGCAATTAGTTACCTGTACTCACTTTTTGACAGAGGCTCTGGATTATTTTGACACACAGAGGATACCAGCTTTAGTTTTATTATGAGATGCCAAGAAGGCTTTTGACCTCGTTGTATGGGAGACATTGTTTACAATCTTGCAGCATTTCGGTATTCCATTGCAGATTATATCCTTGATCCGTAATCTTTATGCTGATGCTGTAGCCAATGTAGTTATTAATACGGATGTGGCAGAGACGTTGAAAATTAAACGAGGCACAAGGCAAAGGTGCCCTTTATTGCCAGTTCTATTTGCCTTTTTCATCGAGCCTTTGGTGATAGCAATTAGGAACTGTGCTGATATTAGTCCCCCATTTCCATCAATGCCAAATTTAAAATTTTATGCAGATGACATCATGCTCATAATGAAACCAAAAATTGAGGTACAAGCCAAAGTCTTTCAGCTTTTTGAAGACTTTGAGGCCTTAGGTGGCTATCGTATCAATAAAGGGAAGACCGAAGTTTTGCAATGCGGGAGGGTAGCTTTAGATCTGCACCCTGATATTCATACCTCTGTCAATACCAATCCAAAGAGATATCTTGGGGTATTTTTTTCTGAATCTGTTAACGATTTATATCAATTGAATTTTGTTCCTCTTCTTAGGAAAGTTCAGGGGTTGTTTTCTCGGTGGAGGTTGCTCCCCGTTTCTATTTTGGGGCGAGTGGCCTTAATTAAAATGTCTGTTCTTCCGTTATTTAATTTCCTTTTTTCAACTATTCCATGCACTTTATCAGGTTCCTTTTTCACTCAGGTAGAGTCTATGTTTACAGCCTTCCTCTGGGCAAAAAAAAACACCACGTATAGCACTCAGCACTTTATATGAAGATTTGGATCAGGGAGGGTTAGCTCTTCCAAATCTTAGGGATTACTGTCATGCGTATTTTGCACAATATTTTTCTAGATTTCAATTTTTACCGCAACCAAACTTTTTTGCAATAGTTTTACGAATTTAGGGACCGATTAAGATTGTGGTTTTTCCGTATCCTCCGGGTCGGCGGAAGTGTCCGCCGGCCCGGAGGATGCGGAAAAAACGCTGCGGAGCCTTCAAAGACCCCCTGCCAGATTAGGATGGCTGGGGGGTCTGGAAGACCGTCCGCCGCTTTTCCGCCGCGGTGGCCTTCCGACCGCGGCGGAAAAGCTCTAACATGTCTGGCAGTGTCTATCAGACACCGCCAGGCATATTAGGATGTCTGCAGTTCTATGCCTTTCCAAGGCGGCATTTCCGCCGTGGAAAGGCATACGAACTTTTGTTTGGGGGCCCGTTGCGGGCCTCCAGGGGTGAAGGGGGTCTGGGAGTTGCACATGGGGGGTACCTATGGTACCCCCCTTGCTTTGCGTGCACGAAGCGGCAGGCACCACGCGGTGCCTGCCGCTTCGTGCATGCAAAGGTAAACATGCAATTTTTTTAACCTTGCGGCGGGTGCTGCTTGAAGCAGCACCCGCCGCAATGTTAAAAATACAGGATGTGACCGCCAGGGTGGCGGTCACATCCTAATTTGCACGGTCTGGGGTGGCGGACGGACGCAGGTCCGTCCGCCATCCTAATGAGGCCCTTAATGTGTAAAGACAGTCAAATTCATTCCCCCTTGTTGATTTTTAGATCCCCGAAACTTGTTCGTTATAAGTGCCTTCACTGTTTTTTTAAAAAACGACAAGCTTTGTTAAAAAGGTATTCTATTCCTGTAATTAACTCAGCTACATTGTTAGAAGGGATCCTGCCTCTGCCTGGGGTTAAACAATCATATCTTGCGTCAAAATAGGGAGCGGCCGGATTCATTAAAGTTATGGATTTCTTGAGAAATGGAAAATGGGTGTCTGTAGCTGAAATGTCGCAACTGATTTTTAATGATTTTATTTTATTAAATTCATATAGTATACTGTACAAGTATTTTACAGAAATAGATGTTTCTCATTTGGCTGAACGGAGCCAGTTGGTCGATGAACTACTAGTGAGGGCATCGGATAAAAAAAAACAGGCGCTTGGAAGAAATACCTAGCCTCAGTCAAGGGAGTTGATCTCGAGCCAAAGGCTATTAAAAAATGGTCTGATCATGAAAATTTAGAGATGACATCTCATATTTGGTCAACTATTAATAAACTCAACTTTAGTACATTGAGAGGGGCGAATTGGCGAAGGATGTTGTTTTGTAGGAAATGGGTATTGTATCGAACTCCCCATTCTCTATCAGAAATGTATGCCAACCAATTCTCTTAATGCTTTCGCTGTATGAATTATCCATTAGCTAATTGGTCTCATATGTTGAGTTGTCCCAAAATTCACAAGTTTTGGGCAGATCTATTTAGCTATTTGGAGTATGAATGTCACATCCAATTGGCTGTGAATGACAAATTAATTCTTTTTGGGTTTGATCGTGATCTTCCTCTCATGGATCCAATGATAAAACTCTTATATATAGCAATGGCAGTAGCTAGGTCGCTTCTTATTGCAAAAATGGCGAACGGATTTGATTCCCTCAGTTTTGGAATGGGGTCATAAGATGAAAATAGTTAAGAAAAGTGAACGTATTTTTGCATTACGGGTGGGAGGTACTAAGAAATTCAACAAGATATGGGATATTTATTTTGATTAAAACAGGGTTGGGAGGCTGTTTTTATGATGTTTAAGTAGGTAGGGTTGTGGTCTTGAACTTTATTACTGTGTAAATGCATTTATTGATCCTTGCTGTGTGTATTATTAATGTATTATTAATTCTTTGTGCAATTGCCCTAAGGGAGATTTTTTAATGGTTTAATGATGCACTGATTTTATGTCTGTTAAAAATTTCTGGCTTCAATCAAAATAAAAAATAAAAAAAATAAAAAAGGTATTGGCGACGGACACGTCGGTTTTTGAGGGCTGCACTGAATGCCTTTATCTGTAAGCGCTATCGGGTGGATGAGTCCAATTCAGGTCGATTCGTCAGAGTATAACTTTAAATTCTTTGTTTAGCACTGTTGCGTACCGTCTCAGTCTTCCAGGCTTTAAATGGCTTGGTTTTGAGAGCACTTCTGATCTGCAGCACCTCAGGAAATGCCTTTGATGCTTGGGTGAGCCTGTATTCCTCCTCATCACCACTTTCTTCTGGACTTAGTCCTTTGTATGGAATCAGCCATTTCAATTCAATTTCAATTTCAATCTTTATTCGGATAAAAACCTTATAAGATACAATACATGTAAAAAATACAAACAATGCAAGATCACAGTTAATTTTAAAGACAGTTAGCAGCACCTCTTAATTCTTGTAGCAAAAAAAATGTATTTACATGTCCCAAAATGTTTTTAAAATGGAAGACAATTCATTACAGTCGGCTTATCTCATCTAGCGGGATCGCTTACTAAATATAAAAGGAAGACAATAAAATATTTACAGTATAAAAGAAGCACCAGGATCACTAAAACAAGCAATACTTTAACATGTAATGCAATACCAGTTCTTTTTGCCTCTGCACTTACGTGTGGATACAATTCTAGCCAGCAATAATCCATATAAGGGTAAGTACGGTTAGATTTTGAAACCTTTTCTCTTTCTGATCAGGGCTACACATAAGAGGAAGCGGCTCAGGCTAAACACTATCGGTTGTGAGGTATCACCCTTGAATATTCTGAGCCCAACCCCAATATGGCGAAGGCCCAACAGTTTGCATATAGGCTTTAACCATTTTATCCTTGCGCTAGAATATGCAGGGCATGTAAATAATACATGGGATTCATCCTCTTTCAACCCCATTTCGCAGAACTCACATAGGATTGAATCAATATTCCTGTTCGCACCCTTATTACAATGCCATTTGGCTGTCATAACCCTCGTTTGCAAAATGCCATACCTGAATTTTAGATATAGACTCTTCGCAAACGGGGGGTAGATTTCATCCATAAAGGGCTCCAATTGCATCGTCATTTTTACTTCAAAGAATTTTAAGGTCAGAGTTCCTATATTGGATTTGGCTAACACTGAATCACTTATAAACTCCCAATACCTTTGTTTCAGGAGTTTTTTTGAGATATTGGTTAGCGATTCAGGGTCAGACCAAAAGTTACTCAGGCCCAATTTCCCAAACCAACTTTCGACATACACTAACCATGGCAGATAGGTAGTATTTTTTATGGCCATTATCTCTCGCAATGCTTCTCTGTAATCCACCAGCTCCTCTGTGGACCACAGACGGACCCAATAGAGCAGCGGGCGAAGAGAGGCATAGTCATCAGTGCGTCGGAAATTAAGGTCCCACAATACGGGAGTCAATGGTGTGGAACCCGGTAATCAGCCATTTCAAAATATTATCACTATGTACATATGAAGTTATCTGCCTTATGGACTTCCTATTTGTATACTGAACACTATGCACTGACAGCACGGAATTTCTAAAATTCGACTAAGAGTTACTCTTCAGTTATAAGCTTTATATTATACTCGCTACTGCTACTTCAACACCCAACGAACCGCTGCCAACCTCTCTATAGCCTGGTTAACGGGCTTCTACGCAGTGTGGGGTGGATTGGTTGTGTTCTATTATAGTGGAATCTTTTATACTGCTTGGGGCATATGCAGAATCTTGTTACAGCACTTCTTACATCCTCAAGTGCGCTGAGGTGTGCCAAGACCACTGAAGAAATCTTAAACAGAAGCCTTGAAAGCCTAAATATATTTTATGGTGGAAACGCATCTTACTGCTAAAACAAAATGGCGGTTGGTCGTTGTATTCGGCCTTCTTACTGAGCGTATAATTTTCTTTATGGTCATCATGTGATTGAGTGTACAATTATGGCAAATATGAATGAGTATAGTACCAATAAATATTTAAATAATTAAATAGATTAATAGCGTGGAAGCAATTAAATATTACAAAGGAAGGAAAGAGGAATGTATAAAGGGTAAAGATTAATAAATATGTGGATGATAAAAAAAAAATGTCATAATATGGAAATATTTACCTTGAAAAAATTGATATAAAGTAGATTGGGGATAATAGGAAACAATGTAAAATATGAGAAAGGAAAAAGATTATAAGATAGGAGGAGTAATACAGGGAAATGAAGTAGGGAAATGAAGTAGCAGAATGATCCAGGGTACACGGAAAAAAAAGGAGGAAGAGAAGGTAGTAAGAAATGAAAAGAGGAGAACATGGGAGGAATGAAAGTGGTAAAACAAGTTATAAAACAGAGTAAACAAGGATTTATGATAATGAAGTAATCTCCTTGATTGGAGTATTGGGATGAGTGAGAGAGTCAGAAGGGTCAATAATTTGTGTTTCTAGGAAGTTTGACCAGGTCTGAAGAAATATATCAACTTGATCCTGGAGGTTATATACTTTTTGTTCGTATGAAGCCGTTTGTATCATGGCCACCAGCCAGTCGTCCTGTGAGGGTGGTGAGGATGATTTCCAATGACGTAGAATACATATTTTAGCTATGGCCAGTGCAGTATGGAAAAGACGATGTTGCGGTTTTGAGAGCTTTAGGCAATGGTGTAGATCATGTAAGAGAATATTGGGAGGCATGAGTGGCAAATGTAAGGGCATTATGGAGTATACGGTAGTACCAATATAATTCCAAAAAGATTGTATACTTGGACATTCGCAAATATTGTGAGTTGTATCGTAAACCAGAGTTAGAGCATCGCCAGCAAGTAGTATGGGAGAGTAGACAAGCTTTATGTAATTTGACTGGTGACCAATGCCAATCATGGAGTATTTTGAATAAACAGAATTTGAGCCTTGGTTTACGAACTCCTTTATGCATATACTCCAGGAGCTGTTTCCATTCAGTGTCCGTATAAGAAGTTGATAAACGGGATTGCCACTTACATTGAAGATCATGAGAGAGGGGTTGAGAAAAAAGATGAGATGTAAAAGTTTTATAGAGACCAGAAGTCACTACTTTAAGTTTACCCCATGTAGCTAAATAGGATAATATTGGAGAAGCATAAAATGACCAAGGGGGTGATCCTAAATGTTTCTTCAAACACTGTTGAAGCTGAAGGTACTTGGAAGAATGTTGTATAGGAAGATTAAATTCCTCAGATAATTGTGTGAATGGTTTGAAGTCGCCATCATGAAGAAGTTGATCCGGCAGTGAATGCTTGCAGATTGTCATACAGGCCAAAATAAAGTGCGACCATTAATACAAATACCGGAGTTATTCCAGAGGGGAGCTTTGCTATGAGTACCTGGGTTGGAACCTTAATAAGCGATGTCCTCTATGCCAAGATGTATGCATAGCAGATAAAATAGGGTTTTAGAGTAAAAACAACTGGTATCACTAGCATATAAAAGAGAGAGACCTGAATCTGTGGATAAAAGATGACGTTCTATATGAACCCACTGTGGGGCATCTTTGATTCAAGGTAACAAACAAGAAAGTTGGGAGATGTGTAACTCAAGGGAATAGTGTTCAATGGATGGAAGGCCAATTCCTCCGTATAATTGGTGAGCCTTCAGGTTTGTCACCGCAAGACAAGGTTTAGATGTACCCCAAATAAAAGTTTAAATCTTGGAATCTATTGATCGAAGTATGGATAAGAGGATTTGGAGGGAAAGCATACCCAAAATGTAAATGAATCGTGGAAGAGTGACCATTTTAATGGCTTGGACTCTACCCCAAAGGGAAAGCCCCAAAGCCTTCCATTTGTCTAGATCACGCTGCATTTGAGAAATCAGAGGAGTTAGGTTATCTACAACCATGTCATCTAAACCTTTATTGACTAGAATGTCCAGATATTTAAGGCGTGAGGGTTGCCAATGAAAAGGAAACCCGTATATTGCTGCTTTTGTAGTTCCATTAGAAAAGGGGAGAGCCTCATTCTTGTCCCAATTAATTTTATAGCCAGAGAAAGAAGAAAAATCATTGATGATTTGAAGAAGAGATGGGAGAGATCGAGGGAGGTGGGTCAGAGTAAGTAGAATATCATCCGCATATAGGTACATTTTAGAGTGTTCAATTGGAAGGGGGATACCAGCAATTTCATCAGACTGACAAATGGTAGCAGCTAATGGCTCCATAGCTAAACGGAAAAGGAGGGGGAAGAGAGGGCAACCTTGGCGCGTACCTCTCCGAATCAAGAATGTGTCAGATAAAAACCCACCACAGTTCACCTAGGCTGAAGGATTGTCGTACAATAAGCGTACCTTAGCTATAAATTGATTACCCAGTCCAAATCGTTCCAATATCGTGAAAAGGTAGTCCCACTCAATGCGATCAAACGCCTTTTCTCCATCAACCGAAAGGGCTAGTGCATCATCTGAAAGGTGTTTAACCGACCACAGTGCATGGGCTAATGTGCGAAGGTGATTCCGAGAGGAACGCCCTGGTACAAAACTATCTTGAGTATAATGTATCAAAGAGAGTAAGACTTTACGGAGATGGGATGCAAGGATGCTAGCTAAGATTTTAATATCTGAATTTAATAAAGAAATGGGACAATAACTGCTGCACAACAACGGATCTTTACTGGGCAAGATAGCAATAATAGCTTTGTTGGAGAGAGGACATCATGAAGATACATTATCTGCCTCATGGAATGCATCATGTAAAGTATAAATAACCTTGTGACCTGCCCATTGATAGAATTCAGCAGGAAATCCATCCTCCCCGGAGCTGTATGATAAGGCAGGGCAGCTATAGCACGGGAAATCTTGTCTTTAGTGATTTCACCTTCAAGTAGGGCTCTACCAACATCAAAGAGGCGGGGAAGATCCACCTTAATAAGAAAAGCAGACATCTTATCAGAGTCAATATGGTTATCTGGAGTATAAAGAGATTGGTAAAGGAAGGCAAACTCATTAACAATGTCTTGAGGTTTCGTGAGCAGATCTCCTTGTGCCGTTCAAATGGCCGGAATAGCCATAGCTGCCTCTTTCTGACGAAGTTGTGCAGTTAATAATCTTCCCGCTTTTTCACCTTGTTTGTAGTGTTGCCCCTTCATTTTCTGCAAAGCATATTCTACTTTAGATGTGAAAAGGCTATTTAGGGCCCTGCGAGCTTGTTCAAGTGATGTACCATTCTGTAATGTTGGGGTTAGTGAGTACAAGCAAGAGTAATATTGAATATCATGCTCGAGTTCTGTTTGTCGCATATAATTTGTTTATTAACAAGTGCTACATCATGCATTAATTGACCCCTGAGAGTGGATTTAGCTGCAGCCCACATAGTCCTGCTAGAGGTTACAGAACCCTGATTGATGGGAAGGTAGTCTTGGAGATGTGATTGTAGTTCAGATTTACCCTTTGGACTTTTATGACGTTGGATGCTCATGCGCCATGGTTTACGCCCTGGTCTAGAAAGCCCAATCCAATTGATAGAAGGACAGGGGAATGATCTGATAAAGCTGTTTCCAAAATGCGGGATTCCCTGACCAACTGGACAACTTTCTGTGATGTCAAAAAATAATCTAAACAAGAAAATGTGCCATGAGTAAAAGAAAAAAAGGTGTATTCTGTATCAGTTGGATGACTAAGACGCCAATGGTCAACTATAACCGTTATCCGATATTATATAACTTAATAGAGCCCTGTCTGCATCATTCCCCCTATCTGATGGGCCTGTTTTATCCAGAATGGGATCTTGTGTCAATTTCCAATCTCTGCCAATTAGATATTGTGATGAATTAATTTCCGTTAATAGATGGGAAAACTGAAGAAATAATTACTTTTTGGTACCTGTCGGGCATAAATAGATCCTACACAGATTCATGACTCAAATTTGCAATTTAGCAAATACATATGGATCGGACCATGTTTTTGAGACAGTGACTGGGAGTGATTTGCGAATAAGGATTGCAACTCCACATTTGCGGGGGACCAGCATCTGTTGGTTCACCCTTTTGAATACTACTGTGAATGACCTTTCCCACCCAACCTATGCATAGTTTATCAGATTCTAGTGCTTCTAAGTGAGTTTCTTGTATCAAGGCCCGTCAACATGTTTGGATTGAAGATGAGAAAGTACTTTCTTCCGTTTAATGTAATGGGTGAGACCATGTACATTCCATGTGATTGTACATAAAGGGTGTGTTTTGGTCATATTAAAGCAGTACTAATAATAAAAAGAGACACATAATAAAACATTATTCAATGTGCTGATCTAGATGGAGAGCAGAAAATTAAAAAATATAAGGAGGAGGAAGAAATAGAAAAAGGTACCCTAGCTCAGCGCTAAAATGTCAACATGTGAATAAATAAGAACAATCAAGAGTGAGAAAAAGAAGTTAGACAGATCATACTGTATAGATAATGTAGTAAGATGTTATTTGTTTGTTAAGAATGTAATAAGGAGAAGAGGAAGGGAAGGAATATGGGTACAATAAGAATAAGATAAAGGAAGAGGGTATAGATAAAACAAAGTTGGGAGTCCTAAACTATCAACCGCGGGCCTGGGTCACTGGAGCACAGCCGCGGGGGGAGGACCCTTTCGGGGGGAAAAGGAAGAATTAGTAGGGTGGGCAATAGTATAAGGTTGAAAACCAATGGCAACATATTGGTAAAGATTCATGAATATGGTAGAACATGTCATAAGAGTGAGGAAGAGCAAAGTGAGAATTTAAGATCCATAGAATAGTTCATAGTAAAGACAAAGATTATCAATAAAAAATTACATATACTAATCTAAAAGAATATTCATTATGCATATAAGTAGGCATGAAATGGTATTAAGTAACTATATGTGAATTATTACAAATGTGTAATCAAGTAATTAAATATCAGAATAGTTATATTAGAATATGGCCTATGGTAATATGATATAACTTATAATATTGATATTAATATTTTTCAAATGGAACAATAAAAATATAAAGGAGAAAATACAATATATAATGGTAAAATTAAAAAGGGGGAGTTCAAATATCATTGGCTTATAATTTAGTGCAAATTACTCGTAATATAAGTATTAACAATGAAAAGAGTCTAAAATGGTATAAAACATACTAGTAACTAATATCAGTAGTTTAAATAAAATAATATGGATTAGAATAGAATACTGTGATGAAAGTAATACAGTGCAGTTTGACATGTTGAAAAAAGCAGGCAACCATTCTGAAGGAGGAAAATATAAATATAAAATTGAATAACGAGAAAGTAAAGTAATAAAACAGGCTATATATTATCTAACAATGTTTAAATACCATAACATACAGAAGCAGACAAAGTAATTTTAGAATAAATTAATGAAGACCAGGAAAAAAATTAAGGTCCACTATTAACTACAGCTAAGCTTACAAATAACCAATTGAATAGCAGGAAGTTATTCAGTCCGCATCTATGGCATGTTGGAAAAACAGGCAACCATTATTAGGGAAGAGAACATCATAAATGTAAAATTGAATAAAGAGAAAGTAGAGGTAGAGTAAAGAACTGACTACAATTCATCTAACAATGTTTAAATATCATAACACGCAGAAGTAGACTGATTAAATCTGATATTGATATTAATAAATGAAGACCAGGAGTAAATAGAAGGTCTACTATAAATTACAGCTAAACCTATGAATAAAGATTTAAGGCGCAGGAGACTATTCAGTCCGCATCTGAGGCATTTTTTGGGGGGACCTAGAGTTGTCTCTATGAGGCTCTTTTGTGAAAGTAGAAACAGATTGCAGAGCTGAATTTTTATGTTCTTGGGAGCTATTAGGTCTTTCCGAATTCCTACCACGGTGCCTGGAATTACTAAGGTTTTCTCATCTGTGATCCGGCAATTGCGGGTAGAAGGAAGTGGATGATTGAAATTGATCAAGTTGTGAAGGTTGGATTTCCATGTCTTGAATTTTAATACAGTCTAGAAATGTCTGTAGATGATCCGGATCATAGAAATCTTTAGAATCTCTAGTTGTCGCAATTGAGATCGCATGGAAAGAAAAGTTTTCAGTTGTTCATTTGTTTCCTTGGAAAAATCAGTTGCCATGTGGATAAGATGACCGTCAAATGAAAAGGAGCCTTGTGAGCGGGCTGCAGCCAATAACTTTAATTTGCTCATGATGAAGAAAACAGCCAATAATGGGTCTTGGACGCTCTGCAGGATCTTTACGTGGGGGACCAATTCTGTGAGCACGTTAGATTTCTAGAGGTGGAGTAAAAGAAACGACAGCCAAGTGTGGAAGTATATTACAAAGAAAAGCTCTGGTGTTTTGGCCTTCGATATGTTCCGGAAACCCAAAGAAGCGGATTTTGTCTCTTCTACTGCGGTCTTCTAAGTCGACAATTTTGCTGTGGAGGAACAGAAGATCCTGATCTTTGTTTTGAATTGAGTCAAAACGATTTTCCAATATCAGGATTCTAGAGTCAAGACCTTAAATTCTGGTGTGAAAGCTTTCAATGTCTGTTCTAATTGACTTGGTCTCTTCAGCCAAAAATGTAATTGTGGCATCCATTCCTTCTAGTTGGCGACTTACCCCAGAAATTTCATGTAGTATACGTTGCATGGTCTCCGCTGATGTATGTTCAGTAGTAGGGGGCGAGACCTGAGGCAAGTTGGGTGAAGAGGATGTAGTTCCTTTTGTTGGCATGATGTTAGATTGTTGGAGAACTTCTGTGAAGAGAAGTTGTTGAGGATTCTTACTTCCTAGCTTATTAGTAGGCATTTGAGTGTAGCGTTTAATGGAAACTTTGAAGTAGTGTGGAGATGTTGTTTCGTGGTATAAGGTAATTATATGTAGGCAATTTGAAAAACATTAGATAAGATTGATGAGCTGGATAAAATGCTTGCAATATTAGTACAGTTGGTAACCATTTAGTCAATAAATGCAGAGATTAGCCATATATCACTTACAGTAGTAGCCTGGATTCAATTTGTTATGAAAAGTATGTGTGAGGGCAGAGAAAAGGTTCCATGAGAAATACCAACAATATACTAGAATCGTTAAAATAACGGTAAAGGAGTTACATGTATTTTGAGGAAGGAATGAAGAAATTGGTTAATGGTTGGTAAAAACAGCTCCATTGGAAAATAAGAGTAATGGTTGCTGGTCTCCTCCTAAAATGACAAACTTATAAATAATGGTACATATAAGTATATTTAGAAAATTACAGGAGGACAAAAGGAGGGAGACAAGTTGATCCTTCCACCTCTCCTCTTTGTTGGTCTTGTCTCTCCTCTAAAGGCTCATTACTCTGTTTATTATACTACTGCCCCAATGTTCTTAATTGTTGGAATTCTGTATGGTCTAAATGCATGAAGATATTTAACTGCAACGTCCCTCTATCCATTCAAAATGTTTTCCTTGGATCCCTATCAGTTGATTCCCACATTACTTCATTGAAGTTGAGATTATTTGATCTTTTTATTGCTCTTGCTTTTAAGGTTATTCTTACTTGTTGGAAAGATAACTCTAAAATATGGATGCTCTCCTCTTCACTGTTATCCCAGAAAATCAAATCTGATTTGTTCTTGTTACCTTTGACTACTTTTCTATCCTCGCACTCCTACTTATCCTAATTCCTACCTACTTCCTTCCTCCTTTTATTTTATTTTTTGCTATTTATTTCATTCCCCCTTATTCTTTCTTTTCTATATTAAAAAACAATTACAAAATATAAATATATAAAATTATTATTATGATTGGTCCTAAATTTTCTTCTTCACCTACCCTATAGCATAACATTATATTTTACAGTTTTTATCTAATAGCAATGTCATTTTTTTTTAATTGTATTATACCTTTGGCATGTGTGTTTCACTAGGATAGTGTCATTATTCGATATGATAATTTAATGATATTTTTCCTTCATATAATACCTGTAATCTATGTGTTCTCTTTTCATTCCCAATAAAATTGATTAAAATCAAAATGCTAAAGGGGTTTAAAAGTGGTGCATACACCTGTTATTTTACAATATGAACCATAGCTGGTATTCTTATTAGGTAGAGGTTTATTCGAAATTGCACATTACATACTACGATCTGGGTAGTCACTAGGCACTTTGCAGAAGGTCATACTTCTAAAACAAAAACTGAAAAGCCTGGGATTATAAATCACCCCACAGCAGGGCAACCCTGCTCTCTCTGCTAGGCCATGAGCACGAAATGTAGGGCCAGTGAGAAGACTTTAGACTAAATTCTCAATCCTTATGTGATCCTTCAATGCAGACTGTTAGTGTGGATACAGATTAGTGGGAATTGCCATGGTGCTTTTGTGAAAGAACATAAAGCTGTGATACAGACAGTAACTGGTACCAAAGCAATGTTGTGCGGTAGGGAGCAGGAGAAAAAAAAGTCTGAGAGTAGGAGTCGGGGAGAGAGATTGTTTTGTAAATTTAAAGCGTGAGACCGTTTGCTGTAGGATTTCTGGGTATCCAGAGTGAACCAAGATGTAAGCAGGTGAACAGAAATCTACATGAAGAAACCGAATTGGGACTTTTTCATTCAAGTACGATTGTCTGGAGTGTGTTTGTGAACAGCTATGGTAGAGGCGCAAATAGCCAGTAAAAAGAATGTGAACTCACTTACCCAATGAGAGCAGTGGACAAGGGGGGAGGGTGCTGGCCAGCAGAAAGGAACAATGAACTGCAGCACATTTTAGGAGCAATTTCAACAGACTCTATAAAATAATAAAAAATATTTTTCTGAATGGTCCAATTGACTAACTTTTGAACCAATGTAAATTAATAATATGTGAACAATGAAAAGTCTACGCTGAAATGGTCCTGTGAGCACAGTTTGAGTATGAATACAAGGCCATGAGTTTTGAATGGAAAATGGATAAATACAGCTATTGTCGCTGGTATATGACATTCCTTAATTCCGTGTGGATTTACACAGTTTTTTCAAAGTTGAAGGGCATTCAAAGTGTCAATTTCAACACTAGTGTAGGCTGTATATATGTAACTTTGGGATATTTCATGTGGCAGATGCTTTCTGAAATCTTATTTCAGAACTGAGGGTCTGTGCATAAGCAATTTACATCAGGGCACTGTTGGCGCCCTGTGCGACAATGTCTGTTGGGCCCCCAAATGACCACTACGGCCACGGATTCCCTCACCACCGCCCTTTAACAGTGCCCTTCAAGTCTCCAGAACCACTGTCTATCAGATTCATTTAGTTTTACAGCACCACTCATACTAGTGTAGGACTTCAGAGCACTTTACATCACACAAACATTGCACAGAGACACTCATAGGTGTGTAAATCAGTGTATAGGAAATGTTGCATCAGACAGGACTACAAGGTGTAGTGTAGGAGTAACATGCCATCGATACTGGTAGGCAATATAGTTTAAGAGTCCTTATTCTGGAAATGCACAAATTCAGAATTTAAAATGTAACACCACTGTTAGGGGCTCTCTTTAATAACAAGAATTATTGTCCACCCAAATTAACCCTTTTGGCAAAATTAGGATAATGAAAGACTGGGCAAAAAAAACATATAGCTCAAACATATACCTTGCAGTTTACACACAGCTCTTTGATGACAGTTAATAGCTGAATGTTCTATATTACGATTGTAACTTACAAACGACTAGTAACAAAAGGAGCTCTCTTACAGAAGCAGTAACCCACTGACCTTTTTACATTGCATGCACTTTGCTATCTAAATGGTACACGTTCTGAGCAGCAGGCATTTTAACCCTGTGCATTACCCTTTGATGAGTCAAAACGTACACTAGATAAACCTCCAGGTTCTTTCCGGGAAAACGATAAATCATCACCAGAGTTATCTTGACGTTTTAATTGATGCCTAAAAAAAATTGGTGGAGGCCAGGAATGCGCCAGCAGGTTGGAGCTTTTAAAATGATATTACTTGTAAAAATGACGCCCCCAACCCAAGTCAGCGCCTGGTGCAGTGGCACCGATCGCACCACCCTAGAGTTTGCAAACGGCTATCATTTCCCCATCTCTTTGCAGGTCACAGTGAAGATCTTTTACAATCAACGTTAATTATAGACAGATACACTTATAAATGACGTGCATAAACCGTTTTATCTGTGTTTCTGATATTGGAATAAGCACAAGAATTGTGCATTATGCATACTTCCTTAAACATTATTCCTTTATGAAGAGTAAGTCAATGAAAGGACTTCAAGGCTGGAGAGGAGGATTTGTGCTTACTGAAATCCATGCATACTTTATTTTTCTTCTATTGAATTATTTGTATAGTATGGATTTGTTAACTTAGAAGGAGAGCATAGATGTTCCCAGTGGCAGCTGGTAATTTTAGGAGGAAGGGGGGCAGACAGGACACACACAAACTCATTCACTCACACCCAAGTATTTACACACACACACACACACACACACACACACACACACACACACCCACACACACATCCATTCACAACACTCATTACCAAATATTCAAACATACACGCACGCCCCAAACATTCTTTTTTTTTTTTTTTTTTAATCATACACCTCTGCAAGCTCTACCTCGGAGGTGCCAGGAAGGTTGGGACTGCTGGCTTCCCTTATCGGCTGACCAATGGTCAGCCAATGAGGAAAGGCAGCAATCAGTCCCAACCTCATCACAGAGTGGGATATGGCAGTGAGACTGCTGACCCCACCCCACTCTGTGATGAAGTGTCACTGATTGACACTCAATCCTGGGGCTTCAGTGCTTAAACCTGAAGCGCGCCCAGGTCCAAGGCAATGAGTGACGCTAGCCCTCATCACCAAGGCGGATGGCCCTTAAGGAACATTGCTGAGCTGAGGAGTTCACGCCCACAGGAGCTGAACATCCTCAGCCCAGCACAGTTCAGCTCAGGCAGCCGGGAGCCTGCGCATTTTACGCATGTCTAGTTCCTGGCTGCCTGACCTGAAAATGAAGAGTCGGCCAGGCTGACCTTGGCTCGACCTGACAGACGCTTTTATTGAGGGGCAAACGATATGGGAATGTGGCCCCTCAGGCCCAATAGACCAGCCGCGGCTGGTTGTTCCAGTTATTTAATCTTGATAAGACTTGGAGGTTAATTTAAAGCTTGGCGGATGCAGGATGAATTAATGATCAATGTGAACCACAGTTAGACAGCTGTCATGTCCGCCCTATTTACTGTAGCTAGAATAATATCCAACCAGCATGTGTCTCCTTGCAGCATAGAGAGACATACACGTTTGTACCCCAGTGAGGCGCAAGACCAGTATTTGATATTTCTTTTAACCTGAGCAGAAATCCAATCTGCAACTCGCTCGTTGTTGAGGCATAGAGCTATGAGTCTGGTCAGGGCAAAAAGCAAGATGCAGTATGTTTTTTTTCTTAACTAACAAAAAAAACATTTTGCTTCTTGCTGGAGCACAGAATTATAGGGAAAAAATATACTGATTACAGGAGTTTATAGGTAAATTTTGCGCAGACAGCACATCCCAAAAATAATATATCATTACTTCTGACAGAATAGTCCTGGAGCATACATGCCTAGTGCTTGTAGAATGTTCAACATTTTAAACAATACCATGAGCCAGCAACTGAGCCCAGGTTTACAATAGTTTTCATAGTATGACAAACATGTTTTATTTGATTACATTTTTTTTATAGGAATTGGGGCTGAATGAAAGCTATATATTTCTGAAATGTACGCAAGGGCCAGAAGACATTTGTTCTACTCCGAATTTCAGATTACCCATAATGTCAGATGATTCTGAGAAAGCTCTTGTAAACTGTGTTTTTTGGGGATACTGACTTGTGATAGGAAGTCAAAAATATATCGAAATTCAACAGATAATAGCAAATGTTCCACAACCCTACATTCTTACATTTCAGATAACATGTGCCCACAAGTACATTGCCCTGGACAGGAAATGCCTAAGAGCATTACAGTGGAAAGCAGAGGAAAGAAGCTTGGAATTAGGTTGATTTTTGGGAAGCAGGTAGTTGCAGTATTTGAGCCTCGAGTTGTTGGAACCTAGAAAACATACCAACCCTATATATTTCCGAACAATAGACACCTGAAGGAGTAACACCATTTTTTCCTGCCAAGAATTAGATGTGCAGGTCAAACAGAGTTTCCCCAGATTTCTGTGACAGAAACAGTACCTCATATATGTTGGTGGATTATTGTAACTGATGCGAAATGGCCAAAACTGAGACTGTGTTAAGTCAACAGCACTGTTCCTGTCTCATGCAACATGCCCACCCACTCACATGAGATACTGTTTTAATCAGGTGAAGTGAAGTAACATTAGATGCTAGGACTTTTGCCATTTACTTGTAGATCTGGAGTATTCTGCAACAGAAAAGTAAAGATATTGACATTTGCACAGGATTCTAGGATATAAAGTGTGTTAGGATTTGAGTAGTCACATCACAGTCGATCTCCTTGTGTCTCAGAAGCATGTGTGATCAGTAAATTGCCCTAAATGCTTGCTAACCCTGGGTTCAAATACAAGCAAAATTATCTAGGGGAAGCCCATATCATCCTAAAAAACCCAGACTGCGACTGTTCACAAAAAAAGAGGGTGTTTGCGCAAGGGCTAAATTAACCAAATACTCAGTCTACAATCATTTATTGAATTATTATTGGTCAATCAACTCAATTGGTCTATGTGACTAAATCCCTCATTTACCCTCCACTAACATCAAGATCCCTGTGATAGACATATCTATAACATATAACAATAACTAATCAAACATTCTACAACTCATGTTTCTTCAATTCTATAACATTTATTTAAATATTGTAGAAGTATCAGGATTTAAAAAGAATCCCATATTTGCTTTGTCCTTATGGGGAGACCAGAGCCTCTGTCCAGTCTTCCTCATCCATCGGGCCTACATCTCCCTCCCATATCTCCCTTAGATGCTGCAGAGATGGGGAGCTAACCGTGACCAGGTACTGTTAGATTTTGGATATCTTGTGATGAACAACTTTGCCTCCACTGGACTGAACTCTGCCAGCACCTACAACCCCTCCAAGCTAGGGGAAATGGCATGTTGGAACAAATATTAAAAAAATTGTCCCCCCATACACCACCTGCACCGCGGATGCCCAAGAGCCAAGATTTCCCTCCTCAGCAAGGACCCAAAGGGTAGACTTCCGTGGGTTCATGTACAGGTCGGAGGTCTCCCTCTAGGCCTGCATGATGCGTAACAGCCGTGGGCCTATCCTATCCAGATTAGTAAGGACGAACAACACATCGCCGGCATTAAGGGCGATATGATCTGACAATCCATGCGCCCATTCGAGACCGATCATTTTGGCATCAATCCTCACCCAGGCAGCAAGGGGCTCCATCGCCAATGCAAACAAATAGGGAGACAGTGGACACTCCTGTCTGGTGCCCTGACCGATGGAAAACGTAGATGAGACAGAGCCCGCCACGTACACAGACGCTGTTAGGTCTGTATATAGAGGGTTAGATAGGACAGAGAACGAGGCCCTCTGTTCAATCTACGTAGAAGTGTAAATAGGTACACCCAACTCAGAGAATCAAATGCCCTATCCATATCTGCCAGCAAAAGCACAGCTCGCTCCCCCAAGCCCCTGACGCTCGCAACAGCAACATGTGCCCGACGGATATTATGACAGGTCACCCGCTGGGGCATAAACCCGGCTTGATCAGGATGAACTAAGGAGGAAATATGTGGCCGGAGGCGGTTGGCTAACGCCTTGGCCAAAACCTTTGCCTCAACGTTTAAAAGGGAGATAGGTCGGTATGACGCATGTTGATCGGGAGGTCTACCAGGTATGTGGAATACTACCACTTCCACGTGTCTCCAATCACTAGGCAAGCAACCCTGTTCCATAGCCTCTTCCACCACTTTGCGATAGTGGGGACCCAGCTGCATAAAAAAAAGTTAACAAAATTTGTTCGGGAAACTGTTCGGTCCTGGGGTATAAGTCACCGAGGGCGGCACTCAGTTCGTCCTCCGTGAGTGAGCGATCTAATTCTGCACTCACTTCGTCTGGAAGGGCCTGAGGTGGGAGGTCATCTAAGAAGCGGCCTATCACCTCTGCCGATAAGCATTCCTTGGGGGCATAGAGATATGCGTAGTACGTAGCAAAGATCTCGGCAATGGTCGAGGGGTCCAAAACAGGTTACCCGTCCATCCCCACAATGCCCGGGAGAGCCTGGGAGCAAAGCGACCCCTGACACAGACTGAGCAGCAGCTTGCTTGATTTAATCCCCCCACTGATAGATCCTGCTCCAGGTCGCCAACCAAGCCTGGTGGGCCTGGTCTAGCAGGAGATGCGAATAGCCCTGTTGTGTGAGCAGTAATTGCGGCGGACCAGCCACCCCCTTTCCTCCCTATTACGCGCCTCCAGGCAAAGAATTTCAGATTCTCTGCGCGTTCAACAAGCCGCAGCACAGAAGGAAATGTCCCCCCACGAAGTGTGGGCTTCATTGCCTCCCAGAGAGATTCAGCCCCTTTCACCGACCCCATATTAAACGACAAGTATAGATCAATGGCTTCTTCCACACGTTCTCTGTATTCTTGCTTCTGGAGGTTCCAGGCCGAGAGGCACCACCTAAAGGGCCAGAGCGCCCTTTCTGCACGTAGAGTGATGTCCACCGGCGAATGGTCCAAGAGCCCACGAGGAAGAATATCAGCTGCCACCACCCTGCTGTCTGCAGCCCGGGAAACAAATATGTAATTGATGCGGGAGAATGAGTCATGGTTATTGGGAGATTTTAACTCAATCTGGGACACGTCCCTGGACACAACCCACCCACATAGGGCAACAGGGTGGGTGTTCAGCAAGTCGCTTTATACTGTTAGGTCTTTTAGATGCATGGAGGGGTTCTCACCCCACGACACAGGATTATTCCTTCTTCTCCCACTCGCATAGGACCTACTCCAGGATTGATCATGCATTCATTAGCCAGTCCCTTCTCCACAAACTTTCAAGACGCCAGTTCCACGCGATTTGCCTCTCGGACCAAGCCCTTCTAGAACTGGTCCTGGATTGGCCCGCACCATGCTCTAAACATGCTAGGTGGTATTTCCCCAACTTTCTCAGCAGGGATCGCCTTCTCAGGGACGAATTAAGAAAGGAAAGGCAATCCCTGTATTTTTTTACCTTAACGATCCTGCTCTAACCTCTATTGCTAATTACTGGGATGCCTTCAAGGCAGTCTTAAGAGGGAAATGCATTGAACTAGCCTCCGCACTCAAAAACCAATGCAAAGGGGAAAGACTGCTTCTAGAAGGGGAACTCCGAAATGCTGAAAATGATTCTAAGACCAACCCCTCGGTTCGGTCCCTAAGAAAGTCACGCAGCTTAAGGGGAAGGTGTAGGCCATCTACACTAATGGGGTGGAAAGATCTCTCCTGCGCCTGCAAGCCCAAAGTTATGAGGGGGGAAATAAAGTCGTGCCCTGTTGGCGCGCCAACTCAGAGCGAAGCAGGTAAAAGAATACATTGCACATATAGTAGATATGAATGGGGTCTCCCAGAAAAGAGAAGAGGGGAAAGCTGGAGCTTTTGGGGAATTCTATAGTTCCCTGTATACCGGTAACCTGCAGGAGGCGGGTGATCAGGAGCAATATCTAGAGACTCTTGCTCTGCTACAGGTATCAGCTTCCACGAAAGAAGATCTAATCAGACCTATCTCCAGTGAGGAAGTCCAGAAGGCGATAGACACACTTAATCTTCAGAAGGCACATGGCCCAGATGGGCTAAATGCTCACTTCTTTCATACCTTCTCACCGGAACTGGTTCCCCAATTAGTGACCCTCTTTAACGACATATCAGCCTCGTAGCGGGTGACCCTCTCCATGGGGGAAGCGCTGAATTGGGTCATCCCCAAACCGGGAAAAGATCCCACAAGTTGTGCCTCCTACAGGTCTCTTACACTTAGTCAACAAATTATAGTCTAAAATATTAGCCACTCGCTTAGAGCATGCCATTGCTCATCAAGGCGGATCAAGCAGGTTTCATAAAGGGTAGGCAAACAAATGATAATTTACGGAGGGTGGTACACATTATTAAGAAAGTGCAGAAGAAAGGTATCCCAGCAGCTCTTCTTTTGTTAGATGCGGAGAAGGCCTTTGATCGGGTCAATTGGGCCTTTATGACTCAAACAATTAGGACATTTGGGTTCAATGAGACCTTTATCAATCAATCAATCATGCCATTTGTATAGCGCACTACTCACCCGGGAGGGTCTCAAGGCGCTTAGGGGGAGGGGTATGCTACTGCTCGAACAGCCAGGTCTTGAGTTGTTTCCTGAAGGCGAGATGGTCCTGGGTCAGCCGAAGGTGGATGGGGAGGGAGTTCCAAGTCTTGGCAGCCAGGTAAGAGAAGGATCTTCCTCCGGCGGTGGCTCTTCGGATGCGTGGTACGGCTGCGAGGGCGAGGCTGGTGGACCGTAGCTGGCGGGTGGGCGTGTAGAAGGTCAGGCGGTCGTTGAGGTACTTGGGGCCCAGGTCATGGAGAGACTTGTGTGCGTGGGTGAGGAGCCGGAACATGATCCTCTTGTCGACGGGGAGCCAGTGCAGGTTCCTCAGGTGGCTGGAGATGTGGCTGCGTCGGGGGACAACCAGGATGAGTCGGGCGGAGGCGTTCTGGATGCGCTGAAGTCTTTTCTGTAGCTTGGCTGTGGTTCCGGCGTAGAGGGCAATTCGGTAGTCCAGTCGGCTGGTGACGAGTGCCTGGGTGACAGTCTTCCTGGTCTCGGTCGGGATCCAGCGGAAGATCTTGCGAAGCATACGCAGGGTGTTGAAGCACGATGAGGAGACGGCGTTGACTTGTCTGGTCATCGAGAGGGAGGGGTCCAGGATGAAGCCCAGGTTGCGTGCGTGGTCGGTTGGCTTGGGTGCGGTGCCCAGGGCTGGGGGCCACCAGGAGTCGTCCCAGGCGGAGGGCGAAGATCCCAGGATGAGGACTTCCGTCTTGTCCGAGTTCAGTTTCAGGCGGCTGTCCTCCATCCACTCGGCGACGTCTTTCATCCCTTCGTGTAGGCAGGTTCTGGCGGTGTCGGGGTCTCTGGTGAGGGAGAGGATCAGCTGGGTGTCGTCGGCGTAAGAGATGATGTTGAGGTTGTGCTGGCATGCGATGGCTGCGAGAGGTTTCATGTAGATGTTGAAGAGGGTGGGGCTGAGTGAAGATCCTTGCGGGACGCCGCAGATGACTTCGGTGGCCTTGGAGCGAAACGGGGGAGGCGGACTCTTTGTGTTCTTCCGGCGAGGAACGAGATGATCCACTCCAGTGCCTTCTCTTGGATACCGATGTTGCTGAGGCGCTGGACTAGGGTGCGGTGGCAGACCGTGTCGAACGCAGCGGAGAGGTCCAGGAGGATGAGGGCCACTGTTTCCCCCTTGTCGAGCAGGGTCCGGATGTCGTCGGTGGCTGCGATGAGGGCGGTCTCAGTGCTGTGGTTGGCTCTGAAGCCGAACTGCGAGGGGTCGAGGGATCCGTTCGTCTCGAGGAAGGCAGTCAGCTGTCTGTTGACGATCTTCTCGATGACTTTAGCAGGAAAAGGGAGGAGCGAGATGGGCCGGAAGTTTTTGAGATCGGTGGGGTCCGCTGTAGGTTTCTTCAGGAGGGCGCTGATCTCGGCGTGCTTCCAGCTCTCCGGGAAGGTGGCGGTGTTGAAGGAGGCGTTGATGATGTTCCGGAGTTGGGGTGCGATGGTGGAGTCGGCCTTGTTGAAGACGTGGTGTGGGCAGGGGTCGGTCGGTGATCCGGAGTGGATGGTGTTCATCGTGCGGGCTGTGTCTTCGGTGGTCACCATGGTCCAGGTGCGAAGGGTGGCGGTGGGGGGGCATTGGTTCGACGGTTGGGTGCGTGGGTGGGGCGCCGAAGCTGTTGTGGAGGTCGGCGATTTTGCGGTGGAAGAACGAGGCGAGGGAGTCGCAGAGGTCTTGTGACGGAGTGATGTCGTTGGTGCCGGTGCTGGGGTTGGAGAACTCCTTGACGATAGTGAAAAGCTCTTTGCTGTCGTGGGCGTTGTTGTCCAGTCGTTCCTTCAGGGATTTCTTCTTGGTGGTGCGGATGAGCTGGTGGTGCTTGCGGGTAGCGTGTTTGAGGGCGGTCATGTTGTCGGTGGTCCGGTCGAGGAGCCAGGCTTTTCTCGAGTGTGCGGCAGGTCTTCTTGGAGTCCTTGAGGTCGTCGGTGAACCAGGGTGCCTTCTTGCTTCTGGGTCTGCTGGGAGGGTTCTTTAGTGGCGCGAGGTCGTTGGCGCAGGCGGTCAGCCACTGTGTGAAGTTGCAGGCTGCTTCGTTGGGGTCCGTTGTGTTGGCGGGTGGGCTCTGGCTGAGGGAGGTGGTGAGCTGGTCTGCGGTGATCTTGCTCCAATTCCTGTGAGGTACCTGTTGCGGGTGGTGGTGGGTCGTGGATCTTTTGAAGCTGAAGTGGACGCAGCTGTGGTCGGTCCAGTGGAGTCCGGTGGCGTGGCTGAAGGTGATGTACTTGCTGGAAGAGAAGACGGGATCAAGCGTGTGGCCGGCGTAGTGGGTGGGGGTGTTGACCAGTTGCTTGAGTCCGAGGTTGGCGAGGTTTTCCAGTAGGGCGGTGGTGTTGCGGTCCTTGTTGTTCTCCAGGTGGAAGTTGAGGTCCCCGAGGAGGATGTAGTCAGTGGAGGGGAGGGCGTGCGGGCTGATGAAGTCTGTGATGTCTTCGCTAAATTGTGTGCGTGGTCCCGGGGGTCTGTAGACGAGGGTGCCTCTGAGGGTCGTCTTAGGGTCGGTGTGAATCTGGAAGTGGAGATGTTCGGCTGCGGCGTAGGAGTCGTTGGCGTCGGTCGTGATGCGGATGGTGTTCCTGTGGACGATGGCGATGCCACCTCCGGTCTGGTTGATGCGGTCCCTCCTGATGATCTTGTACCCGTCCGGGATGGCGATGGCGATGTCGGGTGCAGAGGAGGCGTTCATCCAGGTTTCCGTGAGGAAGGCGACGTCCGGTGATGTAGCGTCGAGGAGGTTCCAGAGTTCCACGGCGTGTCTGTGCACCGAGCGGGTGTTGATCAGGATGCACTTGAGGTGGTTGCTGCTGGTGTTTGTCTTGGCGTGGGTCCGGCCGGCATTGAGTGCGTTGAGAGTGGCGGCGGCGTAGGTCAGTCGGGTTGTCTTGCCTCGGCGGGGAGGGCCAGGGGTCCTGGCGCTGGGCGCGGGCCAGGCGCGGACGGGCGCAGACGGGCTTACCTTTGGCGCACCTTTGGCGCACCTTTGGCGCTCAATCGGCGCGTCCGCTGCGCGGTCGCTCTGGGGGCGTCATAAGTAAGGAGCCGGGAGGGAGGAGCCGGGAGGGAGGAGCAGCTGGGTGGCGGGAGCGGGGCGGCGAATGGAATCACAGGGGGGTGGGGCCGCAGGGAGGCAGCAGCGGGAAATTCCAAGGAGCAGCGGGCAGCGGGAAATTCCCAGGAGCAGCGGGAAATTCCCAGGAGCAGCGGGCAGCGAGCGAAGGAATTTGCAGACAGGAGGCGGCAAAGGCAGGCAGGAGCGGCAGCAGTGAGTGGGGCGACCAAGCCCTGTGGAGGGCTGAGCGGTCATAGGCATGGTGCGGCCAACTACTCTGCTCCAAGATCCTGGGTATTGGTGAATGGGGTGGCTTTGGTATCCTTTGGTCTCTCACGGAGAACTAAGCAGAGTTGCCTGCTGTCTCCTCTGCTTTTTGCTCTCAGCATCGAGCCCCTAGCAGAACGCATCAGGATCAACCCAAACATAGGTGGGGTTCCGTTTGGAACAGACAAGCACAAGATCTCTCTTTTTGCAGACAACGTGCTTCTCCTAATCACAAAGCCGGTGTCCTCTCTTCTGGCCATCCAAACAGAACTCGCCTCTTAAGAACAAGCTTTGGGGTTTAAGGTAAACCTTCCAAAAGTCCTAACTCCTTAACTTGACTTTGCCCAAGGAGACTATGCAGATCATAGAAGAAATGTCCCCTTTCCAAAGCACACACAAAGACATCACATACCTGAGTACCATTCTTACTCCTAAGATTCTGCACCTCTAGGGGGCTAATTACCCTCCCTTGTTATGCCAGCTCAAAGAGGACCTGGCCAGATGTAGAACAGCCTACACCTCCTTGATTGGGCGTATCAACGCTATCAAAATGAACATTCTCCCTAGGCTGCTTTATCTTTTCTAAGGCCTAATGATTCCAGTAGACAGGATTCTCTTTATTGACCTGAAAAAAGAAGATCACTATGTTCATTTAGCAGGGTCTGAGGGCGCGGCTATCCCATCGGGTGTTAACCAAGGCACAAAGGGAGGGGGTATTGGCCTTACCGGATTTCTTAGGGTACTACAGAGCAGCTCAACTGAGGGTGGTCAATGACTGGTCACTCCGTGAATCTAAAAAACTCTGGCTCCACATGGACTGACAAATAGTGGGCAGGACGATTTGGGATCTCATATGGAAGCAGAAACAAAATCGCCCATTAAATGCTTATATTAGCACCCCCAAAGTTACCAGTTTGAGGATTTGGGACGACCTTGCCAGATCCATCCCTTTTCCCTATACCCCCATCCACTTCAACTCAGAGTTCCCTCCAGGAGGGGCCATTCGAAGGCTGGCGGGAGGGCGGTTGCCTCATGATATCTGATCTTTATAAATAGGGGAAGTTACTGACATTTGAGGATTGCGCTAACAAATTCAAGCTTCAGCCCTCTGAAATACAACTTAAAACACTGGGTTCAACAACTTTAGGTTCAGCTAGCCACAACTAGGGAATTATTCCTAAGGGGCTTCCATAAAAGGGACCATCTCCTTCCTTTACTCACTCATACGGGCTCTAGGGTAACACAACTCCGAAACACCAAAAGTTTTGGGATTCCATTCTAGCAACTCAGTTGGAGGAAAAACAATGTAACTCCCTATACAGGGACATCCCCAAATGCAACTGATCCATGTTCTTAAGGGAGGCTCACTATAAAAGTATGTACAATTGGTACCTGCACCCTCAGAAACTGGACATAATCTTCCCTAAAGCCTCAGATAGATGTTGGAGGGGTTGCGGGCTACTGGGGGACTTCAGGCATATTTGGTGGGACTGCCCCTGCATCAAGCCCTTCTGGAAGAAAATGTTATCCCAAATCAAATTGATCCTGGGCTACCCAATTCCCGCAACAATGGAGCACACTCTACTGGGGATTCAGGACTCCAGCTTGAAACTTCAAACACAAGGGGACCGCACAGTGATGTGGCTGTGCTTCGGGGCAGCCAAGATGACGTTTGCGGCCTGCATGGAAGAAGGCTAAAGCAATGGCACGCCAGGTTATGGCGAGCACTAGCGATGGAAAGGATGGCAGATATAGTGGAGGACTTGAGAAAGGGGTTTGACTATATTTGGGCCCCCTTGGTCGAATACTTGTCTGAGGGACTACACTTTTTGGCATGTGGGTCCCGACTGAGGGCTTCCACCTCTTATCCAGTACTCCTGGGAGGCCACTACCCCTGGTTCAGGAGCCTTAGGAGGTTCTGGGTGGTCCCAGACCTCATTCTCACTTATGACTAAGCTTGAACTTTTTTCGGCCATGATACCATGGTTTGTTTAGTTACCTTTATCTTTGAGTTATGTGGAAAGAACGGGTGGAGGTGGGAGACGTGGGTGCCAAAGAATAACATGACCAACAATGTGAGTTATAGGAGTGTGGCACATGATCAGCCCAGCAGTGGCCAGCGAGGGTCATGAAGGGAGTTGTCAAAGCAGATCGAGTCCTAGTACACAAACGGAACATGGTACTTTAGATCCTTGTAATTCGTGATCTGTAAGCCATACTGGCGGCTCCCATCAATGTTTGTCTTGTATTGGTCTGAATCTAAAACCAATAAAAACATTTTGACATAAATATCATCTTTAGAAGGATGGTGTGAATAGGGATTTTTTTAAGTCATGATACATCTGCCATATATAAATAAATGCTATAGAATTAAAGAAATATGACTTGTAGAATGTGTGACTAGATATGGTTATATTTGATAGATATGACTATCGCAGGGATCTAGATGCTAGTAGAGTGTAAATAAGGTATTTCCTCACAGACAAATTGAGTTGGATGTCCAATAATAATTCAGTATTTTATTAATATTTTATTGTAGACTGAGTACCTATTTGTTTATTTATTCCTTGAGAGTACTGCCCCTTTTTTTTTACCTGGGCTCAAATACAGCATATATCCCCAATAAATGTCCCCAATCAAAATATTCACTAGTATGTGGATCCCTGCTGAAACCAGTTAAAAGCCAATTTGTCTGATAATCTCACATACACAAGACCTAGGGAACACATTCTATAGAGAAAATAATTCTAAAGCTTTTGGCAACAATGTTGCAGACCTACTTACACACCCTAAACAGTGATGCAGGTTGTTTCTTATACAATTTTCATTCTTGATTCAAAACTTAGGGCTTGATTTAGAGTTTGGCAGATGAGTAAATCTGTTATAAACGTGATAAATATCCAGTCAGTCTTATGGCAAGTAACATAGGATGTAATGTTAAGTTTTCTCATAGTCCTTAATATCTACAAATCCCTTTAAGATTTCATTAATTCACAAAATTCCTCAACTTTATATTATCAAAGCTAAGACGAGTTTCCTGAGAGACCTCGCTTCTTCAGGGCAAAGCTTATAAATCCTATACTATTTCAATTTATAAGAGATCTGTGTGAAGTGAAGTATATGTTGTGGTTAATATAGGAGATTTCTTTATTACGTCGTAATTTAGGTAAACATTTCAGAATCTCAGTCACAGATCAGAGTGGGGACATAGTATCCCAAAATGTTGTGTGTACGTAAACCCACACATATTTGGTACTGGCAGACCCCAAGCAGTGAGGTAAACATTTTTTAATGATTTCGTCCATTGGGCAAAAACAACAAAACAGCAATCAATAGCAATATCTCAACATTTTTCGTTCTATGTTCAGGCTACAATGAGACATTGACACTGGCTTTGCATGAATATACAGCCCTCAATGTTCTGAAAAAACATATAGTTTGTATGGGTGCATAAAGAGAGAAAAGAGTTACATGTGTTTAAACAACAGAGGTGTGCAAACAGCCCAACAGGGAAAGGGTTTATTGCAATGAGTAAGAAGTGCTTAAATTTAATTGTGTTTGAATTATCCGCATGCTTTTGGCTCTAAAGAGTAATGTACATATCATCTGGAATTTTATTGAAATTTAATATGCTTATTACGGAATGTGTCCATCAATAAACAACATGTTAATACAAGACACGATTACACCAGTGATGCATTTCATATGAGTCAGAATACACACTGTACCTTAAGTTGTAGTACCAAGTCCATGCGGTATTTCCCAAGGGGATTAATGTCATTGAGTATTAATGCTATAATAATATCAATTCCATTAGACTCATGAGCAGCAATGCAGGTCTGTAAAAACATTGAAATTCAAATCAATAGAAAGCATTAACTCATCTATATTTCATAGCTATCAGCTCTAATGATGCCTACACCATATTCTAAACAAATACATGAAAAAGATGAACAAAGGAAACAAACATGGGACTTCAGAAAGGCAAATACTCACTCACACACATAAGTAGCAAACATTTTAATGGCATGGCCTATCTGGTTTGCTCACCTTCCTAGCAGGAAAACTGTAGTAAAAACTAGTAAGGGGTCATGTGAAAGTTCCAGGTAATGCTCCAGAGAGAAAACATATGTCCAGAAGTTGGGTTGCCAGACATTTGTTTGCAAAAAAGTAGTATAAACTTTTAGGAGCTATGTAAAGCAATAAACTAATGACTGCTGACTGTAGGATTTTTCCAGAAACATAGCTCCTGCTCTGCTGTCTCAATTCAAATGTAAAATAATAGGATCAATTTCATAGTAGCTTTATGGATAGTGGCACCATGATTTTGACTGAAGGAGATTTGTAGATCAAGAAAAATAAAGCTATTTATTGACTGGTAACAATGACTTCCTAGTGTGACATCTTTATAGCATCAAATGAAGATGCCCCAACAGATTATTTAACAAAGGATTATATATAAAAACTATCTTGTTGCCTATTGGGTCTTAAAATAGATTTTTCACAAATCGTATAATGTGCTGGAGAAGTGGTCATGGATTTGTGCTAATACATAATGAATTATTATTACAAATTATAATCATTCTTCTCTACAACTGGCTTGTCTTAAAATTCTCCATATTTATTTTTTAGAGAATTACACAGCAAGAAACAGTGAGGAGTGGAGCTAAATTCAAACATGAAACCATACTGTAGGATTGTATATCAATTGTATATAATTATAAGCCAAAAGCAGCAACACTACATTGAGAATTCTCTGGTATCTCTATAACGTTTGACACAATATCAACCTAGATTGTGAGCTGAGGAGTTACCCCATCTTACCTACATCATCAACCAGTTAGATTGAAAAAAATAAATGGTGTAAGACTTTCTATCTTGACCAGTGGCATTTGAAGGTCTACAAGGTTTTGTCGCTGCCACCTTATAGTTCCAAGATAAATAAGAAACCTTATAGTTCAGCATTTATATATCTCACCAATATGGTGTTTGACCTTAAAACAACTAAGCCCCTCCCTAACAAACAGGCTAATATATTCAGGTAATCTAGGCTGGTGATGACTGCAAATGGTGGAAAGGGTGCTATGCCCCACTGGTGTTCGGATTTGCTCCCAATGTTTACTTTACTTGAGTAGTTTTGGGATATGAAGACATCCATATTTATTTTAAGAATACTCTCTATCCATGAATTAAGTGAGCTCAAGCGGCACATTAGTTTGACTAATCAAATATGGGAAATTATCGTATCTACTCACAACAACACCAGCATAAATCAGTAAATGTGCGCTTGAAAAGCTTGCTGTAAAAGGACCACAGTGTGCTTTGTACACTTTTAACATGTGAGTTGACTCCCTTTGGACATCAAAAGAGTCTGGTCCGTTTTGCCATGATCCCATAAGGCCTTCCAGCTCCAAAGAATAAAATAAAACCCCAATACAGGAGACGTTGAAAATCTGCTCTTGCCCCCCATTTTAAACATGGGGTTATAGGGTATATTTGGTGACTGCCCGCAACCTAGAATATTAAAACTTTTGGACAATATTCATGACCGAGTTTCAGTAAATACTTGTATCAATATATTTTAATGTGTGTCTGTTGATATGTTCAATGTAATCAATTGTACCTTTTCAATGACCTGGAATAAAAACTTTTGTCTTAAAAAAAATGCCAAAATGTTTGTTTTTGTAATTAATGCAGATTTTGTGTTTCAGCATATTTTCCATACATGTTCTAAGGATTTCCTGAACCGGCAAAACAGTTTCAAAAATAAGACACTTCCTCACCCAGTTAAATTTATTTATTTATTGAATTTCTAGAGCACACTATCACCTGACAGGCATCCTGGCGCTAGTAACTCAGCATAGCATACATTCGTTGGGCCATACTGTAGCCAAACCGCTGCAAAGCAAATTTAACAGATAGGAGCTCTGTGATTACCCCTGATCTTAGTAGTCACGATATTCACATAAATAATCAATTCAAACAAAGTCATTGTTGTAGTTACCTGGTTTTCATGGCAAGGACCCTGGCAATATTCCGTCAAGCTTTCGAGTGTTTGGTTGATCAGTGCCACATTCCTTTCATTGATGTACAGGCCCAGGAGACCCAGACCACCAGTTGTACTCCCACAAATACAGTCCAGAAACTGAAGGGTCTCGCAAACCAAATTGTAGTTTGTTTTATTATTTTGATTTCTCAGGAAGTTCTACAGGAGAAGAGATCATTTTAGGTTTACTCCAGGCCAGTACAAATACAAAGTACCATGAGAGATAAGGGGATCAGAGTAGCAGTAAGATTATCAAAGAGGAATATGACAAACAGCAGCAACCGTGACAGAAACAAATTAACCAGAAACATAGAGGATCTGTTTACATATACACATTATGTTTTTCATCATATAGAAATGCACTATTCACTCTAAGACGCATACGCAAATGTATATGTAATAAGTAGAGGTACATGTATGCAAGTATAATATGTCACCCACTGCCAACATTACGTATGGAGGGGCCCTATGTGCATGCAAGGCAGAACTTCAAGTGTGTTATAATGCCTGCCATCTCTTAATACAGGAATAAATAGCAGATTTCTCCATGTGGATGTTCAGAAATGTTTTATGCAGGTTGTTTTTGTATGTGCAGAGGTTATAGACAAACATTTAACAGGTTGCAAACGAGTTAAAACCCTTCATTGTGATATACTCTCAGGCAATGCAAGGCCAAATTGTGCTCCTCTCTAAAGTGACTATCTTGTGGAATCTGAAAGGCAGTTATCGGTGATTTTTTCACTTACCTGCGCCCTACAATAGTCTTAATGATCAATTCAACAGTCACATTGTTTTAGGAAACTGTGTAAATGCACAGGACAATTGTTTCCATTAACTTGTTTTATTGAGGCCTATTTATTCGCTGAAATGGCAACTTGATGAGCACGCAGAAGCAAGGCTGGGAACACATAAGCACACATCAGTCTTTCATCATCTGCCAGCTGTCCTCACAGAATGTGCACACACCTTCTTAGAGCTCGGACACATTATTTTCCATGCTGTCATCTCCTGCCATCTTCATCTTTCTGCAGCAGTAACACATTACTAGGACTCCTTCCTTTAGCAAAGGTATATTTTAGAGATTTGACATGCGGAATAAATCCCTTACTTTGTCCAAATAGTGATGGTTTCGAATAACTTCAAATAACTCCACTCATCTAGGCTACTGCATAACTTTTAAAATAAGCATGGGCAGAGTCAATAGGTTTTTCCCATGCAACAGCTATTGTTTTGTCAATGTGTTTTAGCCATGTTGTACACCAGGGTGTTGGTGGTTTAACATGGCTTAAAATGAGTGCCGTAGAGCGGAGTGTTGTGTTGTGCTGTAGATTGTAGTGTCGTAGAGTGAAGTGTTTTGGAGTGGCATAGAGTTTTGTAGAGTGGAATACAGTAGAGTGTCTTGGAGTTTCATCGAATGACGCAGACTGTCGTAGAGTGGTGTGGAGTGTCATGGAGGGAGTAGAGCGAAAGGGCGTAGAGTGGAGGGCTGCAGAGTGGAGTAGAGTGTCATAGAATGGAGTGGCATAGAGTAGCGTAGCAGGGACTGGGGTAAAGTGGAATGTCTTGAAGGGAGTAGAGTGGAGTGGAAGGGCATAGAGTGGGGGAGCATAGGGTGGAGAGGCACGGAGTGAATTGTGGAGTGGCATATAGTGTCAGAGTGGAATACAGTGTCTAGTACACTACACTGGAGTCTACATGGTGTGTCGTGGAGTGACTTAGAGAGAGAGTAGAGTGTCATGGAGTACAGTATAGGGGCATAGATTGGGGGTAGAGTAGAGTGTTGTAGAGTGTTTTAGAGTGTCAGAGTGGAGAGTTGTAGAGTGGAGTGGCACAGAGTGTGGAGTATTGTTGAGTGGAGGGGCGTGGAGTGGAGTAGAGTGGAATAGAGTGTTGTAGAGTAAAGTGCCATGGAGTGGATGAAGTGTTATAGAGCACAGAGGCTAGGAATAGTGTCCTAGAGTGGAGAAGCATAGCGTGTCGTAGAGTGGAGTGGTGTGGAGTGGCGTATAGTGATCTAGTGTGTCAGAGTAGGATGGAGTAAATTGGCATGGAGCGGCATAGAGGGAGTTGCGTAAAGTGCAGTAGAGTGTCATGGAGAGGCGTAGAGTGCAGTGTCGTAGAGTGGCATAGCGCAGAGTAGGGTGGAGAAAGTGTCAGTGTGGTGAGGGCAGGTGGAATAATAATAAAAAAAATAGCACTTACCTCTTTACGTCGACCGCCGCTTCTTCTTTCTCTGTCCTCCTCTCGGCAGGAAGCACTCGGCCACCCAGAATCGCCTGACCAATCACAATGCTGCCTTAACAGCGTTGTGCTTGGTATGAGCGCCCTGGTTCAGCACTCAGACAGGGGCTGGCAGGCTGTGCATCTTCTCTACCCAGGCTGTAGTTGTTGCACCGCGGACCGTGATTCAGCCGCCGGTGCTGCCTGCTTTTTCCTGGCGGGTCACAATACTGCCCGCGGTGCCTCCCTCTATTCTTCGGGCGTGTCGCAGTGCTGCACGGCGGCCCGCTGTTGCCATTTTGAAATCACAGGTGTGTGTCGTGGCGCCTGCTCTCTTTCTGTGTCGGGCACACGGCATACCTACTCAGCGGCCCGTTATCTGACAATTTGCATGACAGGAACGCCACAGCTCCAGTTTTGGAGTTGCAGCTTCCTATTTTCACATGTTGGGCACTATTTTCTTACCTTCCTTTCACTGGATATATATTTCTCATTTTATTTCTTCTTGGGGCCATCCTGCCTTCCCAAGATTCCATAGTCTTACTCCCAGAAGGCCTTGGGAAGTAAAGGTTGTGTTCTGGACTGCCTTCCTTTATTGGTACTGACATAGCAAAGTTGATTGTTCAGGTCGTGCACCTCAGTCCTTACAATAAAGAAACTAAGGGCTTTTTTGGGATCCAACCTCTCTTTATCCCTAGAGGCAAGTTGATCCTGGCTGAGCTTCTCCACTCTGATGTTGAGAGTGCCCACCAGGTGGCTGACCAGCTTGGAAAATTCCATATCAGACCAGTCATCACAAAACCTGATGAGTCTTAAAACAGAGCACACAAGACCTCACACTGCCCTCCTTCTATCCGTACGCCATGGCAACCATGTCGCTTGTTAAGACCTGGATAGACCTTTTCTGGTTTAAAGGCAGAAACATCTTGAAGGCAAGGCACATGGCCCACAGCTCCAGAAGATTGATGTGGTCATGCTGATCAAAGGCTTCGGATCTTCACATCCGCCAGGTGACCTTATCAATCCAGAGACAACACGTCTGTCACACCTGAAATCTCTATGTAGAGGGGAAGATAATGGACTATTGCACGTCAGGTTGGCCTCTGTCATTCACCACTGAGATCCTGGACTGCCTCGCCCGAGATTCGAATATGATCCGACAGGAACCTTCAGCTCTTGGCCCTCTATAGCTAAAGTTTGGCCAGGTGTGTGTGTTGGGGCTCTTGGAGTGCGTCTGCAGTGGTGCATTGTGAAACCCGCAGAGGAAGTATTTTCATCAGGAAAGACGCCTGTTTTAGGTGGTCTAGTGAGGTCTGGGCAGGCTGGAGCCAAAACTTGCCAAGACCTGCATCTTGCAAAGATTTAATTAGCACACTCAGAAGAAACCACAGTCAGCCAGTCAGCACACAGGGGAGGTAAGTGCTTTAAAAAAAAAAAAAAAAAAAAAAAGAATGTTTTGAAACTTTTTCTTTTAATATTGGTTTTAAGTTTATCCCAGACCCGGGCTCGAGTATAAGAAGCTTAGGAAGCGCAAGAAGAGGCGCGACACAAAGTTCATACTGTGTTAGTGAACACTGATCTGAAGGTTTTAAGGAGGAAATCCTGTTGCCTGATAGCAAATTTTGTTTTAATTTGGAAAACCCACAGAATAGAAGTAGTATACAGTCATACAGTTTATACAAGGAGGAGTTTGGAATGGCGCCAAGAAAGGCAAAGCCAAGGAAAATATGCAAGGACCTATTGAACCAAATAGTTGAGCTTGAGGTGGCGTCAATTGAAGAAGGGCCTGAAGGGGGCCCAAAGGGGTGCACGTTACAACCTCCGCGAAAAATGATAGTAGGGAGGTGAAGAACATTATTAAGAAACCCTTCGCAGTGAATAAACCGCAAGGCAGTGGGAAAGAAGGCGGCTTAGTCTCCAAATCAATAAAGGACTTTGTGGGGAAGCACTTCAAAAGGGCACCTACACCGGGAAAATGTCAAGCCCAAGAAAGTAATAAGGAGCCACAAAGCGCAGAGAAGGCCGCGGTGATTGTGGATTCCTCCCTTATTCAGAGTAACTTAAGTCTTATTGACCCTCCCATGGAACCAAGTCTTTCATCTTCACCCTGGATCTTTTCCTCGTTAGGGGGTGAGGACGAGGGATCGGTAGGGAATGGATCCAAAGACGGGGGGCCCGCATTAACCTGTCAAATTCTGCATCAAGAACTTCGTTCGACAGAAGTATGGAGGCAGGAAACCAAAGCCCCAAGCTCATAGACTCATTAAATGAAATACTACGGAATGGTACGCTGGTCTTGGACATTACAACATCATCTTCAGCCTCCATGCTGGACATTGTTGATGCTACAGAAAATGTTGCAAGGACTGCTAGAAGTTTCAGTGTTAAATATTAACCTGTTAAAAAATCATGAAATACAATTTAAAAATATAATAGAAGAACTACAGGGGATAAGGGGGCAAATGCCAGCAATGATTAGACCAGTACAAGACACCATAATAGAAGGCCATACTGAGAGGATTACAGGAGACACAGTGGAAAGTGGAACCCAGCATGAGGTGTATATCTCCAAATGGCCAATGTTGATAAGGAAGTGGGGAGAGTTCTCTTGGCCAAAAAAAACAACCTTTTAGGTACCCTCAGAAAAGGCCACCGCGTATATATGGCAGAAAGAAGGCCTCTATAAAAGGGGAGGGTAATGGATTTAAGACTAGAGCACACAATCAGGATGCTGGAACGCTGCGAAATAATAAAAGGGAAAGAAGGCAAATAAAGAGGCAACCCGGTTCTGTAGGAGGGGAAGCTGTCGCAGAAGGGAAAATCACACCCGTCAATTACACCCGTAAATCTTGTAGGGAGGAGAAGTGTTAAAAAACAATAGAAATAATTTAAGTGAGAAAGAACCACCGAGACGTTTAGCAGACAGAGTCGTTGGTGGAAGTAGAGGGAATACACTTCCTAGAAAGAACAAATAGCAGGGAAGAGGCGGGTGGGACGAAAAAACGCCCAGCTAAGACCAATAAGAACAAACTGTGGATACACTTTAAACCTACAGTCCAAGAGGTTGGAGGAAAAAACAAAGGAAGATAGTATCTTTAAATCAATCCCAACTCTTATTTTCCTTTGCAAAATGTCCAAGTTTAAAAGAAATTAGTACAAAGGATTTGAGACAGGTAGAGTTTAGTAGCAATAATCAAGGTGTAGAATATAGAAAGGTCCAAGTCTACTCAGGACTTGTTAAGGCTGCAATTCAGAAAGCTGAGAAGGAAATACTAAAAGAGGGTATAAGGATAATTTCTTTAGTAGAAATTGAAGAAGGGAAACAGCGAGAGGGAGGGTTCTTGAGATGCCATGCAGGTTTGGGGGAACGACAGGTGAAGTTGGTATTAGGGGGGTGTGGGGAGAAGGCAAACCTTACCATAGCAGTGGAGAATTTGGAGGTCTATAAAAATTGGGGCAGTTGGGGTCTGGATAATAGTACCCTAAGTTCAAGCTCATGGGGACTGAATGAGTCAGGATGTCTTAGTGAAATCGATTAGGACACCGAGTTGTCGCATAGCCTGAGATTAATTCCATGGAATATTAACGGGTTGGGAGGCCAAATGAAGATGGATAGTTTAAACCACGTGGCAAAGTATGCTGATATCATCTGCTTGCAGAAGACATGGCTATGCGGTAACAACCCAGTAGTCGAAGGGTTTGTCCAATTTCACAAACCAGCTAGGAAGCTGAAAAAATGTGGACGCCCTTTGGGTGGGATTATGACTCTTGCCTCAACTATGATTGGATGTAAGAGAAGTCGGTATGCTTGTGGTGTCTTATGAGAAGTTGTGCTAGGGATGATCAATTTAATTTTGCGTGTTTGATATCTATTTTATGTTTTGTCTATTTGTATTTGCATATATCTATTGAAAAATAAGCAAAAGCTTGTAAATAAAAAATTCTTGCGAAATTAATGTTTCAAGGCACCTTTGAAAAATCTGCATTGCTACCGTTAACGGAATAATTCACAAATGAGTTTCAGTACTGGCATTTGTTTTGGTTCATTCTATAGTGAACCAAGAGGCACACCGCATTGTCATGTCCAAAGCTTCTAGCTTCTCGGCTGTCTGAAAATCACAGTAGTTTGCGGAATTCCGTGGTTTCCGGGGCTTAGAAGACTCCATACCAGTCTGTGGGCTGGATGAGTCTTTCACTTGAATATGTTCCCTCTTGAATTCCTGGCTGCTGCACCTCCAACTCCAAAATGGCAGTCATCTGTTTGAGGAGCTGCAGCTGCCTTTTAGGGTGGCTGCACAGCTGGTCCAGTTTAGGTTTTGTTCTCTTTTCATTCCTCTTTGAATCATGGCTGTTCCTCCCTTGCTTTCTTCTTGACTTTCCCAAACCATTATGTCTTCTGTCATGTGCTGTTTGATGTCATTTCCTTTTCCTGTTCTTTTACAATTAAAAAACCTCACTCTAGTTGAGGGTTTGTCACAGTGCAGCAGCGTTTCTTTGTTTGTTTCCACGCTCTCTCTACTCTCCGATCCAGACTCTTCACTTTTGGGATTTTCTCGCCTGTATTCCCGACTCCTGGTTTTCTGCAACCCCATGAAGATTTCATCAGAAAGGAGCTTTTTACCCCTTTGGCTTTTGAAAGCAGTCATCCTTACCTTGGACACCGGAAGACGCGGATCTGGATTACAGGTGTCAGCCCTGAATGAGCATTCAGTGACAGAACAGCCTGTGAAGCAGGTTTTTTCTTTTTTTTTTTTTTCTTTTTTGGTAATCCTCATATATCACAGATGGAACTCTTGATGGGAAACTGGCTCCTCCATGCACCACTGGTCATTCTGTACCGGCCCTTGTTAATTTCGACCAGATGCAATTTGGTTTGCCCGTACCCTCAAGTTGCCACTGCTTTCCCCTCCAAACTCCTCTTTTTGCCGATCTTTGGGCGCCCCATGCTACTTAGGAGATCGGGGAACCAGCAGGGCTCCAGACAAATCATTGGAATACCAATCATCGAGATTGCCATGCCGCCATAACCGCCCAAACATTCGTCTCGCTTCTGGGATCACATGCCACATCTGATTTGCTCGTTATCATAATCTGCCTCAGGCAGTTAGCAAAGGTGGGGGGAGTTGGATCTTTCCACACCCTGCAGATCTCACGCCTTGCTAACAGGATAATGTAAAATACAAATTTCGTGGGAAGATCATTAACCTGATAGTTCGTGACTAGCCCAGACATTATTGTAAACCTTGGGACTGATATAGACATTAAGAGGACTTCTTCGAGGAGGGGCTTCGCGCGTTTCCAAGATGGACGCGTGAGCTAAGAGCTCCCGAGACCCCTTCCACCTCCGGCGACTATCCTGTCATCTATCCTGATTCTGACGACGGATATCTTTCATTGACGACCTGCTGATGCCAGCGCTCTTTTCGTGACTTGTTTTGGCCGTCGCACGTTGGACTTACTGCGACCTGAACTTTGGGGCCTACCACGTATGCCAACCGGGGGCTCGAGTCCCCGAGGTACCCAGGTGGCAATTGAACAACAGCGGCTGGTGGGCCACGCCCTCTTCCCTTGGTGTGCTTTCGGTTTCGTTTCTGCTTCTAGTGCTAGCCCACTTCCCGATTGGAGTTCTTCCTCTGCGACTGCTGGCCTGGTCTTGTGCTGTGCCCTTCTTTCCTCGCACTTCGGTGCCTGCCGCGACGGAGGCTGTTTTGTCCGAGTTTCGCAATTCCAGTTGAAGTTTCTCCCCGGTCATGACGGGCAGGACAGTGGTCGAGAGACGCGGCGCAAGAGGCTCGTCCCGAGGGGGGGCCACCCAATCTCAGACCATTGATCGCTTTACTCGACCCAAGGGCTCCCCGGGCGGATCGAGTGGTGCCCTGGAGGAAGCTGGGGACGGTGCTCCTGATGGCGAGGAGCCTACCCTGAAAGACGTGATGGGCGCCATTGCGAGTATTCAATCCAGCATGGGCCAGCAGTATGAAACCCTGGCTGCTAAAATAGACACAGTGGCGGTTGATGTCTCCCTTATCAGAGCGGACCTTGGGAAAACTAACGAGCGTGTCAAATCTCTTGATCTTAAGACCGCTAGTCTGACCACGGATGTCTCGGACCTACAGACTACGGTCCGTAATCTCCGGACCACTTGTGACCTATTTGCCAATCGGTTGGAGGATTTTGAGGGCCGGGCCAGGCGCAACAACGTCCGCATCGTTGGTGTCCCGGAGACTTCTGCCGATATGCCTGTTGATATCCTGGTGGAGGACCTTGTGTTGAAGCATCTGGCGGCGCAGGGCCTAAGTAAATTTTTTGCGGTCGAAAGGGCCCATCGTGTTCCGGGAGGCAAGCCGAAGCTGGGTGCCGCTCCACGGCCTATTATAGCTAGACTATTTAACTTTCGCGATAGGGACGCTATCCTGCAGGCATCGCGAACCACTGGGCCCATTAAATTTGAGAACGCCTCCATAAGTTTCTATCCAGATTTCACGCAAGCCGTCCAGAAACAGAGGATGGGCTTTACGGGCGTGAAGAGGCGCCTCAGGGATCTGGGACTGAAGTATGCCATGCTTTTCCCGGCCCGCCTGAGGATCGAACATGCTGAGCGTGCCTTTTTATTCGACCGCCCTGAGGTGGTGAGTGACTGGTTGGACTCTTTACCGAAGCGTACCGATGGCCCGGAAGACTCAGGAGGGGCCGAGGGAGGAGTGGAGGACCAGGAGCAGTGAGTCTACGTTGGCGAGCCGGATTACATCGCATGGGCTGCCGGACTGTGTTTTGAGTATTATGTGACTGCCTGGGGGTGTGAGGGGGTCTAAGGGGTCTTCCTCCTCTGGGGATTTCTTTCTCTCTTTCTGTAGGTTAGTTTAATGGGGCGACAGGCACACTGCAAGTTGGGGTGGCTTTTGGTCTACCGCAGGGGTGCAGGGTGGGGGGTTCGACACTGTTGGGTTCCTTGGGGGTGGGGGGGGCTTTTTTCTTCTTGTTTGGTTCGAGGCTGTGCTCTGTTTATCACTTGCTTTTACATGACTGTTTCGAGGTGGGGAGTGCGGTCGGTTTGCTTCAGGGATGGGGGGTAGGGGGCTTAGAGTTTTGAGCTGGAATGTTAATGGTCTTGGGGACAAGATAAAACATGGGATTGTGCTGCAATACTTGAAGAGGTGCTCCCCGGATGTGGTCCTGCTTCAGGAGACCCATTTGGTGGGCAACACGTGCCACGCTTTGAACAGGAGAGGCTATCGTCTGGTGGCGCACTCCGGCTTCACCTCGGGATCGAGGGGGGCTGGTATCCTGGTCAGGAATTCCCTTCCCTTGGAGGTGGATACCGCACTGTTAGATGATAGGGGCCGCTATGCTGGCGTTACCGGGAGATGGGAGGGGAAATTGATCTCCATATTGTCTATATATGTTCCGCCTGGACTGCAGTCTACCACGTTCGCTGACTTGGGCAAGGTCATTCTGGGCCTGCCCGAGGGCCTGCTTGTGCTGGGTGGTGATTTCAATTCAGTGGCGAATGGTGAGAGTGATCGTAGCCCCCCCCGGCTCCTCCCTGCATCGCAGTTGTGGTTGGGGAAATTCCTTGATGCCTTTGGGTTGGCTGATTGTTGGAGGCAGCTGCACCCTGGCCAACTTCAGTATACCTTTCATTCGGGGGCTCACGGAAGCCTCTCGAGACTTGATTATATTGTCGTGCCTATGGTGCAGTTGGCCTCGGTGCGTGAAATCAGACACTTGGCTAGGGGGATCTCGGACCACTCCCCGATATGGTTTCACTTAGACATTGGTTTGGGGACGGGGGGCCGTATCGCCCCCATCAATCCGTGGCACTTCCAGAACCCTAGACTCAGATCCGAGGTGGTCAAATGTGTGGACTACTACTTTGCAGAAAATGAGGGTTCTGTCTCCTCCCCGGTTTCATTGTGGGAGGCCTACAAGACGGTGATCCGAGGTCAGACCTTGTCCCTTGTGGCCGATGAGACGCGGCGTAACCAAGAGGAGGTGGTGCGTTTGGAATCTGAGATTGCAATGCTTGAGGGGCGGTTGGAGGCTGGAGTGACGCCTGAGATTCTGCATGTTTTGGCTCTTAAGCAAACTGAATACAGGGCACTTGTGACTGCCGCTGCTGAGGCTATGCATCGCATGCAGCAAGGGCGACTTTATGATGTGGGTGATAAGGCCGGGAAATTGCTTGCGTGGCTGGACAGGAGAGACAGATTGAATCGTGTGGTGCCAGTGATTGAGAGAGATGATGGAGTGCGAGTCGTGGACCCGGTGGAGATAGTTGAGGTGTTTGCTCAGCATTTTCGGGTCGTATATGCCCCGGTTTCCGGCCTCCCGGAGGAGGACTCGTGCTTGTTTCTTTCTTGACCTTGTGTTGCCCAGTCTCTCGGAGTCGGACGAGGTGTTAATGGAGGCTGATTTTTCCGTCGATGAGGTTGTGCTTGCCATTCGCTCCCTTCGCTCGGGGAAGGCTTCGGGCTCTAATGGTATACCGGTTGAGTTGTATAAATTGTGTCCGGACAAAATGGCGCCGTATTTGTTGCGTATGTTTGCGGCCTCGCGAGATCTTGGTTCTCTTCCCAGGGACCAGAGGTTGGCTTCCATTGTGGTCATTCATAAAGATGGTAAGCCCCGCGAGCGTTGCTCATCGTATCGTCCGATCTCCCTTCTGAACGCTGAACCGAAGATACTGGCAAAAATACTGGCAAATCGACTGGTCACGGTGATCAGCGGACTGGTTCACCCGGATCAGTCCGGTTTTATCCCTCAGCACAATACTGCTCTCAATCTTCGCCATTTACATGGCGTCGTTGCGAGGGCGGGATCTCTTCGTGAGCCGGCCATCTTGGTTTCTCTTGATGCTTCGATGGCCTTTGACACGGTTGAGTGGCCGTATCTGTGGGCCGCCCTCGCCAAGTTCGGTTTTGGCCCTAAATTCATCACTTGGGTTAAACTCCTGTATGAACAGCCACTCGCGCAGGTGGTGGTTAATGGCAGAGCCTCGGCGCCCTTCGCTCTCGGGCGTGGCACGGGGCAGGGTTGTCCTTTGTCGCCGTTGTTGTTTGCGCTTGCGCTTGAACCGCTGGCCGCCTGGCTTCGGTGGGAACCCTCTCTGAACGGTATACGCTGGTCCCCGGATTTCGAAGACCGAGTCTCTCTCTATGCTGATGACATCCTGTTATATTTGACGTCCCCCCGCAAATCGCTGGGAGTTCTTATTGACGTATTGCGCTCTTTTGGTCGCAACTCCGGGTTGGTTATCAATTGGCCTGTATCTTCCCGCTCACTAGCGACCCACTTTCTCTGCCCCGAATATGTCCGATCCCGGTCTGCATTGATGGCTTTAAATATTTGGGGATTTATATTTCACTTGACCCTGTGCTGCGTTATGATCGGAATTTGCTGCCTCCGCTCGCTCGGCTCCGGTCGGACGTTGCGGCGTGGTGTAATCTGCCTCTCTCCCCCTTGGGACGTGCGGCGCTGTTTAAAATGATGTCCCTCCCCCGGTTCCTGTATGCCGTACAAAATACGCTAGATTTGGTGCCGGCTCACTATTTTCGTGAAATAGAGTGCCTCCAGAGGAAGCTGGTGTGGGCTGGTCGGCCCCGTATAGCACTGGCTAAACTCACGCTACCCTGGTATGACGGGGGCATCGCCTTACCCGACATACGACGATATTATTGGGCATCTCAGTTAAGTGCTGTGAATCCTGCTATGTATGGTCCTGTCCCGAACCCGGCTTTCGAAATGGACCGGTGGCTCTTACCTGGGGGGGACTACTATAGGGCATTTTATTCTAGGAGTGCTAGGAGGAACTTGACGGGTCCCACGGCAGTGGCGGTGCGGGTTTGGAGCAGCGCGACCGCGGCTACTGGGTGGTCGGATAGGCTTACCAGGGCGACCCCTTTATTTGCTGCGGAGAGACTGGGTGAATTATGGACGTCGAAGGGGTTCGATAGATGGGACCTCATCGGGATTAGTAAATTGAGCGATCTTTGGGTTAAGGATAGAGTGAAGACCTTTGCGGAACTGCAGCAAGAGTATGGTCTGCATGACTCGGAATTTTTTCGATATCTTCAGGTTCGCCATGCCGTTGGGTCGGTTTTTCCGACCGGTTCTGATGTACCGGAGAGTTCCCCTTTGGAGGATAGGGTGCTGGACGGTCATGTTCCAGACAGCACTATTTCTCTTATTTACAAAAAACTTATTAATGTTCGGTCGGACTTGCTTGTCCATTTGCGTGGCGCCTGGACTGCCGATGGGCTGGAGCTAGACGATGAGGATTGGCAGGCTGCGGTGTCCTCTCCTAAAGAGGTCGCGATTCCGGCGCGCCTGCGACTTGTTCAGCTGAAAGTCCTGCACCGAGTCTATGTCACTGGTCCCCGACTGATGCGTATGGGTTTTTCTGAGGATGGACTGTGTCGGCGGGGTTGTGGTATGCTTGCTACTTTCCTCCATATTGTATGGGAGTGCCCGGTGGTTGAGTCCTTCTGGAGGGGAGTGCATGAAGTGATGAATGAAGTCACGAATGTTCGGCTGCTACCTGAACCTAAGCGCTGTCTATTGAATGTGTGGGAACCGACCGACTGTAATGTTGCTCAGACTCAATGGGTGACTCTGGGCAACATGATCGCGAAGAGGGACATTGCGCAGTTATGGGGGTCCCATAGGGCACCCTTGGTTTCTGGGTGGGAAGATAACATGGACTGGTGTATGTTCAGAGAGAAAATTGTCTACATTTCCCGTGGCAGGCCCCGAAAGTGGGGTAGGATATGGAACCAGTGGAATGCATTCCGTGGGGACATTTGTGAACCCCCCCTCGTGGATCCCCCTGATACTCCTTGTTCCCCTTGACTGTACACTTCGGCTCTCATATGTACAGATATATCAATATTTCCATTTGCTCTGGGCTCCCGTTTTGTCCCTCCTTCCCTGACTCTTCTCCTGTCTACCGTATTGTTTCCTGACCGCTTCTTCCTGCCACATATGCAATGACCATACTGATCGGAGTGCAGCCTTGTTTCTTTTGTTGTTTGAATGTTATAAAATGAAACCGCTCGTATCCTGTCGTTTGGAACTTAACGAATTTCTTACCATGGCTGCCGGACCCCTGGTTGTCGGCTGATGAGCTGTGTATTATGCTATACCTTGTGCTGTTTTCTTGGCCGGCCCGAGGGGTTGTAGGCGAGAATCTGTATTTCCATACTTTGTTAAATAAAGGTTTTTTCAAAAAAAAAAAAAAAAAAAAAAAGAGGTCTTCTTCTAGAAATTCCCTTATCTTACTCCAATATTCCACCAATTCCGGGCAATCTACGAACATATGTACATCATCTGCTTTCAGAAGGCCACACCTTGGGCAGTTGTAATCTATGTTTGAAAACTTGGCCAGTTTTTTGGGAGTTATATAAACCCTGTACATAGTGTGTATATGATTCCTTTTCAGAGCTGCAGGCTTGATAACGGCGTTTAACACCCTGAAAGAGTCGTGCCAGAAATCCATGAAGGACCTACTAGCCGGGGTAAAAGCGTTGCACCACAATTTGCTGATTTCAGCCTCCGTAACATCCTCACCCTCTAACAATGCCGAATACCAAAAAGATATTTGGCTCTTCCACTTACCCCTTCTAGTTACCGCTTCAAATTTGGGGTTAGGGGGATTGTTTTCTCCGGGTGTCACAGGTCTCGTTGCCCACCAGCCTGATAGCTGATAGTATTTAAACCGCGTCAGAGATCCCCTAGTTAGATTCGACAATATATCCCAACTTAAAAGTTGGCCATCTCCCTGCAGGTCTCCCCAGCTCTCCAACCCTGCCTGCTTCAATGGTAAGGATAAATGATCATTTAGACAGGCTGGAAGGCCTGGTGAGTCCCATATAGGTGCCTGCGGTGCATAATAAGAAATATTTAATTTGTTCCTTACAAATACCCAGTTTTTCAAAGCTGACCTCAAGATCTTCAACCTCACTTTTTGTAAAAATTTGGGTCCCCAAACTTATACAGGAAAAAAGTTAATCCCTGAGGTACATCTTTTAACAAGGCAGAGAATAGCAAGCCCATCGATGATTCGTCCAGACGGCCCTCCATGGTTCTAAAGTGCTTAAAATGAAAAGCGTGGCAATACAACAGTAGGTCAGGGAATGCGAGCCCTCCTGTCTTGAGACCTCTTCTTAGTTTTTTCCACGCTATTCGAGGACCTTTGGCATTCCAAATAAATGAACCGAATTTTCCTTGGAGTTTTTTAATTAAAGGTACTGGAAAAGATAAAGGGATAGCATTAAATAAAAAAGTAATTTTAGGAAGGACTATCATCTTCAAGAGGTTCACTCTCCCGTAGATATTTAAAGGTAGTGAGGACCAGCGTTGTAACAGAGCGATTGTGTCTTTCATGACCCTTTTTAGATTGGTTTTGGGGATTTCTTCAATCTTATTGACCCGATGGATTCCCAAATACCTCATTTTATTCTTTTTCCCCATCGAGCTAATCTGCTGATTCCATTCCATTATTTCCGTTTTTTCAGCATTGATAGAATACCCTGAAATATTACCAAACTCCTTAGCTAGATCTAATAGTCTGGGTATTGCTACATCAGGATTTATTGTATACATTAGCAAATCATCAGCATACAATGCCAGTTTCAACTCCATATCCACGATCTTAAAGGGTTTAATTATTAGATTCGCTCTTAACAGACAAACAAAAGGCTCTATATACAAATCAAACAAAAGGGGGGATAAGGGACATGCAGAGTTAGAGGATAACGTAAGTCAGGAGAGGTTGGAGGAAGAGCTAGTGCAAGTAGAAGAAGATAGTACAGAGGGGATAGGACAGAATTCATCGCAAAGGGCTCAAGCTAGTCCCTTGCCTCCTGTAAGAACGTTGTCAACAACCCCCGATGCAGGTTTGTCACAGGTTGGGGCTCTCCTTTTAAGTCTCAGAGAGGACCTTTTGACAAAACTCGATCAGAAATTTGATACATCCGAGGCAAACCAAAAAATCATTCATGAGCAGTGTGCTAGCTTGGAACAAAAATTGGTGGATGTAAGCAAACGCACAGAGGTGCTCGAGGAAGAAGTTAGCCTGTTAACGGGGGCTTCAAAAAGACATGATAGGGACATTGAGGCACTAAGAACACAAAATAGGGCTCTACAGATGGATGTGGAAAGACTCGAAATTCACTCTAGAAGGAACAATTTGAAATTCTTGAAAATACCAGAAGGGACAGAAAATGGGGATGTCAAGGCCCTCATTTGTAAAATCCTTAGAGAGGGTGTCCTTAAGGATTGTCCAGATATAGACCTTGAGGGCGAGATACAAAGATCCCACGGAGATCCCTTTCGGCAGCGTCAAGGGAGGTTAGGTCCAAGAAATATTTTGGTGAATTTTCTGTCCTTTTCGGTCAAGGAATTAATCCTGAGTAGAGCTCTGCAGGAAAAATCCCTAGAATTCGGATCAGCTAACTACTTGATCCGATCTGATGTGGGGAAGGTAACAGCACAGAGGCAGTGGGAGTTGGGGAGCCGAATGCCTGAGCTTAGGAGTTTAGGGGCACAGGTGCAGATGAAGTTCCCTGCTTTTCTGAGAGTAGTTTGGAAAAACAAGACATCCAACTTTAACTCCGCCCAAGATGTTGACTCCTTTCTCACTTTGATGCGAGAGAATACGCCTCAGTAAGAGATATTAATTGGTAAAAGGCAGTAGGACGTAGGAAACCCCGGGGGGGCAGAGATTATAATCAGCAAGAAATATAGTTCAGAATTTAAGTAATACACGTATACACGTATCACGTATCACGGTGAACAATGGGGTAAGTGAAAGGGAAGAAAAGGGGAAAAGGGGAAAGAAGAAAAGAAAAAAAATGAAAAAAAATGGGTGAAGAAGGGAGAAGGGGGAAAAAAAAGGAAAAAAAATATATATATGTATATATAACGAGAAAATGTAATCTGTAAGGGGAGGAGAAGAGAGGTGGAAAAAAGGGGGAAAGGAAGAAAGGGTAGAAAGGAAAAGAAAAAACATGAATGACCTCCTTCTATTGTTTTTTTTTTCTTTTTTCTTTTTTTTATAGCTTTTGTCGCATTTACTAAGTCAAACAAACCACAAGGGTCACCATCCAGGGGTCTGGCGAGCTCCCGACTGGCGACAGGATCGCCGTAGGAGTAAAGGGGGGGTTCCTCAGGGGAGGGGGGTGGGAGGGTGGGGAGCAGGGGGAAAAATAAAAAATAAAAATCCTCATATATGTTTGAAACTAAACCACACACAGGTAGGGAACCGGCTCAGAATTCATAGAGTGATTATAGGGAATTATGGCCAATATGATAGGTAGAATAAAACTAATAAGCTGGAATGTTAATGGGTTAAGGGATAGGAAGAAAGCAAGAAGGGTTATTGATTTTTTGTTCAGATCAGGGGCACATATCTGTTTACTGGAGGAGACGCATTTGGAAAGGGAAGAATGTAATCAAATCTTTGGGAAATGTAGATGGGTCCAGGATGCTGTCTCCTCGGGCCAAAGCGGCAGTACACGGGGGTGGCCATAATCATTAGAGCAGGCATGGGGATCAGGCTAATTAAACATGAAACAGACAACTCAGGCAGATGGTTGATAACTTCCTTGATTGTAGGAAGTACCCCTTTAGTTTGTGCAGTCTACTATGGCCCGAATTTAGATGCTCCGGGGGCTCTGCTGAAACTTAAAACCAACTTAATAGAGACAGCAGGCCCCATAATTTTAGGGGGAGATTTCAACTTGATATTCGATAGAGAACTAGATAGAACATCAAGAGTGAGATTTTCCCCCCCTAAAAAAACAAGTCAGGAATTGAAGAACCTTATGAGAGATTTTAACCTGATAGATATTTGGAGACTTAAAAACCCGGGGGGGAAGAGATTATTCTTTCTACAGCAGAAGGTATGGGCATCATTCTCGGATAGATTTTTTCCTGCTAGACAATAACCTCTCATCAGCAGTTGACTCCATAGCATATGTTCCGGCAATTCTGTCAGACCATTCAATGGTGGAAATGGTGGTCAAATTAAAACAGGAAAAACAACAAAAGAGATGGACATTGGACCGGACATTGTTACTGGAAGAAGGGGTCAGACAGGACCTAGTGACCCAGTCTGAAGAGTTCTTTAGGGTCAATACTGGATCGGCAAGTAAACAAATTGTGTGGGAAACATATAAAGCCTTTTCCCGAGGTTTATTAACAACCCTGATGATCAGGAGGAACAGTCTGAGGAAAGAGCAAAGAGAAGCTGGGATTCTGAGAATCAAGCTCAAGGAACTGGAGTTGCAGAAGGCATCGGCCGAGGAGTCGGATAATAGGCCACTCCTCCAGAGGGAATTGGACGGTTTGCGAGCAGAATTCCAAGCGGGGATGGATAAGGCTCTGAAGGAAAAGTGGGACACAAGTAATCTACAACAGTTTGCCTATGGTGAGAAGTGTGGGCGTCTCCTAGCTTGGAAGGCTCGAGCGGACAGAACTAGAAACCAGATAGACAGTTTGGTATTAACAAGCACAGGGGAAAAAACCAACGAGGATGACCTCATCAGGGAAGAAGCAAAGAGATATATGCAGTCTTTATACGGAACTAACCCCTCTCTGGTTAGGCAACAAGCAGAATCGTGGTTTGCAAATGTACAGCTCCCTGAGTTGTCGGATTCTGACAGGTCTTATCTCAGTTCAGAAATCAAGGAAGGGGAAATCAGGGCTCAGTTGGTGAAAATGGCTAAGGGCAAAGCCGCAGGTCCTGATGGGCTGCCGGTCGAACTGTTCAAGATCGTTTTAGAGCAGATTATAGGGGTTCTGACTTTATTGTTTAACGAAATCTTACTCTTGGGGGGGCAGGTCCCTAGGTCATGGGCGGAGGCGACGGTCACATTACTGTTGAAGCCAAATAAGGACCCGAGTAGGATAGAGTCCTATAGGTCCATTTCACTACTAAACGTGGACTATAAGGTATTCTCGGGGGTGCTGGCAACGAGATTAGCAAAGGTTGTAAAATCGGTGGTACATTGTGACCAAAGGGGCTTCATCCCGGATAGGCAGCTCAACGAGTTGACCTTTCAAGTTGTGGCAGCGATGGATGTTGCTCAATGGTGACCGTCTGGACTCCCTCCACCACGGTCGCTCCCCCAGCTCTTGCTCCACGGAAGCCTTGTGCTCGCTGCCTGCCTTGACTGCTGCCTGCATTGTCCTGCTGACTGCCGCCCTGCGAGAGCGCATAGACCACTTGACTGCGCTGGGTATCGTTTCTACTCGCACTGCCTGCCTACGAATTTGCATAACGCCGAGCGCTTGTTATTGTCTGCGCTCGCACTGCATTGACCTGTATGTAGTGGCATATGTTTTTATAAGCGTAGCGTGCATTCATTTGCTCATTAACTCTGTGCCTGTGTCTTGGACTGAAGCTCCGGCAGTGCCCCACTTTCGTTTCCTTTCTGGGCGGCCATTTGGTTTTGCTTGTAGTCCCACCCGTGTCTCCTCCTCCCAGACCCCGCCTCCCACCTGACCCTCCCACACACTGATACACAACAGTAGCCCCGTCCTCTCTTTCCCTGTGACCGTCTGGACTCCCTCCACCACGGTCGCTCCCCCAGCTCTTGCTCCACGGAAGCCTTGTGCTCGCTGCCTGCCTTGACTGCTGCCTGCATTGTCCTGCTGACTGCCGCCCTGCGAGAGCGCATAGACCACTTGACTGCGCTGGGTATCGTTTCTACTCGCACTGCCTGCCTACGAATTTGCATAACGCCGAGCGCTTGTTATTGTCTGCGCTCGCACTGCATTGACCTGTATGTAGTGGCATATGTTTTTATAAGCGTAGCGTGCATTCATTTGCTCATTAACTCTGTGCCTGTGTCTTGGACTGAAGCTCCGGCAGTGCCCCACTTTCGTTTCCTTTCTGGGCGGCCATTTGGTTTTGCTTGTAGTCCCACCCGTGTCTCCTCCTCCCAGACCCCGCCTCCCACCTGACCCTCCCACGCTCCGCCCCCTCCACTCTCCATTTATGGCCACATGCCCCCACGCGCAGCGTCCACGCGCTTCGGCCTCGCCGAAGGTGCGCCAAAGGTAAGCCCGTCTACGCCCGTCCGCGCCTGGACCGCGCCCAGCGCCAGACCCCCTGCCCCTCGCGCTGCCCAGCCCCCCGCGTTACCTACGATGCCGCCACCCTCCTAGCCCTTAACCCCGGTCGCGCCCCCAACTGCGTCCAAGCCGCTCCTGGACGCACCCATGGACCGTTCTCCTGCTTCTCCTGCAAATTTAGCGGCACCGACAACATCTCCGCTACGACCACACCACAGATTCCCGACCCCAACCACCTAGAATGCATCCTTCTCAACACCCGCTCGGTCCACAGGCACGCCATTGACCTTTGGAACCTACTAGACACCATCTCTCCTGACGTCGTCTTCCTAACGGAAACATGGATGAACGCTTCCTCCGCCCCTGACATCGCCATCGCTATCCCTGATGACTATAAGATCACACGCAAGGACCGCACCGACCATACAGGAGGTGGAATCGCTATCGTCCATAAGAAATCAATCCGCATCTCAACCAGCTCTGACGTCAATCTCGCCAACTCCGAACACCTTCACTTCCAGATCCACATCGACCCCAAGACCACACTCAGAGGCACCCTCCTCTACAGACCACCTGGACCACGCACAAAATTCAGTGAAGACATCACAGACTTCATCACCCCACACGCGCTCCCCTCCAAAGACTACATCCTTCTGGGAGACCTCAACTTCCACCTTGAAAAGATCAACGACCGCAACACCGCCACCCTCTTAGACAACCTCGCCAACCTCGGACTTAAACAACTGGTCACTTCCCCCACCCACATCGCAGGTCACACTCTCGACCCCATCTTCACCTCCAGCAACCATGTCTCCTTCAGCCACACTACGGATCTCCTCTGGACTGACCACAGCTGCGTTCACTTCACCTACAACAAGCCGAAACCCAGCATCCACCTCCAACCAACTCTACAAAGAAACTGGAACAAAATCACCACAGAGCAGATCTCCACATCACTCCTTCAAACCTCCCCAGCCCCCTCTTCTAACGCCAACGAAGCCGCCTCCAACCTCACCCTTTGGCTATCCAACACCGCCGACACCTTAGCACCACTGAAAAAACGTCAACACAAACTTGGCATCAAGAAGGCCTCATGGTTCAACGACGACCTCAAGAAATCCAAGAAACTGTGCCGCTCCCTTGAAAAGGCCTGGAAAAAAGACCCATCCACCAGCAACAAGGACGCCTTCAAAAGCGCCATCCGTACTCACCACCAACTGATCCGAAAAGCCAAGAAAACAGCATTCAAAGATCGACTTGACAACAACGCCCACAACAGCAAGGAACTTTTCAACATCGTCAAGGAATTTTCCAACCCCTCGGCCAACTCCAACGACATCACCCCCTCTCAATCCCTCTGCGATTCCCTAGCCTCTTTTTTCCACAACAAGATTGCTGACATCCACAACAGCTTTGACAACCAACCCGGAAGCCAACCCACCCTACCATCAGCTGACCACCTTCCCCCCGTTAACACCCTTAACGCCTGGAACCCAATCTCCACTGAGGACACCATCCGCCTGATGAATTCCATCCACTCTGGATCCCCCACAGACCCATGCCCCCACCACATCTTCAACAAAGCAGACTCCGTCATAGCTCCGCACCTCCGAGACGTCATCAACTGCTCCTTCAACTCCGCTACCTTCCCAGAAGATTGGAAACACGCTGAACTCACCGCCCTTCTGAAAAAACCAACAGCAGACCCCACCGAACTCAAAAACTACCGCCCCATCTCGCTTCTTCCATTCCCGGCCAAAGTCATCGAGAAAGCTGTCAACAACCAGCTCGCCGCCTTCCTCGAAGCCAACAAATCACTCGACCCCTCACAATCTGGCTTCCGAGCCAAACACAGCACTGAGACCGCCCTCATCGCAGCAACAGACGACATTCGAACTCTACTGGACAATGGAGACACAGTCGCCCTCATCCTCCTCGACCTCTCTGCAGCCTTCGACACAGTCTGCCACAGCACCCTTTTACAACGCCTCAGAAACATCGGAATCCAAGGAAAGGCACTGGAATGGATCACCTCGTTCCTCACCGGAAGAACCCAGAGAGTCCGCCTCCCACCATTCAAGTCCGAGGCCTCTGAAATCATCTGCGGCGTACCACAAGGATCCTCACTCAGTCCCACCCTCTTCAACGTATACATGAGCCCCCTCGCGGCCATCGCCCGCCAACACAACCTCAACATCATCTCTTACGCGGATGACACTCAACTGATCCTATCTCTCACCAAGGACCCCAGCACTGCTAAAACTAACCTACACGAAGGAATGAAAGAAGTCGCCGAATGGATGAAACAAAGCCGTCTGAAACTGAACTCAGACAAAACAGAAGTCCTCATCTTAGGTAAATCCCCCTCTGCATGGGACGACTCCTGGTGGCCGGAAGCCCTCGGAAATGCACCCATCCCGACAGACCACACACGGAACCTTGGCGTCATCCTGGATTCTTCACTCTCAATGAACAGACAAGTCAGCGCCGTATCCTCTTCCTGCTTTAACATTCTTCGCATGCTCAGAAAAACATTTCGCTGGATCCCCTCCGAAACAAGGAAAACAGTCACCCACGCTCTGGTCACGAGCCGACTGGACTACGGAAACACCCTCTACGCAGGTACCACCGCTAAACTCCAGAAGAAACTACAACGAATCCAAAACGCCTCAGCCAGGCTCATATTAGACATCCCACGCAACGAACACATCTCTGGTCACCTTAAAGACCTCCACTGGCTACCCGTCAATAAGAGGATCACTTTCCGACTGCTTACCCACGCACACAAATCACTCTACGACATCGGACCAGATTGCCTCAACTCTCGACTATCCTTCTACACCCCCTCCCGCCAACTTCGCTCTTCCAGCCAAGCCTTCGCCACTGTACCTCGCATCAACAAGACCACCATGGGAGGCAGATCCTTCTCATACCTGGCTGCCAAAACATGGAACTCACTCCCCGCTTACCTTCGCCTCACCCAGAATCACCTAGCGTTCAGAAAGCAGCTTAAAACGTGGATATTTGACAAATAATCCACCTCCCCTTCCTAAGCGCCTTGAAACCCTCTGGGTATGTAGTGCGCTATATAAATGTTATGACTTGACTTGACTTGACTCAAGAAATGAAGCAGCCTCTGACCATAGTAGCAGTCGACGCTGCAAAGGCTTTTGACCAGGTGGACTGGGACTACCTCTGGATGGCGATGGAAAAATTTGGCTTTCCTATGAGTTACATAACTGCCATTAAGCTCCTATACTCAGCCCCGACAGCTAAGGTTCTAGTAAATGGTTCCCTGACTGAGCAGTTTTTTATTTTTCGAGGCACACGACTGTGAAGCAGAAGGTAACACAAATCTGGGTTAGGCATACATTCGCTTGGGTTTCCTGCCAGATGGAGCTGAAGGAGAAATGTTCAGGTTGGCTTTGGTGGTGGTGTTCTGGAGTAGGATGTTGTGCCAGAAAGGATGGCCTCCAGGAAAGTGCTACACTGACAAGTAATCAGGGGCTCACTGGAGGTCCAGCACAAGGCTTGATGCAAGCTGCAATCAGGCATTCACTCTATGAGCCACCGAACAGAAACATGGGCTTAGATAGTCTGGCTTGTAACATTTCTGTTAATAGACAGTCTTTAGAGTCAAAAATAGGTAGGTGCAAGTCAAGGACCGACATAACTGCGAACCACCATTGTGAAAGAGGCACTCTTCTCTGTGGAGGGGTGGACCCATTAGAGTTAAGGTTATTTTAGGGTGAGTTATATAGACCACTAGCATTTTGTAAATATATATAGAGACCCTCACTTGTACAATGAAGGAGTAGTTGACCTTTCTCTCACCGTTGTCCTGACAGGCCAGCTCAAGGTCTTGGATTATGCCTGAATCAGAGTTGAAAATAGACTCCAGCCTCCTGTAATGTTGACATCACAATAAGGCAACTGTTGGGGAGCCCTCAGCTGCCATAGGCGACAATTTCATAATCATGTGTCAAAATACAGATTGAGAATGTGCCAAATTCAGCTCTGAATCTGACACTTGATCTGGGGCAGGATCAAGAGCTGCAACCGCTACAGCCACGACTAGCAAGATCCAGGAATACCCAGTGGGTCATCTGACAGCCAGTGAATGATAGTCAGATGGGGTCAGGCGGCACCAAGAAAGGATCTGTCCGTAGAAACCCACCTGGAGTCTCCTACTGATCTATGAGGCTCGAAAGCTTGCCAGAAGGAACCAAAACTGCTCTGAATAACTGCAGCTTGGCTTCTGTGAAGGTCTCAATTGGCTGCAGCATGATGAATGGGCCAGAATACTTGGGCACATTGGCTTTTAGACTAGATCAGGTAAGTGTCTGATCATAAAGATGGACGTAGGGCTATTGGCGCAACAACTGCATGAACTCTCTCTGGAGGCTTCAATGAAATATTGACGTATAAAAATATCATGATACACAAACATGTCAAATATTTTGTGGCCCTAAATATTGACTTTATATACTTAAAGTGTAAACTACAAAAATATCATCTTCAAAATATTGTGGAATGGAAATAAGATACAATAGGGAAGTACATATATTTAAAAGTATTTCAAAATATTAACGTTTAGCGTTTGCTTAGTGACTGCTAATATTTTAAACTGCACTTTGCGACCGTATTTTTGTCACTCCCTTTGTTTTAACAATTTTGATATTTCGTTGCAACTGCGGGCACTGACCTGCTCAAATTGTTCCAACTGCCCTTTTGGCCTTTTGCCTGATCGCCCCCACCGCAGCTGATTAGGTGCTGCCTGGGGTCCTGCCCACTAGCCGCCATCTTGGGTGAGGAGCAGGGCGAGCGGACCAGTGCTCGGCCCCTCCCGCCCTCGCCGGCATAAAATGGTTCCCCCACCCCGGAAGCACAGCGGACAGGAGCAGCGGGCGCGCCGACAAGGCCGTCTGTGCCCGTCCGCAACCGGCCGGGAACAGGGGCCACAACCCCTGTCCCTTCTGCCATCGAACTGGCCGGTACACCTAGACTTACGTATTTCAGAGGGGACCTCTTGAGACTCAACATACAAGCCCAACAGGGTCTCCCCCTGTGTGCCAAATTTGGACCTCCAAAAACTATGGGCCCCTTTTGCTGTCATAATTGCAGATGGGATAGTAATCCCACGTACCGTCCTATGCAAAGAAACCCCTCAAATTGTGACATCAATTGCATTTATCTCAATGCGAGATCTCTCCCTAAACACTCCATTGAAATATGGGATACCTTAAACAAAATCAAGCCAGATCTAGTTTTTCTTACCGAAACGTGGTTGGATCATCACAGCACTCCGGATATTGCAACTGCACTCCCTAACGGGTATAAAATCTTAAACCTGAATAGATCAAATAAGAGAGGGGGAGGGGTGGCCATATTATTTAAAGAAACTTTCACCTGTCTCCAAGAAGTAACCGTACAAATTGGCAAACATGAAGTCCTGATATTTACAGTCAACATAAACACACAAGCAATATTCGGCGGTGCAATCGTGTACAATCCCCCGGGGAGCACGGCAGAATTCAGCACCCAGCTCCTTTCTCAAGTTCTTCCCAGCTGTCTCAAAACTAAAAATGTTCTAATTTTAGGCGACTTCAATGTCCATTACGACAATAACAACCAAACGCTTAGCAGATGACATGAGAATTCTGCAACTGACACAGAAAATTGAACTACCTACACACAGAGCGGGACATATATTGGACCTTATTTTTACCAACATAGAAAGCACCACCATTAAAGACATAAAGCCACTGACATGGACTGACCATCACATGATTGAATTTACCATGAACCTACCCATAAAGCATATGAGACCGCCAATCCAGACCTCAGGGAAAACTAGATGCTGGAAGAATTTCTCGGTGGAGAAATTCCAACATCACTTTCATCATAAAAATGTCCCTGTCTCCTCTAATGATCATGGAATTCAATATCTGCAGGACAGTATCTTGATTGCACTAGAGAACTGTTCAACGCCATTTAAAAATAGCAAACCCAGACGAAGGTTCTCAGAAAAATGGTACAGCCTGGAGCTAAAGATTTTAAAAAGAAAATTCATCTCACTAGAACACAAATGGAGGTTAACCAAAGCACGGGGTGACAGATTCACTTATAAAAACGAACTTAAAACCTACAATGTAGCCATAAAGAAAGCAAAAAGAGAATATTTTTTATTACGGATTTCTGAAAACATAAACTCCTCTAAAGAGCTCTTTAAAATAGTCAAGGAACGTTGCAGCCCTCCAAGCCTTATGCTAAACCTGACCCCCTCACAAAAGGGGTGTGACAAAATAAGTAGTTATTTTTGTGAAAAAATTGAAAAAATTTACTACACCTTCTCTAATAATTCCTAGGAAAAAGCTGAGCAACATATACATCCCACTCCATCGGTATTTTGCTCAAATTTCGGCCCCTATTCTGAAGAGGAAGTGAGCAGGCTCCCCTTTGGATCCATGCACACATCCTATTTTTTCACAACTAACCCCTGTAATCTGCCCGGCAGTGACACAAGCACTAAATCATTCACTTGACCAAGCAGAATTTCCAACATACTGGAAAAATGCAGTGGTCACCCCACTATTAAAAAAAGCCGGGGAGGACATAAACAACCCTCCGAACTACCGACCTATTTCACAGTTACCATATTTACAAAAGTCCTGGAAAAACTGGTAAAGAAACAGTTGTCAAATTACCTGGAAACCAATAACCTGCTGGACGTTTCACAGAAAACAACTAAAATTAACATATTAACTTCAACCCCACAAAATCATAAAATACTGCAAAAGAATACAAATCCATATTATTATACAACTCTACTAAAAAAAAGATATTAAATACAAAAACCCAATATTTCCACCTGTAATATTCTATATCATGGTATTTTTAGACAATGTTTTTGACAGCATTAATGTCATGCACCCTCTGGAGCTGTCGTGGCGGACAAGCCTCTTTTGGACTCTTCATGCTACTGTTGTAACTTGTATCTAAGCTTTGTTTTGTACTTACCGGGTGTTGATGGACAAGACAAGGACTGTAGCTATTTTCAGGAAAGAAGGCAAACAGCAACATAGTGCAAAGGCCTTACAACACATGTGGCACATGGGTAAAGCAGGGAAAAGATTTATTTTTATGTTTATAGGGGAAAAACATTACACATTTCCCTCTTGCCATGCTAATGGCTTAAATATACTGAAAAATTCTTAACTACTTAATCATATGGTTACTGAAAACCCGAATTGAGTAGACAGAAACATTTGCGAAAATCTCTGTGATAGGAAAGGTCTGCACTCACCAAATTTATGTATTTTCACACTGCCAGGCAAATTAATTAGCAAGTTTCCCTGAAATATTACACCGACTGATCACCCTACCACTCTGCTACGCACTGAAGTTTACAAAAAAGTGATGGGTAGTATGACTGCCGTAATGTCAGCTACTGGTAAATCCTTGTTGCCGCGTCCCAGTCCATCATTATTTTGGGTACCATGACATCTCAATTTTGACCCACCCATATGGAAATCGATCTTGACCAGGTGCAGCCTGTGCAGGTGAGAGCAGTGGGCTGGGGGCACTAAGTCAACAGTTGACGACAAAGAAAACTAATTTATAAAAAAAAAAAAGTGCCTACCTTGAGCTTGTTGCACTGCAGAGTCGGCAATGCGGTGAGCACAAGGTAAGAGATTTTTTTTTTAAACGTTTCCCTCGTCGTCAACTGTCGACTCCCCCTACCCCAGCATCCTCTCCCCACTGCTCTTACCTGCACGGGCCGCGCCTGGTCTTGACCCCGCTCCATTAAGAGCAGTCAAGCCTTAACTGCCAAGCCAGGTCCTCCCTGAACTAGAACACAAGCACCCCAAGATAACTTTTGCTCTTATTAGGGCTCATCAGCCGGGTATAACTTAGCTCCAGTGGCACAGTGTGCATGGGACCCTCGTCTAAGCATAGACATCCCAGTCAGGGTGTCACACTGAAGTATACAAGAAATGGATAGATGGAATGGTGGAATTAATCACAGCCACTGGTAATTTCTCAGAGCTCCATCCTACTCCATTGTTATTTTGCACACCATGCCACACAGTACTCTACAAACCAGCCAATACAATAAATGGGTACATCACTTAGCCTCAGTGGTGTTCCTTAGTTGGCCATTCCTCTTTTATTTCTAAGCATTCTGCATACTTTTTTCTCTGACTGGAAGGGCTGACTGAAAACAAATTGAGGAAACATTTATTCTTCAGATTTGGACAGTCTATCAGCCAATGGGGAGTGAAGCTGTAACCACAACATTACCTGAGATTCAGTAGTAACAAGAGGGTATTCTAAACCAGTGAAATGCCATTATCAGATTGCCCAAAATAAATTTTCAAGGGTATGATCCCATTAATACCTGTAGCTCCCGGTTGTGGTTTTCGCACAACAACTGCAGAAACCGGAGAATTGGCTGCATGATGGCTATAGCGGGGCTAATCACAGCTTCTTCTGCCGCCTTCTCCTCGGTTCCTCCGCCATCACCTCCCGCCGCCATCCCATCTAGGTCAGGGTCGATCTCTCGTCGATACACACAGTAGGCTTTCGATGTTGCAGAAGTTGCTTCTGTTAGCTGCCCTTTCATTCCCTCTTTTAGATGCAGCTGGGGGTCCCTCACTGTAATGTAAACAAAATATATTACTTATTTTTCAGGATATTCATGCTACAAGTCATCTGCACAACATAAGACCTTTTACATGGTTGAAAAAAACACGCACACAGAGCAAGAATGTTTTCTTGCACCTTTCAGAATGGTCGTTCTGAACTTCTTGCACTTGCCTTTCATTAATGACCCAGCAGGCCTGGCAGAATCTTAAAATAAATTGACCTGAAAAGCATGAGAATGCGGTTTTGTTGAAACAATACAAATGCTATAGTAAAAAAATGAATTAAGGGATCATTTATTCAAATTATTCATTTTGACACTTGTGTAACCAACCGATCATTTGCAAAGAGGCTTGACTCCAAGCATCGAGAAATGGGTAAAGTGACTTTTAGCAGGTGACCCCATAAGATCCTGGATATGCTTTGGTGTGCATAGGACCATTCTCAATTGCAACAAACGTGACTTGCTAAGGTATCTTAGGCACTAATGCAAGCAGGCGAAATGGGTCCCCCATATCTGTCAGTAATGCAAAAGAGAGTCAGCTTTGGGGCACTATGGCCCAGCACCACTGAAATAGCTATGCCGTAAGCCAGCCCTGTGTTTGGGATGCTAATGAAACACCTCTAGGTCCTTGTGTGTGTGAGGGTGGGTTGTCGTTGAAGTGTTCTGACTGAGCCTCTTCCTCTTTGGTCCACTGCAGTATCTTGTTGCACTTGGACATTCGATCCTGAGACCAAACTTTCCCATCGCTTAGCAAGGCCACTCTGTTGTAAACCTCCTTCACTTGCATTGGCGCACTGAATTTGCTGTCGTGATTCGCAAAGTAGGCAACACTATGCACAACCCGTGGATGGAGCGAAGTTGCCCGCCACCCGCCTCCCTCCCTCTTCTACATGCCTAATTTTTATTTAAAATAGTGTAAGAGTAAATTAAAATCACTTACCTGATATGCGGCGTCCCGGGGCTCCCTCTTCTGTTTTGCGCCGACTTCTTCCAGCCAAATGCACATGCGCGGGCGCCTGTGTTCCTTCCCATGTAGGCGTTCCACTTCTCTGATGTGAACTGGGGTCCGTTGTCACTTGGAACGCGGGATACCTTCCCTTAGGAATGTGGCTGTAAGGAACTTCAATACAGTTTCCGTGTCCATGTCCTCCTGTATGTCGATTTCCAGCCATTTGGAGTATCTGTCCATGAGTACCACTACATACTTCTGGACGCCTTGTACAACTAGCACCGGACCAAGGATGTCTATCGATAGCTCCTCCCATGGGTTTGTTAGGTTGTTGAACTTCCCTAAAGATGGCCACATTAAGCTCTGGGATTTGTCAGCATTTTGGCATTGTGTACACTCCCTGACGTGATTCTCTATCTGGCTGTTCATCGCAGGCCACCAGTATGTTTGTTTCACTCGCAGTTTTGTCTTTACAATGCCTAAGTGTCCTTCGTGCAGGATAGAGAGTAGGCGGGCTACCAAGGCTTTTGGTGGTACTACTTTATCTCCCCTGAGCAAGAAGGTGCCCTGGTCTCCAATGGACAATTCTTCCCGCACTTCGTAGAACTTCCTGTGCTCAATACTCAGGCCTTTCTTTTCTGGCCAACCTTGTAGGATGTACTGCCTGACCGCGGCGATGTCCATGTCGTTCTCATAGACGTCTCTCCATTCTTGCGCACTGATCACCTTTTCGTGGTCATCCATGAACGCCACGCTGACGTCCTCTTCGGCATTGCAGGGAGGAGCTTCCTCCATGGCAGAAGCTCTGCTCAGGTAATCTGCAACTTTATTCTTTGGACCCGGTATATAAATCAACGTTGTACCGGTAGTCTAGTAATTTTAACGTCATTTTTGCAATCTTGGGGGTAGCGTTCGCATGTCTGCTTGAGGTGAGCACTTTGACCAGTGGTTTGTGGTCTGTCCGGAGACAGAACCTTGAGCCCCATATGAACTGGCGGAACTTCTCCATAGTCCAGACTGCCGCCAGCATCTCCTTTTCCATAACGCTGAACTTCTGTTCCGTGGGGGACAAGGGCCTGGATGCAAAACTGATGGTGGACACTTCACCTTCTTTAGTTTCCTGCATTAGGACGGCACCCAGCCCCTTTTCACTTGCGTCCGTGGTGCGTACAGACATCGCCCCCTGGTCGAATACGTGAAGGGGAATTGTCGCACAGATGTCTTCTTTGATGCTTTGGAATTCTCGTTCCGCTTCCTTTGTCCATTCAAAAGACGTTCTGTCCCTGAGAAGGTGGCGCAAGTTGTGTGTCTTTGTGGCGAAGTGTGGCACAAATTTGTAATAAAACTCTGCCATGCCCAAGAAAGAGCAAACCTCCTCTTTGTTTGTTGGTGGAGGTGCATACCGTATGGCTTTGGCATTGGATCGTTAGGGCGTAATCCCCTGATCGCTAATCTCGTGGCCCAAGTACGTGACTGATGACATTCTGAACCGACACTTCTCCCATTCGGCAATGAGTCCGTTCCTTGCCAGAATATTTAACACTGTGGACAGCTTAGTATCATGGTCTGACCGGTCCTTGTCCATTATCAAGATGTCATCTTGAAAATACTGTACCCCTTCTATGTCCTTAGACAACCTATGCATAAGTTTTTGGAAGACGGCCGCCGCCGAAGCTAGTCCAAACGGCATCCTGCGGAATTGGTAGCACCCGAAAGGGGTTATGAAAGACGTCAGCTTACGGCACGTGTGATGGAGAGCTATCTGGTGGTACGCTGATGCAAGGTCGATGGTGGAGAACCCCTTCACGCCTTTAGTTTTGGTCAGCATCTCGTCGAACCGTGGTAGCGGGAACTTTTCTACTAAAATGTTTTTGTTCAGCTCTCTCAGGTCCACGTATAGGCGCACCGCGTCGTTGGGCTTCCTGGCCACCACCAATGGCGCCAACCATTCCGCGCTGTCTATCGGCTCTATGATGCCGTTGTCTTCCAGCCGTTGCAGTTCCAACTGTACTGTTTCTCTTATTGCCAACGGGATGTTTCTTGCTTTGTGGCACACAGGTTTGACATCTGCTCTGAGGTCTATTTTATGTATACATTTTGTTAGCTTCCCAATTGTGCCACCAAACACAGTAGGGAATTCCTCCTTCCATTTGGTGTCATCTGGCTGCCTTTCAGTACCTGTCATCAGGACTTACGTGACACCTCCCGGGTTCAGTTGGATGCCTAGCTCACCCTGGTCAACCCATCGTAGGACCGAGGGTCCTTTCTCTGCTACATATAGCTTGCCTACGGCTTTCTGGCCCTTAAACTCTAATTGCAGGACTCTGAACCCCACCATGGGGATTGGCTCAACTGTAAATGTGACTGGTTGGATATCTGGAGGTATCAGCTGTGGTCCTAGATGCTGTCTGAAGAGTTCGTCCCACACCTTTCATTGTACTATGGTGTACGGGGACCCTGAATCGGCCACCACTTTTATTTGCACTCCTCCTATAGACAGATCACATTGTGGTTTTTTCGAGCGGGTGCAGTCGATGCCAAGTATGTGGTCTTCTATGCACTGGACATTGACTTCTTCTTCCTCCTCATCTCTGTCCTTGTCAGATTCCTGTGCGACATACTTGACCGTGGGTCGTCTCTGTTTCCGGCGACACACTTTCTCGTAATGCCCCATGATTCCACAAAACATACACTTGGCCCGGAACGCTTGGCAATCGTTTGTCCTGGCTAGCGTGAGCTTGGCTCCCGCATCTGTAGCATGAATTCTTGTCTCCACTCATGAATTTCTTCATGGGCTGTTGTCTGGGAACATATCTAGTCGGCATCTTCGTGTTTCCTGCCTCTCCTTTGGTCCTGTCCGGAGGTTCTGCATCCGTGACTTAGCTGACTATAGGTTTCGTGGGGTTCTCCCTTTTTGCGGCCTTGGCGCATCTTTTTAATAGCTCTGCCTTCTTCACCATAGCTATGACTTCTTTCAAGGACGCATCTCTGTTGACCCATAGCTTGTCCTGGATTGAGGAGTTCGTGGTGTGCATGACAATCTGGTCTTTGATGAACTCGTCATGTAAGGCGCCGAACTTGCAGGTGACCGCCAGTTTCTTTAGTGCTGCCACATAATCATCTATAGACTCTCCTGCTTCCTGTTTTCTTTGTTGGAAGTTGTATCTGTCTATGGACGTGCACACCACCGGTCTATAATGGCTGTCTAGGTCTTCAATCGCGTGTTGGAACACGTCGTCGTCCTGCCGTGCTTTAGGTACTAGATTTTGGAAGAACCTGATGCCTTCAGGGCCCAAGTTATAGAGTAGTATCCTCTTCTTTCTTTTGCTGGGAAACTCCCTGCCGCTTTCATCTTCCAGCTCTTCCAGGTAATTCATGAAGTATACCTTCCAATCGTCCCACTTCATTGAGGGTTCCCCGGGTCTGGGTAGGAAGGGGATTGGCGTACCGAGTGAAGAAGCGTGGGCACTCATTTCTGCTCTACGTTCTTGGAGCTCATCCGTCCCACTTTGACTTCATGGCGCACTGGATACGTGCTGGCGTGGGGGGCTCCCGTGGGGCACAGACTCACCGCCCGCGCTTTGCTGTGCCCGCTCCGCTAGGGCCTTGGGGGAAGTGTTGCAGTCGTCTATGCGACATATGGTCGCCGCGCTAGGATGGTGGGCCAGGTCAGGAGCACATGGTTGCATCTTCTCCTTACGCCACGCCCGGGCTGCAGTACTCACAATGGGCGCTGTCTTAATGCTCGGCGCTTCTATGGGTGGGCCGTGCGTTGTGCGACTCCCAGAAGGTGGGTCTTTGTTCTTCCCTGCCTTCTCGAGATCAGGCTGACTTGCTCCCCCTTGCCCCACCTGTGGGCTTGCCTCACCGGCCACTGGCGTCTTTGCTTGTCGAGGTTTGTGGACGTGAATGCGGGCACTCTCCTCTGCCACGCTCTCTGCCCTGTCTGCCACCTATAATGCCTGGATAGAGCTGCCTCGTGGTCATATGCAGCCCTGGGTCAGCTGCCAAAGTGATCTGAGGTGGTGGTACTCGTTTTCGCGACCCTCGTCGCCAATTTGTAGTATTTAGAGGGACCGCAATGAAAGGCAACAGGCTGTTAGCAGGTAAGACGTGATTTATTAACTTATAGGCATGAGAGCGCCGGGAACTGTTTCTTGGCTATTTCGCGGGCTCCGCGCGTCTCTCCTCTCCGCGGCCAAGCTCTACGTCGTTGTGTCACACCGCAACGACTAGAGCGCGACACTACAAATACATTTGTATGCCGGTTCAGATAGGACTACCTGACGTTAACGCCAGCTTTCCCATCTCTAGCTCCCACCACACTATGCCCCAGGTACAGAAGGGCAGCAACTTTCCATCCTACAGCCAAAAAGACACATGTCAAAGGAGACATCAGCCAGTGTGTTGTATACATCTTTTTGCTGAGGACAAATGGACTTCCAGGGCGAGCTCACCAAGTGCTATTGGCTAAAACGCCCGGGCCGCCTCCAGGTGCCACAAGTAGGGATGTCAGGATTGTCCTTGTAAGAGAATGCTGTGGTGATCCCATCAACGGTTAGAGCCACCTACGCAGGTTAAAAGCTCAGTGGAGTCAAGCTGCATGGCTTCTTGTCTAAGAGGGCTCTCTCTCTAAAAAAACGAATGGTTTGGGGGGCTGTAGACAGCAAAGTGTCATGGCATGGATATTTTTAAGAAAAAGAAGGGAGCTTTCAGCGGAGGAGACAGGTGCTCACCGTCTTGCACCATCCAGGCAATCTTTTTTGCAGTTCACGTAATTATGAGGGGCTGCAGGGTGTGAGGTCCTGGAGCACAATAAAACAAACCAGGCAGAGAGCCGTAAGAGTGCTCAGCTAGTAACCACACTTGGGGGCAAATGCAGCATAGTCCGACAATTACACAAAGCTCAGCTCACAGCCAGCAGCCTGTCCGCACATACAGGCTGCCTCTCTGAATTGCAGGTGAGTCTGCACTGTCTTGGCTCTGATGTGTGTCACAGGCCGCCGGAGAGGACCCACCTTGACCCCACATATATGGAGTGTAAACCCAAGCCAGGGTGTAGTAATGTAGACTTATTTATTCGTTACTGTAAGTACCTAGGAGCATGGAACTCTGGAGTGCAGCATTCCATGTGTTTCCATTGATTGCGCTTTATTATGGTTTGCTAGAGAGTTAAGATTCCATTCAGTTAGAGAGATGTAGCCTTTGTATGTGGGTGTTCCAATACACAGCTACTTGAAATCTTATTGTATTCAGAGCTCGTCATTGTCATTACAGCATTTTGGAGACAATTTGCCTACATTTATATTACGGAGCACTCCCCATTTTTAGCACATGTGCTAGAGACATCGGGAGCTAGATTTCCAACATCTGCCCCGGTTGTGAAGCTGTCAGCTGAGAACAGCCGTGAGGATCGTCGAGAGCAGAACCACGTCCAGAGGCTGTCAGACTGCATTTCCAAAACATTACTTGTTTGGCGGTCTGAGATTTGTGGAGGTATTGCACATGTGCATTAAGAACTTTAACACAGTGGGGTTCACCGTCTTCATCAGATTTTGGCAGTCATCTTAGACATAGCAAAGGAAGCCATTTTTAGGTCTCGTGTTTGGCAGTTCATTGCCTGCATGCGCTGTCTCAGCGAGACTTAAGTAATCTCTATGTTGGCTTTAAGTTTGTGTTTTTTCTCTTGCCCCTTGCGATTGGTTTAAATCTGTCATTGAGGCTGTATCTTGCTTTCTGTTGGCTGTTGCTCCTGTGGTAACTTCCTTGTAGTCCCGAGGCAGCGGCGCCCAACTACAGTGTTCCTCCGCTTCCTGGCACTTAATTGCCTGCAGTGTGCCATCTGTTGTTTACCCCTCGCTGAATGACATGTGAATATAAGCTCCGGTTGTGGTTGGGGGCGTGGCCCCCCTCTTCTCCCTCCTCCCCTTGTTTTCTGCTTGGGTCCAATTTCAGAGCCACCCCCACCCCCTCCAAAACACAGTCCTGAAGTCTTGGTCACGCTTGAATGTTGTCTCGTGGCTGATGCAGCGGACACAAATGAATCCACCGATTTGTGTTTTTAACCATTGTAGGGAAGGGGGCATCGATCTGTTATCACAGCCTTAACCCTTTGTGCACCTAATAAAGAAGCGCCCGTACCTCATCAACTTCCAAACTCTTTTTCTTTTTGAGGCACCGGCTCTGCCGCCAGGAGGGTTAACCGTGACAAGCAACAACCGTGTCCGTATGACTCAGCCGCAGTCAAGTTACAGACGGAGAAGGGAGGGGGCGGGTGGAGGAGGTTTAATTTATTTCCTACTGCAGGCAGGATGACGTGTACAGCCGGGACAATGGTGGACGCTTGTTTAATTTACATTCCTTCATTTGCAATATTTTTTGGGGGGGGTCTGCCTTGGGCTTATGTATCAGCATAGCGCCCACTGCGCAGACGCCGTGCTTGTTTCCAAAAGATGTTCTTGTTTACAAAAGCACGATTCCACTACTACTTGTTTCTTAACACAGTGAACACGTTTACGCTGCTTTAGCCCTTATGCTCTCCAAGCCAGTTTATCAATGGTTGCCTGTTGTATTTAGCATTCAGCAAGGAGGAGTCTACATTCACTGTACACATTGCAGAAGAGCTGTGTGGGTGTCAGCTTGCCTTAGTTATTGGTTTGTCTGACATTCTGGAGCTGTTTCTAATAAAGACTCACTTTAATAAACACGACACTTGATGACTCTTTCAGCTTATTTCAATTGTAAACCTTTGTTCTCCTTATAAAATGCTCCGGCTCTGCCTGATTGCCCTATAGACCTGTCCGACCCTGCAGTGGGAGAGTTATACGAATTCCTAAAGTATAATGGGAAACTTGTAAATTGCAAAAGCAGATATAGCGATGTCACTGCAATCCAAGGATGTAAATAAAGCCTCTGCACCATAGGCAGGGCCACTGTACTTATGCCATTTTGTGTCATTGTATTTTGTGCATAATTACAGATTTGCAACATTTGCCACATATTCCATCATCTGCATTACGCTTCTGCGAGAGCTTAAGCTACTGGCATTGTAAATGACAATGTCTTTTATTTATGTGTTTTGAAAACCTGCAAGCAGTGCGTAACCATGCACTTTGTACTTGTAGTTCTTGCTGAAGAGAAGCAAGGCTGGCAGTAAAAGACGCAGTTACTACCAAACTTGCTTCTCATAAGCAACAACAATAAGTACAAAGTGTGTGTTTACGCACCGCTTAAAGGTTTTTAAAACACAAAAGTAAAAGGCATTGTTATTTACAATACCAATAATTCAAACTCTCGCAAGTGCGAGATCTATTGCATTGCAAATGCTTGTTTGTTCTTGCTTGCATGTTGCACATGCAGATCGAGTGCGTGAATTAAACAATCAGATGCTCTGCTGAGGTAAAAAGTACTTCCACCCATTTGTTATTAGCACATTGTTGTGGCATCTGGCAAAAAGGCACATACAGATACCAGTTTTGAAGTTAACAACTTCACTTTCCAACGTTATTACACTCTTCAGCAGTGATTGGCACACCATTTTTCATAATTGTGTCATACTGTTGGAATATGATTTTAGGCAAATAGTACACAGTTTGATTGAAGGTGTTACTTTAACACAAAAGTGCAACATTATTAACAAAGTAATACGACATGATTGTTACATGTGGAAACCCACCACCACCATTTTTAAACAGTTCAAATGAGCCTAGTCAGAAATGGGAAAAATGGTTTAGGCATTTTAGGAATTACATGTTGGCAATTAATGAGGATTCTTTTGAATTACACAGGAAAAAAGCTTTATTGTTCAATGTAATAGGTTTAGAAGCTGAAGAATTTTTTGAACACTTACCACCTATATTACCAACACAGGGTACAGATGCCAGAGATTACGACTGTTTTTCTGAGGCAGTAGGCAGACTTAAGAAGAGGTTTTCAGAGCAACCTCTTATTGTGATGGAAAGGTATAAATTTTACATGAGACATCAACTTTTGAATGAGACAATTTATTCATGTGTGTCAACCTTAACAGTTTTGGCGGCAGATTGTGCTTTTGGGGCAACAGTTTATAATTATATTAGAGAATAACTAATTATACAATGTTCTAATAAGAAGACACAAGAACAGTTACTTAGACAGTGCAATCCCACATTATAGGAAGCAATTGATACAGATAAAAGTCTAGATTGAAACTAATAAAATCAATAAAAAATATCAATGTTGATGAGGTTACTACGGAATTTGCAGTGTTAACTTGCAATGACAATGTAAATAATTCTAATGTAAAAGGAATTTATTTTAAGACAAAACAATTACGTGAACAAACTACAACTGCTAATAGATCAACATTAACTAGTCATAGTGGTAATAGCAGTATGTCAAAGTCAAGTTGTGATCATTGTGGCACAAAAACACATTCTACACAATTTATAATGTTGTCCAGCGAAGGGAAAGGAATGTTTTAAATTCAGGAAAATTGGACATTTTGGAAATGTGTGTAAGTATCTTTTTAATAGAAGGGTCTCTGTAGTAACAGAAGATATTGATTATGAATCTAACTATTGTGATTGTGAGAATATGATTCTCTGTGTGAGAGGAAGTAGAGAAAGTGATAGAAAGGGAAACACAACAGAGGTTCAACAAAGTGAAGGGTATGGGAATGTCAACAAAGTGGCTGATGCCACTGCAATTGATGATGAACCAATATGTTCCACCTGAGTGTGATATTTCTGTTGGTAACATTCCTGCAAAAGTTATGTCAGACTCTGGTTTTCCTTACACCTTTTTATCTGATTGTTTTATAAAAATTGGAATGATAAAAAAATTGAACCTAATGATGTAAGAGTATTTGGTTTTGGTCGAATTGATATGCTTACATTTCTCATAACTGAAATTAAGTTTCAGAATAGGTACATTTACTGAAAAGTTTATGTTGCTATTGATGGTTTCCATGTGTTAGGTTGGCGCCATCAGGTAAAATGAGAATGATGTTAAATGCCAACGCAAAAAATCCAGTTTATATTAAAGAAAATGTGCAGAGTGTATACAGTTGTCAGTTGGGTATTAATAGATTAGAAGCTATTTTGAAGAAACATAAGGATTTGGTTCGGAAACAAATGTGTAAGGTGAAGGGATTTCTGATCACATTCAACTAAAAATGAATGTGGTGCCTGCTAAGCAGAAATTAAGGAATGTTCAGTTATCTGTTCAGAGTGGGTTAGCTTTCATGCTGATGGAAATGTGTAAAGAAGGTGTAATTGGCCCAGTCAGTGTGTTTCTGAATGGGTATCTCCGATTGTTTAAGTTAACACAACAGTAGATCTTTGCATGTGTGTGGATTTAAGATCTGACAAACACATTTTAGTGGACTGTCATCCTCTGCACTTTATTCAAGTACTACTAGCATAATTGAATGGTGCCTAATTTCTTTCATTATTGATTTAAATTTGGCATATCATCAAATTGAATTGATGGCGGATTCTCATGCTATCACTAATTTCATAAAACTACATGGAACATTCTGATATACATGCATTCCTTTTTATCTGGAATCTGTCACATTGATATTTCAGAAGTTCATGTTTTGTTTGTTGAAAAATAATGTGGCAGCATTTCAAGATGATATTTTGGTTTACACCAATTCTGAAGATCAACATTATTATACTCTTGGCAAAGTAATGTCTATTTAGAATGAAAAGGGTATGACAATTCGTTTAGATAAATGCAAGTTTCTTGCCACAGAAGTGGAATATTTATGTCATACTATTTCTGGAAGAGATATTGCACCAAAAAAAGACTCACACCTATTAAAGATATTGTTAACCAAGCCACAAGGACTGGATCCGATAATTTTTAGCTTTATATGAGTACTATTCAAGATTTGTCAATTTTGCAGAAATTCCAGCACCATTACACTCACCAGTCAAGAAAGCTGCAAGAACAACAGAAAGCATTAGCAATGCTTAAAAAAGAAATGATACATTTGCAACCTTTGTCTTCTATTTCTAATGATACCTTGCATGTAGTTACTGTGGATGATGGTTAGGTGCAGTTTTGAGTCAGACTAAAGGGAATGTGGAACATGACATTGCGTTTGCATTTAGATCCTTAACAGAGGCTGAATGTAAATATTCCACAATTAAACAGGCAGCACTGGCTTGTGCTTGGTCTGTTGAACATTTCAAAATGTATCTGTGGGGCAACCTGTTTAAGTTGAGGATGGACCACAGACCTTTCATTGCTTTAATAAAAAAATTGAGTTGGAAAGGCTTCCCCGTGGTTGGCACGAATCCTGGCCAAACCTTAGGAATATCATTTTAAGTTTGTTTAAGGTTGTGTATTTGCCTGGAGTATGTAATGTAAGCACAGACTGCTTAACTATAGTGTCTGGCAATAATGGGAAGGCAGAAAGAATTAATAGTTTGGAGAATGTGTTGTAGCCAGTGCGAAGGATATTGTTTTATCGGTTGGTCAAATGATTTCAGAAGAAGAATGGTTGCTAGCATCCCATTAGGATGACGTTTTAAGTGCAGTGAAAGGGTACATTGTCAATAGCTGGCCTAAAGAGAAATATTTAAGCAAAGATTTCTAAATCTTTTGAAAGGTCAGAAATTAATTATCCATTGAAAATGACATAGTGATGAAGGGAGAATGTTTTGTTTCTCCGATGGAATTTGGAAGTAAATTGATTTCTGTGGCTCACATGGGACACATTGGTCAGTCTGGTACTATTAAGAAATTGAGAGATGTATTTTGGTGGCCATTTATGGATGATTTTTTTTAACACAAATGTTATTAAGTTTTCTGTAAACAGGCTTAGTTCGTAGGCACTTATTGTAGTACAGAAAGGAAACTAGCAACAAGTACATTCAGGTAGTACATACTGAATTTGCAGTAGTGCAGTCTGTACAGTAGTTTGTTCCGTATCTGGACCAGCATAAAGAGCATGGAATTGAATGTACCATAAACTATAGCCAAAATAACCGAACTTCTCCTTACCCCCCTCCCATCTGTCCCAGAGTAACCCAAGTCAATGAGCAAAAATTTGTTGCAGCCCGAAGCCCCATACTGTAATAAAAACAATAGCAATTTAAACAACATTATACTACGTGACAGGTTAAGGTTACAGTACATATGCATAGTAGTTAAGCTTTCTCGTCATTAAAGTTGTGATGTAGGGTAGTAGCATTGAAGTACAGATCGAGGTTTTTAAGAGTTTCCAACATAATATCCCACTCCATGGCAATTGAGATTTTGCGTATACCTCTGGCTTCCTCCCTCCTTATTGCAGCACTTTCAGCATTACCTCATCGAACCAGTTCAATTTGCCAATTATGTTCTGTGGGCGGTATTTTGGATTTCCAGCGCTTAGTGATGGCCCTTTTTGCTAGTATTCAATCAATCATTTGTAAAGCGCACTACATACCCGCGAGGGTCTCAAGGCGCTGAGGGGGCCGGGGGGTGGTGGGGTAGGGGCGAAAACTGATCGAACAGCCAGGTCTTGAGTATCCTCCTGAAGTTTCGCAGGTCGTGGGTCTGTCGTAGGCTCAGTGGGAGGGTGTTCCATGTCTTGGCGGTGAGGTTGGAGAAGGAACGCCCACCGGTGGTTGTTCTTCAGATGCGCGGGACGGTGGCGAGTGAGAGGTCAGCGGAGCTGGCGGTTGGGGATGTAGAAGGAGAGCCGTCTGTTGAGGTACGCTGGGCTGGTCATGTGGAGTGCCTTGTGTGCAGGGGTGAGGAGCTTGAAGGATACCCTCTTGTTGCCGGAGAGCCAGTGCAGGTTTCTCAGGTGGGGGGTGATGTGGCCATGGCGTGGTACGTCGAGGATCAGTCATGCCGAGGCGTTTTGGATGCGTTGTGGTCGTTTGATGAGCTTGGTCGGGGCTCCCGCGTAGAGGGCGTTTCCGTAGTCAAGTCTGCTGCTGATGAGGGCCTCGGTGACTGTCTTTCTTGTATCTGTCGGGATCCATCTGTAGATCTTGCGGAGCATGCGGAGGGTGTTGAAGCAGGAGGAGGAGACGGCGTTGACTTGCTTGGTCATGAGAGCGTTGAGTCGAGGATGATTCCCAGGTTGCGTGCGTGGTCGGTGGGTGTCGGGGCTGCCCCCAGTGCCGTCGGTCACCAGGAGTTTTCCCAGGCTGAAGGGTTGGAGCCGAGGATGAAGACCTCCATCTTCTTCGAGTTCAGCTTCAGACGGCTGGTCTTCACCCAGTCAGCGATGGCCTTCATTCCTTCGTGGAGGTTGGGTTTGGCGGTGATGGGGTCCTTGGTGAGGGAGAGGATCAGCGGAGTGTCGTCGGCGTAGGAGATTATGTTGAGGTCGTGCTGTCGGGCTACGTGTGCGAGTGGGGCCATGTAAATGTTGAACAGCATCGGGCTGAGGGAGGATCCCTGGGGTACGCCGCAGATGATTTTGGAGGCTTTGGAACGGAATGGGGGAGGCAGAAGCACTGGATCTGCCAGAGAGGAAGGAGGTGGTCCAATCCAGAGCCTTGTCTCGGATCGTGGAGGCGTGCACGTAGTGTGCGGTGGCAGAAGGTGTCGAAGGCGGCAGAGAGGTCTAGGAGGATGAGTGCTGCAGTCTTGCCGTTGTCCCGCAGGGTCCTGATGTCATCGGTGGCGGCGATGAGGGCAGTCTCTGTGCTGTGGTTGCTGTATTAAAGCCAGATTCCAGAATCTAGTTTGTACTTTGTCTTTATACAATCTTTTGTGTATTCCCAAAATACATACTTCTATCGTATTTTCTACTTCTCTTTGTGTAATTGTAAATGTGTGTTGCCTGACCGAATCAAAAAATATCCACATATGCGGGTACACTCCCATAACATATGTTTCAAATCAGCATCTCCCAATTGACATCTGGGGCAACAGTGCTGTTTATGTGGAAACATCCTGTTTAGTCGGGTAGGAGTGAGATAAGCTCTATGGAGCAGCATGGTCTGTATAAATTAAAATGTCCCATTCCTGGACACTTTTAGGGTATTCTACTATTCCAGACCATTCCTTGTCTGTTAGTTCCTGTCCTATATGCTCCGCCCAAGTGTTTTAAAGCGCAGTGAGCTTCACCGCTGCGTGTACACAAAGTCACTTGATGAGATGTCCTCTGCTTCCCATGTAGTATAAGGCCTTCACTAGCTCATTTCTGGGGGGTTCTTGTCGCTGAGGAGCCCAGTGTGTTTTTATATATTGTAGCAGTGCAGCGTGTAACAGGTATAAATGGTCAGGTGCCCCTCTTTCCCTCACCACGAAGTTATCATGATCCATAAGTATCCCATTATTGAATAGGTCAATAACTGTGCTTATCACCTGCTCAAGCCAGCCCCCAATTCTGTGCTGTGTTATTCTCCCAGTAGTCAATGGGATCCCTAGTAGTGGGATGTTCTATGCATATGGAGGGTATAGTGCCATATAGTGTAGCGTCGCTTTCCAACACTTTATCGCTGTGTGTTATAATGGCGGTAGGTTTGTGGGAGTTTTTCTATTAGGTAATAACAATGAATGGAGTGTACCCTGCTCAATGCCATTTATGGATGTAGAGGCAGTAACATATATAAAAGAATTGTATTTTGTGTCAGAATTCGGATAAAGTCCTGAAGTTGCAAAAAAGGGAGGTGATTATAAAAAATCTCGTCGGAAGAGCCTTGGAAAGATTTGGCAATAGATTTGTTCGGTCCTTATGAGGCGATTATTCAGGGAAAGTTGTATATATTAGTACTCATAAATTACTTTTCCAAAAGGTGGAACATAAATGGATTGTGAAAGCCAACACAGATTAATTGATTTCTTTTCTGGATAAATCTTTTAGAAGTGAAGGATATCATGATTCCTTTACTTCTGACAATGGTGTCCATTTTACTTCATTTAAGTTTCCGATTTTATTAAAATCTTAGCATCAAACAAACGCACTACTCTAAACTCACCAAACATGAATGGTCTTGTGGAATTATCAATAAGACGCTAGTAGAGCCAATCAAGGCAAGAACTGATGTCAAAGAACATGTTGCCAAATGTATTTGGTCATATAGTTGTACCTCTCAATGTACCACAAGGTTTGCACATTTCTTATTACTTAAAGGAAGGAAACCTACACAAAATGTAAATCCAAGTTGATTACCAAATAAACATTCGGTTGTTGACATTAAAGAAGTATATCATGAAGTTAAAATAAATGTGTCAAGTAAAAATAGTAAATTGCAAACATGGGTAAAACATAAATCTAATGCATTACACGGTGGGCGCTGTGTTGAGATCAAATTGCCTTGGCATGTGTCAAAAGGGAGTTCCAAATATTCAAAAGCTTGAAAAGTTATTAAAGTTGAAAAATATCAGCTTTATTAAGCAATGGATCTTGGTGGAGTAGTTAAAAATTAGCACACAAAAATAAGAATGTATGTACTGATGTGAGTGATTTCTCTAAGCCTGATTTTGTTAGTGAATCAATTCCTAGACACATAATGAACAATGCTGATGATAGTGTTCAGTTGTCAATTGGGAATATTGAAAACAGTTCCTTATCTAATGATTCCAGGAGTGTTAAATTACCACAAAACATACAATGACTTTGTTACGTACTAGTTCCACACAATGTAATTCTGTATGATTATTCATCCTTTTTTTGGCTACCATTATTTATTTTTACTTTTAGTTCTGTTTCTGCTGTTTTCGGTTTAGAAAGAGGGGAGATGTATAGTAAATGTAGACTTATTTGTTACTGTAAGTTCATAAGAGCATGGAACTTTAAAGTGCAGCATTCCATGTGTTTCCATAGCTTGCTCTGTATTATGATTTGTTGGAGACTTGAGATTCCATTCAGTTACAGAGATGTAGCTGTATTATGTGGGTGCTCAAATAAACAGCTACTTGCAATCCAATCGTATTCAGAGATCGTCAATGCGACTACAGCACAGGGCTCCAGGCAGCACAAGACATGCAAAAAAGGTGAGAGGAGGCCTGGTATTCACTGCAGCTAGTGCAGGGCAGGCTGCACCTCCACCACCTCTGGGCCCCAGTGCCATTTTACTGGCTCACCGCTGATTGTATTGAATAAAACCTAGTGTTTCAATGTGTCCTTGCTACGGCTTGCCAAAAACTATGTCTTTTTAAAATGCTAGGATGTGTATAATTGATTGTTCTCATACATCATTCTCTTAAATGACAATTACAAATAATCAAATGAAGTAACAGTTCTGGACGGGGATCACAACAGATTAGCATCACTGACAAAGATCCAAGAGATATTACTTTAGACATTGAGTATTGCTCCATGGCGATAAGGAGAGGTAAGGTGCTGGGGGGCGTGGCTTAGCAAGCCACGATGGCGGCTGTGTTTTGCTGAGGCTCCGCGATCGGGCTCGCATCTTGCCCGTTTCCAGGAATCGCCGGGAGCCTCAGCCAACGGAAAAGTCACCAGCAGTGCGATCACACCTGAGGCACCTTCCAGGTGAGCCGCGGCCGCCGCTGAGGTGCGGCACCAGAAGGGGGAAATCTTTCCTGCCGGATAGGGGAGCCGAGCTGCAAAATGGTGACCGCGACTCCGACCTTCAGAGGCCGACACCACTGAGCCCTCGGATCTGGACCGGAGACCCGGGGGAACATACAATCGGGCCGAGGCCGCGGAGTTCCTGATCGGGCGGCACAGCTAGCCCGCGGAAGCGTACTCTGCACCGGGCTCACCCCTGCAGGCACGTATCGGCGCGCAAGATGGCGGCCACCGAGCCGGAGCTTCTTTCCACCAGCGCTCCGGTCCGACCAGGTGTCTGCCCGACTGCAGCTCCGACCACCGAGAACTGAGGGGCACCGGCGGACACACCACCAACGCGGCGCCTGGGCCTTCTGGTGACCGCGACGTCTCCCGCGAGTGGTGAGTGTCTGATTCCCCCCCTCCCCCTCCCTGGGGGTCCCCAACACCCCAGCGATCTGCGCCCCCCCCCTCTGAGGCCTCCCGGGGGACGCCCGCCACCCCGCTTCCTGGGCGGAGGGGCGGAGAGACCTGGACGTACCTAACACCGCAAATGGCCCATTGGATCGGGCTGCCTGACCCTGACATGGCGCCCAAGAAGTCCCAGATGCCGGGCTCGGCGCAGGCCTCCTCATAGAAACAGCAGCGTCCCTCCAAGGCTACGGCGGTGGCAAGCCACAACAGAGACAACCCATCACCACCCCGGACCCACAGGCTTGGGCCTCCCCCCTGCCCCAACACCTGACATATAGACTGTTCTCTGCCCCGAGGGGGGAAGGGTGAACACCAACCATCTGCCTCGTTAAGGGCGGCGAGAAGCCCCTCTCTCCCGGAGTGCCAGGACAGTGGGGGGGGGGGGGGGGGGGGAGTCCCCTGCTGATGCGCACCTGAGAACACCCGCGCAGGCCCCCCCCCACTTCACCACTGAAGCCACCAGACCCTCGGTGCGCACCGGACCTGGGGCGCCTCGCGGCGAACCCAGAGGCACCTCGGCTCCAACGAGAACTGAATACCCGACCCCACTGAGTCGGCATCTGCCCCAACGACCCGCAGATCCAGGACTCCACGACGCCGCGGCGCCCTCTCCCTCGGACCAATGGGGAAAACGAGGGGCACTCAGGTGACTGCTGTCCCTGAAACGGCCATCGAGAAAATGCCGCACACAGGACCTGTATTTACAACAAGGGGTGGTGATGGACAGAGTCTCTGAATTAAGCAGAATACTCTCACCCAGTCAAGAGATCAGGGCTAGATCCAACACCGTTTTTTAGCTCATTGCACCATCCCAGTTTCAGAACCTGGCTGTATGCAAATTAGTCTGTCCCTGGCCCAGTGCATCATGGGAACAGGGCAGACCAGACTACAAAAGCCAATTCTTACACTGGGAAGGAAACAAGCTTCCGGGGACCGGTTTCTGGCATTTCAGCCGTCTTCGGGCCGGCTTGCTTGAATCCTGATGGTGCAATGAGCAAGGGACTCACATCTGAGTATACCCTTCCACGCTTAGGGTGGACAAAAATATTTACAACAAGGGGTGGTGATGGACAGAGTCTCTGAATTAAGCAGAATACTCTCACCCAGTCAAGAGATCAGGGCTAGATCCAACACCGTTTTTTAGCTCATTGCACCATCCCAGTTTTAGAACCTGGCTGTATGCAAATTAGTCTGTCCCTGGCCCAGTGCATCATGGGAACAGGGCAGACCAGACTACAAAAGCCAATTCTTACACTGGGAAGGAAACAAGCTTCCGGGGACCGGTTTCTGGCATTTCAGCCGTCTTCGGCCCGGCTTGCTTGAATCCTGATGGTGCAATGAGCAAGGGACTCACATCTAAGTATACCCTTCCACGCTTAGGGTGGACAAAAATATTTACAACAAGGGGTGGTGATGGACAGAGTCTCTGAATTAAGCAGAATACTCTCACCCAGTCAAGAGATCAGGGCTAGATCCAACACCGTTTTTTAGCTCATTGCACCATCCCAGTTTCAGAACCTGGCTGTATGCAAATTAGTCTGTCCCTGGCCCAGTGCATCATGGGAACAGGGCAGACCAGACTACAAAAGCCAATTCTTACACTGGGAAGGAAACAAGCTTCCGGGGACCGGTTTCTGGCATTTCAGCCGTCTTCGGCCCGGCTTGCTTGAATCCTGATGGTGCAATGAGCAAGGGACTCACATCTGAGTATACCCTTCCCATTGGATCGGGCTGCCTGACCCTGACATGGCGCCCAAGAAGTCCCAGATTCCGGGCTCGGCGCAGGCCTCCTCATAGAAACAGCAGCGTCCCTCCAAGGCTACGGCGGTGGCAAGCCACAACAGAGACAACCCATCACCACCCCGGACCCACAGGCTTGGGCCTCCCCCCTGCCCCAACACCTGACATATAGACTGTTCTCTGCCCCGAGGGGGGAAGGGTGAACACCAACCATCTGCCTCGTTAAGGGCGGCGAGAAGCCCATCTCTCCCGGAGTGCCAGGACAGTGGGGGGGGGGGGGGGGGGGGGGAGGGAGTCCCCTGCTGATGCGCACCTGAGAACACCCGCGCAGGCCCCCCCCCACTTCACCACTGAAGCCACCAGACCCTCGGTGCGCACCGGACCTGGGGCGCCTCGCGGCGAACCCAGAGGCACCTCGGCTCCAACGAGAACTGAATACCCACCCCACTGAGTCAGCATCTGCCCCAACGACCCGCAGATCCAGGACTCCACGACGCCGCGGCGCCCTCTCCCTCGGACCAATGGGGAAAACGAGGGGCACGCAGGTGACTGCTGTCCCTGAAACGGCCATCGAGAAAATGCCGCACACAGGACCTGGACACAAGCAAACACGCCACATGCGGACCCCTCATTGTCGGCAAAACTGGACCAGGTGTTGGCAGCTATTGAACTGTCCCTGCTCTCAATGGAGGAACGCTTTGGCGTCTTGACGACGGACATCAGCCTGATTCGCGACGACCATCGTAAGCTGGCGGACAGAGTGAAGGAGGGTGAGCGGATCGTGGCCACGCTTCAACCCACGGTGAAAACGCAGGAAGCAGACATGAAGGAGGTCCTACGACGAGTGGCGGCCCTCGAGGAGCGCACGATCGACTTGGAGGGACGCTCGAGACGCTGCAACATCCGCGTCCTGGGGCTGCCGGAGGGGATTGAAAACTCGGACCCGCTAACCTATATGGAATCATGGACCAGATCGTTTACCCCCGAGTCGGAACGGTCAGCATTCTTCTCTATCGAAAGAGCTCACAGGGTCCCTGCCCGGAAACCCAAACCAGGTCTTCCTCCACGCCCCATGCTGGCTAAGTTCCTGCACTTCAGAGACCGCGATGCGGTGCTCCGCGCGGCCCGGGTTGCGGGCCCCCTGCAAGTGGAGGACCAACAGGTCATGGTGTTCCCGGATTATGCTCGAGAAGTACAGCAGCAGCGCTCGACCTATCTGGAGGTTAAGAGGCGCCTCCGCGCAAATGATCTCCAGTACTCCCTCCTGTTCCCAGCCCGCCTCAAGGTGCTCCACAACGGGAAAGCCTTATTCTTCACCACGGCGGAGGAGGCACAGGATTGGGCGGAGATCCACTGTCTGCTGATTCCTAAGCCCGGACCCCAGCGGAGGCACAACAATGACTCGCGACGATCCAGGAGACGAGGCACGAACCGCACCCGGACAAGCCCTTCCAAAAGTCAAGCATCCTCCCCCACGGGCTCGCCCGACCTCACGCAAATCAAGCAGGAGAGGCGTGATGCCTTGAGAGCGGTGACGGAACTGCACACATCCCCCCAAGCATCGGACCTGGAAAGCCAACCGCACCTGTTCACCCCTGAGAAGGACCGGGACAGTGACGGCACAATGTCAGGATTTGGTCCGATCTCGTCCCCCCCTCCTTGCCGTGCATACGGCGGCCGCTGCCCCGGCTGGCCAACCTGGCACCTCTTCATGATGATCTGAAAGACAGTTGCTGTATCCTCTTTTCTTGGTTGCTTAAAGCGCTGTGCGATATTTGTGTGCCAATGATACATAACCAGTTGACTGTATGTGCACGCGAGCGATGGACATCTCTCCTACAAAAGCCCGATCCGCGAATAAGCCCGGCAGTGACACATGCTGCCACCCCCGCAGAATCTTGTTATATTTCTCCCCTAGTGGGACACAAGTTTGGATGTGCCACCCCCGGTGATATATCCCTGGTATTGGGACTGTTCCCCACCTTTGGTTCTACCTGTTGTTGCCCCCGTTAGACCCTCCCCCGCACATATGGAAGCATGGTGCGCAAGGGCACACACGACACACATGACCTCACTGTCCTCGGGATCTGCAGGGGGGCCCTACTCACGAGCACGATATCTTCGCAATGGCGATTCCAAGGTCGGACGTTAACGTCCTCACACTGAATGTACAGGGACTTAACACACCTAGCAAACGCTACTTCGTTTACTCTTACATCAAACGTATGTCAGCTTGCGTTGCACTCTTACAAGAGACACATACCAACGCTACCGAACTGGGCCGACTACAGGCCAAATTGCGGGGGACCTTTTGCGCCACGACATACTCAGCATTCGCACGTGGCGCCTTAGTGTGGGTTAGGCCGGGCACCCCTTTTCGAACACTCAGGCGGGTGGTTGACAGGGAGGGCAGATAAGCATTATTAGAGGGAATCTTAGATGGGCAAGGGGTCCTCCTGGGCAGCATTTACGCCCCTAACACTGAGCAAGATAAATTCTGGGATCACCTCACAGGAGTCTTGGCCCAATTTACTGCAATTCCATGGATCTTGGGAGGGGACTACAATTGCACGTTGGACCCCGCTCTGGACAGATCACACCCCCCCGCATGCTCCCCAACCCCCCGACAAGTGTAAATCTTTAGAGCCTGGGCCACACACCGGGCGCTCACTGATGCGTGGCGGCACTTACACCCACTGGCCCGTGTTTACTCATTCCACTCGATTCCTCACAACCTTCGGGTCCATCTGGACAGGTTCTTATGCTCTGCGCCTATCCTCCCAAAGGTAACTTCTTTGGACTACCTAGGTCGGATCCTCTCGGATCATGACGCCCACATTTTACGCCTGCACTGGCGACTCCCACACCCACCAGTTCCCATTTGGCGTCTCCCTAAGGACTGCTTAACAGACCAGGTCTTCAGGGACACACATAAAACCAGCATACAGGAGTACTTCCTACACAATGCGGACTCTGCATCATCGACGTTAGTGGAATGGGACGCATTCAAAGTGGTGGCGCGGGGGGAATGCATTAAACAAATTGCAGGGGTTCGCCGTACACTAGAACAGACACTCCTCACATCGGAACAGCGCCTGGCTACGCTTACTAAACAAACCTATGATTCGGAGGAGCACGTTGCGCTCACGGCCGAGGCGAAGTCGGTATACCAACCTGCCTGCGCTGATCTTCGGAAATATAATTTCCGGGCCTATGCTTCCAGAGTCCACAAAGATCAGGACAAAACGGGAGCGATGCTTGCCTGGATGGCAAGGCAGGACACCGAGATCAAACCAATTACGGATATTATCAATCCGGAAGGCGTACTAGTGCGATCTCAGGCCGAGATCCTCCTGGCGTTCCAACACTACTACGCAAAGGTATACGAGGCCCCAACCCGATACACTCCGTCATGCGTGGACCGCTTCCTCGACTCACTGACACTGCCCGCGATATCGGACGCTGACAAGCGCACACTTGACACTAAAATAACACCCTCGGATGTCACCCAAGCACTACGTGCCCTGTCCCAGAACAAAGCCCCGGGGCTCGACGGCTTCCCACTGGAGTACTACTCGACGTTTTCAGCCCTGCTGGCTCCCCGATTGGCTTGGATGTTTGCGGCGGCCCTCCATCTGGGAATGCTTCCCCAGTCACTGCGGGAATCCGTGATTGTGACCTTCCCCAAAGCCCACAGGGACCCACTCCAACTGGGTTCGTATCGTCCTATCACGCTCCTGTCGGCAGACTGTAAGATCCTCGGGAAGATCTTGGCAGACAGGTACACCCAGGTCATACGCCCACTGGTCCACCCTGACCAATGTGGGTTCGTGCCGGGAAGGAACACCTCACAGAACATCCGCCGCGACTTCCATGTTCAGGATCAGGTTCGGGACAGATTCCCCCGTGCCGCTTGCCTGATTATGGATTTGGAAAAGGTGTTTGACACTCTCACCTGGCCGTACCTCTTTTCGATCCTACGTCGTCTCAACGTTGGCCCGACACTCATGGCATACACTCGCCTCCTATACACCGACCTAACAACGCGAGTGCGGATTGGGAAACACATCTCCTCTGCATTTGAGGTTTGCCGAGGCACGAGACAGGGGTGCCCCCTGTCACCTCTTTTATTTGCCCTGGCCGTCGAACCGCTGGCGGTCAGACTGCGCCAGGAGGGAATACATTGGGGCATCCCGCTCGCGGACGACACCCATTGCGTCTCTATGTACGCAGATGACCTCCTCATATATGTCCGGGACATCGAGGCGGATCTAACTCCCATAGGAGTGGCGCTGACTGAGTTCGCAGACGCCTCGGGACTCCAGGTGAACTGGGACAAGTCCACGATCTATCCCTTCCACCCGCGCTTACCTCCCCGTGACGTTGGGCTAGGAACCCATAGACTCACGTGGTCCACGGAAGCTCCCCGGTACCTCGGTGTCCGCCTGTACCACTCTCCAGCAGACATCTTCGACGGCAATCACAGGAAAGCGCTCGCTAACCTGCGCCCGACTGTTGCCTTCTGGAACAAGCTCCCACTGGCCCCGGTAGGGCGGATAGCCCTGGCTAAAATAGTTATGCTCCCCCGACTTCTCTACCACTTCACGAACCTGCCGGTGGTGCCACCCAGATCCTTCTTCCGGGACCTCAACTCTCTCCTAGGTACCCTTATTTGGGGCGTGAACCGACACAGAGTGGCCTTGAAAACCCTCCAACTTCCCACAGCGCAAGGTGGGCTCGGGGCTCCTTCCTTCGAGTCCTACTACCTGGCGGCGCAGCTTCAATGGCTGTCGTATTGGGCGGCGGACCGATACACTCAGGAGACTTTTACCCCGACCGGTAGAGTTCCGACCCCGGAGCTCACCCGTCTTCTCCTCCCGGGCACCAAACCCCGACGTACGTACCCCCTTCAAGTCACGATAGCGCGTCGATGTATGATGCGGGTCCACCGGATGGCCCCCGATAGAACCCCATACTCCCCGTTACTACCGCTGGTAGGCTGCCCCAGACAGGACTCCTATTTCTCGGCGCCAATGCTGGTTGAATGGACACATTGCGCCATCAAGGATATGGAGTCGATCTTCGAGGAAGGACAGCTGAAACCAATCAATCAGCTGGTCGCAGAGTATGACATTCCCCCAGGTCAATTCCTCAGACATCGACAGCTACTCGAGGGATTCTGTCCCTACCATAATCTCAGGGCAGGTGAACCAGACACGCATCCAGTAATACACACAATCCTACACATGGGAGTGGGACGCCACTTGGTCACCTGGTTGTATAAATCGATCCAGGAACTCTCGCACGCCCCTCTGACGGCCCTACGGGCCGCATGGGAGGAAGACATCGGTCGCGCATACACGACTCAGAGTGGACCAAGGCGCTCAAGGCCCCGAAGCGCGTCTCTAGGAATGCTCGATTTAAAAACATCCAATACTATATACTACACAGAGCATACCTCACCCCGGCACGCCTACAACAGTTTTACCCATCTACACAATTCCTATGCCCCAGATGTCGATCCCCCGACGCTGTTTTTCGTCACATGTTTTGGAGCTGCCCCGACCTTCACCCCCTATGGAAAACGGTGCACGACACACTGGCGGACCTCACGGGCCTCACAACACTAGCCTCCTGGGAGTCCAGTGCACTAGGCATCTTTCATGTCCCTAAACAAGAACCAGTACACAGGCGCTTCGTATCCTTGGCACTACTGCTGGCAAACAGATGCATAGCTATGCACTGGCGATCCCCGGAAGGTCCCCCCATAGCAGCTTGGACGGGGGCAGTTTGTAAGTGGGCGGCGGCGGAGGAGGATGCCCTGAGGGAGGAGGAGGCCAGAGGTGCGCGTAAGCATCCCATTTCCATGGCATGGGCCATGCTCCTGCATAGCTTCCGGCAGACCCGGCACACAGGGAGACCCACCTACACCCCCCCCCCACTCGAGTGAGCACATAGTCCCTGGTCAAGGCCCCGTCCCCACACCGACCATCCCACTACGCACAAACACGGAACGCCCCCACTCTCTGACTGCTCTACCTTAATACGAGTGCACACTGAGGGAACCCCTTGTCTCCCGACATCCGACGCCTGGTTTTACCTCTACCGTGCTCTTGCCAACGCCTTTTTTGCTCCCTTCCACAGTTATGTCCCCCCAGTTACTGGTAATACAGTTATAAGAACTATACAGACCCCGAGCCTATGCCACCAAGGCTGGAATTCATGTACCCACTTGTATCCTCCTTTCTCCCCTTACCGAGCACGATTATATGATCCCAGCCTGAGAACATATCTGATTGATCTGTACTGTTTATTGGAAGAAATATCAAATTCCACAAGTTTATATACAGAAATGTTGCGCGCACGGCTGACCGTGGCTGAATGTTGATGCCACGCCGGCAGTTGATCCACTATGTACCCAGGTGTTATGATGCAACAATAACAACAAATTTAAAAAAAAAAAAAGGAGAGGTAAGGTGCTGCATCAACCCGTAAATAAATATATAATAAATATAAAGGATTGTGCATATTATCACTGTGAGCTTAATGGGAATGAATTGGCTGTGTTATATGTAAATGCAAGCATTGCTGTTTTCCGCTTGATTTTAGATTTTGAGATGACCAGAAATTTGCCCTACCAGCCAAATTAGGCAGGAGGTTGAAGGCTATCTCTACCATCAGAGTGGCTCTGGAACTCAAGATGGGAGCGAGAATAGGAGATTTCGACATGGCTATCCATTACGTCTAGCAGACGGAATAAAGCAGACAAAGAAAGCGATTGGTTTACCCTGCGATGGATACTGATGAACACCAAGGAGGTTCCTCAGGTGATTTCCACATTTTTTTGCACTTGACATAGCTCAGAGACCCACTTAGGTGTCCGCTTCCAGGTTTGTCCAACTACTCCATTACTGAGACTCGGGCACGATAGTGCAGAAGTCCAGAGCCACAGGGCCAGGCTTAATTTGAGCCGGCAGTTTCCGGAGCTCAGCATCAGTACTAAATTGGCAACATCGGCGCATGAGCAGTCTGCCACAAGGTGACGCTGTCTGGCTAATTTAGAGATGACCACACAACAGCCAATTATTAATTCAATATGCATTAAAAATGACTATTTCGTGCAGCCCAAGCCTTTCTTGTAGCTTGGGGCCCGAAATAGTCCTCAATGTCACACTTGTTGTAGGAGTGAGATGGTTAGTATTGTGTTGTTACTATCAAAGGCAGCATGGCAGGGGCAATGTGTGGTGCAAGCTGCAGTGGTCTCCTGATGAGAGCCCTGGCACTGATTTGTTTACAAATTAAGCACTCCAGCAAAAAATGGCATCCTTTGTGATGGTCAAGAAATGCCAGAGAGAACCAGAAATTCAGTAATATGCTACTGTTCCTTGCCAAACTGAAAGTATTCATAAACCATCTGATACAACGCATGGCATGGACGAATGATTGGACCTGGAGGAAGGGCAAATTATGCAGGTCAATGGGATCTACAGAAACTCACTCAGATAAGGAAATATCTCCCACGACAGCACCCAGAATGAAGGATATCCTGTGACTGAGTCACGTTTTTGGGCTAATAATGCACCAATAATAAGATCAATTATCCATACACAGAACTTACTTGTAGTAAATTATGTGCAAAGAAGAAAGATGGCAGTTGGGGCAAAGACATTTGGGGATGTTTTCCTTGTGACCTGCCTGTGAATGCCATGCACAGATATAACTATTTTCGAGGAATGCGATTGGTGAGTAAAATATTCAAAATACATGCATAATGAAAACCCAGGTAGATATAGGTAGTGCTTCTACCGGAGACACTTCTGTCTGCAATCTCTTGGTCTCACAGAATAGGAGACCAAGAAATTGCAGTGTAGTTGGAAATGGCAGTTATACACCAATACTGGGATCTCATCTAATGCAGCAATGGCACTTGTTTGAATTAGATGGGGGTGCCCTTTTCTGCCAAGGAGGTCAACCTAGACAGGGAGAGCCAATATGTTATTATACACGGCAGATTAGATGGGACCGGCATCGTACTCATTATCATATTTGATTTGAATGTGTGTCAGTTAGCCTTCTTCAATATCTTAACCACAATGTCAGTCCATTCACAAACGCTCCCACAATATTGGGTGGGGCGCAGGAGAGGCAAGGGCTGAAAATGCATATTCTATGTGGATCTGGATGCTTCCTATCCACCATTGGCTAATACACTGGTTGTAAAGACAGCACAAGGGGTCATGAAGTGGGTGACTCACTAGGGATTCATAAATGCATGGAGACATGGGCATGAGTTGGGTAGGCAATTATCCCAAGAGTAAGAGTTGCAAGCACAACTTGCCCACCCGTGACACACTCAGAATACCTCGGGTGAACAAGCATGTCATAGTGGGGCTAAAATGTGGACAGCAGGTCTCATCTATGCCTTCCTGCAGGATGCAGTGTGCAATTTCCCTTTTAAAAGTATAACATTTTGGTAGGAGAGTTTATTTGTGTGATGTTCAGGAGGCCCTGCCTAATTCCCTCCTTCCTTTAACCAACAATACACTCCAGATTGTTACTTCTCCTCTAACCCTAGACACCCCTTCTCCTCAGCCAGTCCATTTTGTATAGACTCAGATGAGGCTGAGGTCTACCTACCTATGTCCACACAGTTTAAAATCTATCTCAACACAAACCATTAGCACAATATTAATCTTTACCCATAATGACTCAAAACGTAATTTTTTCACACAATGCTAGACAGCCCATGTTCAAGCTATCCAACACTTTAAATGCATTAACACAAATGCCCTTGTCATTGAACGCAGTCACTAAGTAGAGAAGGCAGACCTTAGATCAAACATCGTCAAGTTGAACACCAGGCATTTGGAAATCTCAGACTCAAAGATGCAGTCTCGATATAGGAGAAACAGTAGGAATCACTATCCTCTCCCATGAAAGTCTTAGTCTAATTATTCTTAAAATGCGTATTCTACATAATACAGCAATATTGAAAGAGGTTCATTATTACAGAACTGAATTCAATGAATTCTTCCCCTCTTATCGTCTCATGAATTTACACATTTCCAAGGAAATCATTGTTATCAATACATGGCCACGTTCATGTCGCTTTCATGTCCCAGCAAGATGTAGATAATATATTGAACAAGAGCTTTCCCATCCTATTGTATCTTTCAGGACACCCTCATTTCTTTCACTGCGGCTACCCTCATGATTATGTGTGTCTTCAATATTTAGTGCCATCTCCCTTTACTTCCTTTCAGGTTCCACCATTTGCTCTATAAATTGTGTCTGCAACAGAATAATATCTCTGCATTGACTCCCACCTGTAGTCAAAACATCCCAATTGTGCCTTGCCTGTATTAAGTCTACCCCTATGACTTAAATCTGTCATATTGTTTCAAACGTGTTATTTGGTAGTGGCTGCACTTTTATCTGGGGTGGAGGTTCCCTCATGAGCTCCCTTCTCTGACAAGTCTGATCATTCATTACCAGTGTTTCTCTTCAAGAGTGAACTTCTTCCTTGCTAGCTCATAGACATCCCTTGGTCTAGGCAACAACTGACTGAGAGCATACTATGGGATACATAGCTCAATTCTTCTCTTTGTTGCGATGTAGAAGGCAGAGTTGGGGGTACTCTTTCAGTGCACAAATTATTACTTTATGGCCCCCACGTCAGCCCCCAAACACAAAACAAAAGAGGAGGGCTTGTATAAAGTGGCTGCTTGGGGCACACTCTTCTCCCTACTGCTGAACGTGTTAACTGGGCTCACTTGGCCAAAAATAAACCTCCGGCCATTCCAGGCCCAAGGTTCCCACAGATGGTCTCTGAAATAAACAAGTAAGACTCCAAGTCCGAAGGTGATCATTATCAACAAAAACTTAGGGCACCAGGATACCAAACCCATCCGAGCGGTTAAGCACTATGTAACCAAGGCACTAGTTCAATCAATCAGTCAGGGGATTTGTATAGCGCAAAATACTCACCAGGAATGGGTCTCAAGGCGCTGAGGAAGAGAGGGGGTCCACAGATCCTGCAGGATCACTGAGCAACGTTGAAGAGCCAGGTCTTGAGGTCTTTTAGGAACTTGGGGAGAAATGCAGTCTGTCAGAGGTGGAGAGGGAGGGAGTTCCATGCCTTGGCCACGAGGAGGGAGTAGGAGTGTCCTTCTGTCCTGCTTTTCTTGAGCCGAGGTACAGTTGCGAGGGAGAGCTGGGCCAAGCGGAAAGAGCGCTGGGAGTGTGGAACACAAGGCGGTGGTTCAGGTTGACGGGTCCAGCTTTGTGTAGGGCCTTGTGTGAGTGGGTGGGAAGCTTGAAGGTAATTATCTTCTCGGCGCAGAGCCAATGTAGGGTCCGTATGTGTTGGCGGATGTGGCAGTGGCATGGTAGGTTTAGAACAAGTCTGGCATTGGCGTACTGGACGTTCTGGAGTTTGCGGGTGAGGTTCTTGTTGATACCGGCGTAGAGTGCATTGCTTTAGTCCAGTCAACTGTGGATGAGGGCGAGTATGATAGTTTTCCAGTGTTTGGTGGGATCCACTTGTGGAGTAGGCGGAGGGTGTGGTAGCAGGAGGAGGTGATGGTGTTGACCTGGCAGCCCATTTTGAGTTCGGAGTCCAGGATGATCCTGAGGTTGCGTGCGTGGTCTGTGGGGGTGAGGGGGGCCTGAGGGGGGGGGGGCACCAGGTGTCATTCCAGTCATCGGGATGTGGGCTCATGATGTGTATCTCGGTTTTGTTTGTGTTGAGTTGAAGGCAGCTGCTCTTCATCCATCTGGCGACGGCTTCCCATCCATCTTGAAAGTTGCGTTTGCTGATGCTGGGCTCGTTGGATAGGGAGAAGATGAGTTGGGTGTCGTCTGCATATGGTGAGATGTTGAGTATCTGTGCTTTGACGATGGCTTATGTTGAATAGGGTTAGGCTGGTGAAGGATCCTTGTGAAACTTTGCAGGTGGTTGGAGTCGGTTCTGAGAGGAATGGAGGGAGTCTGACTTGTTGCGTTCTGCTGGAGAGGAAAGAGAGGATCCAGTCGAGGGGCTTGTTCCGGATTCCCCCGTCATGGAGTCTGCGTGCTAAGGTGCAGTGAGAGACAGTGTTGAATGCCACTGAGAGGTCAAGGAGGATGAGGGCCAACGTCTCTCCTCTGCCAAGGAGGGCGCGGATGTCGTCTGTTGCTACGAGGAGTGTGGTTTCGGTACTGTGGTTCTTCCTGAAGCCTGCTGGGGAGGGGTCGAGGATGTTGTTCTCTTGGCTGATGATGGCTTTTTCCATGACTTTGTCCGAATAAGGGAGTAGGGATATTGATCTGAAATTCTTAAGATCGGTGAGGTCTGCTGAAGGTTTTTTCGGGAGAGTGTTGATCTCTGCGTGTTTCCAGTCGTCGGCAAAGGAGGCGGTCTCAAAGAAGCGGTTGATGATATGTTGAAGTTTGGGTGCGATAAGGTCTGTGACTTTGCGGTAGATGTGGTGGGGGCAGGGGTCCGTGGGGACCCTGGAGTGGGTGGTCTTCATTATATTCAGCGTTTCTTTGATGCGGAGGGTGGTCCAGCTGTTAAGTGTTGGTTGCGTGCTGCTGGAAGCGGTAGGACGAGGTTCCTCGTGGAGGTTCATACTCAAACAAGTGTTACCGTATTATCTTTCTGGCATATCTTGTTACGCTTCGGGAGGAGGGGGAGGGATTTCTCCTAAAGCACAACCTTATGTTAAGTAGCTGCTTAAATGATTTGTCGCATCCTCGTATTGCATTTTTTACACCAAATGATGTTTTTGGAGTAATTTCAAACCACCATAATCTACATTTATCATTGGGATGGGCCAACTGAAGTACCCAGTCAAGGTCCATCTATATGTGTTTCCTTGTGGTTATCGAGATAAAAAAAATTAAAACAGATGGGTCTGGTGGCAGAATTGGTCTTGAACAGCTGATAACACTGACACCCATACACCCTTCATTTTAGTCGCAATCCCAATGAGTCGAAAAACTAAATCCTGCCATCAATTACCTCTCTTTTTAGGTGCGGGCATACCCAGGTCACTGTCCTCATCCTTCTTCTTACTCCCAAGGTCAATAGTATTTACGGTGACTGTGGCTCTTATTTCCTGCTGGGCAGCTTTCATTCGGTCATAAAGGACTTTGAAGAATTTTTCTGACTTCTTCTGCTCATTCAGTTGCTTATAAAAAGAAAACTGAAAAATAATTTGGATTACAAAACTGAAAGTTAACAAGTTGAATTCATTGCAAAGATAGCTTCATTTCGTGGATCTGGTTTATTTTATAGGCTAAAATTCACAAAGTAGTTCTGGTGATCTGTGTAAGAGGATAGAAAATTCAAAACAGAGGGATGTTCAGCCTACCAATGCTTTTTTTTTTTTTTAAATTGAATTCGATCAAAAAGTTTTATTAATACATCCAGACAATTCATTCAAAATATCAAATAATAATAAATCCGACACAAACAGTCTAAAACAGTACCAAAAATCAAAAAAAGAAAATCGCTGGAGACCAGTTACAGTATCATATCTACATTAAGAAAACTATAACAAACGTTCCCATAATACATTAAAATGTACATGCAAGTGAGTCTTTAAATAATACTGCAGATAATATTTCAAAATCCAATACCCCAGTTGACTGCCTATATTAAAACGAGCTAAAAAAAACAACAACAGAAAACGATTATCCCTTGGGTACATTGAAAATATGCGGAGATATCAACATGGATGCCGTAGATAATTTTGCATCGTTCAGCTACTTGCCAAGAAAAATTAAAGTGTCTATAGGGCAGTGAAGTGCTAAGAGGTAAGTGTCTATAGTGCAATTAAGTCCAAAAGGGTGTGCAATTATCTAACAACAGTACCAAAAATCAAAAAAAGAAAATCGCTGGAGAAAAGTTACAGTATCATATCTACATTAAGAAAACTATAACAAACGTTCCCATAATACATTAAAATGTACATGCAAGTGAGTCTTTTTAAATAATACTGCAGATAATATTTCAAAATCCAATACACCGTTGACTGCCTATATTAAAACGAGCTAAAGAAAAACAACAACAAAAAACGATTATCCCTTGGGTACATTGAAAATATGCGGTAGATAATATTGCATCCTATAAAAGCAACTTCAGCTACTTGCCAAGAAAAACTAAAGTGTCTATAGGGCAGTGAAGTACTAAGAGGTAAGTGTATATAGTGCAATTAAGTCCAAAAGGGTGTGCAATTATCTAAAAAGATGCAAACATGAATAAGATTCCAGCATAATAAGAGTACCTCCTAAAATATAGGCTTGTATTCAAAACTTTAATCAAAATATGCTGCCCAGACATTCTCAAACTTCTTGATCCCCCAATTCGTAGTGCATAAAGTCGCTCAGTTTTTTTAACCTGTTTAATTTTCCGAACCCACTCGCCTTTTGTTGGTATAAGATTTGATCGCCATCTCTGAAGGAAAAGTGATCTGGCAACTGCCATTACAATATATAATAATTTGACCACCGTATCGGGAAAATGTAGAGTACGGTAGTAACCCAAAACTTTCAGCCGAATATAGGGATCTGCTATGATTAAACATTCCGCTTCTAAATGACCACAGATATAATTCCAGAATCCCTGGATCAAGGGGCGCTGTGATATGATATGTGACCTGTTCTATGGAGAAGCCATTTGCTAAAAAATAGCATCCGGCGCCAAATGGCCACCCTCAATGCGCTGAAATTAGGTTTATTTAATACAGACCACATACTCACTGTAACTTCCACATCCTCATGTTTTTCCCATTTAGTTATTGCTTTCTCCGCAAGATCTATTCACTTAATGGAGGTTAAACACTGTTTCCACTCTCCGGGTTTCTGAACTATGATTTCTTTAAATAAATTGTATACCAAATGTTTACTTTCATTAATCTGATCCAGATCGAGATTACTCAGGAATTTGATAAGAATGTTATATGACCCAAGGAGAAGGAAATCATTCAAGATTAAATAATTCATTTTGGCAATATTCAGCCACCTAGCGTTCTTTAAGAAATCAGAGACTTACCCAAAGTTGGCTTTGGCCCATTTTTTGTATGATTACAGTCAAATCACTAATCTCAAATACTGAAGTGAGTTTGGATAACGGGGTTAAGGAATTGATTACGGGGATTGAATATCTTCTATAAAAAGCCTGACATTTGAAAAAAAACACTGCATACACTTATAACGCACTCGTTTAGGGGATTTCAAAATTTTTAGTGGGCAGCGTATCTGGTTCTCTTTACAAATTAACTTCATAAAATAATTTACAAATAGACCGGTTTGTGATTCCAACTTAAACCTTGACATGTATTGTGCAAAATATGCAAAAAAAAGAAACCCTAAGGTTGGGGATAGCTAATCCACCATTTTCCAGCTCCTCATATAAAGTGCTTAGTGCAATTCGAGGGATTTTCTTACCCCAAAGAAAGGATGTAAGCATGGACTATAATTTAGAGAAGAAAAGAAGCCGTTAAAACGCAGGGGATCACTGAAAATAAAAAATAAATAACGGGAGAACAGACATCTTAATCAGTGAGACCCTGCCCATGATGGTTAGTGGAAGCGGGTTCCATCGATTGAATAAGTCTTGTACTGTCCATAGTAGCGCAGCAAAATTTAAGTCATATACTTCGGAGATTCGTGACGAAAAGTAAACCCCCAGATATCTTTTTGGTTTAGTGTTTAGACAAGGAAGGATATCAGCATGTATAACATCAGGCTTAAAGCCTCAGTGTATGATTTCCAGTTTTTTTTTGTTGATTTTATATCCGCAGAGCAACTCAAACTGCTCAAAAATCTCAAAAACTTTTGCTTGAACCTCCTTATCCCCTTTTATTATTAGCATGATGTCATCAGCATATAATGTAAGTTACTCCATAGTTGGTAAAGGGGGACTAATCTCTACATTATTTCGGATGGCAATCGCCAAGGGCTCAATAAAAAAAGCTAAAAGCACTGGGGACAGTGGACAGCCTTCTCTAGTACCCCGGTTGACACTAATGTGGCCTACCTCAGAGGCATTAATAATGAGGTTGGCTTCTGCATTTAGGTACATTTTCTGGATCAGCCCTATAATTTGGGGAGGTATACCGAAGTTTAAAAGAATACAAAATAAGGTCTCCCAGACCACGAGGTCGAATGCTTTCTCGGCGTCTAATAATCCAGTCCTTCGGCCAGATAATGCCTATTGGTCCCCAGAAGTCTCCCTGCAATAAAACCATTTTGATCAGAATGGATCAGGTGCAAGGCTATTACATTAAATCGGTTAGTTAAAAGTTTAGTAAAAATTTTATAATTAGAATTTAAAAGCGTGATAGGGCGATATAAGTTAGGGTCTTCACAATCTGTTCCCTTTTTCCAAAAACTGACTATATTCCCTTTTTGGAATGAAGATGGTACTGGGCCGCCCTCTAAAATTTACTTTGCAATCAACAAAAGATATTTAGGAATGGTGCTCAAAAAGGTTTTAAAATCTCAGCCAGAAGACCGTCTGGGCCACAGGCTTTGCCTTTCGAGAGATTTTTAATAACATCCCCTAGTTCTTCTTTGGAGAAAGGACGGGTCATTCTCTTTTTATCGACCTCAGAGTGTGCCGGCATTTCATAGCTCTGGAGAAATTTCTCCAATGAAACCTTATCAATGGACTGTTGTTGGCCATACATATTACTGTAATGTTGTGACATTATATCCCCTATCACCGCTGGATCATCAGAGCGGATCCCAGTTAAGGAGCTTCTCAATGCTCTAAACTGGTTGCTTGCTGCCTGCTCCCTGGCTTGCCATGCAAGGAACCTCCCGGTATAATTACTCTCTTCTTATATCTTTTGTCTATGGTTGTTATGAGAAGATTCACATCTAACATATTAGTCTTCGCTAAGATCCCGTTTAGGCTGATGGAGTTTTCGTTGGATGAGGCCCGAGGGGCTGCTAAGAAAGATATCATAGCACCTTTGTACCTCCTTTTGTAGATTTTGCTTATTTTTTCTTCACTTTTGTTTGGGTTTTCGGCATCTTTCCCAATGGCTAATCAGCGTATGTATGCCTTAAGCAAGTCCCAACCTGTATGAAGAGATGCCGTACCGTGATTTTGTACCAAAAACTCCTTTATCTCAGTTTTGGCAAAAAACACCCAATTCTATTCTGATAGATATGCCTACCAATGCTGATGCAAATACCACACTCCACCAGGTCTGTGCTGTGATTTGAGAAGACAAATCCAAGCCCTCTTTAAAACCTTTGGCACTCAGCAAGTGTAAACAAGTCCCACCCTGCTTCGCAAAATTCAGTATGTTTATGCCTAATTGTACATATTTTGTGTCTCTTTTTACTGAAATGTGAGAAATTAGACACTTTGTGCATTAAAGAAGTATGTGGCAGATCAGGAATGTCCAGCTCCTGCTCAAGAAACAAAAAAATCGCCACATTGTGACTTCACATTCACGCAAACAATAAACACAAGGTTTCATGGATGTGTGTGCATGTTCCCATCTACAAGGCAGGGGACCTGGATGGAAGGTGTGGCATCACTGACCGACTGCCACTTCTCTTTCAAGTGGCAGCACCAGCTTTTGCTATGGACCGGTTATGAGCATCGACCCGAAGAAAAAGTTGCACATCTTAGTCCATAGAGATGAGGTGCACATCTTAGTCCATAGAGATGAGCTGATATCTATTCACATTAGATGCACCTTTCCAAGAATTTTTTTCTGCTGCAACATTCGTCTTACTGAATATTGAAACCAAAAACTCTCCTCAGGAGCTAATTAGTCCCTTGATATGGATGCCTTATACCAAACTCGTTAAGGAGCTTTCAAATGAACATTATCTCACATTAAATTATTCGACATTGTTTTCAATGAGAGACCTAACGTCGGCAGTAACATGCAGTGGCAAATATGCAAAATGCATTATGTTCAAATATTGAACTTTTAAACTAATCAAAAAGGCTTAGCTCACTTTTATACATTCAAGTCTACAAGTAAAATAAAACTGTTTGTTACTCCCTCATGTTCAGGTGAGATCAACACGCTACTAACCTGTGAAGAGCTGGTCAACATTAACATGCTCACATTCACATACAAAAGAAAAGCAGCAATAGGAAGAATCTTCAGAGTTTCCTCCTACGGAGGTGAAACCAATTAAATTATTATGCGGCCTATACTACAAGTGAGTGAACACACAAAAATAATCTAATTAAAATGTAATTAAAATAAAATAATTTTAAATCACAAAGATTTTTTTTAGCAAAACATTATGTCTTTGCTTTCAGAAGTCTAGACATACGCAATCACCCCCAGGGGTTATTTAGAACTCTGAAATCTTTAATTTTGCTGTAAGTTACCCTAGAGGTTTAATTGGATCGTTCGGTTCACGGTAAGACGCTGCTAATTATTTACACAAAAAAACTAATCAAAATGAGTGCAAACGTGTCTTTTATTGAAAAGCAGTACATGCTCCCGCCTCCTCTCTGGTACCTGAATTTAACTTCCACGTCCTCACACAAGAAGAAATAATAATTGTGATATTCGAAATTTGGGTCTGATCTCCTATTGTAGACCTAAAAGTAACTTTTAAATGGATAATACAGGAAATCGAAAATGTTGCACTTATCTTCACTAATTCCTCCTTCCCAAGAAGACCTTTCCTCAATGACCTACAGCTAGCCAGTGAACACCTAATCTAGACACGACTCACTAGGTACAAAGCCTTTTAATTTCCTATGCTTTTGGTCTACTAGAACATATCAAAACACAGTGGACAATAAAGCTCAGCCATTTCCTTTCCTCACCCTGTAACCGTGGCAGAGGATACACAGCTCCTTAACAGGTTGGACAAGCAGGATCCAGTCACTGCGCGGAGGCTGAAGGCGTGATTGGCAGTCATCCAGCAATGGACTGAGCACACCTTCCATAGATGCATAAGCTGGTTATTTTTAACAACACTGACTTGGTGTGGCATGTCGCATGGGATTACTAACTAACAAGGTTCAAGTGTTCAAAATGTAGTCAAAAGTTCAAACCAGGAGACCTCCTTAAAGAGGCATGTTAATCAGGCACACAACGCCCATATGGCTAAAAGGGCTTTAGCCCTCCCCCGTCCCGTGTCCCGTGTCTCAGACCGGGCTACTGCAGCTTGAGTTGCTGTGGCATCAGTGTTCAGTTTCTGGAGGTCTTATCTCAGCCGCACTGAGTTCTTCACGGTTGCATGACAGAACCACGCATAACATTACTTCCCATAACTTAACGTGGCCATAACCACGACTGCCTATTTACCACGCATGTCTTTATAAATGAATTTTATTGTACAGACATGAATGGTAAAGGTAAATGAGTGGTAAAGTTTACATCCCAGCTCCCCTACCCTGCACCCTTAAACCTCGCCCCAACCCTTAAAACAATGAGCCCTAAAATCGGCCCCCACCCTAAAAACTAACCTTACCCCAAACCTAAAAAGACCCCAGCCCCCACCTTGAACCCTAAAACTGGCCTGCAGCCCTAAAAACAATTCCTGTAAATAAAATGGCATGTATTCATTTGTAACATGAGTTTTCTATCTTTGTTTCCTTTAATTATTAGTTATGGATCACTAATGCAGCACTGGAATACATTTAAAAATGTTTTTTGAGGTATGCACAGTTAAGTGCTAAAAATACTGCCTTTAGGTGATTTTCCTGATTTTTGTACTGATTGGGACATCAAAATACCGGCGGTGCAGTAGAAATCAGACCAGCTGGCAACCCTAATCAGGAGACAGAGTTTGTTGCAGAATCAGCACATTTTTTTTATTTCCTTCACCCTCTATCACTCATTGATGCCATAATAGCAATATTTTAACGTATGTCTGAAACTCTACGACAGCCATCAATACAATGCTGTTACTCCTGGGAATACATCCTGCATTCAGGCAATTCACTCCTCATTCTCGCTGCTCACCTTTCACCTTCACCGAGCATGGACAGTGATCTCACTGCACTCACAATGCTCATCATGCACCTCACTATTCACCCTCCTCGTGCCTTGCACTCACACACAAGCACACCGCTCAACCTGCATGCACATGACAATCCACTCACTTGTCGATTTCACCGCTCACCCTACACTCACAGGGATCATAGTGCATTCACGCTGTTCCTCACATATTCATGCTCCTTTTACCCTCTGCTCACACAAGCACACAGCTCACCCTGTATTCCCAGTGACCACACTGCAATTATGCCGCTCCCCATGAACCTACAACGTTCTCCCTCCACTTACCCTGTGGTCACATGAACACACCACTCACCCTGCAAGCACAGTGATCACACTGCAATCATACTACTCACCATGCACTCAGGTTTAAAACTCAGCATTTACACAAGTACACTACTCACCCTGCACCACCTGTCACTCTCAGTGCTCACTCTGCAATCGCACTCAGCCAAGCACATCACTCACTAGTCATTCATTCCTCCCACTCTGCAATTTTACCAGCTCCCATCCCTGCTTTACAAGACTAAGAGGTTCAAGCATAGGCTGGAAAAACAGAAGCTCAAAGGGAATGAACCCCACTCAATTCTGAGGCACTTCTCTGGGCAAAGATAAGGCATGGCAAAAGGATGTCCCACTGATACATCATAGGTTCTGTAGGCTCTTAATCATGCCTTTAATTATCTTGTTGAACCGGTACAAACACAAGTACAGGACACCACATCCGAACACCCATTTATGAAATTGGATTATTGGTTGAAGGGGATGAGAACCCACTTCAAATAACAATGAAAATCTTTGTCAGGGTTCACAAAGTAAAGTCACAAAATAAACCTGTGCTTAACACTCTGGTAGCTGGTTACAAAAGAAGTCAGGCTTAACTTAGAGGCAATGTAAACATATTTATGTGGTTCTCAAACAGTAATAAAGTGAACATACCACGCACGAAAAATCCCAACATATTTAGAAAAATAGAGTCAACTCTAATAAATAAAATTACACAAAACAACAAATATCCAATAAGTAGACCCGGAGTTACAAGTTTTCTTTAAGGTAAAAATATGGCCAGAAGACACAATTGCTGGTATCTGGTCGCACCAGACCGGGAGAAAGGAACAAGTTGAGGCTGACCATGATGAAGCACGGGCCCAATACAGGACCACGTCTGTTCTGCTGGAGGCTTTAACTTCAGACTTTTATGTGAAGACGGTGCAGCGCCGCTCTGTGGGCATCTGCATCATCTTGCTTCATGCTGTTTTGAATGAATAGAGGCTTTCAATCAAGTGCAGCACATCTATGTGGGGCCCTAAGGGCTCAGCATCAGAGCCGGTGAAGGAGTCTATCAGGAGTTGTGCAGTTGCAAGGCCCTATGACATATCTGGTGAAGCTGCCAATCAGGAGTTGTACGAGGCTGCAATGTGAGGCCTTCGTCGAATCCTGTGAAACCTTCAGTTAAGCAGCGAGGAGTTCACTCTGACTCCAGCCAAGGGTCGTGGACCTTAAACACAGCATCCGGGGTCAGAATGAGTCCCACAGAGGCCAGTAGAGAGGATGAGGTCAGGTCCAATTGGGTCTGGTCAGTTGGAAAGCAGGAAAGGCCTCTGGAAGCTTGTTGTATCCCTTCAGCTCACATAGGAGGACATCCAACTGACTATTGGGGTCACTTCTGGGGTCCTGGGTACAAGGCAAGAAGGTCCAGTCTTCCTTCTTCAGACAGCAGGACAGCCCTTCTTCTGAATTTTCTAGAGTACAGGAGAGCTTTGAATTCAAGCTCTGGGGAAGTAACTTTTTGCTGGGTTCCAATGTGTAGGGTGGAGGTGCACCCCTTTGCTAAACCTAAAACTGGTTTCCAGTCATTTCTTCCCCTTCCACTGAGTTTGCCTGCAGTCGGTCTAGTGAAACAAAGGGCAGGAAGGTCCAGGTGTGAGATTCATTTACCAGTGATAGGGTAAGCATCTTCTGAAGTCTAGAAGGGGCTGGGGGCAGCCCTCAGGCAACACTCTGAAGAACAGGAAGGAGCCGAGTATGAGCCCCCCATCCCCAGGCCATCTTGCTCAGGACAGGAAAAACCTTCCCCACACTCAAGGTCCTTTTGTCCCGTGTCTGGAAGGAATACACATCACACCACAGGAAATCTGTAAATAGTCAGGTGAACCTGTACACTGGCAAAAAAGCACATTTGATTTAGGCAAGAAAATGACAACTTTCTGAAAGTAGAATTTTCTAAAAAGGAATTTAGAATCCTACTTCATGATTAATAGGATTTTTAATTACAATTAAAATGATTCGAAGAAGTGTTTCTCTAGGTATTCCTAAACTGAATTCAGCAATTGTTAAATGTAATAAGGTAACCAGTGTTAGTCTATGGGAGCCCAGCTTTGTCACAAGGAAAAAATGACTTTCAAGAGGTTTCTCTGCCAGGACATATAAAACATGAAAAACACATGTCCTACATTTCAAATACCATGCACCCTGCCCTATGGGCTGTTAGAGCCTACCTTAGGGGTATTAAAAAGGAAGGTTTAGGCCTGTGAAAAGGTTTATTTTGCCAGGTTGAAATAGTAGTGTTAAACTGCACACCTACTCCGCCATACCATAAGCCTATTTTACAGTGCTACATTAATCAGTGCGCTGCAGCCCACAAGTAGCATTTAATTAACAGGTCTGAGGCACATACAGTAAAATTTACTAGCGATTTAGAAGTAAACTAAATGTACCAATTGGGTTTATGCTAGTTTACCTTAGTACAACTGACCACCCTCTCTTCCCTGAGTTTCATGTTTCATTACAGGTCATTCCTCATTCGCGGTACAAAAGGGGGTGGTGATGGACGGAGCATCTGAACCAATCAAACACTCACACCTAGTCAACAGATCTGGGTTTAATCCATCACCGTTCTTTAGCCCACTCTGCCACGCCAGTTCGGACATGGCCATATGCTAATCAGTCTGACCCTGTGCCTCATGGGAACAGTCCAGCCCGAACTGCCAAGCCATGCCTTCCTTGGACCAGAAACAAGCTTCCTAGGACCGGTTTCTGGCATTACAGCCGTCTTCAGCCATTCCTCACTCGCCACAGAATCCTCTAGTGGAGGGCAGGCCCTTTTGGTGGTTAAAGAGTATTTTTGCAGGAAATAAGGAAAGAGGGGTCAGCCCACTCGCGATATATTACAGACTCACTGGATAAACAGTTCTGACAAATTCACACCTCTGATGCCTCTTCCGGGTAGTGTGCTGCTAAGTGATTATTTTGATTTTTGCTTGTGGCAAATTCCAATCATTGGGCTACAATCTTTGGTGTTGTATTGGATATTTATTAACCAAAGACTCACTTGGTGCAAATGCATTCTATAGCAAAGGAAGAAACTGGTGTTCTACCTGCACTAAAAAAAGTTGCCTCTTTTCAAGAGACACATTTCGAACCAACTGAGAGGACAAAATGAAATGGGACTGGGTGGTTAGCTTGAGGAAGCCAATTAGGATTTAAGACTGATAACACTGTATCAAAGCCTGACCCAACTTCAACCAAGCGACGCAGGGTAGCCATTTTTTCGTTGGGTCTAAACATATTTGTGAAAGCTGACACTCTTGGAGCAAGCTCATTGCTGGTTCAATGTTTGCACCACACACCTCAAATGTACTTTTTTTCTCAAATCTCTCTGGAATGCTAAATGAATTTGGGCCCACAGGGGTAATCATCGGTAGAGACTGGAATCTGGTAACAGCTTTGTACCCTGGCATCTGTGACCTCGATGCTTCTACTGCTCCTAGGTGAACTCCATAAAGTGGTCTACTGATGGTGTAAAAGCGCCTCCAGTGATCGGGTTCCTTTTGCTCTTGGATAGACTCAAATAAACCATTTACTGATGGCCTAACAGTGTCTCCAGTGATTAGGCTGTTTTATGCCATGACCGACTCAATCATATCCCCTTCAGGGGAAACCTTCTCTTGTCCTGCCATGCAAACCTTGAATTGCATGTCCATAAAGAATAATCACTGTAAAAGTCACTGGTATTCAGAACAACAACCAAGACAAGGCCTCTCCTAAAAAGTAACACAAATGAACATGAATGGCACTCACACACATCTTTGTGTGCCACTTTAAATGTGTGTTTTACAAGCTGCTGTGACATGACTCTACACTTTAGATGACACCACAACCAACATTCATGTATGCACTGTTAGATAGGGTCCTACCTAGTAGAAGTGCACCTTGAGGACTCAACAAGAGGGGCAGAAAGCAATATAGAATTGCTACAATACAGTCAATCACATATCAGGGACAGCTTCAAAGATATGGTCATTCAGCATGTGGCTGAGTCAGACACAGCTTATCCCCATTTTCATAGATACCACCTTTTTATAAAGTCGACCTATCATATAATTTATTTTTTAGTTTTACCGTATGTAGGAGAGTGGGGTCTGCAATCCTATGGTCACCCCAGATTTTTGCTTTTTGCTTCACTGGTTTACGACTTTCCCTGGCTGTGGGCCTGCTAATTAGACCCACAGCCTAGCTGTTCTCTCTCTAAATTGACAACCATGTACTTTAGGTGCATTTACCAATTGGTACTGGGCCACCTTATCAGTCCCTGTACAGTGTACCTTGGGTATCCAGGGCATAGGTGTACCCAGGGCCTACCAGGGGCTGAAGCATGTATTATGCCACCCCTGGCTGGCCATCTAAAACTGACACAACTGGCTGCACGACAGCTGGGGCAAGGTGGTGTAAACACCCTTTGCTGTAGATATAGTATACCTATATCTAACCCTAAAATGGACACATATATTCCTATCAGTCACTCCTATGGCAGGCCTTATCAATCCCGAAGGCAGAGTGCTTGGAATTATGTGCGATGGTGCTCTGGCATGAGCTGAGCCCGTCTGCAGCTTGCGGAACCAAGTCCTAATAGCTGTTCCATGATAACGCTATACCATATACTCTTAAGTGCATTATCAACCTCGCGGTTTAATGCTAACTCTGGTATAACATTATCAAAACATGTCGAGTAAGGTGTCATACGAATTGGAATACTACCCCCTCGCCAATTCTGGCGACGGGGGTAGCATTCCACCCTTCTAGAGGGGCACGACATGTATGTAACTGTGAACCCCGATTAAAGTTAACTCGAGCCTTGGCATCACAAAATGGATGCTGCCACCACAGACACAAGTCTGACCTCCTGCTGCTGGGAGTCCTTCCAGCGAGGGAGGCCCGGACACAGGGTTTCCTGCCTTGGGAGGTGCTAGCACCACCCCAGACAGGATTTTGTGTATTGGGTAGGATAGGCCTGAAAGGAATGAGACATGCCTGGGGCACACAAGGTGCCCTGTGCATACACCGGTTCAAACCAGTTGCTGGGGCATCCCTGCCCCAGCTCTGGCGCGAAACCGAACAAAGGATAGGGGGTGTAACCACCCCCCTTCCTGGTCCCACCCAGGGGAGGGACCTAGTCAGTAGTACAGCCCCCTTTAGCAGGATAAAGGTAGGAGCTGGTCCCATTCCAAATTAGATTAATCCTGAACTACTCAACAAGAATAAACTCTGGACTTCGACGTTCTGCTCCACAGAAGACTGAAGAAATCTCCCTTGTGGGCAAAGAGTGTCCACCCTGCAACTGCAGGCACCATCAATCGTCTAGCGGCTTCACTTTGTCGTCTTCCCTCGAGGATCCAGACTTCAGAGCCCGACGAGACCCGGATTCCCAGACCTCTCCGACCTCAACTCACATCTGCAGCAAAGCTGAGACCCGTGGGTGCGACGAGACACGTGGGACCGGCCATCTTGAACGAACCTGCACTTCGCTTCCAGCACGACTCCCGAGGTAAACTCGACCAAGTGCTTTGGGGACTGAGAAGCCCCAGCCCGAGCAGCCCCTGCATCGAAGATCAGCCCTCCAGCTTCCACGAGATCTGCGTGGGGCCCTTCTGCTTGTTTGCTGCTCGACGCGTTGTCTGGTCACTTGCCGGCTGGCTAGTGGCCTCCTAGACAACGAACCTTGAAATCTTCACTGCTGGTCTGGTTGCTCCAGACTGGCCCTTGCTCCCTTCCAAAAGAGGGGCACCCCGGACTCTCCTAGTCCGCACCAGACGCCTTTTCCACTCACCGCGTGGGTTGCCTTTGCCAAGGCCTGTTGACTCCAATCCCGGATCCGACACCGCCGACAACGAGAGCCTGAGTGGGACAGCTCGTGCCTCTATCCTGGTCGTCGAAGACACCTCCTGGTCCACGTGGCTGCAAAGTCAAGCGTCCACTCTTCACCTGATCGCGACGACGACATCTGGTTCCTTCCTGGTTCCACTCCAGTCACTGGCTAGTGACTTTGAACACTGTCCCCTCTGCTTTCAGGTCCTCTTCTTCACCGATCCACTCTTGGATCGCACCGGACATCTTCCTCCTGGTCGCCTGCAGCATCTTTTCTTCCAGGCTCCATAGACTTCAACGCGAGAACCCGACACACTTTGACACCTATGCACCCGCAGCCCGTGGGTGAGGTAACGAGAGCATTTCGGTGCTCAAGGGTAGCTTAACTGTCCTAGTGTCCAGTTCCACAGTCGTTTTAGTCCTAACTAGTCAGGATTGTCCGTACTTACCTTTTACTTGAACTGTACTGTCCATAGACGTTGTTACGCATCTCGCGTGTGAGTTCACACTCTGCACACGCGTTCCGTGGGCCTCCTATTACTTACCTAGAGTTAGTGTAGCGTGGTCCCATCGATCCTACAGCCTCTGGACAGCTCCATTCCTTTTATTGACTTTCACATTCCACTTACTAAGTATATGGTTTGTCGTGCCCCTAGGGCACCATTGTAATTTTGTGCAACTTGTCGTATTTTTCCTAAGAGATTCTCATGTGCTTAGCCCTCTGACCTCATAAAGAGTTCAGAGGTGTTGTTATTAATAAATATACGGTTTATTTTCATAACAACCTGTGTGGTGTCCTTTCATCTGGTATTCAAGGGGTTATAGTGTGGTAAAACAGCTGGCTTCACATGCCAAAAGAGTTTAGCCTAAGACTGCTTTGTCCATGCTACCATTAGGATAGCTGGTCTATAAGGTTGACTTACAACCAATCACCATAAGGGTTGTTTGGACTGATACAAGGTGATCACTAGAACTAGTGAGCATCATATATCAGGCCAACTTCTCACACCGTTCACCCCATCACGTGCAGATCACTGCTACTGCCCCCAAGTGCATTAAAAGCATCATGCCTTTTTCTTTTCAATAAATATTAAAGAGAAACAATCACACCCATGTAAAATCTTATATTCATCCATTTGTACTTTAAGCAAAGTTACTTGCGCTGTGTGCAAAAAATGCACCTTTCATCAGTTTTCCCTGAAATTCCATAAGGAGAACCCGTCTCACTGTAAGTACAAAACATATTTTTTGTTATTTGCCCATACTGTTTTATAAAATTTCATTAGCCATTTATGTTTCCAAGCATTCCCCTTGAGAGTTCCTAGCCCTGTGTAAAAATGTAGTTAAACACTCTCACCTCAACTTTCGACCAGTAACACTGCAGTATCTATTAAAGTGAAAAGTGAAATGGTTGGTCGAAAACATGTTGAATGCAAATAGTCATTCACCAGGGCCCTAATAACTCTTCTGAGTAGTCTGCTATAAGGATAGGTGTGAATTCAGTAAGGAGGAAATCTGATGCCATCACATCCATCACCGATTTACTAATCAATAGCAGGGTATGTCACAACATTCCAGAACCACTAAACCGAGAATACAAGCTCCCAGTAGAAGGTAGTTTAAAGTTAAAGACAGAAAATTGGTTCTAGGCATGGTAACAGGTCAACCCACTAGATTCAACATTACTAAATATGTGTTACTTTCTCTTCTTGGATATGTCCATATCGGGCAGATTTTGTCAGTCAAACAAGCACTGTGCCATTATACAACAAATGTGATGACTCCACTCCTCACACTGGCAGAGGTGTCCATGAAATTATCCACAGCTGTCGTATGTATCCCACGGCACTCGAGAGCGGCCACAGTGCCTTCTCTTGCTGAACAGTATTCACAACTTACCAGACTACCCTCACTTGAACATTTACTGTACGTGTTGCTAGATAGAGACACAAATGTAATATGATATGGGGTCTTTGCCTGAAAGCGGTCAGCTTATGAAGCCCTAAGGACCTCCCCATACCTCTATATGATACAATTATTCTTCTTTTGTATCCACAAATCTACCCCCACCTCCTCACATCATCTATCCCTATCCTCCTCATCCTCACTTTATTTCTGACCATATTAATTTCAGATTGTGATAAGATATCTCTCTTACTGTCATCCATAGGGAAACTGAATTAGTTGCATCTTTATGTTATGTTAAAAGTAATTTAGAAAGCGCGCGCTCACCAGCGGTTTCTTGGCGCTAAGCAGAGTCAACCAGTTACCGTGACAATACATAAACTTTCAAATATAGGCCTGGACAAATAACCAAGTTTTAAGAGACTTTCTAAACTGGGTATAAGAAGTAGACAGTCAGGAGAAAGAGAATTCCAAAATTGTGGAGCCAGAAATGAAAATCTTAAACCTCCTTGTTTTTTGCATTTGTATGGACAAGGAGTCAGCAGGTTCATATCTGCTGACCGTAAGTCACGGGACGGAACATAGCGCCGTACTTTAGAAGAGATGAAAGCCAGACCGCGGGCAGAGAAGGCTTTATAAATAGTACAGCCGAGTTTAAAAAGGCAGCGTTGAGTGACTGGAAGCCAATGTAGCTTTTTCAACAGACGTTTTACATGACACTATTTTGGTTGGCCACAGACAAGCCTGGCAGCTTGGTTCTGCACTAGTTGAAGCCGCCGTAATTGGTAAGCTGGAATGCCGGTATATAGTTAGCATAATCAATACGCGACATAACCAGAGCCAGTATAACTAGAATCCTGGCCTCGGTGTTTAAGTATCTGCTTATTTTGCGGATTCGCCGAAGATAAAAAATGCAAGCGGAGACCACAGTACTTATCTGTGCCTTCATCGTAAGGTCATTGCTAATCACAATTCCCAAGCTCCTGACCGAGCTGACAGGAGATGGAGGGCAATCCAGTGAATGCGGCCAGAAGTTGGGATTCCAAAGATTCGCCGGGCCACCAGTGAGAATCAGCTCGGTTTTATCGAGGTTTAGCTTCAGATGGTTCGTATTCACCCAATTGCTAATAAACAACATGGTGGACTGGAAGCATTCCCTAGATGAAGGGGAGGCGTCAACATTAAACACCAACTGAAGGTCGTCAGCGTAATTAAATATGACCACCTCTCTTTTTTGAAGGGACAAAATTAAAGGACAGATATACAAATTAAAAAGGAGGGGAGAGAGCGATGAGCCCTGAGGGACCCCGCACGTCAACTTGCTTTTCTCTGCGAGAAAGCCAGCTAGACGAACTGCTTGAAATTGATCACCAAGGAAGGAGGAGACCCATTTCAGTGGAAGGCCCTGAACCCCCGCACTCTCGACACGGTCGACCAGCAGTCGGTGGTCGGCCGTGTCAAAGGCTGCCGAAAGGTCCAGGAGTACCAGCGCTTGCATTGAGCTGTGGTCGCCCCCCCTACGTAATTCATCCAGGACTGCTAACATAACAGACTCTGTGGAGTGTTCAGGTCTAAAACCAGCCTGGTGAGGATCCAGATAATGTGACTGCTCGACAAAAGTGCTAAGACAGTTGGCCACATTGGTTTCCAAGACTTTCCCCAAAAAGGGCAGCAATGAAATTGGGAGAAAGTTGCTGGGTATTGACGGATCAGCACCCGGTTTCTTTAAAATAGGTACAACTTCTGCGCTTTTGAACAGATTAGGGACAATGCCATTGATGAGGGAGTTTTTAAGAAGTGACATTGGGGGCTCTGGACATTGAAGAAAAACTTCCCGAAGAACCTGAGGGGGGCAACTGTCCGTAGGGGAGCCAGAGGACACCTTCTTAAGTAAGGAGAAAAAAACCTCTTGGGTAATGAGAGGAAATACATCCAAGTGGCAAGAGTAGGAGTATGAGCCACAAGGATCTGGTGGTGCCGAGGACTGAGGGATACTGGATTTAATGTTTACCATTTTTTCATTAAAATAGGTATTAAGGGAGTCACATAAGGATTGAGACGGAGTAGGCTTTACTATAACACGATCAGGCTTAACAAGTTAATCTACAATAGTGAAGATGTCCTTAGCCTTATTTGTAGACTTCAGGACTTGAGGAGAAATATTCAGATTTAGTCCTCAAAATAATCTTTATTGCTTACCTTACTTTCATTCTCTGCAGTAGGAGAGGTTCCTGTTCTCCTCTTTTCATGAGATATGCACATTTTTTGTTGCAATTATTATAATTTGGGTTGTACCCTCAAAAAGTCCTTAATTTCACTGCTCTATATCATTATTCATGACTGTCTATTATGCTTGAAAACTTAAAGAATTTTTCTTTACAAAAACAATGTCTATGTAAATTTCTCATTGACGCTGATTACTGAAGGCTGAATCCCCTGACCTTAATGTGGAGATGATATCCAGCTATCACAACAAAGAATCTCCCTCTGACCTACAGTTATTTTACATCACAATTATTTCCCTTTTCATTTATGGGACATCCAAAAACTATTCAAAACACAAGAAAATTTATAAAAATATCTTTTTAATTTCTTTTATCAAAAATATTTTTTCTAGTCTTATTCTCTTTTTTTAAACATATATGAATTCTTTTTCTCTTTTTTGCAATTATAAAACATACATAAATTATTCAAAAACAGGATGTATATAGACCAAAAAATTCAAATAACATAATGTACACAACACATGTTATCCCCGAGAAGGGCAACACAAAACAAACTCCCACAACCACTTTCATACCATACAGCCACTTTCCCCAAACTCGCACTCAATCAATCTGGGAGGATCTGCTACAGAGTAACATAGTACTTTCCATAGACTATATCCAAAACTGCACAAGGCAGGATCTTGGTCAGGCTCTAGTCGACGTGTTTCGGTGGCTAAACAAGGATGACATGCCACCTTCTTCAGGACCAGCCAGAGAACACAAGAAAGTGTCTACTCAACCCGGGGAAATAACCACCAAAAATAGTGGCTGGATTCAAGATAGCAAAAAACTCAATCGATTCAATGAAGGTACACATTTTCTTCCTTGCAGAGGTGTGGGATAAGGGTTCAAACGTTCTTTATCCTGTTCATTGCACTTTCAACCACGACTATTTCATGTAGCCTCTGTATGTATGGAATCACTCGAAAAACACCTTGCCCCACTATCTAAAACGGCAGGGAGGCGCTGATCCCAGCTCCTATCTTAATCCGGTATGTATTTTCTTCTTCAATGCCTCGTGGTCACCCTAATACAGACCTGAAGGGTATCTGATATCCCACATATAAGGGGAATATTCCATTTCATGCTCGTTATACATCGGGTCCTCCTTTCAAAAATCCTTTACGTGGAAGTGTCCTGAGTCTGCAAAACCGACAATCTTCGTGGGTCAAGCACCTCTCCCTGATATCCAGCTATACTTGATGCACACGTGTGATGCAGAGCAATGAAATAATAGCGGGAACAACTGAAGCTAGCAACAATTACATCAAAAGATGATATAAAGGAAATCATCTTAAATCTACTTCATCTTCCTCGACTAAGGGAACTATGTTGTTCCCCATCAGGCATCTGAGACACTCATAAACCTTTTTTATAAGCATTAGTAAAGGTGCAGAAGTCAACGACAACCATTCACCATACTACCTTACTGCACAGGTACCACTGCTCAAAGGTGTTTAACTTCCAGTTACAAACAATGAAAATACTTTTTTTCTATAATTCACATGAAACAGATTGATTGCCAAAGGCTTTTAAAAAAGCTGAGACACAAGGTCAACAAAAATATTTAATTATAGGGATGTACCAGAAACATCTCAAAGAAAAATCCACAAGCTTTGAAGTTTGGCTACTAGATTAGTTTTTGGTTGGCAAAAAAAAAAATCATTTAAATGCTCATTACTAAAGATCAATTATGGAAATTACTTTCTCCGAGTTGACTTTCTCAAAAGTCAACTACTCTGGATGAAGACTGATGCTTTGTAGAATCAGTGCAAAACCTTCCACTTCCAACGGAACAGCTGAAAATTGCTCAATAGCAAGTGAATTGGGTCCATGTACTTCTGATCCAATAGAAAAGGAGGTAAAAACAACAGTTACTGCTGGCAACAGATGAAAATGTTCATGGACAGGATCATTTCATAGCGCTTACAACCCTAGGGCAAAAATCCTCTCTATGCTAAGAATTCGAAAAAGTTACCAACCCTTAACTTTAAAACACTAGTGTCGCAATTGTCTTTTGAAAATTGGATGATCAACTTATCCATATGCATCAGTTCAGGTAGGCTGTGCCACAAATTGCTAGATTGAGTCGGAAAAGCAGTACACACCAACCGCCGATTGGGTATGACTGATCTTGAGTGCATCAATAAGTGGCCTGATTGTAGAGATTAATGCTTCACTCAAAAGATACACGATAATATAAATTTATTTAGGCAAGTTTCTGCATCTTCATAAATTGCTTTAAACAAATGTACACTATTTTATGCACAAGGATGCATTATATCGATCTAGTGATACTGCTCCTATAGCTGAATTCTGTTATGCTTGTAGCTTAAAAAAATTATTTTGAGGTCTGGTGAAGCCAACTTGCTGTATTCAATACTCCACATGAGGGCTTGGGTCCACTCATACCATTGCCTTGAGACATTGGCAACTACATCTTAGATCAAGCAAGAAGAGCATTTTAGCTATCGCTTAGAATGTCCACTAAGAGCACAGTGAAGATTTTGGAGAGCATGGGCGTCTTCGGAGCATTTCACAAGAAAACCCGTGTGTTCTATTAGGTCTGTATTGTGGTGGTTTCCCTCAGTACTCCTTCCTCTAGTCAAAAAACATGCGCACGCCTCAAGGTAGCAATACATGAGCATTGTGGGACTGCACAACCTGATACAGAAATGCAGTGGTAAAGCTGAAATATCGGATTTATTAAATACTAGCAGCCCGTCCCGACGTTGTCCGGGAGCAATCAGGCTTCCCCGACCCCCACCTGCCCCGACATTGTCCAGCATTTTGGGCCCCTGCCCGGTCCCCCGCCTGCCGCGACATTGTCCCCCGGAGCCTTACCTTGTGAAATGCTGAAAAGTACACAATTATGGCAGTATGAAACAGAGGACAGTGTGTGTAAACGTTGCATTTAATTCCTTTTAGTGACTCACTGTTAGTGTTTTCTATGATGCTGATCACTTTTGGTTAAGTTATTCTGTGCCCACTGATCGATGATAAATTGCAGTCTTACTTCCTTGTTTATGCAATGTTCCGGTGTTTGATTTTCGAAATCCGGTGAACCTATCAACGCAGCCCAGCTTGGGTGACAGACTTACCACTATGCAAAGGCCTCTACCACGGTCTGTCAACAGAATGTGCGTAAGTCCCCGTCCCCTGCCTGCCCCGACCCCCGCCTGCCCCGACATTGTCCGTGTTGAGGCGCTCTGAGTCCCCCGCCTGTGCCGACATTGTCCCCCGGAGCCTTACCTCAGCCGCCGCTCCTCAGTTCACTGCTCCGCCGCTCACCTCTGTTCTTCGCCGCTCCTCAGTTCACTGTCTGCCGCTCACCTCTCTTCCCGCCGGTCCGCTGCTCCTCACCGGCCGCTCGTCACCGCTCCTCCCCCGGGCCATGTCCGCCCGTCCGCTGCTCCTCACCGGCCGCTCGTCACCGCTCCTCCCCCGCGCCATGTCCGCCGCTCCTCCTCGCGCTCCTGACGTGAGCACGCAGGTCGCGGCCGGCGCTACTTCTCAGGGACTACTTTTTTTTTAATGTCAATTTTTTTAAAATATAACGTATTTTTTTTACTTTATATAGCCTATGTCTATCTGCACACCCTGAGGATTACAAAGATGTATCGGGTGTGTGGATTGGCGCTGTGGTTCCCGAGTTTACCCGCCTCAAAGCCTCAAAGTTCTTCCTTTATAATAGTAGTATAGATGTTCACCGCAAAGAGTGGATGCCTGGGTAATTAAGGATGCGGGAGGAAGGGTGCATCATTCAAAACTATCACAGTTTCACCAGTGACCTGAGTGACCAGACATAGTTTGGAGTGCACAACACTTCAATACTATTTCAATATAAAATATATTTACAGTGCAAAAGGGAATCAAATAGTAAGAAGAACAAAATACATTGAAACAGCAATGCAACACAGTCATAAAATCAGTTCATTGGACATCAACCACTTATTCTTTTTGCAATGAACACAAACACAGACATATTTCCGAAAGTGTGAACAGACAACACAAGAACAATCCAGTTACTTGAAGGTTATTTTGGAATTGTTCAATAATACTCGCAAACGTACGGATCGTGATCACGATTACATTTTAAAATGGAGGATGTTAACCCTCCCACTAAAACTGAGATACTTTTTAACACGTGGGAAGACTTTTACTGTTCATTATAGTAATAATTACAAACAATGAAATGAATCTGAAACAGAATAAACACACTGGAAATCAATGATGCAGCGTACCTGTAACTTGCAACACAAAGGGACAGCCTCTTAGAGTTAAGGAAACTGACTTATTCTAGCCAGGAAGACAGAAATATCGCTCAGTTAAAATTAGGAGGTGTTGGTCCCTAGCAGTGATGATAACTCACAACCTTGAGGTCATAGAGGCTATGGATCAGGCCAGAAGGGTTACAGCAGGACTTGTTTCTAACCACTAGGCCATGAGCAGCACTCCACTCCCCTTCTGGAAACACCAACTGTAGCAGGTTCTCATGCCGGTCTGGGTTAGGAGAAGACCTAATCTTCGAATCTCACATTTCCAGGTTCAGGAGGCAGCAGTCCACATCCAACTCAGATGTGAGCATTCTACAAATGATATAAAGTCATCCTTTAAGGTAGGAGCAATTTCCCTTCTCTGAGGAACCGCTGGGGAAGAAACCCTACGCCCACTTCCCAGAATGTACTGGGGTTGCTACTCTTTACAAGCAGAAATCCTTGTAGACCTTCCAGGAGTGTGCTCCATTGGGAATCCTTGTTTAGTGCCTTCAGAAAGACCTGTGATCAAGGTGTAGGGAAAGAAGTCGTGTGAGATGGCGCTGTTCCTTTCCTCTGTGGCAGCATCTATCCTCCCAGCTTGCAAACCGGCATTCTTCCAAAAAACACGTGTTGGGAAACAACAAACAGTAACCTAGTTGACAGGTGCACCACTAGGGATGGCAAAGTATTTACCATAAACACCGCATCAACATAGAAAACGTTATGCACACAATTAAAGTGAATATTTCAAACACACAAAATAATAGACACAAAGTGGCCTCTGCATGCCTCAAGCCTTTAGACCTAATTTACATGGAGAGCCCGGTAGACAGCTCATCCCGGTGTAGCTACTGCACCAAAAACAATTAAATGCTGACACTAGCCAGGATCTATGCAGAGTGATCTATGAGTGAAGGTAACAAAAGGGTGGAGATACAAACAAATTTGTCTTCAATTTCTCATGGCACAGCCGAAGGGATCCATGAGAGGCACACATTTGTCATCACTTATTAAATCCGTAACATTATAGAAATCCATACCTGTGTTTGGGTGTTTCCTCCTTCAAGAAGCGCAATGCCGAGCAAGATACCTTCTGAGAAAATTCTGTCATTTTTTGTACTGACAATGACATCTATAACCAGCTCTGAAGCACCTTCTTTATCCAGAAGACACTGAATATCAGACAACGAAATCCCCATCTTGTCTGAATCTTGCCCTGCAAAACCAGCTAAATGCAACAGAAAACTCTGTGTAAGTCAAAGACTGCATATAGGCTTCTGCATTATCACTTCACGTAAGGAAAATATCAAAAAAGCACAGACAAGCTGCAACTAAATATGTATTTTATAGGCAATATGAAACGTATGCATATACAAATTCATCTTCCCAGTTCTTTTTTATCTAAGTTCAAAAGTAAGTTTATTGAAAATAAAAGATAATCCAACATAATGCTCCATACAATTAAACATCAAAGAATACATAAGGAACAGCTTTAGCATTAAGTATTGCATCTTCCTATTTCTAATGTCCATTTAATGTTTTCTTCCTTCAAATTTACATTTGAGAGATTCACCGAATCTATGGGTTGGGGAAACATTTTAAATTCATAGCCAGCACAAAACAGAGCTCCTTGGTTCAATATTATCAATATAAATATACAACATAATAAAAGACACTCATAAATCTCAATTTGCGTACATTAAATCCATGTCCATCATTACTAGAAATTATTTACAGCTTATAGCCTGAACATAAAAAGTTAGTTCTCTTGGATAATTCCGTACAAACTACTACCCACCTATCCACAAATTTAACTAAAGATCGTTGATGAACACACGCAAGAGCAGCCATGGCTCTGGGCACCATGGAAGAACGAGGGAAGCATACACAAGATATTTTGACTTGAGAATTCGTTTACATTCATAATTGTGTTGTAAATGTTCAGGTCCTTGATACGGGGATTGTGCCAAGGGAGTCTCAGATATTCAGACTGTCGATGTGTTGTGTCAAAGCCCTGTGACAACTGGGACTATTTTGCTCCATAATATTAGGGGAAGAGGTCTAAGATGTCTTAACAATCCCAGTAGTGTACCCAACTAAAATGATGGTACAATGTAGGGTGAGTTGCAGTGACTGTTCTGGGAGAATGTGGAAGAGGATTTTCGGGGTGGGTGAAACTGGTGCCAATGGGAGGTGGAACAGACCATGCTCAAATACATTCACATATAGAGATCCCTCAAACATGGATATCCCCCAATGCTTACAAGGAGCTTGAAAAAAGCAAGCAGACAATAAAAGTTGGAAGCTGAGCATGTGACATGGAAACTATGATCAATCAGAATAGAAGCCCAGGAGGTGCAGTGTCTGCTGCAGTGATTTACATATAAACTGCAGGTCACACATTACACTGCCACGTAAAACTCTGTGGTCCTTTGCGAGTGTATTTAATACACTTCAGGTTTATTTTCATGACACATATTTTCTATAGTGTGACATTAACTACAAGAAACAGCTGTGAACATGTATGTTGATATGGACATTACAAACTTGAGGTGGGTGCAAAGAAAAGAATTGTGTGCATGGGGTCAGTTTGAAACCAAATTGCAAAAGGTGACTTCTGATGAGAAAGTGTGGAGTAGTACCACGTTAGTGACTCCGTATGTAACAGTACACTGTAAAATTATTTATTTCTATTATACATTTACAAGCATGCAACATGTTAAAACTTGGATTAGAATCCAGGTTTGGAAAATTTCACTGACAAAATGATTGTATTCGAATATGGTAATAATAAAAATAACAGTGGTCAAAATGACACCCTGCCATGGTGAAGTTGGGGAACTTTGCAAAGAAATAGCAAAGTTACCCAACTTTTCCGTAGGCAAACTTTCACTTTATCAATGGTGGTAAGTAGGCTGAAAAGGAGGGAGAACTGAAGGCTTAAGAATTATATCTAACAACCGTTTATAAAAGGCAACGCTTCTGTAACTAAGGATGTGTCCTAATATCCATGGTCTCAAATCACACTGGCCAGGCCCTCCTCTTCTTCATCCCCTGTTCCTGTTTATCTTCTTTATGGTCCTCATAATCCTCTTCCTGGTTCTACAGGTCCTATTCCTGGTCCTCCTGGTTTTTCTGGTCCGGTCGGGATCTTCCTTGAATTTCTGGGCTTGGTTATCATCCTTCTCTAGGTACTGGTAAACACAGGTGGCAATATCACATTCAGCGCACATCAGCGTAGATTAATGTAGTTAAGTGCATGGCCATTGGTACTTGAGTATTAAAGATTTCTACACAATATACAAATTATCAAGTGTTTTGATATAGAACTTACAAATTGGGCAACAAAGCAAGCAAGCTCCTGCATTGGGTGTCCTTAAGTGACGGGACACTAGAATAGCCCACGAGGTTTACTCAGCAGGGACTCAGGTTGTTACTTCTGAAGTTGAAACAATAACAATATTTGCACACTACTATAAAGATTTTTACCAGGCAAGACCCCCAAGTCCGGGAGAGACTTCATGTCCAATAGTGGCCATTCTTATTATAGGGAGGCTATAAGACCACATGGAGGTGGACCTCCCTCTCACTTTGGAGGAGGTTCATACCACCATCATGGAGATGCGGTCCAAAAAAGTTCTAGGTCCTAACAGACTTCCAGTCGAACTATATAAGCATTTTTCCGTTCATCTAACTCCGCATTTGCAGAGACAGAGTCTATGGAGCAGCTACTGGTAGATCTGAGGAAGACTCTGATGACTCTTTCCTACAAGCCGGATATATCACTAAATGAATGCTCGTCTTATAGTCCACTACTAAATGTTGAGATGAAGATATTGGCAAGATTCTTGAACAAGGTGGTGTGGACTTATCCACAAGTATCAGAACGGGTTCATGCTGAGAAGAGGTACAAGGAACTATCTCGAGTGGGTTCATGTGACACTGACCAGGGCTTCTGAGCTATGGTGTCAAGTGGCTTTGAATTCAATAGATTATGAGAAAGAATTCATCAGCCCTTTCTGTTTCAAGTTTTGCTGAGGATAAATTTAGACCAGCGCTTTCTCACTTTTAGAAGAGCTTTGTATGATAAACAGGAGGCCCAGAGCAAGGTGAATGGTTGTCTGTCCTCGGCATTCTCATGGAGTGAGGTACTTGCCTTTTCGCTCTGGTCATAGAACCTTTAGCAGAATGAATCTGCAAGGATGCCCAGTTAATGGGATTCTGTTGGCAAAATGGTCAAGAGGATAGCTTTGCATTGTATACCGATTACCTAGTTGTTTTTCTCCAGCAACCACAGACATCCATTCCAAGATTATGTGATATACTCCGTATATACGGAGAAGCTTCTAATGATGAATTAGCCTTAATCCACATAAGTGCCTGTCGTGGGTTCCCCTCCACCGTAGATCTCTTTGTCTCAACTTAGGGTGGCATCTAACATTTTGAATATTGAGGGTTGCAGGTCTTGTGAAATCCGCACATGGCTTGGGAATTGAATATCGCCCCCTTGATTCAGTACACCCAGACAGCTTTAGAGGTTTGGGGGTTAATTACTGCTTTCCATCTTGTGCTGGGCGATGCTTCCTCAGTATTTACACATGCCGCTGAATCGCCCCTCCTCTCTCCTGTCTACCTTTTTACAGACATTCTATCTATGCTCACAAGATTTGTGAGGGTTTGAAAGCCTCCATAGATTTCATAAGTGGAGTGTGCCCAGCATGTATATGAGAGTGGTTTGGAACCTGGGATCTGATCAGCATATATTATTTGGGTGATGGCTGGGCTTCAGGTCATATTAAATCCTATCAGCAATCAAGAAAGGAAGTCGAACTGCATACATTACAATTTTATAGATATCTCCAGCTCCCCATGCTCTTATGATGTATGCGGAAGAGTTGAGGGAGATTCCAGAATGTAATCCTCTTGAGACAAAATTGGTGAAGTAACCTCTAGGTCATAAGGGGATCTCCAGGTTACCGTGGTCCCGGATGTTTAATGTGCCTGACCCGCTCAGTTGTCTCAGAGCTGCCTGGGGTAACGATGTGGGTGAGTTCGATGATGATGATGATGATTGGTGGTAGGCCAAGGTAACAGCAACAATTCTGGTGATCTCCCCACAGGGTGCACTACAGCTTCAACAGGCTGTAGAAGATGGGCAGGTCTGCCAACCCTGATTGCACTCAGTGTGGGAGTACCTTCTACCACAAGGTCTGGGATTGTCCATTATCCAAAGTCATTTAAAGGGGATCTATAATGCCCTGGTGGACTGTGTGTGTGTGGTGACTGGGTAGAATGGATAGCTGAAAAGGGAGTCCAGACACCAGAGGCCGATTGCGGGCCTTGGGTTCTTGATTGTATGGAGGGACGTAGCCTGTGCATGGCGCGAGGCCTCTCTTCCTCTGTTGGTAGGCTGGAGGTACGGCATGGGCTACTGTGTTGCAGCTGAGAAGGTGGTATATAAATGGTGAGGTTGTGCTGCCAAACATTACAGATTGTGGGGTGTTTGGATTCCCCATTGTGATGTGTCATGTGTGATGCTTGAGTATGTTCCATTATTGAGGTTCATTCCTTTCTTCATCTGATGGTTGTAACTAGGCCGTGCTGCTGCTTACAATTGAATTCTTTCTGTGCAATTTGTTTAAAAAATAAGAAATATCTGTTGTTCAAAATTAAATAATTAGTTAAGGAGGGTGAGAACTCACGTGAAACAATAATCACAATCCTTGTCAGGGTCAACCACTAAAGTCACAATAGAAACATGTACTTAACCCATTTGAAGCTTGGCACAAAGCAGTAAAGCTGAATTTAGAGGCAATATATAAAGTATTTATGCAGTACTCAAACAGTAATAAAGTAAAAGCATAACACAAGAAATATTCCAAACTAATATAGAAAAAAAAAGAATATTTTAATAAACAAAAGTACACCAACATGACAAAAATTCACAAAGTAGAACCAGAGATATGAATTCAAAATAGCACCAAAAAAAGCACAAAGCTCCAACTGCGGTTCTCTGGTTGTGCTCGACTCGGTCAAAGTAATAAGTCAAGGTCGCAATGGATTATAGTGCAGATACAGAGATCAGGTAAGTCCTGGTGAAAGGTTTACCTTAGGAATTAAAAATTTTATGGAGACCCAACCACAACACAGCGCTAAATCTCAGAAGGCTACACGGTGTAATGGAACGTAAATCGACCATTGCAGAAGACGCAGCTATACTATCCCTAGATGCGCAAATGGCCTTTGACTTGGTGGAGTGGCCTTTTCTATTTGCAGTGCTTAAGCGTACGGGGTTTGGACCCAAGTTCTGTGCGTGGGTCCAGCTACTATACACGGAGCCCGTGGCACGGGTAGTAGTGAATGGCCATTTGTCAACAGAATTTCAACTAGACAGAGGGACACGGCAAGGCTGTCCTTTGTCACCACTCCTATTCGCAATAGTCCTAGAACCACTGTCGGCATGGATCAGGCAAGACTTGACAATAAGCGGGATAAAATTGGCTGACGGATGGGAAGACCGCATCTCGCTTTACGCGGATGATGTATTACTGTACTTAACATCTCCGGCACGATCCATCAATTGTCTCTTAGACATCTGTGCGGCATATGGGCGGGTATCGGGATATACCATTAATTGATAGAAGTCGCTGCTATATGTTCTGCATGGCCCTCTTCCAAGGCTCCCGCGGCGCTGTACACTCCAAATAGTCACAGATGTGTTTAAATACCTCGGGATATTCATCACACACGACCACACGCAATTCACGGAACGGAATCTGGCGCAACCCCTATTGCGATTCAAAAATGAGGTCAAATACTGGCGCACACTGCCTCTGACGCTACTTGGGAGAGCCGCCCTCTTTAAGATGATGCGATACAAAAGGGGATGATGGACGGAGCGTTTGAGCAAATCAAACACTCACCCCCGTCAACTGATCTGGGTTTAATCCATCATCATTCTTTAGCTCACTCAGCCACCCCAGTTCAGACATGGCCATATGCAAATCAGTCTGACCCTGTGCCTTATGGGAACAGTCCAGCCCGAACTGCCAAGCCATGTCTTCCCTGGACCGGAAACAAGCATCCTGGGACCGGTTTCGGATTCATAATCCTCATCAGCCAGGCTATCTTGAATCCAGTGGCCAAGTGAGCAAGGAGCTCACGTCTGAGCATACCCTGCCACACTTAGGGCGAACAAAGCGATACAAAAGGGGATGATGGACGGAGCGTTTGAGCAAATCAAACACTCACCCCCAGTCAACTGATCTGGGTTTAATCCATCACCATTCTTTAGCTCACTCAGCCACCCCAGTTCAGACATGGCCATATGCAAATCAGTCTGACCCTGTGCCTTATGGGAACAGTCCAGCCCGAACTGCCAAGCCATGTCTTCCCTGGACCGGAGACAAGCATCCTGGGACAATGCCAATGCCAAGTTCAAGAGAATTATTTAACAATAGCTTGGGAGGATCAGGACAAGTAGTGAATGCTTCTCGAAGAATATGCGGGGGACAGCAATCCAGGGGAGAGCCTGAGCAAACCTTTTTTAGTAGGTTCAGGAAGGTTTCTTCCGATATCGGAGGGATTCTGTCAAGAAGATGAGGACAGAGATCGTTTTTAAGGGCAGGTGGGCCACATGCCACCAAAGAGATTTGATGATGGCGATCTTCTCTAAAAAGTACGAATTCAAAGAGTCACATAAAAACTAAGAGGGAACCAGCCCAGGCGTGACTATCGGGTTTGTAAAGTTGGTCAACTACAGAGAAGATCTCTTTAGATTTATTAGATGCATCAATTATTTTGTGAGAGAAATAGCTAGCCTTAGTTTGGGTGATCAGATTTTTGTATTCTGTCATCCTGGCCAAAAAAAAAAAACTTTATTTCTGGAAGGTAGTGGCGACGCCATTGGCGTTCTGCTTGTCTAAGTGCTAATTTCTTATATTTAAGATCGTCCGAGAACCAACGTTTAGCGTCATGAGGTCTCATAATCTTGTTTTTTTTGAGGGGAGCAACACAGTCACAGACTGACTCCAGCCATAGATTAATATTCTCAGCCTGGATCTGAGGATCTCCTATTGGGGGAGGAGAAGCAGTCTTTAAAGGTAGTCGAAAAAGGTCCATATCTACTCTATTCCAATTTCTGGACATATGATTCTCTACTAATTGTGATTTAGGTGGAAGAGTACATCGAAGAGTGAATCTGATCAGATGGTGGTCTGACCAGGCGCACGGAGTTATCAGGGGAGTGGAGATCTCCAAATTAGAGGTCCACACTTGATCTAAGGTGTGCCCCTTAATATGGGTGGCATCCCTCACATGCGAGGAGCAATTCATCCCCACAAGTAGATCGACGAATTCCCTAGAGCTGGGGCTTTCCTGAATGTCTCCAGGCCAGTAGTTAAAATTCCCAATTATAATTATCCTGGCGTGGTTGATGACGAAGTAAGATATCATTTCTCCCAGCGCCTGAAAAAAAGTGGGCATGTTACCTGGCGTTCTATAAAAGAGAGCACAAATAAAAGATGATCGGGGGGATTCAAATGTTAAAATCAAAAAGTCCATAGCGGACAAACCAGAAGTTTCCCAGCGTGTAAATTGATGATCCTTACGGATGATTACAGCAACCCCGCCCCCAACTTTCCCCGAAGACCGATTGGCTTGAAGAATATAGTAGCCATCCGGTATTGCCGCTAGGATGTCTGGGGCGCAATCATTGGTCAACCAAGTTTCAGTTAGAAGGAGCATATCAGGAATTTTTGTTTGTAGAAGTAGTGACATTTCTACTTGGTGTTTCACCAAGAATCGGGTGTTTAAGTAGTAGACTGAAAGTCCTGAGGGTTGCTGATCCCTAAAGGGAGAGGGAAGGGGCCGAGGTAGGTTCCTAAGGGGGGAAGGATCTCTAATTAATTCAGGGAAAACAAGTCTTTGTGTAAAAATGTCCGCCTGTTCAAGTTTCGGTTTTGTAGGCATGTCCATTTGAGGCTTACCTGGCCACAATTTTAGCTCATTAGAAGAGTATCTAAGAAAATGGACATAGGGGGTAGCCCCTCGCCCCGGCCGGCCACGGACGGGCGCAGACGGGCATGCCTTTGGGGCGCCCGCTGCGCGTGTCCGCTGCGCATTCGAGGAGGCATTGCGTTTTATAACTCCCAAAATCCCGCTAATCAGCCCGCCAGCCAACAGGAAGTAGGGGTGGTCTGGAGGTTAGAGGAAGTGAGCCTGGCGCGTTTCTCCGTGCAATCGGCACCAGGTAGCCGCGACGGACCGGAAACGTGGAGCAGGCAAGTAAACAATACAAGTTTAAAATACAGCTGGAATTGAGTTGTGCAAACACGCAGTTAGGAGAACCAGTTCGATTATAAAGGCAGGAAAACAGCTGAGAATAAATTGTGCAAACACGCAATAAGAGCAGCGTTCCTTTTAAAAACACGATGTGACAATTTAAAAATGCTATTATTAAAATGCTGTTAGCGCTGCTGCATGTGAGCCGATAGAGCCCCGACCCAGCCACAGACCTTAGTCTGTTCATGCCTAGTACTCTATTTCTAACATATTGTAAAAAGAGCGAACACAGAATGTTTACCGCGATACCATGAAGAAATGTTCTCTATGCAATGCCAAGCGAAATGTTCAATAAAAATTGTTTTAAAAATAAAAAAGAAATAAACAACTTTATGGAGAAAAGGTGGTTGTCAACAGCTGATTATAAAGACTGTTTAATGCAATCACGATTGACCTGTGCAGATGTTGAAACTAATATATTCCCTTACTGGGCTTTGTAGCAGATATCAAAATGAATATTATGCTGTATGTTTTCCAGCCCTCTCTGTGAAGATCCCTGAAACAGACTTACATGCTTTGCAAACAGATAGAGACTCCTTTATGTGGGCAGGGAAGAGAGTTTGAATCGCCAGATCGGTCCTACAATCCCACGGATCCTTGGGAGGACCACTCTCAGATCCGGGTCTTCCTTGAATGGTCACTGATCGAAAGGAAAGGCACTAGATTCATATGGATGAGGCATTAATGGGACAGGCAAGGTGGATAATACCATGACTGGCTCCATTTGATAGGTATGTTACTTTTCTGAGATCCCGAAGCCCACAAGGGAGATCTGGGACATGATCACGAGGAGACGACCCTTGACCTCATTCACGTCTTAGTATACAGCACTGAGAAGAAACCCACATTTTTACACTAGGAAACTCAATGGGAGGGCATGGGCAACTGGGTGAAGGGAGGGTGCTGGATGCATTAAGCATTAGAACATTTGCGCAATGCAAGACAGACTTTGGAGTAGAGGAATCCAACCACATAAGATAGTCACAGCTGCACCTTTGGACAATCCAGCCCATCAGCAAAGCAGTGGCTGTTAGACTCCTACAGATTGGGAAAAGCTTTTCTCTAGCTACACTACACCTAGGGAACTCAATTTCAAAATCTTTGGAGAACTAATGGCCAAAGATACCAAGGGCCATTGGTCATATATGAGGGAGATGGACAAATATTCAAGTATAAGATACCAATGTCGCAATGTCGAAAGCTCTGGCCAAATGCAGGATCTCTGTGTAAAAAGCTTCAAAACAGGGAATCTCTTTACACATACACAACACTGTGGCATGACACCCTAGAGACTGAAAGGGAGGTTACTGTCCATGTCGGCACTGTGTTACTGGGTGTGTTGCCAGGAGGGTGGTGATATGCACGCTTGGTGGTCCTGGCCGACTTGCAGATGTTTTCTAAAGAGGTTCTAAGCCCCCTGAAAGAGGCGTTGAGTTATTGATGCACCCGTTCCTCTTGTTATCTTACTATACATACGATCAACAACCTACAAGTTACTGACTAAAGCTGACTGGAAGATAGCAACCAACTTGATATTGGCAGCAAAACACCTTATCGCACAAAAATAGAAATTGACAGCAATTCCAACACTCTATGAATAGGAAAATAAGCTATGGTCCTTGTTGGTCTAAGAGAAACTT